>NC_092335.1:639145000-639866250 GCF_046630445.1 Rutidosis leptorrhynchoides
GTACAAGCACACTACAATACATATAATACACAACATGATTACAACCCTCTAATCTGAATCACTGGTTTCTTCTTCTTCGAACTTGGTTCGTTTTCCTAATTTTCTAGGAATATATGGTGTTCTTCTAATACGAGCCATCTTTTTCCATAATGGTTTAGAAAAACCTGGTGGTTTAGAGGTTCCCGGGTCATTGTTACATTTTAGGAAATACGGATGTTGTCGATACATATAAAGTTCATCGGGGTTGGAATCGGGTTTCTCTATTTTTATACCTTTTCCCTTATTATTTTCTTTCCCTTTATTAAATTGGGTCAAGGTAATTTCTATAACATCATCGGAATCCTCATCGGGATCCGATTCATCAAAAAATTGGTAATCTTTCCAATATTTTGCTTCCTCGACGAAAACACCATTGACCATTATTAACTTTAGTCCGTTGATTGAAGATTTTCTTTTATGTAATCGATTTACTATAGGTATCAATATTTCTTCCTCCAGAACCTCTTCTTCTTCTGGTTCCTCCTCTTCCGATTCCTCCTCTTCCGGTTCCACCTCTTCCGGTTCCTCCTCTTCCGGTTCCTCTTCGGGAATTTGTGAATCTTCCCAAAATATATTCGACTCTTCATTATTATTAGGTAAATCAATGGGATTTGTACTAGAGGTAGACATATATCACACAATATCAAACACATTAAGAGATTAATATATCACATAATATTTACATGTTAATAATATATAGTTTCCAACAAAAAAATGTTAAGCAATCGTTTTTGAAGAAAAACACGGTCGAAGTCCAGACTCACTAATGCATCATAACAAACTCGGTAAGACACACTAATGTAATTTTCTGGTTCTCTAAGACCAACGCTCTGATACCAACTGAAATGTCCCGTTCATATTGATTATAAACGTCCCATATTAATTGATTTTGTCGCGAGGTTTTGACCTCTATATGAGACGTTTTTCAAAGGCTGCATTCATTTTTAAAACAACCATAACCTTTATTTTATCTATAAAGGTTTAAAAAGCATAACGTAGATTATCAAATAATGATAATCTAAAATATACCGTTTACACACGACCATTACATAATGGTTTATAATAAGAATATATTACATCAAAAATAAGTTTCTTGAATGCAGTTTTTACATAATATCATATAAGCATGGACTCCAAATCTTGTCCTTATTTTAGTATGCAACAGCGGAAGCTCTTAATAATCACATGAGAATAAACATGCTTAAAACGTCAACAAAAATGTTGGTGAGTTATAGGTTTAACCTATATATTATCAAATCATAATAATAGACCACAAGATTTCATATTTCAATATTCATCCCATACATAGAGATAAAAATCATTCATATGGTGAACACCTGGTAACTGACATTAACAAGATGCATATAAGAATATCCCCTATCATTCCGGGAAATTCTTCGGACATGATAAAAACAACATCAAAGTACTAAAGCATCCGGTACTTTGGATGGGGTTCGTTAGGCCCAATAGATCTATCTTTAGGATTCGCGTCAATTAGTAGATCGGTTTACTAATTCTTAGGTTACCAAGCAAAAGGGGCATATTCGGCTTCGATCATTCACCTATATAATATAGTTTCAATTACTTGTGTCTATTTCGTAAAACATTTATAAAACTGCATGTATTCTCATCCCAAAATATTAGATTTTAAAAGTGGGACTATAACTCAATTTCACAGATTTTTACTTCGTCGGGAAGTAAGACTTGGCCACTGGTCTATTCACGAACCTATAACAAATATGTACATATATATCAAAGTATGTTCAAAATATATTTACAACATTTTTAATACATTTTAATGTTTTAAGTTTATTAAGTCAGCTGTCCTCGTTAGTAACCTACAACTAGTTGTCCACAATTAGATGTACAGAAATAAATCAATATAAATTATTCTGGATCAATCCACGACCCAGTGTATACAAGTCTCAGGCTAGATCACAACTCAACCTATATATATTATTTTGGAATCAACCTCAACCCTGTATAGCTAACTCCAACATTACTGCATATAGAGTGTCTATGGTTGTTCCAAAATATATTATATAGATGGGTCGATATTGTAGTGACCCGAACTTTTCCATGTTTATATATATTAATTGAGATTGATATTTACATGATTAAATGTTTCCAACATGTTAAGCAATCAAACTTGTTAATACTTGATTAATTGAAATATGTTTCATATAGACAATTGACCACCCAAGTTGATCGTTGATTCACGAACGTTAAAACTTGTAAAAACTATATGATGACATATATATGGATATATATATATAGTTAACATAATACTATGATAAGAAAACATATCATAAAGTATATTAACAATGAACTACATATGTAAAAACAAGACTACTAACTTAATGATTTTTAAACGAGACATATATGTAACGATTATCGTTGTAAAGACATTTAATGTATATATATCATATTAAGAGATATTCATACATGATAATATCATGATAATATAATAATTTAAAATCTCATTTGATATTATAAACATTGGGTTAACAACATTTAACAAGATCGTTAACCTAAAGGTTTCAAAACAACACTTACATGTAACGACTAACGATGACTTAACGACTCAGTTAAAATGTATATACATGTAGTGTTTTAATATGTATTTATACACTTTTGAAAGACTTCAATACACTTATCAAAATACTTCTACTTAACAAAAATGCTTACAATTACATCCTCGTTCAGTTTCATCAACAATTCTACTCGTATGCACCCGTATTCGTACTCGTACAATACACAGCTTTTAGATGTATGTACTATTGGTATATACACTCCAATGATCAGCTCTTAGCAGCCCATGTGAGTCACCTAACACATGTGGGAACCATCATTTTGCAACTAGCATGAAATATCTCATAAAATTACAAAAATATGAGTAATCATTCATGACTTATTTACATGAAAACAAAATTACATATCCTTTATATCTAATCCATACACCAACGACCAAAAACACCTACAAACACTTTCATTCTTCAATTTTCTTCATCTAATTGATCTCTCTCAAGTTCTATCTTCAAGTTCTAAGTGTTCTTCATAAATTCCAAAAGTTCTAGTTTCATAAAATCAAGAATACTTTCAAGTTTGCTAGCTCACTTCCAATCTTGTAAGGTGATCATCCAACCTCAAGAAATCTTTGTTTCTTACAGTAGGTTATCATTCTAATACAAGGTAATAATCATATTCAAACTTTGGTTCAATTTCTATAACTATAACAATCTTATTTCAAGTGATGATCTTACTTGAACTTGTTTTCGTGTCATGATTCTGCTTCAAGAACTTCGAGCCATCCAAGGATCCATTGAAGCTAGATCCATTTTTCTCTTTTCCAGTAGGTTTATCCAAGGAAATTAAGGTAGTAATGATGTTCATAACATCATTCGATTCATACATATAAAGCTATCTTATTCGAAGGTTTAAACTTGTAATCACTAGAACATAGTTTAGTTAATTCTAAACTTGTTCGCAAACAAAAGTTAATCCTTCTAACTTGACTTTTAAAATCAACTAAACACATGTTCTATATCTATATGATATGCTAACTTAATGATTTAAAACCTGGAAACACGAAAAACACCGTAAAACCGGATTTACGCCGTCGTAGTAACACCGCGGGCTGTTTTGGGTTAGTTAATTAAAAACTATGATAAACTTTGATTTAAAAGTTGTTATTCTGAGAAAATGATTTTTATTATGAACATGAAACTATATCCAAAAATTATGGTTAAACTCAAAGTGGAAGTATGTTTTCTAAAATGGTCATCTAGACGTCGTTCTTTCGACTGAAATGACTACCTTTACAAAAACGACTTGTAACTTATTTTTCCGACTATAAACCTATACTTTTTCTGTTTAGATTCATAAAATAGAGTTCAATATGAAACCATAGCAATTTGATTCACTCAAAACGGATTTAAAATGAAGAAGTTATGGGTAAAACAAGATTGGATAATTTTTCTCATTTTAGCTACGTGAAAATTGGTAACAAATCTATTCCAACCATAACTTAATCAACTTGTATTGTATATTATGTAATCTTGAGATACCATAGACACGTATACAATGTTTCGACCTATCATGTCGACACATCTATATATATTTCGGAACAACCATAGACACTCTATATGTGAATGTTGGAGTTAGCTATACAGGGTTGAGGTTGATTCCAAAATATATATAGTTTGAGTTGTGATCAATACTGAGATACGTATACACTGGGTCGTGGATTGATTCAAGATAATATTTATCGATTTATTTCTGTACATCTAACTGTGGACAACTAGTTATAGGTTACTAACGAGGACAGCTGACTTAATAAACTTAAAACATCAAAATATATTAAAAGTGTTGTAAATATATTTTGAACATACTTTAATATATATGTATATATTGTTATAGGTTCGTGAATCAACAGTGGCCAAGTCTTACTTCCCGACGAAGTAAAAATCTGTGAAAGTGAGTTATAGTCCCACTTTTAAAATCTAATATTTTTGGGATGAGAATACATGCAGGTTTTATAAATGATTTACAAAATAGACACAAGTACGTGAAACTACATTCTATGGTTGAATTATCGAAATCGAATATGCCCTTTTTTATTAAGTCTGGTAATCTAAGAATTAGGGAACAGACACCCTAATTGACGCGAATCCTAAAGATAGATCTATTGGGCCTAACAAACCCCATCCAAAGTACCGGATGCTTTAGTACTTCGAAATTTATATCATATCCGAAGGGTGTCCCGGAATGATGGGGATATTCTTATATATGCATCTTGTTATGGTCGGTTACCAGGTGTTCACCATATGAATGATTTTTATCTCTATGTATGGGATGTGTATTGAAATATGAAATCTTGTGGTCTATTGTTACGATTTGATATATATAGGTTAAACCTATAACTCACCAACATTTTTGTTGACGTTTAAAGCATGTTTATTCTCAGGTGAATATTAAGAGCTTCCGCTGTTGCATACTAAAATAAGGACAAGATTTGGAGTCCATGTTTGTATGATATTGTGTAAAAACTGCATTCAAGAAACTGATTTCGATGTAACATATTTGTATTGTAAACCATTATGTAATGGTCGTATGTAAACAGGATATTTTAGATTATCATTATTTGATAATCTACGTAAAGCTTTTTAAACCTTTATTTATGAAATAAAGGTTATGGTTTATTTTAAAAATGAATGCAGTCTTTGAAAAACGTCTCATATAGAGGTCAAAACCTCGCAACGAAATCAATTAATATGGAACGTTTTTAATCAATAAGAACGGGACATTTCAGTTGGTATCCGAGCGTTGGTCTTAGAGAACCAGAAAATTTGCATTAGTGTGTCTTATCGAGTTTGTTAGGATGCATTAGTGAGTCTGGACTTCGACCGTGTTTTCTTTAAAAATGATTGCTTAACATTTTTGTTGGAAACTATATATTTTTAACATATGAATATTATGTGATATATTAATCTCTTAACGTGTTTGATATTATGTGATAGATGTCTACCTCTAGAACAAGTCCCATTGACTCACCTAATAATAATGAAGAGTCAAATGTAAATTGGAATGATTTGTGGACTGATTCACAAGTTCCCGAAGAGGAACCGGAAGAAGAGTCGGAACCGGAAGAAGAGTCGGAACCGGAAGAAGAATCGGAACCGGAAGAAGAATCGGAACCGGATGAAGAAATAGAACCGGTGGGGGAAATAATAAAACGGTTAAGTAAAAGAAAATCCTCAACCAACCGACCAAAGTTAATTATGGTCAATGGTGTTTCCGCCAAGGAAGCAAAATATTGGGAGGATTACCAATTCTCCGATGAATCGGATTCCGACGAGAATTCCGATGATGTTATAGAAATTACCCCAACTGAATTTAAAAAGGCAAAAGAAAATAATAAGGGAAATGGCATAAAAATAGAGAAATCTAATTCCAACCCCGATGAACTTTATATGTATCGTCAACCCCCGAAGTCCTTAAGTTGTAACAATGACCCGGGAACCTCTAAACCACCAGGTTTTTCTAAACCAATGTGGACAACGACGGCTCGTATTAGGGGAACATCATATATCCCTAGAAACTTGGCAAAACGAACCAAAACCGAAGAAGAAGAAACGAGCGAGTCGGAATAAGATAGTTGTATTCGTGTGGTGTAATATATGTAATATAGTGTTCTTATGCTTTATGATATATGTAAAAATTGCTTGTATTAATAAGTATTTTTTTTATGAATCTAACTCTTGTCTATTTTACAGTTTAAAAACACAAAATGGATAGACAACCCAATATTTTAAGAGACCTACCCGGAGACATGATTGATGAAATCTTGTCTAGAGTCGGCCAGAATTCTTCGGCACAACTATTTAAGGCGAGATCAGTTTGTAAGACATTCGAAGAACGTTCCAAGAATGTCTTGGTTTATAAGAGACTTTCGTTTGAAAGATGGGGGATATCACATTGGGAAACCCATAAGTTACGATGTGTTTACTTTGATGCATATATTGCGGGGAACCCAAATGCTATTTTACGCAACGGGTTAAGAAATTATTTTGACTCAATATATCCGAATATTGGACTTCGTGATTTAGAAAAAGCGGCTAACATGCAACATAAAGAAGCATGTTATGCTTACGGATTAGTAATGTTCGCTTCTCACCAAAGTGAGAACAAGAACATCGGGCTACAACTATTAAACAAAACGTTTCCACAAGTGACGGAGTCGGTAATTGGGGTAAGAAATGAGGTTTTTAGATTATTACGGGACTGTTGGACATTACGTAACCCTCGTCCCTTTGATGACGTTACAACACGCTGTCTTATCAACGGCCATAACGGTTATGTTGCACAAGACCAAGGATGGGAAGTAGTCCTAGTAAAACCAGAATGCATGACTTGTTTCTGGACGTATGAATTACGTGTCTTTATTGCCTTTGCTGAACGACTTGTGTACTAGCTAGAATTGTCTTCACAACTATCTTGTATCAAAGTTATTGTGTGCTATATTTCATGCTTTATGTAAAATAAGCGGTATTGTAAGTTTGTAAAATATTGTATAAAAGTTTGAACGCGAAATATTATTATAATCAGTTTTTCATATAGAATTGTAGTAGTTGAATTGTATATTAGCTACTAAGTATGAACTTAACGGGTAGGTACTACCCGAATTTAAACTTATAAAACGCTAATATGAAGAAAAAGCTTTTATAAATGAGTTCATATTATGCTACGAAATACTATTAACTACTCTTAATATTCTGTATGATTAACTTGTTCCATTTAACTATTTTGAAGGAAATGGCACCGACTACTCGACACACCGTGAATATGAATGAAGAGGAATTCCGTACTTTTCTAACTTCAAACATAGCCGCAGTACAGGCTGCGCTACATACCAACAATAACCTTGGATCTAGCAGTACAGGAAATCGTGTAGGATGCACCTACAAAGAATTCACTGCCTGCAAACCTTTGGAATTTGATGGAACCGAAGGACCGATCGGATTGAAACGGTGGACCGAGAAGGTTGAATCGGTGTTTGCCATAAGTAAGTGTACTGAAGAGGACAAAGTGAAGTACGCTACGCATACCTTCACAGGTTCTGCGTTAACATGGTGGAATACCTATCTAGAGCAAGTGGGACAAGATGATGCGTACGCACTACCGTGGTCAGCATTCAAGCACTTGATGAACGAGAAGTACCGTCCCAGAACCGAGGTCAATAAGCTCAAGACAGAACTTAGAGGGTTACGAACCCAAGGATTTGATATTACCACGTACGAAAGACGATTCACAGAATTGTGCCTATTGTGTCCGGGAGCATTCGAAGATGAGGAAGAGAAGATCGACGCGTTTGTGAAAGGATTACCGGAAAGAATCCAAGAAGATATAAGTTCACACGAGCCCGCCTCCATACAACAGGCATGTAGAATGGCTCACAAACTAGTGAACCAGATTGAAGAAAGAATTAAAGAACAGACTGCTGAAGAGGCCAATGTGAAGCAAGTCAAAAGAAAGTGGGAGGAAAACGGTGATAAGAATCACCAATACAACAACAACAGCAACTACAACAATAATCGCAACAATTATCCCAACAATCGCAACATCAATCGCAACTACAACAAACGGCCCAACAACAACAACAACAACAACAACAACAGCAACTACAACAATCATCCCAACAACAATAATAACCGCAACAACAACAACAATCAGAAGCAGCTATGCCAAAGGTGTGAAAAGAATCACTCGGGGTTCTGCACCAAATTTTGCAACAAGTGTAAAAGAAATGGTCATAGCGCAGCGAAGTGTGAGGTCTACGGACCAGGGGTTAATAGAACGAAAGGAACAAATGGTGTCGGAACGAGTAATGGCGGAGCAAGTAGTGTCGGAGCAAGTTATGCCAATGTAGTTTGTTATAAATGTGGAAAACCAGGCCACATTATTAGAAATTGCCCGAACCAGGAGAACACGAATGGACAAGGCCGTGGAAGAGTTTTCAATATTAATGCGGTAGAGGCACAGGAAGACCCGGAGCTTGTTACGGGTACGTTTCTTATTGACAATAAATCTGCTTACGTTTTATTTGATTCGGGTGCGGATAGAAGCTATATGAGTAGAGATTTTTGTGCTAAATTAAGTTGTCCATTGACGCCTTTGGATAGTAAATTTTTACTCGAATTAGCAAATGGTAAATTAATTTCAGCAGATAATATATGTCGGAATCGAGAAATTAAACTGGTTAGCGAAACATTTAAGATTGATTTGATACCAGTAGAGTTAGGGAGTTTTGATGTGATAATCGGTATGGACTGGTTGAAAGAAGTGAAAGCGGAGATCGTTTGTTACAAAAATGCAATTCGCATTATACGAGAAAAAGGAAAACCCTTAATGGTGTACGGAGAAAAGGGCAACACGAAGCTACATCTTATTAGTAATTTGAAGGCACAAAAACTAATAAGAAAAGGTTGCTATGCTGTTCTAGCACACGTCGAGAAAGTACAAACTGAAGAAAAGAGCATCAATGATGTTCCCATTGCAAAAGAATTTCCCGATGTATTTCCGAAAGAATTACCGGGATTACCCCCACATCGATCCGTTGAATTTCAAATAGATCTTGTACCAGGAGCTGCACCAATAGCTCGTGCTCCTTACAGACTCGCACCCAGCGAGATGAAAGAACTGCAAAGCCAATTACAAGAACTTTTAGAGCGTGGTTTCATTCGACCAAGCACATCACCGTGGGGAGCTCCTGTTTTGTTTGTCAAGAAGAAAGATGGTACATTCAGGTTGTGTATCGACTACCGAGAGTTGAACAAACTTACCATCAAGAACCGCTACCCACTACCGAGAATCGACGACTTATTTGATCAACTACAAGGCTCGTCTGTTTATTCAAAGATTGACTTACGTTCCGGGTATCATCAAATGCGGGTGAAAGAAGATGATATTCCAAAGACTGCTTTTAGAACACGTTACGGTCATTACGAGTTTATGGTCATGCCGTTTGGTTTAACTAATGCACCAGCTGTGTTCATGGACCTTATGAACCGAGTGTGTGGACCATACCTTGACAAGTTTGTCATTGTTTTCATTGATGACATACTTATTTACTCAAAGAATGACCAAGAACACGGTGAACATTTGAGAAAGGTGTTAGAAGTATTGAGGAAGGAAGAATTGTACGCTAAGTTTTCAAAGTGTGCATTTTGGTTGGAAGAAGTTCAATTCCTCGGTCACATAGTAAACAAAGAAGGTATTAAGGTGGATCCGGCAAAGATAGAAACTGTTGAAAAGTGGGAAACCCCGAAAACTCCGAAACACATACGCCAGTTTTTAGGACTAGCTGGTTACTACAGAAGGTTCATCCAAGACTTTTCCAGAATAGCAAAACCCTTGACTGCATTAACGCATAAAGGGAAGAAATTTGAATGGAATGATGAACAAGAGAAAGCGTTTCAGTTATTGAAGAAAAAGCTAACTACGGCACCTATATTGTCATTGCCTGAAGGGAATGATGATTTTGTGATTTATTGTGATGCATCAAAGCAAGGTCTCGGTTGTGTATTAATGCAACGAACGAAGGTGATTGCTTATGCGTCTAGACAATTGAAGATTCACGAACAAAATTATACGACGCATGATTTGGAATTAGGCGCGGTTGTTTTTGCATTAAAGACTTGGAGGCACTACTTATATGGGGTCAAAAGTATTATATATACCGACCACAAAAGTCTTCAACACATATTTAATCAGAAACAACTAAATATGAGGCAGCGTAGGTGGATTGAATTATTGAATGATTACGACTTTGAGATTCGTTACCACCCGGGGAAGGCAAATGTGGTAGCCGATGCCTTGAGCAGGAAGGACAGAGAACCCATTCGAGTAAAATCTATGAATATAATGATTCATAATAACATTACTACTCAAATAAAGGAGGCGCAACAAGGAGTTTTAAAAGAGGGAAATTTAAAGGATGAAATACCCAAAGGATCGGAGAAGCATCTTAATATTCGGGAAGACGGAACCCGGTATAGGGCTGAAAGGATCTGGGTACCAAAATTTGGAGATATGAGAGAAATGGTACTTAGAGAAGCTCATAAAACCAGATACTCAATACATCCTGGAACGGGGAAGATGTACAAGGATCTCAAGAAACATTTTTGGTGGCCGGGTATGAAAGCCGATGTTGCTAAATACGTAGGAGAATGTTTGACGTGTTCTAAGGTCAAAGCTGAGCATCAGAAACCATCAGGTCTACTTCAACAACCCGAAATCCCGGAATGGAAATGGGAAAACATTACCATGGATTTCATCACTAAATTGCCAAGGACTGCAAGTGGTTTTGATACTATTTGGGTAATAGTTGATCGTCTCACCAAATCAGCACACTTCCTACCAATAAGAGAAGATGACAAGATGGAGAAGTTAGCACGACTGTATTTGAAGGAAGTCGTCTCCAGACATGGAATACCAATCTCTATTATCTCTGATAGGGATGGCAGATTTATTTCAAGATTCTGGCAGACATTACAGCAAGCATTAGGAACTCGTCTAGACATGAGTACTGCCTATCATCCACAAACTGATGGGCAGAGCGAAAGGACGATACAAACGCTTGAAGACATGCTACGAGCATGTGTTATTGATTTCGGAAACAGTTGGGATCGACATCTACCGTTAGCAGAATTTTCCTACAACAACAGCTACCATTCAAGCATTGAGATGGCGCCGTTTGAAGCACTTTATGGTAGAAAGTGCAGGTCTCCGATTTGTTGGAGTGAAGTGGGGGATAGACAGATTACGGGTCCGGAGATTATACAAGAAACTACCGAGAAGATCATCCAAATTCAACAACGGTTGAAAACCGTCCAAAGTCGACAAAAGAGCTACGCTGACATTAAAAGAAAAGATATAGAATTTGAAATTGGAGAGATGGTCATGCTTAAAGTTGCACCTTGGAAAGGCGTTGTTCGATTTGGTAAACGAGGGAAATTAAATCCAAGGTATATTGGACCATTCAAGATTATTGATCGTGTCGGACCAGTAGCTTACCGACTAGAGTTACCTCAACAACTCGCGGCTGTACATAACACTTTCCACGTCTCGAATTTAAAGAAATGTTTTGCTAAAGAAGATCTCACTATTCCGTTAGATGAAATTCAAATCAACGAAAAACTTCAATTCATCGAAGAACCCGTCGAAATAATGGATCGTGAGGTTAAAAGACTTAAGCAAAACAAGATACCAATTGTTAAGGTTCGATGGAATGCTCGTAGAGGACCCGAGTTCACCTGGGAGCGTGAAGATCAGATGAAGAAGAAATACCCGCATCTATTTCCAGAAGATTCGTCAACACCTTCAACAGCTTAAAATTTCGGGACGAAATTTATTTAACGGGTAGGTACTGTAGTGACCCGAACTTTTCCATGTTTATATATATTAATTGAGATTGATATTTACATGATTAAATGTTTCCAACATGTTAAGCAATCAAACTTGTTAATACTTGATTAATTGAAATATGTTTCATATAGACAATTGACCACCCAAGTTGATCGGTGATTCACGAACGTTAAAACTTGTAAAAACTATATGATGACATATATATGGATATATATATATATAGTTAACATAATACTATGATAAGAAAACACATCATAAAGTATATTAACAATGAACTACATATGTAAAAACAAGACTACTAACTTAATGATTTTTAAACGAGACATATATGTAACGATTATCGTTGTAAAGACATTTAATGTATATATATCATATTAAGAGATATTCATACATGATAATATCATGATAATATAATAATTTAAAATCTCATTTGATATTATAAACATTGGGTTAACAACATTTAACAAGATCGTTAACCTAAAGGTTTCAAAACAACACTTACATGTAACGACTAACGATGACTTAACGACTCAGTTAAAATGTATATACATGTAGTGTTTTAATATGTATTTATACACTTTTGAAAGACTTCAATACACTTATCAAAATACTTCTACTTAACAAAAATGCTTACAATTACATCCTCGTTCAGTTTCATCAACAATTCTACTCGTATGCACCCGTATTCGTACTCGTACAATACACAGCTTTTAGATGTATGTACTATTGGTATATACACTCCAATGATCAGCTCTTAGCAGCCCATGTGAGTCACCTAACACATGTGGGAACCATCATTTGGCAACTAGCATGAAATATCTCATAAAATTACAAAAATATGAGTAATCATTCATGACTTATTTACATGAAAACAAAATTACATATCCTTTATATCTAATCCATACACCAACGACCAAAAACACCTACAAACACTTTCATTCTTCAATTTTATTCATCTAATTGATCTCTCTCAAGTTCTATCTTCAAGTTCTAAGTGTTCTTCATAAATTCCAAAAGTTCTAGTTTCATAAAATCAAGAATACTTTCAAGTTTGCTAGCTCACTTCCAATCTTGTAAGGTGATCATCCAACCTCAAGAAATCTTTGTTTCTTACAGTAGGTTATCATTCTAATACAAGGTAATAATCATATTCAAACTTTGGTTCAATTTCTATAACTATAACAATCTTATTTCAAGTGATGATCTTACTTGAACTTGTTTTCGTGTCATGATTCTGCTTCAAGAACTTCGAGCCATCCAAGGATCCATTGAAGCTAGATCCATTTTTCTCTTTTCCAGTAGGTTTATCCAAGGAAATTAAGGTAGTAATGATGTTCATAACATCATTCGATTCATACATATAAAGCTATCTTATTCGAAGGTTTAAACTTGTAATCACTAGAACATAGTTTAGTTAATTCTAAACTTGTTCGCAAACAAAAGTTAATCCTTCTAACTTGACTTTTAAAATCAACTAAACACATGTTCTATATCTATATGATATGCTAACTTAATGATTTAAAACCTGGAAACACGAAAAACACCGTAAAACCGGATTTACGCCGTCGTAGTAACACCGCGGGCTGTTTTGGGTTAGTTAATTAAAAACTATGATAAACTTTGATTTAAAAGTTGTTATTCTGAGAAAATGATTTTTATTATGAACATGAAACTATATCCAAAAATTATGGTTAAACTCAAAGTGGAAGTATGTTTTCTAAAATGGTCATCTAGACGTCGTTCTTTCGACTGAAATGACTACCTTTACAAAAACGACTTGTAACTTATTTTTCCGACTATAAACCTATACTTTTTCTGTTTAGATTCATAAAATAGAGTTCAATATGAAACCATAGCAATTTGATTCACTCAAAACGGATTTAAAATGAAGAAGTTATGGGTAAAACAAGATTGGATAATTTTTCTCATTTTAGCTACGTGAAAATTGGTAACAAATCTATTCCAACCATAACTTAATCAACTTGTATTGTATATTATGTAATCTTGAGATACCATAGACACGTATACAATGTTTCGACCTATCATGTCGACACATCTATATATATTTCGGAACAACCATAGACACTCTATATGTGAATGTTGGAGTTAGCTATACAGGGTTGAGGTTGATTCCAAAATATATATAGTTTGAGTTGTGATCAATACTGAGATACGTATACACTGGGTCGTGGATTGATTCAAGATAATATTTATCGATTTATTTCTGTACATCTAACTGTGGACAACTAGTTATAGGTTACTAACGAGGACAGCTGACTTAATAAACTTAAAACATCAAAATATATTAAAAGTGTTGTAAATATATTTTGAACATACTTTAATATATATGTATATATTGTTATAGGTTCGTGAATCAACAGTGGCCAAGTCTTACTTCCCGACGAAGTAAAAATCTGTGAAAGTGAGTTATAGTCCCACTTTTAAAATCTAATATTTTTGGGATGAGAATACATGCAGGTTTTATAAATGATTTACAAAATAGACACAAGTACGTGAAACTACATTCTATGGTTGAATTATCGAAATCGAATATGCCCTTTTTTATTAAGTCTGGTAATCTAAGAATTAGGGAACAGACACCCTAATTGACGCGAATCCTAAAGATAGATCTATTGGGCCTAACAAACCCCATCCAAAGTACCGGATGCTTTAGTACTTCGAAATTTATATCATATCCGAAGGGTGTCCCGGAATGATGGGGATATTCTTATATATGCATCTTGTTATTGTCGGTTACCAGGTGTTCACCATATGAATGATTTTTATCTCTATGTATGGGATGTGTATTGAAATATGAAATCTTGTGGTCTATTGTTACGATTTGATATATATAGGTTAAACCTATAACTCACCAACATTTTTGTTGACGTTTAAAGCATGTTTATTCTCAGGTGAATATTAAGAGCTTCCGCTGTTGCATACTAAAATAAGGACAAGATTTGGAGTCCATGTTTGTATGATATTGTGTAAAAACTGCATTCAAAAAACTGATTTCGATGTAACATATTTGTATTGTAAACCATTATGTAATGGTCGTATGTAAACAGGATATTTTAGATTATCATTATTTGATAATCTACGTAAAGCTTTTTAAACCTTTATTTATGAAATAAAGGTTATGGTTTATTTTAAAAATGAATGCAGTCTTTGAAAAACGTCTCATATAGAGGTCAAAACCTCGCAACGAAATCAATTAATATGGAACGTTTTTAATCAATAAGAACGGGACATTTCAGATATGATATGTCAAAACATTATATACGTGTCTATGGTATCTCAAGATTACATAATATATATTAGAATACATGAATAATACAATATAAGTTTGTTAAGTTATGATTTATATAGAATTGTTACAATATTTCCCGTAGCTACAACAATAAAAAAAATATCCAATCTTGTTTTACCCATAACTTCTTCGTTTTAAATCCGTTTTGAGTGAATCAAATTGCTATGGTTTCATATTGAACTCTATTTTATGAATCTAAATAGAAAAAGTATATGTTTATAGTCAGAAATAAAAGTTACAAGTCATTTTTGTAAGAGGTATTCATTTCAGTCGAAAGAACGACGTCTTAATGACCATTTTGAAAAACATACTTCCACTTTTGAGTTTAACCATGATTTTTGGATACAGTTTCATGTTCATAAGAAAAATCATTTTCCCAGAAGAGCAACTTTTAAATCAAAGTTTATCATAGTTTTTAATTATCAAACCCAAAACAGCCCGCGGTGTTACTACGACGGCGTATGTCCGGTTTTACGGTATTTTTCGTGTTTCCAGGTTTTAAATCATTAAGTTAGCATATCATATAGATATAGAACATGTGTTTAGTTGATTTTAAAAGTCATGTTAGAAGGATTAACTTTATTTGCGAACAAGTTTAGAATTAACTAAACTATGTTCTAGTGATTACAAGTTTAAATCTTCGAATAAGATAGTTTTATATGTATGAATCGAATGATGATATGAACATCATTACTACCTCAAATTTAGTAGGTAAACCTACTAGAAGTGATAAGAAATGATCTAGCTTCAAAGGATCTTGGATGTCTTGAAAGTTTTTGAAGTAGGATCATGACACAAAAACAAGTTCAAGTAAGATTTTTACTCGAATTAAGATAGTTTATAGTTATAGAAATTGAATCAAAGTTTGAATATGATTATTACCTTGAATAAGAAAGATAACCTACTATAAATAACAAAGGTTTCTTGATCTTAGATGATTACTTGGAATGAATTAGAAAGCTTGGATGTAAACTAGTAAACTTGAAAGGATTTTCGAAGTGTTCTTGAAGTGTTCTTCCTAAGATGATTATAGCTTGATTCTTGAAGTAATTTTTAATGAAGATGATGATTAGCTACTGGAAAAATTCGTTCATAAGTATGTGTGTGTGTGTGTGTTGAGAGAGAATTAGAAAGAGAATTGGAAGTGAAATGGAGTGAATGATGAGTGGTAAGTGGTGAGTGGTGAGTGGGGTTAAAAGGAGTTCTAGTTAGTTGAATAGTTCATGGTAGAAGTTAAAATTGATTAGTCATACATAACATAATCAAGAGTGGAATCCCATGCTAGTTCCTATTGGTATATACCCACAGTAAGTACGTCTAGAAGCTGTGTATAATACGGGTATGAATACGACTAGAATTCTTGATGAAAAAAAAGAATGGGAATGTAACTGTACCCATTTTCGTTAAGTATGAGTGTTTTGATATATGTCTTGAAGTCTTAAAAAAGTATATTAATACATCTTAATACACTACATGTATATACATTTTAACTGAGTCGTTAAGTCATCGTTAGTCGTTACATGTAAGTGTTGTTTTGAAACCTTTAAGTTAACGATCTCATTTAATGTTGTTAACCCATTGTTTATTATATCTAATGAGATGTTAAATTATTATATTATCATGATATTATGATATATTATTATATCTTAATATGATATATATACATTTAAATGTCGTTACAACGATAATCGTTACATATATGTCTCGTTTCGAAATCCTTAAGTTAGTAGTCTTGTTTTTACATATGTAGTTCATTGTTAACATATATAATTATCATTTTATCATGTTAAATATAGTGTAACAATATCTTAATATGATACATATGTATTTAGTAAGACGTTGTAATAACGATAATCGTTATATATATCGTTTCGACTTTCTTAACTTAGTAGTCTCATTTTTATGTATATAACTCATTGTTAATATACTTATGGAGATACTTACTTATCATAATCTCATGTTAACTATATGTATATCTATATATATATCGTTATGTCGTTTTTACAAGTCTTAACGTTCGTGAATCGCCGGTCAACTTGGGTGGTCAATTGTCTACATGAAACTCATTTCAAATAATCAAGTCTTAACAAGTTTGATTGCTTAACATGTTGGAAACACTTAATCATGTAAAAATCAATTTCATTTAATATATATAAACATGGAAAAGTTCGGGTCACTACACCCGGCACCACCATGAACTACCATCAACACCCTACCCTCATCAAACCGTCACCCAACACCACCTTTATTCATTTATCTTTCTCGTTTCTCTCCTGACCGAAGAACCCATGAAAACTGCATATATATTATCTCTCTGCTACGCTGCTACTGCAGCAGTCCTATCATATGTTTTCTGTTCCTTCTTACAGTTATAAACCCAAAAACTTCGAAACCCATTTGAGAAGATGATGAATAGTAATTTTTAATGTTTATTCGTTTCTGTTTCTTTTCAAAACACAACCATTGAAACCCATTCATGATTCTGTGAATGATGAGGATTATGTTACAACCATGATGTTTGATGATGACGATAACGATTATGATTACATGTGTTAGATGATGATAAATAGTTGAAGTCGACAATAGCGGTAACCGTATGATGATATTCATGGTGATAATGATAAACGATGATGATGATGAGCTGTAAAAGAAGATGTGGATGTTAAAAATGATATCGATGATGATTAAACCAAAACCCTTTTTTTTCTTTTGTGTTTGTCGACTCCTGCCTTGTGATTTTACCGGACACCGAATTTTTTTGTTGTTAATCGTGGAATCAATTAGCCTGTTGCAGAATTGGGCTATTTATTTGGCCAAAATTAGTTAAATCTGCTGTTGGGCCATTTTTGTAGTTGGGCCGATGATACATAATTAATCGGATTAGATTATGAGGAGGAAATGGGTTTGTAAGTCAAGAAGAGAAAGGAAACATAAATATATCGGGTATATATTTTAAGTTGCGTATAAAAACAGAAAAGTAATAGCAGCACACATGGTTAAGGTGTTGTGTTAGTTAGCGGGAGGTGGTGGGTTCGAGCCCGGGCATGGGTAGTTATTCTTTTTGGAGCTTTTTCTAGTGAGGTAGTTATTATTATTACTCTTATCATTAAAATTAGTAGTACTATCATTAAGAATAATATTAGAATTATCATTATTAAACTTATCTTTTCATTAAAATTTAAAAGTATCATTATTATTATTATTAGAATTAACATTACTTTTATTATTACTTTTAACATTATTATTATTATTATTATTATTATTATCTTTATTATTATTATTATCATATCTTTTCATAAAAATTATCATTTCTATAATTATTAGTATTATTATCTCTATTTAGTACTATTATAATTATTGATTTTACAAACAAAAGAGTTTATATATAAAAAGTATATTACATACTATATTTTTGCTAACTATAATAATAACTAAATTACATCTAGTGAATAAATATATCTTAAAATATTATAAGTAATAATAACACATATATAAAAATAAATATTAATTTGAATACATTATAAAAAGTTACAATGTAATAATGTATATGAAATATGAAACATATAATTTATATCATTAATAATTATTTGTTCGATTACAAATATATGTGTTAATATATATATATATAAATGATATAGGTTCGTGAATCTGAGGTCAACCTCGTATTGTTCAGTATCATCGTATGAATATTTTTACTATAAAATATTGTATGGTGAGTTTCATTTGCTCCCTTTTTAATTGCTTTTGCAATATATATTTTTGAGCTGAGAATACATGCGCTGCTTTTATGTTTGACGAAATAGACACAAGTACTTAAAATATATTCTACGTTGAGTTGTACCACTTTGCATATCTTCCCTAATAGCTTGGTAACTAATATTTACATGTTGTAAGAGCATGTAAGCGCGAATCCTATTGATAGATCTATCGGGTTTGACAACCCTAACCGGGCTAGTCGCTCTAGTATCGTAAACGGTTGCATAGTACTTCATTTTTACTACACTTGGTACAGTGTAGGGAGATTTCATAATAAAGGGAATATGCCACATTAATTGTTAAGTATGGTTACCGAAGGGCTCAACAACTTATAGAATACTTTTATACACTTGCGAGTGTAAATATATTTATAAACGGAAATCTTGTGGCCTATTAAAATATTGAAATGATAGTTATGATAAACCTATGAACTCACTAACCTTTTGGTTGACACATTTAAGCATGTTTATTCTCAGGTATGAAAGAAATATTCCGCTGTGCATTTGCTCATTTTAAAGATATTGCTTGGAGTCATTCATGGCATATTTAGGTCAGTACCTCGCAATGGAACCAGATGTTGACAACTTCGTCCAGGTGGATTAGGACGGGTTGTTAAAGAACCCTTCTTATTCTTCTTGCTTGAAAATTTTGAATGGCTTGAACCTTCAAACTTTCTTTTAGAAAAAGAGAAATCACTTCTCTTTGGAACTTTCGGTTCAAAACTCCGAGCCAACTCGTACAACTCTTCAAAAGACTTAGCCATTCCCCTGCTAATCTTACGTTTCAACTCATCGTTCAGAGTACGATAAAAATCTAGCATCACATTCGGTCATCACCCACATACTCCGGACAAAAACGAGTCTTGGACAAGTAGGTAGACTTGAGAGTAACCAAGTCCATAGAACCTTGTCGCAATTTGCGTAACTTGTCCCGGATTTGATTAAGGTCGGATGGAGTTCGATATTCACCGAAGAACTCTTTCTTAAACTCCTCCCATGTCAAGCTCATGCAATGTTCTTCCCCATACAATTGAATCTTATCATCCCACCACATCTTCGCCTCTTCGAGCAACATGCTAGAACCGTACCTAGTTTTCTTCTCGGGAGGACATTCTGCTATACGGAAGGCCCCCTTGATGTCGGAGATCCAACATGTACTTTTCACCGGGTCCCTCACTCCATTAAACATAGGAGGTTGGGCATCTTTTAAATTTTTGTAATGGAAGTCCCGCCTTCCATACCCACCGTTACCATCACCTCCTTCACCGCGAGGATAAATATTTCTAGCGTCAAGTGCCTCTTCGATCGTGGCCATCATTCGTTCATTAATTAAATCGGTTACTTGCTCATCGACCGAATCTTGGAAGACCTTTCGGACGTCCGCGAGAAACTCCGCTTTTTGTTTCTTAAAGATGGCCTCAACTTTGGCCATAAACTCGGCATCCTCACTCGTACTTCCGTCGTTGGTGTCGTGTCCGTTTCTCATCTTCATACTATAAAACGGAAATAGATTAAACAACGATACAAGGACATGCCACAATATATACACATATACGCCTCACCGCCCCATATTGCTCAACAATCGTCGTACATCGCTTGTTTGACACGATTTGAACCCGTAACAATGGTAGCTAATCATTGTTATGCGATCACGTCGCATTAACTTGCTAGTACAACGTCTATCTCGCTTGATGATTGCAAAGCACAACACGAAACAATTAGCGCATAGTTAGATCACATAAACCTATGCACTAACCAATTCCCGGTCCGACCCGTCTCCTACAAGTCCCGCATAAAGCGCATACACAATAAAGTCTAAGTCTAGGCACCTATATCAAGTCGCCTAAATCCCTTAGACCATGTTCTGATACCACTTGTAATGACCCAACCCTCGTTATACCAAAATACGACCAAATTTTTTTTTCTGGATTAGTACATCTGGACGGCGTCCAGTACTGAAGGCCTGGATGGTGTCCAACCTTTTTGGACGGCGTCCCAATGCACTGAATAATTCTGCTCCCCGGGTCCAACTTACAACGAAAAATCTGCTTCCCGACACTTTTAAATGAAACCACTTTTACAACATGTCAATATATATAAAACTAAAGGAATTCCATGACGAAAAACAAGTTTTACAATACCGGGCCCATAACGGCCCGTCTTACGAATTTCGTTCAAAATTACAAGTTTCGACCAAAGAGTTTAACTTCCAAATGGCATCTAGAGCATGGGGTTTGGGATTAAACTACCCAAATCTTGACCGAACTTCAAAAGCCATAAACTTCCAAAAGCGTCCCCCAACCAAAACAAACGGGAGACCACTAATCCAACCGAATACCTTTGGCCTTATCCAAGCCCGAGCCTAAAAAATTAAACAACAAGAGGGTAAGCTAAAGCTTAGTGAATGCAATAATTATACATATACATATATAATCTATTCACCTGCAAACACTTACACAATACCGTATACGAGCTAGCAATTTAGCAACTATGCAATCATAATGCAAAACTAGATATCCGCAATCTCAATGAGCTAGCATTACTAAAAGCATATAGTACACAATTCGATATGCTAAAACAAACTATCACACATAACCATGGTTAACCAAAACGCACACAAGGGAACGGTACTCGCACAATGACCGTTGGTACTCGCACAATGACCGTTAGTATAACTAACCCCCTAGGTAGACGTCCGCACTTACCGAACCACCCTTCACGCACATGTGGTCTCCATCGCATAAAAGAGTAGTGAATCCAAACGCCCGGATAACACTATAGTGAATCCACACGCCCGGATAGCACTAACCACAAGCCCACAAGCAAATACACTATATACGCATATATATAATTATTCCACTCACTTTAACGCCTTCGGTGAATGAGAGATCAAGCTTGCGACCTTCAATATAACGTACCTAATACATTACGCATATAATCAATCACACAATCAAGTTGGTCAACCAACTCACTCACCATCTTAGCAACATTTTGACCCATAGTGCAAATCTTGACCCATTTGCACTCTTAACCCCAAATTAGGTCAACTTCACCAAAAACCCTAACACTAGCCCAAAATGGTCTTAACCCACTTAATAGTGCAAGGTTATCGCATCCACACTCTCATTTTACAACTTAGCTCACCCAAGACTCATTTGACCCATTTCAAGGTTAACACACCCATTTGGGTCACCCACAACCCAAATAACACCCATATACTTAATCACAAGGTGTGCTAGTAATTACTAACCAATTTAAGACTCGAAAACACATTTAACATTTCAAAACCCTAGGTTAGTCATCCTTTGAGTCCTCATGTCCCAAACTCACTCAAAACCCCCAATTCACTAACAAAAGGGTTCTATGTTCATTACTAACCCAAACCCTAACCCTAACCCTTATCACTAATTAAGTATAGGAATTAGGTTTAGAACTTACCACCATAATCACAACATAGCTAGGGAGTAGATAAACAACTTTAAAACACGCACTTTAACTAGAAACAACCTTCTTCCTCTTCGATTTGAGCTTTCTCTCACAAGGAAACTCTCTCTCTCTCTAAACTTGAAGTGGATGAAGATAAGGTAGGTAAAAGTGAAGTAAAGGCACCCACCAACTGACCCTTGGAGCCTTAAAGTCATTCCCCAAGTGAAATTACCCATTTACCCCTTTTAAATATCATAAAGGAGACCGCTGGCCCACCCGACAATTTGGACGACGTCCAATGGTCTAGACGGCGTACAGCCCTTCACATTGGGACGGCGTTCCATCATTTTGGATGGCGTCCTGATCAACTGGGGAAACAGGATCTTACATAAAGAAAGAAGAAGAAAAGTAGAAATTAAAATGAAGGAAGTAAAGAAAGAAGAATAAAAGGATAAAGAAGAAAAAGAAAAGGAGAAAAGGAAATAGTGAGACCCACCATGGCTCAATAACAATCCGTTGCAATGCTCACTGGCATGGCGAGTTCCTGGTGGTGGACGTGAGCTGGTGGCAATGGTTAACGGATGTGGGTGGCTAACCATTGCATATTGTAACGACCCGACTTTTTCGACTTATATTTTCGTGCTATATACTTTCATGAATCTGCGTATATGTGCGTACTGAGCTATTTTATGCTCTGAGATCTTATTTCATGATTAATTACTTTCATTAATATCTTACAACGTGCGATTAAATGTGTAATCACTTAACTTGATCCTCGAATGCTTTTACGACCGTTAGTGTCACTTGTCATTTGGAACGAGCTATGTACTTGGTATACGTTTAACTTTGGTCATAATTGGGATATTATGACTACGTAATACTAATTGTTATTTTCTAATAACAATTACTTGGTTTATTGGTTGCTTAATTACGCTTAATAATTTACTTATGCTCACTAGTTAGTCTTGTTGGACTTTCTACCTTGTTGGACTCAAGCCCACCCTACTCTAGCTGATCGACTATTTAATTAGCCCAATTTTAATAAGTTTATGACCCATATAAATGTAAGACAAATGCCCATTTCTTAGAGAGAACATACTAGCATTTTTGTTAACCATAATCACAATTGTTGCATGGGATCCCAACATAAGCACCAACTTTAGACAACCATTAACTAAAAAGCAAAAGTTTGTCTCCCTTATCCCCCCTAAACCCCACGGCCACCACCACCATACCACCCCATCATCTCCTATAAATACCATGCTAATTCCTTACATTTCACACTTGATTTCATTCACAAATTACACACACTTACTCTCTAATTCTCTCTATAGTCTTTCTCACTCTAAAAAGTGTAAGTTTTAAATTTCCTTTCTCTTCTTCTTCCCTTCATATCCATGAAATCATCATCATCATTTAAAGGATCTAGCTTTTTAGCTTTTGATCTTGTTATATCTTGTAGATTCAAACTTGGGTTTGAATCCTTCAAGAACATGAAAGATTCAAGCTTTCTAGCTTTGAATCTTCATTTACTTGTTAGATCTAGCTTATGATTTCTTTATTTGGTTATAAAGATCAAAACTTGTGTTTATGATCTTCATGTAACTTGAAGATCTAGTCTTTTGCTTTAAGGATCTTTAAGAACACTAAAGATCCAAGCTTTCTAGCTTAGGGTTTCATTATTTTGTTAAAGATATTAGCTTTTTAGCTTATGGTCTCATTACTTTCATTAGATCTTAGCTTTCTAGCTTATGGTCTCACTAATCTTGTAAAGATCCAAGCTTTCTAACTTAGGGTTTTCTTAATACTTGAGATCTAAGTTATTATTGTAGATCTCACTTACTTGGAACCTTTTTGTGTTTGTTGTGATGATAAAGATCAAGTCATCATCATCACATATGATGAAGATGCATAAACTTGTGTAAAAAGAACAAAGGTTGAAGCTTTATTGGGTTTATGCAATAAAGAGGCAATCTTGATGTTCAAAACTTGTAGAATGATAGATTTTACTCTTAGTTGTGTGTTGATGGTTGAAACTTGGTCAAAGTGATGCTAAAACATGAAAGAGTTGTACACTTGAAGCTTACACGCATCAAGGATGAGAACCGTGATGAGCATCAAGCACCAAGAAACCCACCGGAGCACTTGTTTGCTGTTTTTCTGGGTCTGATCAGACTCCTGGACTTCTGAAAATTAATTTTCAGATAGTTCATTTCGAGTATATAACTTTTTGTTTAGGCCTCGCCTAAATCCAATATACAGTTTAGGATTTATAGCCTTCCGAAAGTCACTACGCCTTTGTAATGACGTGCTAAAAAAATTCTGACCTACTTGCACTTAAATCGTCGCCACGGTCAAACGAAGACGAGTTAGGTTCTAAAAATTGGATAGCGGTTAGAGGACTCATATACGGAGCCTTGGCCATTGACCACACATCTTTTTGTTTTGTATAGAGGTCGTAGCGGCTGTTCGAAATCAACATTTTGTTTCGATCTCTTTTCTTTTTGAAAACTTACTTTATCTTTTGCGAATGATGATGACGATGATGATGTCTAGGACTTTACTTACGTACTTTTAAACCTTTTGGGACAACATACTGACTTAGTGACCTTTGACTTAGGTTGACGACCTTTCGGAACGATTTACTACCTGCATACTTTTCATATCGACTTTTACTGCTTATTCACTGTGAGTTATAGCTTCCCTTTTTACTTTACTATTTTTGGGACTGAGAATACATGCGCTTTTTATGTTTTACATACTAGACACGAGTACTTAAACTTTATATATGTGTGGGTGATATAACGGCACAAAGATTCCCCTTAGCACGGTAACGTTTAATCATTGGTTTTTGAACCAGTGAACGCGAATATTAGATTTGGATCCATAGGGTTTCACATCCCCACTCGGGCTAGTCGCGCTAGCATTTAATGAGTGTTTGATACTTCGAGGACATACGCACTCGCCAAGTGTACTTTAGGTGGTATTACTATTACGTTAAGTTAGTTACAGGGTGCCCACGGATAAGCATATACTTTATCATACTGATTTGAATTGCTGGTTGAAGCACTGAAATCTCGTGGTCTACATTACATTACTGATTACAAACAAACTATAGCTCACCAACATTTGTGTTGACATTTTAAGCATGTATTTCTCAGGTGCTTAGACGTTGTTGCTTCCGCTGTTAGACTTGCTGTTATAGTTTTGGTATATAGACTTGCTGTTACAGACTCACTGTGTTAGACTTCCGCTGCATTACTTAGAGACGTCTCAATCATGGAACTTTTATTTTGCATTCGCAACTTATGTTATTTTGAATAATGGCTTTGTAACGACCTTTGTGTCACGTCATCTTTTGTAAAACGTTATCCTTTCATGAATGCAAAACTTTTTTTAAAACAGCATGTAGTATTATACCGTGTAATGGACCTATTGTTGATGATTCGTACATGATGGTTTTGTACGGGGCGTCACATTTGGTATCAGAGCATTGGTTATAGGGAATTAGGTTGCATTAGTGAGTCTTGACCGAGTTGAGTAGGATTCGCTAATAGGACTAATCTACAACTTGCTCGTTTACTTGTTTCTTGCTCGGTACATTCACTGAATATCCTATTAGTTTTTAAAAGGAAAGAAAAATTAGAATAAGTTATCCAATCAATAGACTTTTCTGATTTTGCCCACATTTCGAATAGCCAAAAGATGCAGCAGAGGGGCAGGATTCGTTTGGTCTCAATATAATTGAGGACTGTTTGGCTCCAATAACCCGGTCCACGTACAAATCCAACTATTACTACGAACCAGAAAATTTTGATGTCTATCAATTTAACCACTTAAAATAAATTTTCGTAATTTTAAGAAAATTAGATAAGAAGTAGAATAAAAATCTATGTCCTAAAAACTAGAATAGCGAGAAATAAGAAAGAAAAAAGAGTTCGTCGAAAAAGGTCGAAAAAGAAAAATGGTTGAAAAATAAAAGGTGACGGAAAAATAAAAGAAACTTATAAAAATTTAAAAATACTTGACTAACCTAACCTTATTACTACAACTAACTTAAAATTATAATCGCAAATTGAGATAACTAATTGGAATGATAATTGGTACATAGTAAAAGGTGTCTAAAAATATTAAAGCTTACAGGAAAAACTATATACCAAATGAAAATAACTTAAAAAGAAACTAAAACTTAAAAAGGCGTCGCAAAATTCTAAAGCAACTAAATCTTAGTCTAAAGAAAAATTACTTAAGGGATTTTACGGCAAAGCCTAAAAATCTAGAAGTAAAAATAACTATGGCAAAAACTAAGTTTAAAACTAAATATGAGCTAAAAATTCAAATATTACGTTAAAACGATTAAAAAGGGACAAAATATAAAAATATACAAAAAGTTGTAAAAAGTACAATTTTTATAAAAATATTATTTTTATATTATTTATTTAATAAAACTACTAATTTTACAATTTAATTAAACTAATTAAACTAAATAAAACAAATTAAATAAAAAGAAACTTTAAAATAAAACTTAATTATAATAATAATAGATAATTAGGGTTTATAATAATAATAATTAATAAATACTCCGTAATTAATGCAGAGTTAGGGTTCTGTCGGTGGCGTCAGAGAAACTCCGCGAGTCGCGGTAATCAATGAAGCAAACCCCGCGAGTCGCGGGGTTCAGAAATTCAAATGACAGTTTTTTTAAAATTCGACGCGTTTTTTTTTTTTCTGTTTTCTGTTTTTATATAAATAAAAGATATTTGAATAAAACTTATATTTTTATAAACTAAAATAAAAATAAAGAAACTTATAAAACTTAAATATTTAACAAAATCTTAAAAATACTTATATTTTTGTTTTTCTTTTTATATTTTTGAATAATTAAAACGTATTTTTACAAAAACGAATTTTAATAAAAGTTAACTAAAAATCTTTTTTTTTATATATATAGCGTTGCGCTTTCGGCGTTTAAGAGAGTTCCCCGGCAGCGGCGCCAAAAATAACTTGATGTCGTGCGAGGTGTATATAAAATAGCTTATATTTTTACAGAAAATACTATTAAATACGATACATTTTTACACAAGATATTTATTTATTTATAGAATGGATATACTTAAACCTTGCTACAACACTTATAGGCAGTGTACCTAATCGTACAGTAGTGTAGTTTTTAGTAAGTCCGGTTCGTTCCACAGGGAATCTTTTTAAACAAAGCTTAACGCTATATTAGTTTACTTTTATAAAAATACAAATATATATATATATATATATATATATATATATATATATATATATATATATATATATATATATATATATATATATATATATATATATATATATATATATATATATATATATATATATATAAGTAATATTATTATTATAAAGAGGGGTTTTTACCGTTTAATGACCGGTTTGTCGATTTTAAAACTTTAGTCGCTGTTAAAACCAAATGTAAAATAATAAATATAAATACAAGACTTAAATTAAAGCGTAAAGTAAATAATGATAATGAAATTGCGAATAATAAAAGTGCGATAAAATAAACTTGCGATAATTAAAAAGTACGATAATTAAAAGTGCAATAAAATAACAATAAAAATGCGATAATTAGAAGTGCAATTAAATATAAAATAAAGGAAATTAAATATGAAATAAAAGAATTATGCTTATTTAAACTTCCGTAATCATGATGTTTGACGTGTTGATTTTAGTTTTATGCCCATGGGTTAATTGTCCTTTGTCCTGGATTATTTAATATGTCCATACGGATTTGTCCATAATAGTCCATCAGTCATAAATATAAAGAGCGAAAGCCTTCGTCAAATTATTCTTATTCCCGAAGTCAAATATTCCAACTAATTGGGGATTCGAATTGTAACAAGGTTTTAATACTTTGTTTAATGAATACACCAGGTTATCAACTGCGTGTAAACCAAGGTTTTACTACTTTGTTAACAATTACACCAATTACCCTTGAATGTAATTCACCCCTGTTTCAACAAGTTTATTAACTATTAATCCAGTTCCGTATCCGGTAAAATGAATAATTATTGGTATTTATAGATATCCCGCCCACCGTACCCAGTCAAGCGTATGTGGTTATATATAAATACGTCAAATTATAAGTTTGTATATTAAATTAACAAGGTATTGTTTAGTTAATATAAAACCCATTAATAGCCCATAGTCTAATTTCCACAAGTGTCGTTCTTTTGTCCAAACCCCAATTATGGTATAAAGCCCAATTACCCACTTTTAGTAATTAGCCCAACATCATGATTACTTCGGATTAAATAAGCATAATAATAACTTAGCTACGAGACATTAATATAAAAAGGTTGAACATAACTTACAATGATTAAAAATAGCGTAGCGTTACACGGACAGAATTTCGACTTACACCCTTATAACATTCGCTAACATACCCTTATTATTAGGATTAAAATTAAAATTAAAATTAAAATTAAAATATAAATATAAATATATACGATATAGATAGAGAGATGGATGGATTTTTTTGTGATTTTTGCGATCAGAATTCGTTTGCTTTTATAGGGATTTTCGACTTTTGGGGCTCCGCGACTCGCGGCCAATTTTGCCTTCAAACTCCGCGAGTCGCGGAGTTTACTTTTACAGCTCACCCATGTTTGGAGTCTTTCTTGCCGACGATTTATTTTATATATAATATATATATAATTAATATAATTAATTATATATTATATTATATTTATATACATAGTTAACTTGTAATTTTTAGTCCGTTGCGTCGAGCGTTGAGAGTTGACTCTGGTCCCGGTTCCGGATTTTTGAACGTCCTTGCGTACAATTTTATATTTTGTACTTTGCGTTTTGAATCTTGTACTCTTGTAATTTCGAGACGTTTCTTATCAATAATTGGAACCTCTTTGATTGTCTTTTGTACTTTTGAGCTTTTTGGTCGTTTGCGTCTTCAATTCATCGAATCTGTCTTTTGTCTTCTCCTTTTATTATTTAAACGAATATCACTTTTAAATAGAACAATTGCAACTAAAAGCTTGTCTTTCTTGAGGAATAATGCTATGAAATATATGTTCGTTTTTAGCATTATCAAATATTCCCACACTTGAGCGTTGCTTGTCCTCAAGCAATATCGTCTTGAAATACTAGAATCACTTCTTTATTCTTCACACTTTGTACATCAGTGATTTTCTATACGGCGGTATAAACAATGGTAGTAACGATATGGTTTACAGTCCCACATGACTATAAAAATTTAGATCCATTAAGGAAATTGGATCTTTATGAAAATATTTGATCTTTTGAAAATTAAATCTAGTTTTTACCCTAGATAAGTTTTCCGGAATAACCCTTCAGCGGTGTTGCAAAATATTTTTGTGGGTTTGGTGGGTTTCAGATTTGAAAATTTTAGCTCAAAACTTATGGTTTTGTGTCACCCACTTGCTAACCTTGTATTTGGAAAGCAACACGTCCAGTTTACTTGTCCCGTATATTACTTTTCGGTAAACTACCGTCCGGTTGTAAAGGAAAGCGTTGAACAAGCAACTGTTAAGGCAATGTCCCCTGACATGCTTTTAATTATGGTCTATAACGTGTCGGATGCAATTACTATCCTTGGTAGGAGCAATAGTAAAGCTCACCCTTATAATTTTTCGGTCTGGCACAAGGTCCTGTCTTTGACCACTATGCAACCACCGTTCTTACGGTTGACACCCGATTTAGTTCAGGTGACCTAATGAAGTCCAGGTGAATTCCTAGGATTTTACGTTCAATGGTAATGAACGCATTGAAAATAGGGTTTTCAGAAAACAAATCAGTTTGAAATTTTGATCAAAATATTTTCTCGTTCAAGCTCGAGTTTAGATATCATTGAATTCCATGAGTTTGTAATTCTCAATCTTTAAGGTCAATCTCTAGGATTGAGTAATATCAGTTTTAAAAGCTGATTTTTAATCTTTAAGGAGATTATCCTTTCTGGGGATCTGATTCATTAGTCTTATCCAGCTAATTTGCATGGTGCCCCCCCCATTGTACGAGATAAATCCTTCTCATGGTTAGGATAAATCTGACCACTTGGCGACCCTGTTTAATTCGGAGGTCCGTGGATTTCCTGCTGATTTTAGTGATGACTTTTCTCGATTTTTCGTCAACCTACAGCTGGTCTGGACGACAACTTCATGACCTAAATCAAGAAGCGCGTTTCTTTTTCGGAAGACTTTACTTCCTTTTAATGATGGAATTGATTCATCGTGTAGATCCATCTTTCTTTTCTTTCATCGGGTAAAACAGTTTAGTTTAGTCCAAAGCAAAAGTATTTTCAGTTATTTGTTACAGATATATGTGACATATGTTTAAGATAACTTGGTAAATTTTCCCACACTTGGCTTTTATTTTCCTTTTTATCGTCCTTTCCGAGGTAACAATAATTTCGGTGTTAAAACCTAGTTTTATCGTTCATAAATATGTATAAACATGATTTTGAGTTCATTTAATTGAAAATTTTGAAAAATTTTACTAGAATTGGGTAGTCAGTATATAAGACTAGGGCTGTTCTTTTTTATCAGAGAGCACTAGATTCTAATACAACTACTGCTTTACTAGTATTTTTAATGGTAACCAAGTGTATAAAGTAAAAATTTTAAAATCCGAAAGAATTTAACCCCTTCCCACACTTAAGATCTTGCAATGCCCTCATTTGCAAGAAATCAGTAACAATTTAAATTATTGAGGGTGATTTGTGTGAAAATGATTAAATTTTTACCAAAGTTTCCAAATATATTGGCGTTTGTTTGCTGAATGATAAATGGTGCACATCATTTGTTCATTCCGTCTTGTTGTTATTTCACATATATTTTGCATCTTGTCGTCAAAATTAGTTGCTTTTGCTGAACTTAATGCCAGTCTTTGAAAATGCGTTGTTTTACCCTGTTGTGTACATAAGATAAACTGCAAACATATATACATATTTTTGAAGTTTGGTATATTACCCCACATTCAAAAATTATTAAAATATAAGAATAAAAGTTAGAAAATTATAAAAACTATTACAATATTAACATAAGTATTAAATGTATCAATATTACAAATTACAAAATAAAAAAAAACTAAGTATACTAGGGATGATACTGGTACCAATAGGGGTTCCAAGCATAACCATAGGTGCTATAAAATGCTTCGGCAGGGTTATACGTAGGATATGGTGGCTGCATCTCTCTAGACCAGGGAGGGAAGATGGGTTTCGGTGTAGGAATATAGTTTCTACTTATATGTTGGCAATGAGCTATGATTTGGTTTTGATGAACTTGCCAATCTTCAAATGCTCTCTGTCTAGCATTTTCATACTCCTGAGAAGCTATAAACCTTTGCATTTCTTGCATCTCATTTCCCCCTCCTACATTACCTTGCTGTTGGTTTCTCTCAACCTGTAGATGTCTACCATGGTATGGTACTGCGGCGTTATTTCGCCTCTTCAAAACTTTCGCACCATGGTATACATTTAAACCTATAGTATCGCGGGGTTCTGGTTCTTCTACTAATAATCCCCCCCGACTTATATCCACACCGAGATATTCACCAATCAAAGTAATAAAAATACCACCTCCTATTATGCTATGCGGTCTCATCCCCCGAACCATAGCTGATAAATAATAACCCACACAATACGGTATACTTACAACGCTTTGTGGGTCTCGAATACACATATGGTAAAACAAATCCTGTTCATTTACCTTTTCCTTGTTCTTACCCCTTTGTGTAATCGAATTAGCTAAAAACCTATGAATCACTCTTAATTCGGCTCTATCTATATCCAAATAAGAGTAATTTCCCCCTTTGAAACGGTGATGGCTTGTCATTTGACTCCACACACCGTGTGTATCAAAATTTTCATCTATCTTTCTACTGTTTAGTATCAACCCTCTACAATCGGCAGATGCTAACTCCTCAGGCGTATATATACGTAAAGCCTGAGCCATGTCCAGTAAAGACATGTGGCGCATCGAACCGCCTAACAAAAATCTAATAAAAGAACGATCGGTTAAACTAGCTACCCGATCATTCAACTCTATACTACACAACAATTCTTCACACCATACTTTATATACAGGTCTACGCATGGTGAATAGACGTACCCAGTCATTAAAAGTAGAATTACCATACCTCTGTACAAGTAATTCCCTAATTGGCCCGGCCAATTCTACAGCTTCTAAGGGTCCCCATTCTATGACCCTTGGTACCTCAACAACCTTAGAATGAAGAGTATGCAAACCCCTTTGATATTTTGGATAATCTATCCAAAGTCTGTCAAATCTCAGGTTCGGGTGCAACTCTTCCAAGTGCATATCAGAAAAGGTCATGACTGGATGAGGTATATCCTGCTTGTAGTAGTTATCCACCTCCTGTTGTTCCGCATTCTCAGCAGGAGCATTGCGAGCTTGGGATGAAGATTCACCCCTTTCAGTCTGCAAAACACATCAAACACAATTTTTGTGCATCCAAATATGCATTAGTGTCAGCAAAATCATCAATCAAAATAATTACAATGACATGATCAATTTATATCAAACTTAAGCTCATTTTCATATTTTCATCAAATCTACACTTTTTCAAATAAGCATATACGAAAATGTTCGCCAAGTTCATAAGCATTCAACTCAAATAACATGTCAAAATAATCATTACTAGCAATTAAACAAGTCTCAAATGGCATTATCTTTCAAAAATCAAGTTCATGAATTTTTAGACTTGAAAAAGTCCACTTTAATTCTCAAAATCATGTTTAGGCTCAAAGTTTGGATCATTTAACTACCTAAACATGTTACACTACTTAATTTAGCAACAATTCATGACAAAAATCGGCCATAACCTGTTTATATCAAAAAGCCCCAAATTTGCTCAAGAACACAAACCCTAGATTACTCAAAATTTGAAGTTTAAGGCTTCTAATCATGTTAAACAGCATCAATCTAGGTTATACAAGCATAATACATAAACAATTTAAGCCTAATTACACTAAAAAGCATCAAAATCAAATTGGGGAAAAAATTGCTCAAGAACACTAATTTCGGATTAAATGGTGTTTAGGTGTAGAAATTTACCGTTTTTCTTGAGTAATTCCTAGATAGCATCCTTCTCAACATGATTTTAGTAAAATATTTGGTGATCAACGGTTAAAAATTGTGATTTTGGGGGTGTTTTTGGGTGTTTTTTCGGCAGTTTTTCGCTGTGTTTTCTGTTGTGGGGAGTGAAACTGAGCTGTTTCAGCTCTTTTTATTTTTTCTCTATTTCGGTCCTCCCGCGACTCGCGGTGTTTGGACCCTTCAAACTCCGCGAGTCGCGGAGTTTGCTATTTTTTTTTTTTTTATAATCATTAACTTATAAAACAATTAAGTACTTAATTTTAAAATTTTGTTTCCCTTGTTATTTAGGACGAGGTCGTTTCGGATCGATGTCCTAGTCCGTCCCTCGACAAAATTTTAAAATTTGTCTTTTTGTAGCGATTGTTATAAAAGCTAAGATTTTTGGGTTTTTTTTAATGTTTTTAGCATACTTTAATTCAATAAGATTAAAAATAATGATAATAAAAGTTCTCGTCCCTCCCTCGGGTAAAGCAATTTCGGTTCAAAGACCTAGTCTTCAACTTACGACGAATTTTAAAAATCATATTTTTAACTTAATGAGATAAAGTAAATTTTTATTTTTAAATTCACACAACTTAAATATAAAATTCAAAATTAATATTAAAAATTCACACCAAACTTAAAATTTGAAATGCATAAAATTAAAATTTCATATTTTAAAAATTAAAAATTCACACCAAACTTAATTTAAAAATTCATATTATAAATTCACACCAAACTTATATTAATTTTTCAAATATTTACAATTTTAAAAATATTGTTTTTACAAAGTTTACAATATTAATTTAAGATTTAAATATTAATTTTAAAAACATGGTAAAAATAAAATTAAAAATCTTTTTGTCTTTTTATCCCACTTTAATCAATCAAATATTATCAAAAATATGCGCCCCTCTTTTCGGTAAAGTAATTTCGGTTCCAAGACCTAATTTAACTCATGATGAATTTTTGAAATATTTTGGGTTGATTGATTAAAGATATTTATACCTTAAGAATAAACGTTAAATTTAGCAGTGATGTAATAAATTTTTGAATGATATCAATAATTTCGGTCGCCAAACCTAATTTTATTCAATACCAATTTAATACTTTTTAGCGAACAAATTTGCGTTTATTATCAAAAGGTTAAAAATAAAAATAAAAATAAAAACTGTACAGACATACCTATGAAATAGATTTCTTAGTTATATGATCTATCCCATTCATAAGATAGTCGGTTTAATTGGTTTTCCATGGCTACATAGGCGTAACCTCGAGCATTCAGTGTCTTTTCTTCTAAACATATGAACGGTCCGTCTCTGCATAAAGTAACAAATTCGGTATTTGAATAGGTTTGATTATTTGAACATTTACCTCCATGTGACCATTTTCCGCATTTGTGACATATTTCTAGGTGTCGTGCTCTTCTTTTTGCTGCGGATTTTGATTTTCCTTTACCAAATTGTAACTTATTATCTTCGCATCTGGATTCTTTTCTAACTCCGTCCATTCTTTCTCTGATTACTGATACTATTTCACTCGGTAGTATGTCATTATTACGTTTAGTGATCAAAGCGTGTAGCATTAGACCATGATTTAGTTCACAGGCAGTCTTCATTTTGTAAAAACCTAAAAAAAAATAAAAATTCAGAATGGGGGGAGAAGACTAGTTCTTTAGGGTCTGCTAGGGAAAGACCATTCGGGTTCCATTTTCGAGAACTACACGAAAACAGACAATCTAACTCTAACAGAAATACATAAACCCCTTTAAAGACTTGATCCTCCCCACACTTAGTTGGCTGTGGTATCGAAATTGTGATTAACATTATTTTCAATTGAATCATCAACAACTTGTATATCTTTGACTTTTACTTCAATCCATTTGTTGATTTCCTCCGTAACTTTCACAAATTCAACTAACATTGCCTTTTCTTTTGACGATAAATTGGATATTAATCGGTTATATAGCTTAAAGTTTCCTTTAATCTTAGCATTGTGAATCCGTTTATAAAGTTTCTTCGTTAAACTGTTAAAAATGGATTCATCTAATTTCGTATCATCAACGGCATTCTTTGTGATTGGATCATCATTAAGTGTTTCTTCATCTTCCCCACACTTATGCATTTTTATTGGTCTAACAGTTTTGGTTTGTGGAGAGCTAAACTTTCGGTTCACAAAGGTGATCGATGTATCACCATTCCTATGTGTTATTCTACCTTATCTTACATCAATGAATGCCTCGGTGGTTGCTAAAAATGGGCGACCTAGAATTAGAGGAATATCAAGGTTTTCCTCCATATTAATCACTATGAAGTTTGCAACAAAGGTCAAACTTCCCACTTTAACAAGTAAATTATCTGCTATTCCAACCGGGTGTTTAATGGTTTGGTCAAATGATTGAACACCTATTTTGGTTGGTTTTAATTTACCCATGCCTAATCTTTTGTATAAGGAAAGAGGCATAATATTTGCACTTGCTCCTAAATCTGCGAGTCCATTATATACAGCACCATCATTAAGTAAGCAAGAAATGATAAATTCACCCGGGTCTCCTGCTTTAGTAAGTCGAGTTGGTTTGTAAACCTTTTTCGGGTGTTCTTTCCTTGGTTCTTTCATTTCTAGTTGAATTTCTTGTTCACATTTTTCTTCGTTTCTTGGAATGGGAGGTTGTATAGGAATTCTTCTTCATCACTCAAATTTGAATCCTCCCTATATTCCAGTTTTGATTTTTCATATGTTGTTGATAACATATTTATGTTTTCATTTTGAAGGTTTTCTTGGGTGGTGAAATTATGATTAACTTCATTGTCAACTTCCATCGGACCATGTATGTAATGTTTAACTCTGTGACCATTAACTTTAAATTCAATCTCATTTGAATTTATCAATTCTATCGTTCCGTATGGAAAAACTCTTTTGACTATGAATGGTCCAGACCATCTTGATTTCAATTTTCCAGGAAATAGCTTGAATCGTGAATTGAAAAGAAGAACTCTGTCTCCTTCCTTAAATTCTTTTGAACTTCTGATTCTTTTATCATGCCATTTCTTCGTTCTTTCTTTATAGATTAACGAATTATCGTATGCTTCATGTCTTAATTCTTCTAATTCATTTAGTTGACTTAATCGTAGACGTTCGACTTCATGTAAATCAAGATTACATATCTTCAAAGCCCAAAATGCTTTGTGTTCAATTTCTACTGGAAGATGACATGCTTTTCCATAAACAAGTCTAAAAGGTGTGGTTCCAATTGGAGTTTTGTAGGCTGTTCTAAAAGCCCAGAGTGCATCCTCCAATTTAATGGACCATTCCTTCGGATTTGATCCTATGGTTTTCTCTAGAATACGTTTTAAAGCTCGGTTGGTATTTTCAACTTGTCCACTTGTTTGTGGATGATATGCAGTGGAGATTTTATGAGTTACTCCATATCTTTTAAGAACTTTCTCAAGTTGATTATTACAGAAATGAGTACCCCGATCACTTATTAAAGCTTTCGGTGTTCCAAACCTTGCAAAAAGACGTTTTAAAAAGTTGACTACAACTCTTGCATCGTTAGTTGGGAGAGCTTGTGCTTCCGCCCATTTAGATACATAATCAATGGCTACGAGTATATATAGATTATTATGAGATTTTGGAAATGGACCCATAAAGTCAATACCCCAAATGTCAAATACTTCACATACTTGGATGACATTTTGTGGCATTTCATCACGTTGACTTATTTTTCCGGCCCTTTGACATGCATCACAGGATTTGCAAAGAAGGTGTGCGTCTTTGTAAATTGTAGGCCAATAGAATCCAGCATCATAAACTTTTCTTGCTGTTAGTTGAGGCCCATAATGCCCTCCTGTTGATCCTGTGTGACAATGGTTTAATATTTTACTAGCTTCATCTCCAAATACACATCGGCGTATTATTCCATCGGGACAACTTTTAAATAGATGTGGATCTTCCCAAAAATAGTGTTTTATATCACTGAAGAATTTCTTTCGTCTTTGGTACGATAATCCTTTCTCAAGGAATCCACAAACTAAGTAGTTTGCATAGTCTGCAAACCATGGGATTTCATTATAATCTATCTTCAATAGATATTCATCAGGAAAGTTGTCTTGTATGGCCGATTCATTTAGAACTTCTAACTCAGGATTTTCAAGACGAGAAAGATGATCAGCGGCGAGATTTTCTGCTCCTCTTTTATCTCGGATTTCAATATCAAACTCTTGTAAGAGTAAGATCCAACGGATTAATCTTGGTTTAGCATCTTGTTTTGAAAATAAGTATCTAAGAGCAGAATGGTCGGTATAGACCACCGTTTTTGCTAGAACGAGATATGATCGAAATTTGTCAAAAGCAAAGACAATAGCAAGGAGTTCTTTTTCAGTAGTTGTATAGTTTGTTTGTGCTCCTTGTAACGTCTTACTAGCATAATATATAGGTTGAAATCGTTTTTCAATCCTTTGTCCTAAAACGGCTCCCATTGCAAAATCACTTGCATCGCACATTAGTTCAAATGGTAGATTCCAATTTGGTGTTATCATGATCGGTGCATTAGTAAGTTTTTCTTTAAGAATATTAAAAGATTTGATGCACTCATCTGAAAAGATGAATGGAGCATCCTTTTCTAGGAGTTTATTCATAGGAGTGGCAATTTTAGAAAAATCTTTTATGAAACGTCGGTAAAAACCGGCATGCCCTAGAAAACTCCTAACTCCTCTAACATTGGTGGGATGTGGAAGTTTAGCAATTACATCTACTTTAGCTCTATCCACTTCAATTCCTTCTTTTGAAATTTTATGTCCAAGAACGATGCCTTCTTTAACCATGAAATGGCATTTCTCCCAATTAAGTACTAGATTTGATTGTTCGCATCTAATAAGCATTCGTTCAAGATTAACTAGACATGATTCAAATGTATCACCGAAGACTGAAAAGTCATCCATGAATACTTCCATGCATTCTTCTATCATGTCGTGAAAAATCGCCATCATACACCTTTGAAAGGTTGCAGGGGCGTTGCAAAGTCCAAATGGCATGCGTTTGTAAGCAAAAGTACCATAAGGACACGTGAATGTGGTTTTCTCTTGATCTTCGGGTGCTATTGGAATTTGAAAATATCCGGAAAATCCATCTAGGAAACAATAGTAACTGTTTCCGGCTAATCTTTCCAACATTTGATCAATGAAAGGTAAGGGAAAATGATCTTTTCTGGTGGCGTCATTTAATTTTCTATAATCAATACATACACGCCATCCTGTTATAGTCCTAGTAGGAATAAGCTCATTTTTCTCATTTGTAATGACAGTCATGCCACCCTTCTTAGGTACGCATTGAACTGGGCTTACCCATGGACTATCAGAGATTGGATAAATTAAACCTGCATCTAGCAGTTTAATAATCTCTTTCTTAACTACATCTTGCATATTAGGATTTAGTCTTCGTTGGCGTTGCACATACGTTTTATGACCTTCTTCCATAAGTATTTTATGTGTGCAATACGAAGGACTTATTCCTTTAATATCATGAATCTTCCATGCAATGGCTGGTTTATGAGCTTTCAACACAGAAATGAGTTGTGATTTCTCATTTTCAGTAAGAGAAGACGATATTATTACAGGTAATTCAGATTCACCATGTAAATAAGCGTATTCCAAATGGTTTCGAAGTGTCTTTAACTCTAATTTCGGAGGTTCTTCTATCGATGATTTATATCGATATCTGTCTTCTTCTTTTAGCATTTGAATTTCTTCTGTTGTTGGTTCATATCCATTAGCTATAAGTGTAGCTAACATTTCAGCTTCATCAATTGGTTCATTACCTTCTCCTAAAGAACATTCTCCTGTTCCTTGTAATTCTGGAAATTCTTCTAATAATTCTGCATGTGCATCTATAGTTTGAATATAATAACATGTATCATCTGCAGATTGTGGTTGTTGCATTGCTCTATCAACTGAAAAGGTAACACTCTCATCCTCTATACTTAGGGTCAGTTTCTTACCGAACACGTCTATCATTGCTTTAACCGTGTTTAAGAATGGTCTTCCTAATATGAGAGGAACTTGATAATCTTCTTCCATGTCCAGAACAACAAAATCTACTGGAAATACTAAAGTACCAACTTTAACTAGCATGTTCTCCATTATCCCTCTAGGATATTTTATTGATCTATCGGCTAGTTGTATGCTTATTCTGGTTGGTTTCAATTCTCCAAGGTCTAGTTTAGCGTATAGTGAATACGGCATTAGATTTATACTAGCACCTAAGTCTTCCAATGCTTCTATTGAACTAAGACTACCCAGAAAACATGGAATTGTGAAACTTCCTGGATCAGATAATTTTTCTGGTATCTTATTCAACAGCACTGCTGAACAATTAGCATTCATAGTAACAGCCGAGAGTTCTTCCATTTTCTTTCTATTTGAGATTAGATCTTTCAAGAATTTAGCATATCTAGGCATTCCTGAAATCACATCAATGAAAGGAAGATTTACATTTATCTGTTTAAACATATCCAAGAATTTGGATTGTTCGGCTTCAAGTTTCTCTTTCTTCATTTTACTCGGGTAAGGAAATGGTGGTTGGTATGGTTTAACATAAGGTTTAGCCTTAACTGTGTTATCTTCATTAACCTTTTTAACTACCATTTCTTTTTCCTTATCTTGATCAGGTTGTGGTTCTTGTGGAGTAGGAATAGTTTTATCAGAAGTTACAGGTATTTCAGGTGGTTTAAGTGTTGTACCACTTCTTGTGGTAATAGCTTTAGCTGTTTCATTCCGGGGGTTAGCATTTGTATCACTAGGTAGACTTCCTGGTTTTCTTTCACCTATTAACCTTGCTAGGTTACTCACTTCTTGTTCCAGATTTTGAATAGAAGCTTGTTGATTTCTAAATGCTTGAGCATTTTGTTCATTGGTTTGTTTCTGAGATGTGAAAAACTGCGTTTGAGTTTCAACTAGCTTCGTCATCATATCTTCTAAATTTGGCTTTTTATCATCGGTTTGTTGTGGTGGCTTGTTTTGAAAATTAGGTCTTTGCTGATTGTAAGTATTATTGGATACTTGTTGATTGCTAGGACCTTGTTGGTTGTTGTATGGAATATTTCGGTTATAATTCTGGTTTTGATTGTAAATCGGTCTTGGCGGTTGATAATTATTCTGATAATTATTTCCAGGCCTTTGGTTTATGTATGAAATATTCTCTCTTTGTTCCATTGTTAATTCAATACTGAGACAATCTTTTGTCAAATGTGGTCCTCCACACTGCTCACAACTAATTCGTATTGAGTGAATATCTTTAGTCATCTTTTCCATTCGTCTCTCCACAGCATCTATCTTTGCGGAAATGGAATCTAAGTCATGGCTAGAATCGGCTCTAGCTGCTTTAGATGATCTAACGATATCTTTTTCTTGGTGCCACTCATGTGAGTGGGAAGCAGTGTTATCAATAATTTTGTAAGCATCAGTTTCGGTTTTCTTCATAATAGAACCACCAGCTGCTATATCTATGTCTTTCCTTGTAGTGATGTCGCATCCTTGGTAGAATATTTGTACTATTTGACAGGTGTCTAAACCATGTTGCGGACATCCTCTTAATAACTTTCCATATCTAGTCCATGCCTCATATAGAGTTTCATTCGGTTTCTATGTGAACGTAACAATTTCTGATTGAAGTCTTACGGCTTTAGATGCCGGAAAGAATTGTTTAAGAAATTTGTCAACTAAAACATCCCATGTATCGATCGCCCCTTCAGGTAACGATTCCAACCAATCTTTGGCTTCTCCCTTTAAAGTCCAGGGAAATAACATGAGATATATCTGTTCATCCTCCACTTCTCGGATTTTAAATAGTGTGCAGATCCTATTAAAGGTACGTAGATGTTCATTTGGATCTTCCTTCGGCACACCACTAAATTGGCATTGATTAGTCACCATGTGTAGAATTTGTCCTTTGATTTCATAATCTGGCGCATTAATGTCTGGATGAGTAATTGCGTGACCTTGGCCAGTGCGTTTAGCTCTCATTCGGTCTTCCATACTTAAAGGTTCCAGATTCTCCATAATTGAATTTGTTGAATCGGAATCACTAGAGGATTCTGATTTAATGGTTCGTTCCTCAACAATCTCTGTTTGAATGATTGGTGGTTCCGGAGGAAAGTTTAGTGGTTCAGGATCTACGAATCGTTCCTGAATATTCTCCGGATTCTCAATTGTGAGGTCGGGTTCAAAAAATGGATTATCGGAAATTTGAACTGAAGTACTTGGTTGACTGGATGACGATTCTAAAGAGAAATCAACGGCAGTAATATTTGCTAAATGTCTTGATCTAGTTACAGGTGGTGAACGTACAAAAGGTGGTGAACGTCTTGCCCGGTGCATTCACTGAATATCCTATTAGTTTTTAAAAGGAAAGAAAAATTAGAATAAGTTATCCAATCAATAGACTTTTCTGATTTTGCCCACGTTTCGAATAGCCAAAAGATGCAGCAGAGGGGCAGGATTCGTTTGGTCTCAATATAATTGAGGACTGTTTGGCTCCAATAACCCGGTCCACGTACAAATCCAACTATTACTACGAACCAGAAAATTTTGATGTCTATCAATTTAACCACTTAAAATAAATTTTCGTAATTTTAAGAAAATTAGATAAGAAGTAGAATAAAAATCTATGTCCTAAAAACTAGAATAGCGAGAAATAAGAAAGAAAAAGAGTTCGTCGAAAAAGAAAAATGGTTGAAAAATAAAAGGTGACGGAAAAATAAAAGAAACTTATAAAAATTTAAAAATACTTGACTAACCTAACCTTATTACTATAACTAACTTAAAATTATAATCGCAAATTGAGATAACTAATTGGAATGATAATTGGTACATAGTAAAAGGTGTCTAAAAATATTAAAGCTTACAGGAAAAACTATATACCAAATGGAAATAACTTAAAAAGAAACTAAAACTTAAAAAGGCGTCGCAAAATTCTAAAGCAACTAAATCTTAGTCTAAAGAAAAATCACTTAAGGGATTTTACGGCAAAGCCTAAAAATCTAGAAGTAAAAATAACTATGGCAAAAACTAACTTTAAAACTAAATATGAGCTAAAACTACAAATATTACGTTAAAACGATTAAAAAGGGACAAAATATAAAAATATACAAAAAGTTGTAAAAAGTACAATTTTTATAAAAATATTATTTTTATATTATTTATTTAATAAAACTACTAATTTTACAATTTAATTAAACTAATTAAACTAAATAAAACAAATTAAATAAAAAGAAACTTTAAAATAAAACTTAATTATAATAATAATAGATAATTAGGGTTTATAATAATAATAATTAATAAATACTCCGTAATTAATGCAGAGTTAGGGTTCTGTCGGTGGCGTCAGAGAAACTCCGCGAGTCGCGGTAATCAATGAAGCAAACCCCGCGAGTCGCGGGGTTCAGAAATTCAAATGACAGTTTTTTTAAAATTCGACGCGTTTTTTTTTTTTTTTTCTGTTTTCTGTTTTTATATAAATAAAAGATATTTGAATAAAACTTATATTTTTATAAACTAAAATAAAAATAAAGAAACTTATAAAACTTAAATATTTAACAAAATCTTAAAAATACTTATATTTTTGTTTTTCTTTTTATATTTTTGAATAATTAAAACGTATTTTTACAAAAACGAATTTTAATAAAAGTTAACTAAAAATCTTTTTTTTTTATATATATAGCGTTGCGCTTCCGGCGTTTAAGAGAGTTCCCCGGCAGCGGCGCCAAAAATAACTTGATGTCGTGCGAGGTGTATATAAAATAGCTTATATTTTTACAGAAAATACTATTAAATACGATACATTTTTACACAAGATATTTATTTATTTATAGAATGGATATACTTAAACCTTGCTACAACACTTATAGGCAGTGTACCTAATCGTACAGTAGTGTAGTTTTTAGTAAGTCCGGTTCGTTCCACAGGGAATCTTTTTAAACAAAGCTTAACGCTATATTAGTTTACTTTTATAAAAATACAAATATATATATATAAGTAATATTATTATTATAAAGAGGGGTTTTTACCGTTTAATGACCAGTTTGTCGATTTTAAAACTTTAGTCGCAGTTAAAACCAAATGTAAAATAATAAATATAAATACAAGACTTAAATTAAAGCGTAAAGTAAATAATGATAATGAAATTGTGAATAATAAAAGTGCGATAAAATAAACTTGCGATAATTAAAAAGTACGATAATTAAAAGTGCAATAAAATAACAATAAAAATGCGATAATTAGAAGTGCAATTAAATATAAAATAAAGGAAATTAAATATGAAATAAAAGAATTATGCTTATTTAAACTTCCGTAATCATGATGTTTGACGTGTTGATTTTAGTTTTATGCCCATGGGTTAATTGTCCTTTGTCCTGGATTATTTAATATGTCCATACGGATTTGTCCATAATAGTCCATCAGTCATAAATATAAAGAGCGAAAGCCTTCGTCAAATTATTCTTATTCCCGAAGTCAAATATTCCAACTAATTGGGGATTCGAATTGTAACAAGGTTTTAATACTTTGTTTAATGAATACACCAGGTTATCGACTGCGTGTAAACCAAGGTTTTACTACTTTGTTAACAATTACACCAATTACCCTTGAATGTAATTCACCCCTGTTTCAACAAGTTTATTAACTATTAATCCAGTTCCGTATCCGGTAAAATGAATAATTATTGGTATTTATAGATATCCCGCCCACCGTACCCAGTCAAGCGTATGTGGTTATATATAAATACGTCAAATTATAAGTTTGTATATTAAATTAACAAGGTATTGTTTAGTTAATATAAAACCCATTAATAGCCCATAGTCTAATTTCCACAAGTGTCGTTCTTTTGTCCAAACCCCAATTATGGTACAAAGCCCAATTACCCAATTTTAGTAATTAGCCCAACATCATGATTACTTCGGATTAAATAAGCATAATAATAACTTAGCTACGAGACATTAATATAAAAAGGTTGAACATAACTTACAATGATTAAAAATAGCGTAGCGTTACACGGACAGAATTTTGACTTACACCCTTATAACATTCGCTAACATACCCTTATTATTAGGATTAAAATTAAAATTAAAATATAAATATAAATATATACGATATAGATAGAGAGATGGATGGATTTTTTGGTGATTTTTGCGATCAGAATTCGTTTGCTTTTATAGGGATTTTCGACTTTTGGGGCTCCGCGACTCGCGGCCAATTTTGCCTTCAAACTCCGCGAGTCGCGGAGTTTACTTTTACAGCTCACCCATGTTTGGAGTCTTTCTTGCCGACGATTTATTTTATATATAATATATATATAATTAATATAATTAATTATATATTATATTATATTTATATACATAGTTAACTTGTAATTTTTAGTCCGTTGCGTCGAGCGTTGAGAGTTGACTCTGGTCCCGGTTCCGGATTTTCGAACGTCCTTGCGTACAATTTTATATTTTGTACTTTGCGTTTTGAATCTTGTACTCTTGTAATTTCGAGACCTTTCTTATCAATAATTGGAACCTCTTTGATTGTCTTTTGTACTTTTAAGCTTTTTGGTCGTTTGCATCTTCAATTCGTCGAATCTGTCTTTTGTCTTCACCTTTTATTATTTAAACGAATATCACTTTTAAATAGAACAATTGCAACTAAAAGCTTGTCTTTCTTGAGAAATAATGCTATGAAATATATGTTCGTTTTTAGCATTATCAGTACCCCGAGCTCACCCTAATTAGCCACGTACAATGTATGAACATTAGAAGGTTGTTCAGTTTCCGCAAGTTGACTCGTATCCTGTACGCTTTCATGGCCGTCACTTATCTCTTTCATTCTTCACCACTACTTGACGATCTATCGACACTTCTGGACTTAGGTCCCTAACACTTTTAGGCATTGGAGAAGTCGGGAAGGCATCTCCTTTAACAAGGTCAGAGTGTCTTCTACTGATGCTCAGCTATACCCAAAGACTTGGGAGTCGCCTCAAGACATATCGTATTACTACTTGCTACATGTACAACTCGACACGAGATCCAGATTGAATTTCTAGAAAGAAACCTAACGACATTACCTGAACCCGAACATTTTGAAGAAAATTTTGAGACATTTAGGCATTGATGCATGACCTACGGAACCTATGCGCCCACACCGAGAAACCGTGAGATTAATTATGTAGATTTTGTTTTGAGATAGCATAAATAAAGCACCGTTAGATGAAATTGAGTAGAACTTGAAGTGATCACGTTACATTGACCATGTGGAGTGATATTGGAATGAACGAATGATTTAGTACAATATAATGATGCCAGGTGATTATATTGAAGTAAATCATGCAGAAGTTCCAAAGTTACTACGTAAGGAATATGAAGTGATTCAAAGAAAATTTTGGGAGGAACCACTTAAGTATACACATTATGGTCTGTTAGAGGTAGGGAAAGAATAACCACGTAGCCCAGATACTGTACAAGAAAGTCCTTGATTGCATAATTGATAACTTGAAAATTTGTTATAGATATAGACACCCTGGACACTTAAGGAAAAAGTTCTCAAATAGGAAAAACCTTGGACTTACTTGCGGTAGAGCAATCACTATCTCAGCTATGGATACTCGCATGGATCTTGATTTTAGTTAGGGTACGTTTTGTCATAACGTTTTATTGTCTCAAAGTTGTTTAATACTAGAGCGATAGAAACCTTATATCCAAGAACCTTAGTGTTATGACTAATAAGCCATTAACAACCATGCGAGATAAGTATTCTATAGGACAAGCTAATGGTAAGTTGGCAGAGATAGGGGAATAATTTAAGGTAGTACCTTAAAATTAATAGGTGGTTCATTTGGAGATGACCTCATGTCAACTAAACTTCGAAGTTTTAAAGTAGTAGCTAGAAGGAATTAGTTACAAGTAGATGTTATTCGAAAAGATTTTTCACGGTAGTATAATAAGATTTGATGGGAATGAACCTTAAGATTAACCTAACACCCATCAATGTGGGAAGCTTGATGTAATAGTTGGAATGAACTTTAGGATTAACCTAATACTCATCAAGTTAGGAAGCTTTGATGAAATAGTTGGAACGGACTGGCTTTCAAGGATGAAAGCCAAAGTTATTTATAGTGAGAAGATTATTCGTATACCTCGCGAGAATGGTGAGCCATTAATGGTTTACGAGGAGAGAAGTAGCCCAAAGCTGAACCTTATTAGTTGCATGACAACAACCCGAAATCCCATAATGGAAATGGGAAGGAATAACAATGGATTTCATCACGAAGCTACCGAAAATGGTAGGAGTTTAAGACACTATCTGGGTTATTGTTAACCGTCTCACCAAATCTACTTAATTTCTAGCCATGAAAGGAACTGATATAATGGACAAACTTGCACAACGATACATAAAGAAAATTGTATCCCGTCACTTTAGCAATCCAAATTCTATATATAGGACTACCCAAGAATCTTATTTGATGCTCATTCATACGCAACTCTAAGTCCTAACTCATTCCGAGAGATTTCTTATTTGATGATAATCATGCCATCATCCTTCTTACTTCGATATTAGTCATACCAGTTCGAAATTTTCCAAAATCAATGGGTGGTTAATTCTCATCCTCATACTTCCCCATTCGTATCTTACTTATAAGCAACAGCTTCACACTTAAGCATTTTTGGTCGAAGAACTTATGCCCTACTAATAGTCATCAACCACATTTAAAATCAATAGTTTTCATTACCTCGTAACATTTTTGCTCAAATATCACCCGAAATTTTAAAAAATCTTTTACTCAATCCTCATAAATCTTTTTCCAACTTGTAACCTCCGAAATATGAAAATTTTGTTTGCTAAAATTTTACTCACACTGTTTTACTGTGCGATCCTCTCAAAGATTTATAAAGATGAATTTATTTTATTTCCATTCGTACAAATTTTAGAAACCGTATATGTTATATATAATAAAGTAAATAATTACTTATTTTTGACTAGTATATATGAAATTTTGCTTTCACTTTTACAAATCAATTCTCTTATTCAAAAGATATTTTACTTAGAGTAGTCTATATTTACTAAGAACTTCGTTTCTTTTCTTACATTGTCACCTTAAACGATTTCTATAAAATTTTCGTTGCTTGTTATACAAAATTTTCGTGTTATTCGTATCCAAGTCATCATGAAGACTTCACAACCTTCGAAATTGAGAGATTCATGTGTGTGTGTGTGTGTGTGTGTGTGTGTGTATGTGATGAAGGCACTTACTACCGCGTCATGCAGAGCCTTCGGGCATCCACTAACACTTAAACCATTCAAAATTATTGCGCTACCTCAAGGATCTTATTTGCCACACCTGTTGGAACGATGCTCTTTCTTACATAACTCTAAGCCCTGACTTATTCCAAGGGATTCTCAATTAGTGATATTAGCACCATCGGTATTCCGACTTTAATATTAGTCATAACCTGTTTGGCTTTTTGCAAAGTCAAGAAACGATTAAAATCTCATCCTCATGCTCTATCCTTCATACCTCACTTTTTAGCAACGGCTTCGCACGTGAACATTTTTGGCCCAAAGACTTATGTTATCAAAACTACATTTAATTTATTAGTTTTCAATACCTAGTAACATGTCACCCGATGATTTAAAGATTTTTCACTCGATCTTTTTCAACTCGTAACCTCTGAAATACGAAAAATTATGTTTATCAAAATTTTTACACGTTATTTATTTGTGCGGTCCTCACAAGTGTAGCGACCCGACCAAATCATGTTTGACGGCGCCGTCTACTTAGGTCCCGTTACGTGGTCATAAGTCTTTAAGACAAAGTTTGACCAAAATATGTCGCCTTCATTTCAAAATAAAGATTGTTCCCAAAGTTTACAAGAATTGTTCAACCAATAGTTAAGTTACAACGTTATAATACGAATGAAATCTAGGCGACACGGTTTAAAATAAAGTCAAAAGACGCTCCATGAAATGCACATATACTCGACATCCAATGCAAGTATCAAATAATGAGCGGAAGCATGTATCATGTATCGTTCAAGGACCTGAGAAAAACATAGAAATCTGTCAACGGAAACGTTGGTGAAATCATAGGTTTAAGTAAGTAAGTACAAGTGAACCACAAGATTTGCATCAATGAAATAATAGTAATACATTCCAAAAGTTTGTTTCACGAGCACCCAATTATCAATGCTTAACGTTTCCTTCCATTGAACCCCATCACTTAGTGCTAGAACATACACTGTTTCTCGAAAATATATTTCATTCGTAAACGGTAGCGAACCGTTTGAATGAGGGTTTGTCAAACCCATATGGATCCATACAACATAAGTTCTCGCTTACACCCGGCAAGTGTAACTAATGATAATCGAATTGAGGATTTTGTTCTAAACTCGTATGTAGAATGTTTGTTTTCCTGTACTTGTGTTCACTTAGTAAAGAAATGTTTATGTTTTCTCATCCCAAATGTAAGTTCAAAAAGAGTAAAAGTGGGACTATGATCTCACCTTGAATGCACGAGTGGTAAAGTACTTCGACAAGTAAACGTGTGCAAAGAACAATGCTAGTCTTGACCTAAACAATAGGTTTGTATCAATAACGGTAAACACGATAGGTCAAAGATGTTCAATTAGTCCTATGGCTCGTTACGACTCGATTATTTAGCATGTGAAATCAAATTGTCAAGTTTCATGCAAGATACAAGTATATAAACAAGTTAGGAAGGTTGCATAATCATTTGGTTAAGTTTGACAAAAAGTCAAACTTTGGTCGGTCAAAGTCAACGAAAGTCAACACGTTCGGGTCGGGTCCCGAACTATTTTTCTGAGGTTTTTAATCATATATGAGCATGTTAGAACAAGTTTCATGTGAATCGGAGGTCCGTAGTATGCCAAACATTTTCCATAAAATGGACACCGGAGACAGAAGCTGGGCACGGCTTATGCCGCGCCGCGGCACCCTTCTGTCGCGCCGCGACAATAGGCGGGTGCTGGTGCCTGGTCTGTTTCACTTGTCCAACTTGATCCAAACTTCAAATAAGCATAAAACGCAAACCACAAACACTTAGGACTCGCACCTTATATCGTTGGAAAGCTCTTTTGACATAGAATGCAACTAAACACAATTTAACAATCAAAAACCTCATTTGTAACAACCGAGTTTTCCAACCAAGTGATCATTCAATGCCCACATTAATGCTTCAAACTCACCAATGCACATTTAATGATTTGGGCATTCAATGCATACATGTGACATGCCATTTTGTAGGTAATTGAGCATACAATACAACTAACAACTTACTAACAACAATTCATGGCAATCAATGCATCAAAAGTCCATTTCAAGTTCATCAAACCCTAACCCAAATTCACCAAAATCAATAATCAAGTTCATGAAGTTTTCTAAGGCACCTACACATCAAATTGAAGCTAGTGATGCTAGTAACACAATTAAAACATCAACTTTTAACATCTAACAACATATGATCATCCAAAATTCAAGAACAACACACCAAAATTCAAGTTCATGCTAGTTACACTAAAACAACGAGATCGAGCATATAAATCATATACTCATGTTAGACTTGAGCCATAGACACTAATTAACACTTTTATAAGTTAAAAACATCAAGAACACAAAATCTAGTGATTTTAGAAAGTTACCCAAATGAGATGAAGTTGGTACCAAAACGAAGAGGATGAAGAGAGGATCACGAATATGTAATTTATTTTGTTGTAAGCCTCCTAGATCGAATTTAGATGATGATTGAATGAATATGGTTTTGAGTGTGTGTGTTCTTGCTAGAGAGAAAGAGAGAGAGATGAAGATGAAATGAATGGGTGAAAGGGGTTTGACCCTTTGACCTAGTCAAGGGTTTGATCCCTTGTCAAGTTTAGTCCCTCAACTTTCGTTCGGGTGCGGGAATTACCTAAACGAGATAATTTAAAACGCGTATCAACGGGAGATGTTATAAACATATAACGGACTTTATATTAGTATAACGGAAAAATAAATGGAAAAAGGCGGGATGTTACATTACCTACTCCTTAAAAGAAATTTCGTCCCGAAATTTAAGTAGGCGTAGTAGTCGTTGTTTCTTCCTCGAGATCTTGCGTTTCTGAATTCACGAATAGATGAGGATACTTCCTTTGCATTTGATCTTGTCTTTCCCAAGTAAACTCGGGTCCCCTTTTGGCGTTCCAACGGACTTTAACAATCGGGATTCGGCTTTGTTTCAATGTCTTGACGGAGGTATCCACAATTTCAACCGGTTCCTCCACAAAATGAAGCTTGTCATCAATAGTAAGTTCCTCAAGAGGGATGACGATATCGGGTTCGGCAAGACACTTTTTCAAGTTAGATACATGGAAGGTAGGATGAACGGAGTTCAATTGAGGCGGAAGATCTAAACGATAAGCAACGGTTCCAATACGCTCCAAGATTTCGAAAGGACCAATATACCGCGGATTTAGCTTCCCGCGTTTCCCAAAACGGATTACACCCTTCCAAGGTGCGACTTTTAACATTACTCGGTCACCGACTTGAAATTCAAGATCGTTGCGTCGTTTGTCGGTATAGCTCTTTTGACGACTTCGGGCCGTCCTAAGCCTATCTCGAATTTGAATGATTTTCTCGGTGGTTTCGTGAATGAGTTCGGGTCCGGTGATTTGTACGTCGCCTACTTCGGCCCAACAAAGAGGTGAACGACATTTGCGGCCATATAGCGCTTCAAAAGGTGCGGCTTTAATACTCGCGTGATAACTATTGTTGTAAGAGAACTCGGCGAGAGGTAAGTGCTTGTCCCAAGCTTTTCCGAAATCAATCACGCAAGCTCGTAACATGTCCTCTAAGGTTTGAATTGTACGTTCACTTTGTCCATCGGTTTGAGGATGATATGCGGTGCTCATGTCTAAACGCGTTCCCAACGCTTCTTGCAATGTACGCCAAAATCTAGAAACGAAACGGCCATCTCGGTCGGAGATAATCGATAAAGGTACACCGTGTCGGGCTACGATCTCCTTAATGTAAAGTTGTGCAAGTTTCTCCATTTTGTCTGTTTCTTTCATGGCAAGGAAGTGTGCGGATTTGGTGAGACGGTCAACAATAACCCAAATGGTATCATAACCGCCCGTCGTTTTTGGTAGTTTGGTGATAAAATCCATCGTTATCCTTTCCCACTTCCATTGCGGGATCTCGGGTTGTCGAAGTAGTCCGGACGGTCTTTGGTGTTCGGCTTTGACTTTGGAACATGTCAAACACTTGGAAACATAAGTAGCTACGTCCCTTTTGATGTTCGGCCACCAATATAGTTGTTTAAGGTCGTGGTACATCTTATTGGCACCGGGGTGAATCGAGTATCGTGACTTATGGGCTTCATCTAAAATAAGGCTTCGTAGATCCCCATAACTAGGCACCCAAATTCTTCCGGCGAAATATCGGAGTCCGGTTTCTTTAACTTCGAATCGAGAGGTGAGGACGTTCAAGTGTTCGAGAGAGATGTTTTCATCCTTGAGAGCCTCATCTTGGGCTACCCGAATTTGGCTATTAAGGTTTGTGTGGATGGTGATGTTTAAAGCTCGGACACGGAGAGGTACCGCTCTTTCTTTTCGACTTAAGGCATCGGCTACTACGTTTGCCTTCCCGGGATGGTAACGAAGCTCGCAATCGTAATCGTTCAAAGTTTCAATCCACCGTCGTTGTCTCATGTTTAGTTGCTTTTGATCGAAAATGTGTTGGAGACTTTTGTGATCGGTGAAGATAGTACTCTTGGTTCCATAAAGATAGTGTCTCCACATTTTAAGTGCAAAGACAACGGCTCCGAGTTCGAGATCATGTGTCGTATAGTTTCGTTCATGAATTTTGAGTTGTCGAGAAGCATAAGCAATGACTTTCGTTCGTTGCATCAATACACACCCAAAACCATGTTTTGAGGCGTCGCAATACACAACAAAATCATCGTTGCCTTCGGGAAGTGACAAGATAGGAGCGGTGGTTAGCTTCGTTTTCAAGATTTGGAATGCGGATTCATGTTCGGTCGCCCAAACGAATTTCTTTCCCTTGTGAGTCAATGCGGTTAGAGGACGTGCAACCAAAGAGAAATTTTCGATGAATCTATGATAGTACCCGGCGAGACCCAAAAATTGACGAATGTGAGTAGGAGTAGTAGGAGTCTCCCATTTGCTAATGGCTTCGATTTTCGTTGGATCGACTTTAATACCTTGGTCACTTACAACATGACCAAGAAATTGAACTTCCTTTAACCAAAATTCACACTTGGAGAATTTGGCATAGAGTTGTTCTTGTCTTAAAAGTTCAAGCACAAGTCGGAGATGTTGTTCGTGCTCTTCTTCATTTTTAGAATAAATCAATATGTCATCGATGAACACAATAACGAATTTATCGAGATACGGTTTGCACACGCGGTTCATAAGATCCATGAACACCGCCGGTGCGTTAGTGAGACCAAATGGCATGACAAGGAATTCATAACTACCATAACGAGTTCGGAAAGCGGTTTTGGAGACATCTTCCCCCTTAACCCTCAATTGATGATAACCCGAGCGGAGATCGATTTTCGAATATACACAAGACCCTTGTAGTTGATCAAAGAGGTCATCGATGCGAGGAAGAGGATATCGGTTCTTAACCGTCAATTTATTTAGTTCACGATAATCAATGCACATTCGTAGGGATCCGTCTTTCTTTTTAACAAACAAAATCGGAGCGCCCCAAGGTGAATGGCTAGGTTGGATAAAACCACGATCAAGTAGTTCTTGGATTTGACTTTGCAATTCTTGCATTTCAGATGGAGCGAGTCTATATGGTGCACGTGCTACGGGTGCGGCTCCCGGAATAAGATCGATTTGGAATTCAACCGGTCGATGAGGTGGAAGACCCGGCAATTCGTCGGGAAATACATCGGAATAGTCACTAACAATTGGCACATCATCGATGGGCTTCTCATCGGACTCGACTTTCTTAACGTGAGCAAGGATCGCAAAACAACCCTTACGGAGTAGTTTTCTAACTTTAACACACGAAACGAGGTTGAGTCCGGTGCAACTCTTATCGCCATAGACGATCAAAGGTTCACCATTCTCGATAGGAATTCGGATTGCGTTAAGATCACAAAGAATGTGAGATTTCGTTTTGGCTAACCAATTCATACCGATTATTACATCAAAGCTTCCTAGTTCCATGGGTATCAAGTCAATTTCAAATTCCTTACCCAAAATGTTTAACGTACACCCCCGGTAATATGTGTTGGCACTTAATAGTTTCCCGTTAGCCACTTCAATGGTATAAGTGGTATCTAATGGAAGAGGTGGAGTGCTAAAAGAATGAGTCAAAGTCTTGGATACAAAGCATTTATCGGCACCCGAATCGAATAAACAGGAGGCATAAGAATTGTTGAGAAGAAACGTACCCGTGACTAGTTCAGTGTCATCCCGGGTTTCCTCAGTGTTTATGTTGAAAGCTCGGCCGCGCATATTGGGGTTATCTTTCTTCTTTGGGCATGCATTTCTATAATGACCCGTTTGGCCACATTCGTAACAAGTGCCCGTCTTTGGTGCATTGGGCCACTTTCGAGCGACGGGAGTGGCACTTTTACAATCGTTGGCCTTATGACCAACTCCTTGGCACCGGTGGCAAATTAACTTACTACATTCGCCAAAGTGATGTTTGTTGCATTTGTTGCAAAGAGGTAGGTTCCCGGCATAACCCTTCTTGCCGTCGGAAGTGAAAGATTTCTTGGCAAAGTTGTTGTTGCTTGATTGGGAGGGTTCCCACTTTCTTTTGTTGCCGCCCGATTTATCCTCAGCCTTAGGTGCCGGAACTACGATTTCGTCAACCGTTTCAATTAGTTGGCGAGCCATGTTGATAGCGGCTTGATGAGTAGTGGGTTTGGATGACATCACCCCTTGTTTGATGCTTTTTGGAAGACCGAGCATGTAGAGCTCAATCCTTTGAGATTCGGGGTTAACAAGATTAGGACACATCAAGGATAGTTCGGCGAAGCGTTGATTATAAGCTTTAAGATCGTTTCCGACCGCTTTCAAAGCTCTTAGTTCTTCCTCAAGCTTTCGAGTTTCTTCGCGCGGAAAATATTCAACAATCATCTTTTCCTTTAGATCGGCCCAAGAGAGGGCATGAGCTTCATCGGTACCCACCGATTGAACATAGGTGTTCCACCATGTTAGAGCAATTCCGGAGAAAGTGTGAGTGGAGTATTTGACCTTGTCTTGATCCCGGCAACCGCTTATGCTAAAGACGGCCTCGGTTTGTTCAAACCAACGAGTAAGCACAACCGGTCCCCCGGTTCCATCATAAGTGTGGGGTTTGCACCCCATGAAAGCTTTATAGGAGCATCCCTCGTTTGAGTTTCCGGCTCCATTGTTGTTGTTGTTGTTGTTGTTGTTGTTGTGGTTGTTATTATTATTGTTGTTGGATGAGTGACCGGCCATGGCCGCATCTACAGCGGTAGCTATCATCCGTTCGAGAGCTTGTTCGGGAGTTTCATTGCGGCGTACACGACGAGGAGCCATTGTTCCTTCAGGACACAAGAATATCATTGATTAGTATTCTCAATAATACTAACCGTGATATAGAATAAAGATAAAGAGAAGTTTTTCCTCGACTCGCCTTAAATTCTTTATGTCATAATGTCGGAACGTTCATATGAGTCACCGTAATATAATCCCGGAAATTATATTACCCTGATTCGTATGTGCATTCGACATCATTTCATATAGTCAAGGTGGCGCGTCAATCAAATTAAACAACGTGAGATTAAGATGAACTAAGAGTAGATATGAGTAGAAGCGTTCGAGTATAAATGCACAAGTAGTCAAGTAATTCCTACTTCAAGTCTATATGCCGGTTGTAGTCTAGACTCACCAATGTACCCTATGACTCGGGGTCGACACCAATGAACTCTAAATCCCTACAACCAACGCTCTGATACCATCTGTAGCGACAGATGGGGTAGAAACCCACCCAGTGCCTTTCCAGCTAACCGCTTGGTGACCACTGAGTGTACCTCAGACACTGATTTTACGGCCCGCATTTCTGCCAAACTGCCAACCCTCAAATTCCAAGGGATCGCAAGGGGTAAGAGCCAATGCTTCGTCACAGGTAACACTGTGAGAACCCCCTCTACGATTAACCCGCCAAAAAGCATAGTCCGTATGAGTGCCCGGCCTGACAGCCGGCGCGCGTGACTACCTTTACGGCTAAGGTTAAACCTGGCTCTGATACCATCTGTAGCGACCCGACCAAATCATGTTTGACGGCGCCGTCTACTTAGGTCCCGTTACGTGGTCATAAGTCTTTAAGACAAAGTTTGACCAAAATATGTCGCCTTCATTTCAAAATAAAGATTGTTCCCAAAGTTTACAAGAATTGTTCAACCAATAGTTAAGTTACAACATTATAATACGAATGAAATCTAGGCGACACGGTTTAAAATAAAGTCAAAAGACGCTCCATGAAATGCACATATACTCGACATCCAATGCAAGTATCAAATAATGAGCGGAAGCATGTATCATGTATCGTTCAAGGACCTGAGAAAAACATAGAAATCTGTCAACGGAAACGTTGGTGAAATCATAGGTTTAAGTAAGTAAGTACAAGTGAACCACAAGATTTGCATCAATGAAATAATAGTAATACATTCCAAAAGTTTGTTTCACGAGCACCCAATTATCAATGCTTAACGTTTCCTTCCATTGAACCCCATCACTTAGTGCTAGAACATACACTGTTTCTCGAAAATATATTTCATTCGTAAACGGTAGCGAACCGTTTGAATGAGGGTTTGTCAAACCCATATGGATCCATACAACATAAGTTCTCGCTTACACCCGGCAAGTGTAACTAATGATAATCGAATTGAGGATTTTGTTCTAAACTCGTATGTAGAATGTTTGTTTTCCTGTACTTGTGTTCACTTAGTAAAGAAATGTTTATGTTTTCTCATCCCAAATGTAAGTTCAAAAAGAGTAAAAGTGGGACTATGATCTCACCTTGAATGCACGAGTGGTAAAGTACTTCGACAAGTAAACGTGTGCAAAGAACAATGCTAGTCTTGACCTAAACAATAGGTTTGTATCAATAACGGTAAACACGATAGGTCAAAGATGTTCAATTAGTCCTATGGCTCGTTACGACTCGATTATTTAGCATGTGAAATCAAATTGTCAAGTTTCATGCAAGATACAAGTATATAAACAAGTTAGGAAGGTTGCATAATCATTTGGTTAAGTTTGACAAAAAGTCAAACTTTGGTCGGTCAAAGTCAACGAAAGTCAACACGTTCGGGTCGGGTCCCGAACTATTTTTCTGAGGTTTTTAATCATATATGAGCATGTTAGAACAAGTTTCATGTGAATCGGAGGTCCGTAGTATGCCAAACATTTTCCATAAAATGGACACCGGAGACAGAAGCTGGGCATGGCTTATGCCGCGCCGCGGCACCCTTCTGTCGCGCCGCGACAATAGGCGGGTGCTGGTGCCTGGTCTGTTTCACTTGTCCAACTTGATCCAAACTTCAAATAAGCATAAAACGCAAACCACAAACACTTAGGACTCGCACCTTATATCGTTGGAAAGCTCTTTTGACATAGAATGCAACTAAACACAATTTAACAATCAAAAACCTCATTTGTAACAACCGAGTTTTCCAACCAAGTGATCATTCAATGCCCACATTAATGCTTCAAACTCACCAATGCACATTTAATGATTTGGGCATTCAATGCATACATGTGACATGCCATTTTGTAGGTAATTGAGCATACAATACAACTAACAACTTACTAACAACAATTCATGGCAATCAATGCATCAAAAGTCCATATCAAGTTCATCAAACCCTAACCCAAATTCACCAAAATCAATAATCAAGTTCATGAAGTTTTCTAAGGCACCTACACATCAAATTGAAGCTAGTGATGCTAGTAACACAATTAAAACATCAACTTTTAACATCTAACAACATATGATCATCCAAAATTCAAGAACAACACACCAAAATTCAAGTTCATGCTAGTTACACTAAAACAACGAGATCGAGCATATAAATCATATATTCATGTTAGACTTGAGCCATAGACACTAATTAACACTTTTATAAGTTAAAAACATCAAGAACACAAAATCTAGTGATTTTAGAAAGTTACCCAAATGAGATGAAGTTGGTACCAAAACGAAGAGGATGAAGAGAGGATCACGAATATGTAATTTATTTTGTTGTAAGCCTCCTAGATCGAATTTAGATGATGATTGAATGAATATGGTTTTGAGTGTGTGTGTTCTTGCTAGAGAGAAAGAGAGAGAGATGAAGATGAAATGAATGGGTGAAAGGGGTTTGACCCTTTGACCTAGTCAAGGGTTTGATCCCTTGTCAAGTTTAGTCCCTCAACTTTCGTTCGGGTGCGGGAATTACCTAAACGAGATAATTTAAAACGCGTATCAACGGGAGATGTTATAAACATATAACGGACTTTATATTAGTATAACGGAAAAATAAATGGAAAAAGGCGGGATGTTACAACAAGATTTATGGACAAATGAAAGTAATAAAATTTTTCTGTCACTTATGCGATTTATAAAATCATATACGTATGTATATAGTTAAGCTAATAAATTTACCTTTACTTATTTTGGGTTAGTACATAATAAGTTATACCTTCAAATTATTTAAAAATCGTTCCTTTATTGAGTTGTTTAACTTAAGTCAAATAGTTTTGTGCAAAATGGTACACATTGTACATACTTCTAAATCTACTAAGAACTTCGTTCCGTTTGTGTTGTCACATCAAACGTTTAAAGGTTTTTCAAAACTTCCTTGGTTGATTTTATTAAGGGTTTTCATATTGGTCCACACCATGTATGGATCACACTTCTTCTCGTCCTCCGTTTAGGGATAAAGCTTACGATTAAGATCTTTGTTAAAAACTCTTGAGCCACTTTGGATGGCAGTTTTATAAAATTTGTTAGGAGGTCTTTGCGCTCATAAAATGTTCCTTTTAAGGTTAGACATGGCAAAAACGCGGGCCGATAAATCAGTTTTCCGAGGTACACTCAGTGGTCACCCCATTGTAGGAAAGGCACTAGGCGGGTTTCTACTCTCAATGTTTCATGACTAATCACAACACCCTCGTAAACATCATCTCTATGAATCAGTATATTGAGGTACAAGGAATCATTTTTGGAGATTCTTTTCACTTGGAGTAAACCATTCTTTATGACCAAGGGTTCACGTATCTTCTCATCCGTGCATCCCCTTAAGTATAAGGATAAATTCAGAACAAACCACTCGAAGAGTTCACTCTCGTTCAAAGATCACACCTGTCGTGCGATTTTCTTTCGGAAATGTAATATAAGATACTTTAAGAATCTCTGAATCTTGTTATCCTCTTGGAAGGGGACTGCTTAAAACATCTACGACACTGATGTGGTTACTCTATATATTTCTTCCTTCATTTGTTGCAACTATATGTTGCTCTAGTCGATGTTAACCATAACTTCAACATGTAACTGAAGGGATATAGTTACATTCGAGAACTATGCTTTAGTTCCATCCAAGGATAAGTTCACATGCAGTATGTTGTGATAACCATGTTCTCCATTCTATCTGTCAGCTTTGTATTGCGACATAAGCGCTCGATGTTTTAGATGAGTTTAGTAATATTCATGATGTATTTCATGCATCCAGCCTACTGAAGATGCCTGTAAGGCTAAAAACATCATCTTTCCTTTTGTGGGTATATATTCGGATGACATATTCATGTTAGCAAGAAACGAAATCAATTTGTTGATCTCTTAAGACAAGAGACTTAATTAATGGCATATACCTATTCTTACTTTTATATGCCCAAGTACCTTTCAAGGTAAATAGCTCACTTCTAAGCCCACGAGTCTCTCGGAACTTTGATACGCTCCTTTTTCTCCAAATTAGGTACGTTGTTAGTCACTCCTAAAAAATTCGGGACGAAATTTTCTTTAACAGGTGGGTAATGTAACGACCCGACTTTTTTGACTTATATTTTCGTGCTCTATACTTTCACGAATCTGTTTATATGTGCGTACTGAGCTAGTTTATGCTCTGGGATCTTATTTCATGATTAATTACTTTCATTAATATCTTACAATGTGCTATTAAGTGTGTAATCACTTAACTTGATCCCCGAATGCTTTTACGACCATTAGTGTCACTTGTCGTTTGAAACGAGCTATGTACTTGGTACACGTTTAACTTTAGTCATAATTGGGATATTATGACTACGTAATACCAATTGTTATTTTCTAATAACAATTACTTGGTTTATTGGTTGCTTAATTACGCTTAGTAATTTACTTATGCTCACTAGTTAGTCTTGTTGGACTTTCTACCTTGTTGGACTCAAGCCCACCCTACTCTAGCTGATGGACTATTTAATTAGCTAAATTTTAATAAGTTTATGACCCATATAAATGTAAGACAAATGCCCATTTATTAGAGGGAACATACTAACATTTTTGTTAACCATAATCACAATTGTTGCATGGGATCCCAACATAAGCACCAACTTTAGACAACCGTTAACCAAAAAGCAAAAGTTTGTCCCCCTTGTCCCCCCTAAACCCCATGGCCACCACCACCATACCACCCCATCACCTCATATAAATACCATGCTAATTCCTCACATTTCACACTTGATTTCATTCACAAATTACACACACTTACTCTCTAATTCTCTCTCTAGTCTTTCTCATTCTTAAAAGTGTAAGTTTTAAATTTTCTTTCTTTTCTTCTTCCCTTCATATCCACGACATCATCATCATCATTTAAAGGATCTAGCTTTTTAGCTTTTGGTCTTGTTATATCTTGTAGATTCAAACTTGGGTTTAAATCCTTCAAGAACATGAAAGATTCAAGCTTTCTAGCTTTGAATCTTTATTTACTTATTAGATCTAGCTTACGATTTCTTTATTTGGTTATAAAGATCAAAACTTATGTTTATGATCTTCATGTAACTTGAAGATCTAGTCTTTTGCTTTAAGGATCTTCAAGAACACTAAAGATCCAAGCTTTCTAGCTTAGGATTTTATTATTTTGTTAAAGATCTTAGCTTTTTAGCTTATGGTCTCATTACTTTCATTAGATCTTAGCTTTCTAGCTTATGGTCTCATTAATCTTGTAAAGATTCAAGCATTCTAGCTTAGGGTTTTCTTAATACTTGATATCTAAGTTATTATTGTAGATCTCACTTACTTGGAACCTTTTTGTGTTTGTTGTGATGATAAAGATCAAGTCTTCATCATCACATATGATGAAGATGCATAAACATGTGTAAAAAGAACAAAAGTTGAAGCTTTATTGGGTTTATGCAATAAAGAGGCAATCTTGATGTCCAAAACTTGTAGAATGATAGATTTTACTCTTAGTTGTGTGTTGATGGTTGAAACTTGGTCAAAGTGATTCTAAAATATCAAAGAGTTGTACACTTGAAGTTTACACGCATCAAGGATGAGAACCGTGATGAGCATCAAGCACCAAGAAACCCACCGGAGCAATTGTTTGCTGTTTTTTGGGATCTGATCAGACTCCTGTGTGATGACCTAGGAATTTCCGATCAGATTTAAACTTTAATCTTTATAGGTTTCCGACACGATAAGCAAAGTCAATTAAACTGAATCTCATAATGTTTGAACTATTTTTATGAAAGCATTTGACCTTGGACTATCCCTGACGATTCACGAACAATTGTGTGTAGATAACATGTATATATAAATATAAATATAATATAAATATAAATATAAATGTAGGGATTGGAAATAATAAAAGATAAATGAATCATTAGAATTAAAATGAAAAATAACAATTAAAATAATTAAGTTGTTGTTAATATATATAAATATATAAGTGTTGTTATAATATATATATATATATATATATATATATATATATATATATATATATATATATATATATATATATATATATATATATATATATACTAACTAGTCAGTAAAAGTCATCATATAATATAATATTGCATAAATAATAAATGATATTATATTAAATTATAAATTTGAACATAATTGATATATTATTATTACTTTCATTATTATTATTATTGTGAATATTAATACTAATATTTGTATTAGTAATCTTATTACTTCTAAAATAAAATTTTATATAAACTTTGAGATGTACTATTATTAATGTTATTATTATCATTAATGATATTAGATATTATTATAATTGTTAATAGTATTAAAAAGATTATTATTATCGTTTTTATTATTTTGTCATATTATTACTTGTTTACTAGTCTAAATATCAATAATATTATTATTTGTACTATTAATAATTATTAATAATATTATTAACAATATTAATATTTATATCCACTTATGAAATATATATAATATATATATAAACAAATATTGATAATCAATTAAATAAAAATCAGATATACATACATATATATATAACGTGATTGTATGTATATAACAATACATATGCAGTTTTTATATAATTCAGTATATACAGATATATATAAATAGAATTACAGTTATATGAATATATTACAAAAACTTTAATAAAGCGTACGATCTGTCCATCTCTATCCCTACTGTGATAAATTTTTGGAAGTGTCGGGGTTTGTTACAAGTCCTTCTCAATCTCCACTAACAACTGAAATCATTTATTTTATATATCCTATTGCGAATTGTAATTGAATAAAACCAAAAACTCAATAAAAACCCATCTCATACTCTGTAACTTCCTTTTTTATTCATGATTCAAATACAAATGAAATTCTAAAATTCTTAGATGTGACCTTGTTAGGAATCATTCAATAAAACTCTCTGTCAAATCTTAGGTCCCAACTCTTTGAATCAAGCTTCAATTTTTGAGTCAAACATTTGTTACAAAAAGTCAAACGACCCGTTTATCTTCAAATTCGAATCTGTTTTAAGTTTTAAGATTAAATTGAGGGTTGAGAAAGATTCCAGGTATGATTTGAAACCTACTTTGTGTTATAAATTTTGTACAAAACATTCTCAATCACAAAATCATTTTTTTTTTCTTCTAAGAATGTCGCGACAGTAGCAGCTCTTTAATTTATATATATATATATTTTTTTCGTTGATTGTTTTGTTATCTGTTAATCACGCCAAGACGTCCCTGTTTTAATTTAGAAGTCTAAAGCTGAAATTGAATTGGTTGTGTTGTTTGTGAATCCACTGTCGGTTGTTGCTATGAGGAAGAAGATAGGAGAACACAGAAATTAAGTTTAAATAAACATAAGTTTGGGTTATATCAAGAAAGTCAGAGACGGAGGAATGGTTGGGTATGGTGTCGGGTTTCGAGAGGTCACGAGTTCAATCCTTGCTTGTGGCAGTTTTTTTTTAAAAGGGACTCTTAAGGTAGTTTACATATTATTATTATTTTTATTATTATTATTGTTATTATTATCATTGTTATTATAAATTATTATTGTTATTGTTATTATTATTAGTATTATTATTATTATTAGAATTATTAAGTATTAGATAATATTATTATGAAGATCATCATTATAATAATTATCAATAATGTTCTTATTAATAATATAACTATTATTATTATTATTACTAGCATTAGTATTGGAAATAACATTATTATTTTCATTAATACTAACATCAATATCATTGTTATGTTTATTAAGATTATTATGATTATTATTCACATAAGTATCATTATTAACAATATCACTATTATTATTAATATTCATTATTAATAAAGTTATTATTATTATCACATGTATCATAATTATTATTATTATTAATGCCAAAATATGTATTAGTTACCACTTATATCATTATTAACTCTATTATTAATATTAGTATTATCATTAAGATTGTTATTAGTATTATTATTATTATGATTGAAAACTATCATTTCATTATTATCATTTTCATAGCAAATAAATATTATGTATATAAAAAAATATACTGATATTCAGATTAAATATAATTATATATTGAATTATATTAACATTTTTACATATAGCAAATTATTGACTTTTAATAAAAAATACTAATTACATCTATATATATATATATATATATATATATATATATATATATATATATATATATATATATATATATATATATATATATATATATATATATATATAATCATAAGTATAAATATTAACTACTTTAAAAGTATATGTAAAATAAAAATAGATAACTTATAATTTAAGATATAAAATATATATATATAGTAATTAGGGTTTATCATAAATTTCATATAATTACAACACTCAACATATAAATAGTATAAGATTAATAAATGAAATTATTTGATTACCATTATATGTATTAATATACACAAATGATATAGGTTCATGAATCCGAGGCCAACCCTGCATTGTTCAATGTCGTCATATGTATTTTTACTACAAAATACAGTATGGTGAGTTTCATTTGCTCCCTTTTACTCTTTACGTTTTTGGGCTGAGAATACATGCAAATGCTTTATTAACTGTTTTACAATATTTATATGTGTGAGTTTCATTTGATTCCCTTTTACTCTTTACATTTTTGGGCTGAGAATACATGCAAATGCTTTATTAACTGTTTTACAATAATTATATGCGTGAGTTTCATTTACCTTTTTACCCTTTATATTTTTGGGCTGAGAATACATGCGCAATTTTTATAAATGTTTTACGAAATAGACACAAGTAATCGAAACTACATTATATGGTTGAATTATCGAAATCGAATATGCCCCTTTTTATTTAGTCTGGTAATCTAAGAATTAGGGAACAGACACCCTAATTGACGCGAATCCTAAAGATAGATCTATCGGGCCCAACAAGCCCCATCCAAAGTACCGGATGCTTTAGTACTTCAAAATTTATATCATGTCCGAAGGAGGATCCCGGAATGATGGGGATATTCTTATATGCATATTGTGAATGTCGGTTACCAGGCGTTCAATCCATATGAATGATATTTTTGTCTCTATGCATGGGACGTATGTTTATGAGAAATGGAAATATGAAATCTTGTGGTCTATTAAAATTATGAAATGATTATTTATGATAAACTAATGAACTCACCAACCTTTTGGTTGACACTTGAAAGCATGTTTATTCTCAGGTATGAAAGAAATCTTCCGCTGTGCATTTGCTCATTTTAGAGATATTACTTGGAGTCATTCATGACATATTTTAAAAGACGTTGCATTCGAGTCATGGAGTTCATCAAGATTATTATTAAGTCAATTATAGTTGGGTATATTCTGAAATGGTATGCATGCCATCAATTTTCATTGGAAAGAATGATTGTCTTTTAAAATGGAATGCAATGTTTGTAAAATGTATCATATAGAGGTCAAATACCTCGCGATGTAATCAACTGTTGTGAATCATTTATAATCGATATGGACTTTGTCCGGATGGATTAGGACGGGTCCTTTCAGTTGGTATTAGAGCGGTGGTCTTAGCGAACTGGGTCTGCATTAGTGTGTGTAACTGATAAGTCGTTAGGATGCATTAGTGAGTCTGGACTTTGACCGTGTTTGCATGTCAAAAGTTTTGCTTATCATTTCGTGTCGAAAATTACCTGCTTATCATCTTTCAAAAATTACCTGCTTATCAATCTTTGTCTAGATACATTTTACTACATTGACTGCATGAATAGTGTATAGACAAATTTCATATCTTAGCATATCTGTTACTGTAAACTTTGCCTAGTATATTCCGTAGATTCCTCCGTAACTTATGGGATTTTAGTATTATATATGCATATGTAAATTATGTATTGAAAAGTACTAATCTATATCCTATAATCTATTTCTTATCGAAAATCATGCATCTGATCGTACGAGATGAATCCCTCAACCAGTTCGAATTCCTCAGATTTCGACAGCTATTCCGATATGGAGTTTCACCTATCAGCATCACCGGAATGAATCAACCAATCAGTCATCACCAATTCATCTGATGGATTAGTAATCGACTTAATCAATGGAGACGCGAAGAAGGCGATCCCTTCAACTAATCGAATTCACCTTTTGGCGAAGAACCTGAAGCACTTACCGGCGAACCTGTTCGTAACACCATTTTCACCCTCGTTTCACGAATATCTCGCCACGACTATATCATAACTCAGATTCTAAACATTATTCATTCGCTCGTTCATACCGACAATCACCCCGGTGTAATATAAGAAGTCAACGAACTTCGCGCTCGAGTAATCAATTTGGAGAACATGGTGCAAAACTTACCAGCTTCAGCAACACCACCGACATCAATAGTACCATCAGTAACAGCACCTGTATCATCAACAATCCTTTCCTCAATATCACATTCTGTACCACGAGCATAATCATCGTTCTACGTATCGTTCTATCTATTTTACCTTCGTTCGACATGGCGATTATGTAATCTCTAATGTTTTATAGATTATGTATCTTAGTTCTAATGGTAAATCAAATGAGATTAATACTATATTAACTCATTAAATCTTTAATTACATTTGAAGAAAATATATATTTAAGTATGTTTTCATAAAGATTGTAATTAAAAATTCTCTTGTACAAACTTTTAATGGTGAAAATATTTTAACGGGTAGGTAATACCCTAGGAATATTTAGATTTCACATTAATAAGTTATACTGTACATTCTTCGAATTTGATTCAACAGTCATTTACTATCCTACATGCAACCACAGCTATACGAATCCGTTCATCACAGAATAACCATTTTCATTCAACTTCATATTTGGATTTTGACCTATCAGAATCCGACAAGTGGCATAATGAAGAAAACATTGTACAAAATAAAATTTGTTAGAAACAAACAAATTAACTATGAGAAATTTTGTTAAGAATCCACGCTAACAAAATCCTAGCTAACTGTTCCTAGCTAACTGATTACATTTTATTTATCGCAATTTATGTTATCGCAATTTACATTCTCGCAATTTTATTTATCGTCATTAAATTTCTGTTATTTACTTTACGCACTTTATTTATCGTTATTTAATTTTCTGTTATTTATTTTACGCACTTTAAATATCGGGACACGTATACAAGGTTTTGACATATCATATCGAAGCATCCATATATATTATTTGGAATCACCATAGACACTCTATATGCAGTAATGATCGAGTTCTCTATACAGGGTTGAGGTTGATTCTACAATAATATATATAGTTTGAGTTGTGATCGAGTCTGAGACATATACGGGTCACGACACGTATTAATTAATTCGAATATTATATATTAAACTATATATGAATTATTGGACTGTCAACTGTAGACTATCGACTGTGGACTAATAACATTAGACAATTAAAATGAATTAAAATATTGATTATAACATATGAAACTAAAACAATTCTTCAAGTTTGCCACTTGATTTCATCTTAAACCTCATTGTATCTCGACAATTGCAATCTGCATTCAAACCTTTCATGATTCTTGAAAACACCTCAATCAATAGGATGAATCAACTGCACTTCATCTACGGAAGAAAAGATTTATGCATATAGTTATGCACCTGAGAAACTCTCGACAATTGAATAAGAGTTTAACACGTAGCCACATCAGATCCTTTGGCATTTATTAGCAAAAATAATATTGCAATCCCTTTTCAAAGTAGCCAATTTTGTCACAGCTCCAGCAAGACAGCTTCGACCTTTCATTCGAAGTAGCTTTACTATAATCCAGATATATACAATTACCCTTTTGATACCGGAGAATTCTTTTATATTCCACCATACTACCAGCAGACGTACCAGAAACCTCGTTGCTTCTTGACTTGAATCTCTCTGACAAATCATTATATTTATTCATTGAAACCCTATCATATAATCATCCGCATCTTGTAACAAGAACTACCATACCAATTACTGGGAATCAGCAATCAGTACTTTGAAAACTCACAGCATATCTACATCAACAGTTATATGTATGACATTTATCTCTTAGAATTGTGAACTCTCATTCTGAAATTCTGAAAAGCACTCAGTCACAAATCAATACTATAAATATTGAAAAAGTTGAATGAAGCAGCAGAAACCATAGACAACCGTAAACGACCTTAATTATCGGAAGTTTGATGATAAAGAATAGTATGTTGGAAAAGCTCAGAAAAGTTGGAACTGGAAAACGCATTGAGCTAACCACGAAGGGGACCAAGGACAAATACAAGGACCAAACCCTATATTCAAAGAATCCAGGTAGTTCTGAATCCGATGAAATCTTTAGAGATTATCTTGCTCCGAAGTCATGTTAAAATCATGCGAAAAATCTTTCTCCATCAACCATCGAACTTAGAAATTCCAAAATATCATCATCAATATCTTCGATATTTCTGAGGATATTCTCATAAATATTCTCGTTCGAAATTATATACCTCTTCGTGCTTCCTGTGTATCATTATATTTGAAACATTCAATAGAAAATTTAGTACCGAAAAACAGATTATGCGAAACTATGAAGAACGCCGTGGACAAATCGCAAAGAATAAGTTTAACTTCAAAGGATCCAAATGATTCTGTTTCTGATGAAATCTTTAGCGAATACCTTGCTTCCGAATCTAAACCCTTACAGATAAATCTTCTTCATCATCCATCGATATTAGAAATTCCAAGATATCATCGTATCTTTCATTATAAATATCCTCCATATTTCTGAAGATATTTTCATAACTATTCTTATCTGAAATCATTAATCTCTTCCTGATATCAGTGTTACATCATATAGAAACTGTTAGTTTCTATATTCTGTAAACTTTCGAGCTTAAAATATGAATGTTATTGAAGTAATGTTAGGAACTGATGCATGAGTTAGTATAATATAATGACACTTGATCAACGTGATTATATTACAGTAAGTCATGCTGAGTTTTTAATGGGACGTGATGATTCACAGATCCTAACGTCATCACATGCCATGTTACATAACTCTTTCATTATGCTTAACTTCTGAACATATCAATAAAGTATTTTCTTGATAGTTCTATTCTCAGTGATTCTGGTAATTTGATAAATCAAATCGTGCTAAAACATTAGTTCTTATTTGGAACACGATGTTTATTCGAAATTCCATACTTACGAATTCTGGAGCATTACTCGCTTTACTAGAGGTTGAAAGAATAATAAAAAGGCAAAGAGCTTCAAAATATAAGAGAAAATATAAAGCCCAACAACAACACCAAAATTACAAACCGTGGATATCAGTGCGTATAGCAATATAAAGACACGGGAGGATTATAAATACTATAATCCCTAAAGCATGGTAGAGATAAACGGATTCCTCCGGTGGAAGTTGGAAAAGGAGAATGATTGTTGCGATAATCAGGATAAGGACAAGGATCAGAACTGGATTAAGCATTTCACGATCTTTTGAATTTGGGAATTGAGTATTGAAGTGGTGAAGATTAATGGAACGGAAAAGGTAAAATTTATAGTGAAAATATCAGACAGAGGAATCGAGGCAGATCACCGTATTTAATTATAGAAATCTAAATTTCCTTATTCGTAAAAGAATCAAATCTTTTAGATTTCGAAGATTTTCTTCAAATCCCTTAAATTCCGGAATTCAATCAAAACAACGTCAAAAGATAAGACGTGTCCTATTTTCTAAATTCAATCATGACTCTGTCAAAAGTCAAGAATGAATCTTTACTTCCTATTTCACTCTTTAGTGATAACTTCACTCGTACTCTTCGAGTAATCGAATTATCTTATTCATATTACTCAACAGTGATAAAACTCAATTTATCAACTCATATTCATCATGAAAACATTTTTATTGTTAGCCATGACCACCTCACTCAAATTTCGGGACGAAATTTCTTTAACGGGTAGGTACTGTGATGACCCGGGAATTTCTGATCAGATTTAAACTTTAATCTTTATAGGTTTCCGACACGATAAGCAAAGTCTATTAAACTGAATCTCATAATGTTTGAACTATTTTTATGAAAGCATTTGACCTTGGACTATCCCTGACGATTCACGAACAATTGTGTGTAGATAACATGTAAATATAAATATAAATATAAATGTAGGGATTGGAAATAATAAAAGATAAATGAATCATTAGAATTAAAATGAAAAATAACAATTAAAATAATTAAGTTGTTGTTAATATATATAAATATATAAGTGTTGTTATAATATATATATATATACTAACTAGTCAGTAAAAGTCATCATATAATATAATATTGCATAAATAATAAATGATATTATATTAAATTATAAATTTGAACATAATTGATATATTATTATTACTTTCATTATTATTATTATTGTGAATATTAATACTAATATTTGTATTAGTAATCTTATTACTTCTAAAATAAAATTTTATATAAACTTTGAGATGTACTATTATTAATGTTATTATTATCATTAATGATATTAGATATTATTATAATTGTTAATAGTATTAAAAAGATTATTATTATCGTTTTTATTATTTTGTCATATTATTACTTGTTTACTAGTCTAAATATCAATAATATTATTATTTGTACTATTAATAATTATTAATAATATTATTAACAATATTAATATTTATATCCACTTATGAAATATATATAATATATATATAAACAAATATTGATAATCAATTAAATAAAAATCAGATATACATACATATGTATATATAACGTGATTGTATGTATATAACAATACATATGCAGTTTTTATATAATTCAGTATATACAGATATATATAAATAGAATTACAGTTATATGAATATATTACAAAAACTTTAATAAAGCGTACGATCTGTCCATCTCTATCCCTACTGTGATAAATTTTTGGAAGTGTCGGGGTTTGTTACAAGTCCTTCTCAATCTCCACTAACAACTGAAATCATTTATTTTATATATCCTACTGCGAATTGTAATTGAATAAAACCAAAAACTCAATAAAAACCCATCTCATACTCTGTAACTTCCTTTTTTATTCATGATTCAAATACAAATGAAATTCTAAAATTCTTAGATGTGACCTTGTTAGGAATCATTCAATAAAACTCTCTGTCAAATCTTAGGTCCCAACTCTTTGAATCAAGCTTCAATTTTTGAGTCAAACATTTGTTACAAAAAGTCAAACGACCCGTTTATCTTCAAATTTGAATCTGTTTTAAGTTTTAAGATTAAATTGAGGGTTGAGAAAGATTCCAGGTATGATTTGAAACCTACTTTGTGTTATAAATTTTGTACAAAACATTCTCAATCACAAAATCATTTTTTTTTCTTCTAAGAATGTCGCGACAGTAGCAGCTCTTTAATTTATATATATATATATATTTTTTTCGTTGATTGTTTTGTTATCTGTTAATCATGCCAAGACGTCCCTGTTTTAATTTAGAAGTCTAAAGCTGAAATTGAATTGGTTGTGTTGTTTGTGAATCCACTGTCGGTTGTTGCTATGAGGAAGAAGATAGGAGAACACAGAAATTAAGTTTAAATAAACATAAGTTTGGGTTATATCAAGAAAGTCAGAGACGGAGGAATGGTTGGGTATGGTGTCGGGTTTCGAGAGGTCACGAGTTCAATCCTTGCTTGTGGCAGTTTTTTTTAAAAGGGACTCTTAAGGTAGTTTACATATTATTATTATTTTTATTATTATTATTGTTATTATTATCATTGTTATTATAAATTATTATTGTTATTGTTATTATTATTAGTATTATTATTATTATTAGAATTATTAAGTATTAGATAATATTATTATGAAGATCATCATTATAATAATTATCAATAATGTTCTTATTAATAATATAACTATTATTATTATTATTACTAGCATTAGTATTGGAAATAACATTATTATTTTCATTAATACTAACATCAATATCATTGTTATGTTTATTAAGATTATTATGATTATTATTCACATAAGTATCATTATTAACAATATCACTATTATTATTAATATTCATTATTAATAAAGTTATTATTATTATCACATGTATCATAATTATTATTATTATTAATGCCAAAATATGTATTAGTTACCACTTATATCATTATTAACTCTATTATAAATATTAGTATTATCATTAAGATTGTTATTAGTATTATTATTATTATGATTGAAAACTATCATTTCATTATTATCATTTTCATAGCAAATAAATATTATGTATATAAAAAAATATACTGATATTCAGATTAAATATAATGATATATTGAATTATATTAACATTTTTACATATAGCAAATTATTGACTTTTAATAAAAATACTAATTACATCTATATATATATATATATATATATATATATATATATATATATATATATATATATATATATATATATATATATATATATATATATATATAATCATAAGTATAAATATTAACTACTTTAAAAGTATATGTAAAATAAAAATAGATAACTTATAATTTAAGATATAAAATATATATATATATATATATATAGTAATTAGGGTTTATCATAAATTTCATATAATTACAACACTCAACATATAAATAGTATAAGATTAATAAATGAAATTATTTGATTACCATTATATGTATTAATATACACAAATGATATAGGTTCGTGAATCCGAGGCCAACCCTGCATTGTTCAATGTCGTCATATGTATTTTTACTACAAAATACAGTATGGTGAGTTTCATTTGCTCCCTTTTACTCTTTACGTTTTTGGGCTGAGAATACATGCAAATGCTTTATTAACTGTTTTACAATATTTATATGTGTGAGTTTCATTTGATTCCCTTTTACTCTTTACATTTTTGGGCTGAGAATACATGCAAATGCTTTATTAACTGTTTTACAATAATTATATGCGTGAGTTTCATTTACCTTTTTACCCTTTATATTTTTGGGCTGAGAATACATGCGCAATTTTTATAAATGTTTTACGAAATAGACACAAGTAATCGAAACTACATTATATGGTTGAATTATCGAAATCGAATATGCCCCTTTTTATTTAGTCTGGTAATCTAAGAATTAGGGAACAGACACCCTAATTGACGCGAATCCTAAAGATAGATCTATCGGGCCCAACAAGCCCCATCCAAAGTACCGGATGCTTTAGTACTTCGAAATTTATATCATGTCCGAAGGAGGATCCCGGAATGATGGGGATATTCTTATATGCATATTGTGAATGTCGGTTACCAGGTGTTCAATCCATATGAATGATATTTTTGTCTCTATGCATGGGACGTATGTTTATGAGAAATGGAAATATGAAATCTTGTGGTCTATTAAAATTATGAAATGATTATTTATGATAAACTAATGAACTCACCAACCTTTTGGTTGACACTTAAAAGCATGTTTATTCTCAGGTATGAAAGAAATCTTCCGCTGTGCATTTGCTCATTTTAGAGATATTACTTGGAGTCATTCATGACATATTTTAAAAGACGTTGCATTCGAGTCATGGAGTTCATCAAGATTATTATTAAGTCAATTATAGTTGGGTATATTCTGAAATGGTATGCATGCCATCAATTTTCGTTGGAAAGAATGATTGTCTTTTAAAATGGAATGCAATGTTTGTAAAATGTATCATATAGAGGTCAAATACCTCGCGATGTAATCAACTGTTGTGAATCATTTATAATCGATATGGACTTTGTCCGGATGGATTAGGACGGGTCCTTTCATCCTGGACTTCTGGAAAATTAATTTTCAGATATTTCATTTCGAGTAGATAACTTTTTGTTTAGGCCTCGCCTAAATTCGATATACGGTTTAGGATTTATAGCCTTCTGAAAGTCACTACGCCTTTGTAACGACGTGCTGAAAAATTCTGACCTACTTGCACTTAAACCATCGCCATGGTCAAACGAAGACGAGTTAGGTCTGAAAATTGGATAGCGGTTAGAGGACTCACATACGGAGTCTTGGCCACTGACCAAGCATCTTTTCGTTTTGTATAGAGGTCGTAGCAGCTGTCCGAAATCAGCCTTTTGTTTCGATCTCTTTTCTTTTTGAAAACTTACTTTATCTTTTGCGAATGATGATGACGATGATGATGTCTAGGACTTTACTTACGTACTTTTAAACCTTTTGGGACAACATACTGACTTAGTGACCTTTGAATTAGGTTGACGACCTTTCGGACCAACTTACTACCTGCAAACTTTTCATATCGACTTTTACTGCTTATTCACTGTGAGTTATAGCTTTCCTATTTACTTTACTATTTTTGGGACTGAGAATACATGCGCTTTTTATGTTTTACATACTAGACACGAGTACTTAAACTTTATATATGTGTGGATGATATAACGGCACAAATATTCCCCTTAGCACGGTAATGAATAATCATTGGTTTTTGAACCGGTGAACGCGAATATTAGATATGGATCCATAGGGTTTGACATCCCCACTCGGGCTAGTCGCGCTAGCATTTAACGGGTGTTTGATACTTCGAGGACATACGCACTCGCCAAGTGTACTTTTAGGGAGTATTACTATTACATTAAGTTAGTTACCGGGTGCCCACGGATAAGCATATACTTTATCATACTGATTTGAATTGATGGTTGAAGCACTGAAATCTCGTGGTCTACATTACATTACTGGTTACAAACAAACTATAGCTCACCAACATTCGTGTTGACATTTTAAGCATGTATTTCTCAGGTGGTTATGTAACGACTCAACTTTGTTTTACCAAAAACACGACTTAATTTTTATATATATATATATATATATATATATATATATATATATATATATATATATATATATATATATATATATATATATATATATATACCATCTGGACGACGTCCAGTTATCTGGACGGCATAGCAGAGAAGACCAGGATGGCGTCCAAGCCATTTGGACGACGTCCAAATGAACTAAAAGTTCCTGATCAGTTTTACAAATTCACGCGGGCGGAAAACCCGCTTCCCAACACTTTAAAACGAAATGGTTTTCACAACACATTAGTATAATTATAATTAAGAGATTCCCACAATAAAATCGAGTTTTACAACACCGAGCCCACATAGTCCCAAATTACGACAAAGAGACCATTTCGACCCATATATATATATATATATATATATATATATATATATATATATATATATATATATATATATATATATATATATTAATGGATTAGGACTCTACAACCCAGCCCGATACCATGAGCATAATCCCGGGGACTACCAAATCCCCCATCCACGTCCATATCTCCAAAAGCTGCCCCCATCAAGCCCAAACGCTCCTGCGCGTCTAGTCTAACAACTAGCTAGCATCAATAACACAATACCTGTAAAAAGGTAAACAACGAGAGGGGTAAGCATAAAGCTTAGTGAATGCAATAATTATACATATACATATATAACCTACTTACTTGCAATCACTTACACAATTACCGCATACACGCTAGCAATATAATTAGCGTACCATCGCAAAGTATAACGCTAAATCTCCAATACGCAAACTAGCACAAACAATAGCATATAACTCGAACAATATAATATGCTACACTACAACACATAACCATGGTTAACCAAAGTACAAAAGGGAACGATTCTCGCGAATGAACCGTTAGCCACGCAGACGCCGCTAGTATGCATCACTAGTCCCTTGGGTGGTATCGAACGCCCGAACTTTAAACCCACCCGTCACGTGAAATGTGGTATCGAACGCTCGAACTTTAAACCCACACTTCACACCCGCACACATACATATGATATGGTATCGAACGCCCGAACTTTAAACTCATATCACATGCCACACAGGAAGATGAGGTATCGAACGCCCGAACTTTAAACCCTCATCCCATGCCAACACGATGTGGTATCGCATACCCGAACTTAAAACCCACATCGCATTTCGCACAAGTAAATACATTACATACACACATGTATAATTATTCCACTCACCTTGGAATGCCCGCACAAGTCATGTATAACATGATCTACATCCTCAAATCCGAGCAAGTAACCACCTATATCACACATAGACACAATATACACATAAATAGCCATTCTCTAAAAGAGAACCCGACACAAACATCCCTTAACCGAGGGATTACACCTTGCTCGCCAGAACCCGCCCATTTAACACCTAATGGACACAAACCAACTACCACTTCGGGTGGTAATTTAAACCCACTCAACAAAGTACAATTTAACCCAAAATTATACTTGACATCAATTAGACCAACCTAGGTCTTAACACTAAATTACTACTTAGGTAGTAATCATTTCAAACGCCATTTACACCAAAACCCCAACACGTGCAACATTGACCCATATTGCTTATGGCCACGTTTGACTTATGTTAAAATATCATTTTAACCCAAAATTACTTCTCGCGAGTAATTACACCCAAAAACATCATATAACACCCACAATAACGGGTCAAAAACCATCTACTAACCACAACAAACCCATTTCATAACCATTCAAGGGTTTCTAACAAAATCAAGCTCAAACCCTAACTTGAATATCAAAATCAATAATGAATTTCGGAGTTGAGACTTACCAAAACTACCATAACGTAGCCGTGAACGAGGTGAACAACTATAACACTAGCACTTTGGTGAGATTTCCACTTTTTCTTCTCCAAACCAAGCTTTCTCACTCTACAATTTACCCTCTCTCTCTAAAATAAGATGGGAGTGTTTTGTGTGGGTGAGAATGAGCTCCAATTGAGTTCTAGATCAGTTTTGATGATCCCAAACCGACCCCAAGTGAAAAGACCAAAGTACCCCTTTTAATTTCAATAAAATACAGCTGCTGGCCCGTCAGGCCTTTTGGACGGCGTCCAAAAAGGTTGGACGGCGTTCAAATCAACTGGATCAGTTTTCTGAACTTGTTTTGGTCGTAACTTTCAAACCGTAACTCTGTTTTCGATGAATCAAATATCGTTGGAAACATAATGAGATTTACTATCCAATTGTAAGGTTTTGGAACATCAACTGAAACTTTATTTGGGATCCAAATATACGCTTACATGCCTCGTAATTCGAATGACGCCCAAAATAACGCGTAACAGAAAAACGGGGTGTTACAACTCTCCCCCACTTAAATTGGATCACGTCCTCGTGATCTCCGTCACTTAACAAACCCGACCCACACTCAAAGGTCCTCCGACATACCTCCAAACTCGATATCCACAACGTTTCCATTAATTTGGATATTTCACCACACACTAATAATTACTAGAGCGCATTACCGGAACAAACGGTATCTCATACACTCAACGTCCGAATGCCCACTTAGGAAAACACGGAAAACACTATTATCCCTTCAAGTAATCTCTACAACTCGCAACAAGCTACATCCATAACTACATCACCCAACGCGATCTACTAAAATTCACTACCTCGTGAACCATGTCTTGCATTAATCCAAATCGTGAAGGATTCATGCTTCTCTAAAACTCCGTACTCCATTGGTTCATAAACGTACTACCCAACAGGTCATTCCTTCAACGAAGAAATTTCGGTACCTCAAAATAATCACTTTAGAAGCACCACCTTTCCATCAATTGATCAGCACACGACCATCCGTCACTGGATTAATCCAGACGACAATAATACACCATGTGTTGAACAATACATCAACACTCGACACAGGGTTCCTCCTCTAAACCCTACCACACAACCACACAAGACGGCTTCCTAGTACTAGCATGGAGACTAATCGTATACTAGAATCCCGTCAATGGCGAATTATCATCACAAAATTTCCACAAATTCGCCTCACGACCCACAAAATATTCACCAACACCGAGTGAACCTTCCTATCTAGACCGTCCGTTAAGGATGGCCTCGACATTTTAATGCAACCTACGGGTCACATCACTAGGGTACTCACTCTCGCAACCAAACAACATCCGCGTGTCTCTATGTGAGACAATCAGAACCGACACTCTCCGCCTCACAATCGTCCATAAAGTGGAATAATCCACTGACAATTTCCAAGATCACATTCCCGACATGGAAAATACAGTATCCTTCACGACATCGAACTCGTACCCATTCAATAATACTATCTGAGTTTCACGACAACCCAAATTTCCACTATGAGAGCACCCACAACGACAGCTTCATTCTCTCACTTCGGGATTTCAAACTTCACATTTGGTCTCATACCGCACAATGGTACTACACGACTACCTTACATTGAAAGTCTTACACTTCCTTCGATCCCATCATCACAATCTTCACGCATAACATTCCAGAATTGTAACTCACAATCGTAACGCACGATCTTAAGTCGACATTAACAACCCGTCACTCTTCCTCGTTAGGAACTCCAAATACCTATTGAGGCTTAGCACATTACACTCCGACATTTCACTATACATAACACCACTGGAGCTCCCTCGGGAGGTAGTAAAAACTCCCCCACTTAGGATTTATCTCCCCATTCTCACCGCCAAGATGATAACATCCCGCGGAATTGTATTTTCACGTCACACCTAACCATTCTCACTGTTGGTTATAAACACCAAATCACCGCAAATTCACTTTAGGCTCTCCAAGCCGACATGAAAAAAATTACTTGAGACGTCGTACACGTGACGACATCCCACCTTCATACCACAAATCATAATTAACAGCCCTTCGTCGTTCGCAAGGAGAATTCTACCAAGGTTATACACACGCCTCTAAGCCTAGGCATATGCCTCTCCGCTTAATTAGTCGTGCATCTCAGTCGAGATCACCCGACCTTCCACTCAACGGACCCTTATCCGTAATTGCTCACTCTCACGGAGAAGAGTGACCATTCCGATACAATAATTGCATTGACCACAATATCAACACTTCATCATAACCTTAGGCCTAACCGACCATTAAGTCCATCACCGGTTCACCGGTCATCTTTACCCGTCTATCACTTAAGAGCAACAAGATTCGCTCACCCCTCACATCATAAGAAGTGTTTATCGTAATGCTCTTAGACTTCGACTTTCGCAACCGTCGAATTACTATCTCCCGTCGATTACTATTGTAATCTCCGCTGCTTCCAAGGGTATCTCACGGGAACCCTAAGCACAAAGTGATCAGACCACTACCGAAGTTGAACATTACACTAGCAGGTATAAAGAGGCACTTGACGCAGTGTCATGCAGACTCCCACCACAATCAACCGAATTTTAGAAACTCGATCTTTAGGTTCCATACACCCGATGTCACCCATCTCTCCATAATAATGACCCGAAGTCATAACTACCCGACAAACCTCACGTTTTATTGTCTTATCGAAAGTTCCTAGCCATCACACGCTACCTGCAATTTCCACAGGGCCAACGATATAGCCTCACGAAACCTTTCATCTAACACTAAAGAGATGCTTGAAAGCACCAAGTCTTACACCCTTCCGCACATCGACATATCCACCACTACAAGGGATATTCCATTAGGAATGTTACCCTATAATCCACAACACGCTAACATACTAATGCAATCACCGTCATACGGGTCCCACTCCCATGAGTTTAACGACCCAAAGACTCCTCGATTCGCCAATTCTAAGGTGACTCACAACAAGAATCCTAACACGATTCTCTAACCACACACTCTACCGAGTGTAACCCAATACCACAATCATTAGACTTGTTGCATCCCATTACGGAATTCAAGTCCTCGACGTACACACACGCACACATTAATCGATCATCCAAGTTACTATAGGTAACTACAACCAATAACAATCTCAACAGTGCACACACTACATAGGGTGACTAAGCATGCACCAAACTCGTGAGTTTGCTCACTCACCTTAGCTAATCGAAACTACCGTAACACTTCCCGACTCACAAAGAACTCGACGTGACAACAAGCACATCACTCGAGACCACAATATCCTAGGAACCAACAGTAGATTCCTAATTCATCCCGAATCTACCCCAACCATGCCACGTTTCCTCCGTTCGGTACTCGTCATGTCATGCTTGGTGTCAAGATACACTTTCGTAATAATGGTGATCGATCACTATTACAAATGCGTACCTTACCATTTTCACATAGTCACGCAAAGTACTTTACCCGAACTGACGCAACATTCACACAAGATAATACGCGATAATCCCAAGTACCAGAATGACCAAAGTCCTTACCGCGAACTTGATCACTTCAAACCGCCAAACATTCGAATCTCTCCAATAGATTCATCCCTAGGACACCGCACCAAATAGATACCAGTATATATATACACCAATATACATTATAATAATAAATGTACACAAGTACACCGCAACAACAAGTCAACATACAACCTAGGTGACTATCACTGAAACAACGTCCAAGTTCGCCTACTTACATTATGCACTATCCATCTAAGGTACATAATCACACTTTGGACAAACAGAAGTCCTAGTTAGTCACCTACTCTAAGGCACTAACAAATCTCAATCCGACCTGTATTCCAACAAGTACCGTAAATAATACATAACCTCCAATAAGTCTAACACTAGGCACCTATTCCAAGGTCACCTAATTCCCTTAGACTATGCTCTGATACCACTTGTAACGACTCAACTTCGTTTTACCAAAAGCACGACTTAATTTTTTTTATATATATATATAGACCATCTGGACGGCGTCCAGTTATCTGGACGGCGTCCAGCAGAGAAGACCAGGACGGCGTCCAAGCTATTTGGACGGCGTCCAAATGAACTAAAAGTTCCTGATCAGTTTTACAAATTCACGCGGGCGGAAAACCCGCTTCCCAACACTTTAAAACGAAATGGTTTTCACAACACATTAGTATAATTATAATTAAGAGATTCCCACAATAAAATCGAGTTCTACAACAGCGGTCCCACATCATCCCAAATTACGACAAAGAGACCATTTCAACCCATTTATATATATATATATATATATATATATATATATATATATATATATATATATATATATATATATATATATATATATATATATATATATTAACGGATTAGGACTCTACAATCCAACCCGATACCATGAGTATAATCCCGGGGAATACCAAATCCGCCATCCGCGTCCATATCTCCAAAAGCTACCCCATCAAGCCCAAACGCTCCTGCACGTCTAGTCTAACAACTACCTAGCATCAATAACACAATACATGTAAAAAGGTAAACAACGAGAGGGGTAAGCATAAAGCTTAGTAAATGCAATAATTATACATATACATATATAACCTACTTACTTGCAATCTCTTACACAATTACCGCATACACGCTAGCAATATAAATAGCATACCATCGCAAAGTATAACGCTAAATCTCCAATACGCAAGCTAGCACAAACAATAGCATATAACTCGAACAATATAATATGCTACACTACAACACATAACCATGGTTAACCAAAGTACAAAAGGGAACGATTCTCGCGAATGAACCGTTAGCCACGCAGACGCCACTAGTATGCATCACTAGTCCCTTGGGTGGTATCGAACGCCCGAACTTTAAACCCACCCGTCACGTGAAATGTGGTATCGAACGCCCGAACTTTAAACCCACACTTCACGCCCGTACACATACATATGATATGGTATCGAACGCCCGAACTTTAAACCCATATCACATGCCACACAAGAAGATGAGGTATCGAACGCCCGAACTTTAAACACTCATCCCATGACAACATGATGTGGTATCGCATACCCCAACTTAAAACCCACATCCCATTTCGCACAAGTAAATACATTACATACACACATGTATAATTATTCCACTCACATTGGAATGCCCGCACAAGTCATATATAACATGATCTCAGTCCTTAAATTCGAGCAAGTAACCACCTATATCACATATAGGCACAATATACACATAAATAGCCATTCTCTAAAAGAGAACCCGACACAAACATCCCTTAACCGAGGGATTACACCTTGCTCGCCAGAACCCGCCCATTTAACACCTAATGGACACAAACCAACTACCACTTCATGTGGTAATTTAAACCCACTCAACAAAGTACAATTTAACCCAAAATTATACTTGACACCAATTAGACCAACCTAGGTCTTAACACTAAATTACTACTTAGGTAGTAATCATTTCAAACGTCATTTACACCAAAACCCCAACACGTGCAACATTGACCCATATTGCTTATGACCACGTTTGACTTATGTTAAAATATCATTTTAACCCAAAATTACTTCTCGCGAGTAATTACACCCAAAAACATCATTTAACACTTAACAGAGGCGTTTAACATCCATTTAATCCAAATTAGTGTCATCATCAATTTTGACCCAATTCAAAGTCAACCCATTTTGACTAGTACCCAAGTTCTTAAGAACATCAAATTTACACGCAAACTTCCAACCTAGTGATTTACACACAAACCAAGACCAAGTTCGTCCTCGAACACTAAACCCACAATAACGGGTCAAAACCCATCTACTAACCACAACAAACCCATTTCACAACCATTCAAGGGTTTCTAACAAAATCAAGCTCAAACCCTAACTTGAATATCAAAATCAATAACGAATTTCGGAGTTGAGACTTACCAAAACCACCACAACGTAGCCGTGAACGAGGTGAACAACTATTACACTAGCACTTTGGTGAGATTTCCACTTCTTCTTCTCCAAACCAAGATTTCTCAGTCTACAATTTACCCTCTCTCTCTAAAATAAGATGGGAGTGTTTTGTGTGGGTGAGAATGAGCTTTAATTGAGTTCTAGATCAGTTTTGATGATCTCAAACCGACCCCAAGTGAAAAGAACAAAGTACCCCTTTTAATTTGAGTAAAATACAGTTGCTGGTCCATCACATCATGCCTTTTGGACGGCGTCCAAAAAGGTTGGACGGCATCCAAATCAACTGGATCAGTTTTCCGAACTTGTTTTGGTCGTAACTTTCAAACCGTAACTCCGTTTTCGATGAATAAAATATCGTTGGAAATGTAATGAGATTTACTATCTAATGGTAAGATTTTGGAATATCAACTCAAACTTTATTTGGGATCCAAATATACGCTTACATGCCTCGTAATTCGAATGACGCCCAAAATAACGCGTAACAGAAAAACGGGGTGTTACAGCTTAGACGTTGTTGCTTCCGCTGTTAGACTTGCTGTTATAGTCTTGGTGTATAGACTTGCTATTATAGACTCACTGTGTTAGACTTCCGCTGCATTATTTAGAGACGTCTCAATCATGGAACTTTTATTTTGCATTCGCAACTTATGTTATTTTGAATAATGGCTTTGTAATGACCTTTGTGTCACATTATCTTTTGTAAAACGTTATCCTTTCATGAATGCAAAACTTGTTTTAAAACATCATGTACTATTATACCGTGTAATGGACCTATTGTTGACGATTCGTACATGATGGTTTTGTACGGGGCGTCACACATATGGCCTTAGAGATTTATTAATCTGGACAATTGAAATATGCAACAATTAAAATAAGCTTCTGGATAAAATAAATTTGGAACTTGATATGTAATAACATATCTTACACCATAATAGAATGGATGAAGTCGTCATTAGGGATGGAAAATTCAAAAAATTCAATGATGAATGCGATTCTGGAAAAGCTTTGACTCTTATATTTTGGATCTCATGTTGGAGTTTTTTTAGCCAATGTGACGACCCAGAAATTTCCAACCAAATTTAAACCTAACCTTTATATGTTTCCGACACGATAAGAAGAATTTGTAATGTTGAATCTCAAAAAGTTTGGAACTACATTCATGTAATCAATTACCCTTTGACCGTGTTCGATGATTCACAAACAATTATGTGTATATAGATATGTATATATAATATATAATATTAACTGAAAACATTAACAAAGTATTAGATATATGATACTTTACATGAACGTATTTGTTTCGATATATTTATCGACAGAATTAAGAGATAATATCAAATGATTGAATTATCAGATACATTATGATATGATTACGGGCCAATGTTATGAGGTCCACTGTGATTTAAGAAATCTATTCTTTTTGACAATATTCAGAAAATGGTAAAGTGATCTATAAGTAAGAACATGGAGTGTAAATAACTTAGATGTTGGATATCGATAAGTTAAGTAACTCGACATTTTTCATTAAGATGATTTCATACGTTTATTAAACCTTTGGACTTTATCCCATGCTTCACCAACAGACTGTAATTTAAAAACTTGAAACCTATTATGAATATATATAATTCTACTTTTCTAAAATGTTTTATGATATAACGATTTAAATTAATATTAAATATAATTATACGCGTATTATACGTACATAGTTTTATACTTTTACTATACTTTAACTTTACCTTTACTTTACTTTTATTTTACTTTTACTTTACTTTAACTTTAATAATTCACTTTAATAATTCATACTTTAATAATTCACTTTAATAATTTATACTTTAATAATTCACTTTAATAATTCATACTTTAATAATTCACTTTAATAATTCAAAAATCTATTATAAATAGAATTCAATAGGTTTCATTATTTCATAGAAACTTGAAAATATATTTTTCTAAACTCTCTCAATCGAATTACATATATATATTTACTTAGTATTTTTTCAAGATATTATTAGTATACATAAAATACTACGACGGAGTTATATTCAGACGATTTCAAAATAAGTTTTCAAACGGGATAGAGCTAAGGAAATTATGGGTTATAGCTATGGAGGTTATGGGTATTGTTCGAGGGTATTGCTCGTAAGGTCAACCTAACGTTTATCATTTTCGTTGCGTCTACGTACTTTCCTGCAATATTGAATCACAATATTGATACGTGAGCATTCATATCTTATCTTTTATATATTAATAGTGTATCCCTGTCTAGTGCTCAAGTATATATGATTATGCATGTTTGTATGCTTAGTTTCATCGTTAAATAGTTTATGATAAATCACGAATTTGATACATATGCTACTGAGATAAGGTATATGATATGCATGTCGTTGAAAAGCTAAAGAAAAATTAATAACTTTTCATTTAGAAATCGTGTGGGTTCGATGAACGGATTAAAAGATATGGTCAACTGAATTATTATTAATTTTAATATTATTATTAAAACGATTATTATAATTGTTATCAGTTGATGTTATTACTAAAATTATCTTTATTACTAAAAATTAATATTTTTATTGAAACTATCATTTTATTATTTTTATCATTATTATTATTATCAATATTATTTTATCAAATAAATATGCGTACAAAGATATTTTTACCACACGTAATATAATTACATTAATAATACATACCACTATATTTTTATGATATTAAGTGAATTTTATAAATTTTATTACTTGAGATATATAAAAGTATATTTTTATCATATATGAATTTAAATATAAATTTTTATTTATTAATAAATGACTTCTATTATTTAGTATAATAAGATCTGATAAATATATTTAAATATATAAAACGACTATATATAAGTTATATAATAAACATGTATAGATTTTGGAAGTCATTTTGGGTCAAGTTGACTTTTGTTGACTTTTGTATGTCGGTCTCGAGCATTAGGATTGTGATACACTACGACTTGAACTAAATTGTTAGACAGATATTGACCAATATATATATATATATATATATATATATATATATATATATATATATATATATATATATATATATATATATACACACTTAATATAGGTTCGTGAATCCGAGACAAACCCTGCACTTGTTCAGTGCCGTCATATACATAATTGCTACGAAATACAGTATTGTGAGTTTCATTACTCCCTTTTTATATATATTTTTGGGCTGACAATACATGCACTATTTTATAACTGTTTTACGAAATGGACACAAGTACTAAAAACATATTCTACGTTGAGTTGTTCCACTTTGCATATTTTTCCCTAATAGCTTGGTAACTACCATTTACATGCGGTATTGTAAACGCGAATCCTGTTGATAGATCTATCGGGCCTGACAACCCCAACCGGACTGGACGACCAGTATTCAACGGTTGCACAGTACTTCGTTTCAGTGACTACACTTGGTACAGTGTAGTGAGATTTCATAATAAAGGGAATATGCGACGTTGATTAAATGTTAAGTATGGTTACCAAGTGCTCAACCACTTAGAATATTTTTATTAAAACGTTTATGTATATGAAATCTTGTGGTCTATTACTATTACGGAAATGGTTGATTATGATAAACTAATGAACTCACCAACCTTTTGGTTGACACTTTAAAGCATGTTTATTCTCAGGTATTAAAGAAATTTTCCGCTGTACATTAGCTCATTTTAAGGATATTACTTGGAGTCATTCATGACATACTTTGAAAGACATTGCATTTGAGTCGTTGAGTTCATCGAGATTAATATTAAGTCAGTTATAGTTGGATGTAATATGAAATGGTATGCATGCCGTCAATTTTAGATGTAAAGAAAGTTTGTCTTTTAAAAACGAATGCAATGTTTGTAAAACGTATCATATAGAGGTCAAATACCTCGCGATGTAATCAACTATTATGAATCGTTTATAATATATATGAATGGGTCCTTTCAGTTGGTATCAGAGCGGTGATCTTAGCGAACCAGGTCTTGCATTAGTGTGTCTAACTAATAGTTGTTAAGATGCATTAGTGAGTCTGGACTTCGACCGTGTCTGCATGTCAAAAAGTTTGCTTATCAATTCTAGTCGAAAATCATCTACTTATCATCCTTAGGAAATTACCTGCTTATCATCTTAAGTCTAGACGCATTTTCCTGCATTTATTGCATAATAGTGTATAGACGGATTCTTATCTTAGCACATCTATTACTGTGAACTTTGACTGACATCTTTTCAAAGACTCTCCGTAATTTACAGAATTTTGGTATTATATATACATATGCAAATTATGTAATTGAAGAATATCAAATCTAAATTCTACAATCTATTTCATACCAAAAATTCTTTCCCTGATCCTACGAGATGGATCCCTCAACCAGTTCGAATTCCTCAGATTCCGACAGCTATTCCGATATGGATATCTACCTGAGCTCCGAAAGTAGCATCACCGGAATGGATCAACCAATTTCCCATCATCTATTTTGGATGAATTGGGGATGGGTCTGTAGTCAACTCAACCATTGAAGACAAGAAGAAGGTGATCCCTTCCATCCACCACATTGCCCTCTTGGCGATGAACCTGAAGCACTTACCGGCGAACCTGTTCGAGACACCATTTTCTCACTCATTACTTGAGTATCTCGTCATGATTATATATTATCCCATACTACGAATCTTATTCATCTGCTCGTTCCAACCGCCAATCATCCCGGTGTACTAGCAGAAATTAACGAACTTCGCGCCCGAGTAGTGGCTTTGGAACACATGGTGCAAGGATTACAAACACCATCAGCAGCACCAGCAACATAACCAATACCGCCAGTAACATCCACATCGCAAGCCTCAATACCACAAGCTTCAGCAGCATCACCAGCAGTTACCGGCAGTATCATCAGCATCAACAATATCATCAGCACCACCATCACCGTCAGTACTGTCAGCATCATCAGCACTAGCAGCACCTATAACATCACAAGTTCTGTCAGTTCAAGAATCGTCGTGGACGTCATCATTGATCAACGACGAGTATTTTGTATCAACGAGTTATGAAGTATTAACTCATTCTTCTGAAGAAATTATATATATATATATATATATATATATATATATATATATATATATATATATATATATATATATATATATATATATATATATATATATATATATATATATATATTATATATGAATGCTGAAACTATAAAAATCTTTCGTACTAAGCTATTGAATATGAATTGAAAAAGGGTAGATACTACTCAGTTAAATTCATATTACTAATATCCTATGATGTACATCCTTCGTTAACAACCTAACCATCGTAACTACAATCTTTGATTCAATTAAATGAATTCGGTTTCATAATAAACCAAGTGTATCATTCAATAACATGTTTGATTTTACACTTTCATCTTCAATGTACTCGAAACTTACTAGAAAACAACATTCGTATCTTGTGAAGTTAGCAAGAGTTCTATGGGCATCAGCATAATTCACTAAGGAAATATCTATAAGAATAAATATTGAAGTATTGATTACATTAGCGAAATACTCCGCGAAGATTATGTAATCTCTAATGTTTTAGAGATTATTCTTTACTAATCCAAGCCGAAAATCAAATGAGCTTAATATGATATTAACTCATTAAATCTGCATTACATCTGAAGAAAATATACATACATATATTTTCATAAAGACTGTAATGAAAAATTCTTGTTCAAAATATTATTTGTGACATTTTTTTAACGGGTAGGTAATACCCGAGAGATATACAAATGCACAATTAATATATTACATTCTTCGATTCTAATTCAGTAAATCATCAACTATACTCCCTATTTTCACAACAGTATACCTTCTTTTATAAGAAATCAAAACAACCATACTCATTCAAATTCAATCACCTATTCTGATTTTTGAAATCTCAGAATGCAACTCGAGATATAAGCATAACCATCACTCTTAGATCCTTACATTTTTTTCAAAGCTATACTTTGACTTCAAAACTGTGATAGAACATCACTTTTAATTGTAACACTCAAAAGGATACGAGAATCAATCGAGATTTATGACGAATTTATCCTTTGGATATTGACAATGACAAGCTGCATTTAAAACGCTTCGAAATTTCGAAAGACACTACAAATAAGGAACAATTGAGATGATGATCCAATCACACATTACCCGAAGTCTTGTACCTGAAAAACTCTCGAACCCAAAGTCATAGTTTAACACGTACCCGCGTTGAATTCTTTAGCATTTATTAGCAAAAACAACCTTACGATTCTTTTCAAAGTAGCCAGTTTTGTCACAGCTCCAACAAGTCAACTTCGACTTTTCAGTAAAACTAATTTTATTATAACTTCGATAGATACGCTGCCCTTTCACCATCGTTACTGGGAAACCTTTCATATCTCACCACATTAGCAGTAAACTTATCAACAACTTCATTAATCTTCGACTTAAACCTCTCCAAAAAGTCACTATACTTATTCATTGAAACTCCATCTCTTACTCATCCGCATCTTGCAACAAGAATTGCCATACCAATTACTGAAAATCAGCAATTAGTATTTTGAAATCTCGCAGCGTTTCTACTTCAATAGTTATATATACATATAACGTCTATCTCCTAAACTTACACACTTCGAATGTGAAGTTTCTGAAAAACATCTCAAACTGTGAATTAGTTCTCGAAATGCTAATGAAGCAGCAGAAACTGTAAACGACTTTAACAGTCAAAAGTTTGATGACAAAGAATAATGTGTTGGTAAAGCCCAGAAAAAGAGAAGAGTTGGTACTGAACAATGGATTGAGTAGACCGTGAAAGAGATCAAGGACAAATACAAGGACCAAAGTCTGTATTTAAAGAATCTTGATGATTCTGTTTCTGACGAAGTCATTAACAAATACCTTGCTCCTGACTCTAAACCTTTGCGGACCTTATTCTTCATCATCATCTTATCTTAAATATTATAAGATATCTTCGTATCTCTCATTATACATATTCTCCATATTTCTGGAGATATTTTCACAACTATTCTTATCTGAGATCATTTATCTCTCCATAATATCTGCAACATAAAAGAAACTGTGTTGGTTTCTAAATTCTGAAAAAAATTTAAATATGAATGTTTTGAAGTAGTGTTGGGAACTGAAGCATGAGTTAGTATAATATAATGTCACTTGATCAACGTGACTATATAACAGTAATTCATGCTGAGTTTCTAATGGAACGTGATGATTCACAGAACATACCGTCATCATGTGCCATTTACACGACTCTTACATTCTACCAAATCTCCAAACATATTAAGAACATATCTTCTTGATAGTTCTATCTTTCCGGATATTCTGATAATTTGCCAAATCAAGATCGTACCATGACGATTTCCTTCTTAGAACATTAACTATGTTCATCCAAAACTTCATACCTACTAATTCTGGACCATTATTCGCTTGACTTAAAGCCGGGAAGAGACAACAAAAGTATGAAACTCCGAAATGTAAGGGAGAATATAAAGTCCAATAACAACACATAAATTACAAACCGTGTATATCAATGTTTATCGCAACATAAAGACACGGGAGAATTAAAAACACTATAACCCCAAGGGCGAAGTAGAAGAAAATAGATTCCTCCGGTGGAAGTTGGAAAAGGAGAATGATTGTTGCGATAGTAAGGATAAGGACAAGGATTAGAACTGGATTAAGCATTTTTGCAATCTTTTGAAATTGGAATTGAGTATAGAAGTGGTAAAAACTAATGGAATGGAAAAGGTAAATATATAAGGGAAATATCAGACGTAGTAATCGGGACAGATCATCGCATTTAATTAAAGAGATCCTAATTTCCTTAAATCTCGAAGAAACAGATCTTATAGATTTCCAAGATTTTTTTTCCCTTGAATTCCGGAATTCAACCATGACTACGTCAAATATTATGACGAAACTTATTTTCCTCATTCCACTATTTTGTGATAGCTTCACTCATACGCTTCGAGTAATCAGATCATTTTATCCATATTACTTTATGGTAATAAAATCCTATCTATCAACACATATCCGTCATGAAAACATTTTTATTGTTAGCCATGACGACCTCGATCAAATTTTGGGACAAAATTTCTTTAACGGGTAGGTACTGTGACGACCCGGAAATTTCCGACCAAATTTAAACCTAACCTTTATATGTTTCCGACACGATAAGCAGAATTTGTAATGTTGAATCTCAAAAAGTTTGGAACTACATTCATGTAATCAATTACCCTTTGACCGTGTTCGACGATTCACGAACAATTATGTGTATATAGATATGTATATATAATATATAATATTAACTGAAAACATTAACAAAGTATTAGATATATGATACTTTACATGAACGTATTTGTTTCGATATATTTATCGACAGAATTAAGAGATAATATCAAATGATTGAATTATCAGATACATTATGATATGATTACGGGCCAATGTTATGAGGTCCACTGTGATTTAAGAAATCTATTCTTTTTGACAATATTCGGAAAATGGTAAAGTGATCTATAAGTAAGAACGTGGAGTGTAAATAACTTAGATGTTGGATATCGACAAGTTAAGTAACTCGACATTTTTCATTAAGATGATTTCATACATTTATTAAACCTTTGGACTTTATCTCATGCTTCACCAACAGACTATAATTTAAAAACTTGAAACCTATTATGAATATATATAATTCTACTTTTCTAAAATGTTTTATGATATAACGATTTAAATTAATATTAAATATATTTATACGCGTATTATACGTACATAGTTTTATACATTTACTATACTTTAACTTTACCTTTACTTTACTTTTACTTTACTTTTACTTTACTTTAACTTTAATAATTCATACTTTAATAATTCACTTTAATAATTCATACTTTAATAATTCACTTTAATAATTCACTTTAATAATTCATACTTTAATAATTCACTTTAATAATTCAAAAATCTATTATAAATAGAATTCAATAGGTTTCATTATTTCATAGAAACTTGAAAATATATTTCTCTAAACTCTCTCAATCGAATTACATATATATATTTACTTAGTATTATTTCAAGATATTATTAGTATATATAAAATACTACGACGGAGTTATATTCAGACGATTTCAAAATAAGTTTTCAAACGGGATAGAGCTAAGGAAATTATGGGTTATAGCTATGGAGGTTATGGGTATTGTTCGAGGGTATTGCTCGTGAGGTCAACCTAACGTTTATCATTTTCGTTGCGTCTACGTACTTTCCTGCAATATTGAATCACAATATTGATACGTGAGCATTCATATCTTATCTTTTATATATTAATAGTGTATCCCTGACTAGTGCTCGAGTATATATGATTATGCATGTTTGTATGCTTAGTTTCGTCGTTAAATAGTTTATGATAAATCACGAATTTGATACATATGCTACTGAGATAAGGTATATGATATGCATGTCGTTGAAAAGCTAAAGAAAAATTAATAACGTTTCATTTAGAAATCGTGTGGGTTCGATGAACGGATTAAAAGATATGGTCAACTAAATTATTATTAATTTTAATATTATTATTAAAACGATTATTATAATTGTTATCAGTTGATGTTATTACTAAAATTATCTTTATTACTAAAAATTAATATTTTTATTGAAACTATCATTTTATTATTTTTATCATTATTATTATTATCAATATTATTTTATCAAATAAATATGCGTACAAAGATATTTTTACCACACGTAATATAATTACATTAATAATACATACCACTATATTTTTATGATATTAAGTGAATTTTATAAATTTTATTACTTGAGATATATAAAAGTATATTTTTATCATATATGAATTTAAATATAAATTTTTATTTATTAATAAATGACTTGTATTATTTAGTATAATAAGATCTGATAAATATATTTAAATATATAAAACGACTATATATAAGTTATATAATAAACATGTATAGATTTTGGAAGTCATTTTGGGTCAAGTTGACTGTTGTTGACTTTTGCATGTCGGTCTCGAGCATTAGGATTGTGATACACTACGACTTGACCTAAATTGTTAGACAGATATTGACCAACATATATATATATATATATATATATATATATATATATATATATATATATATATATATATATATATATATATATATATATATATATATATATATATATATATATATATAATATATATATATATATATATATATATATATATATATATATATATATATATATATATATATACACTTAATATAGGTTCGTGAATCCGTGACAAACCCTGCACTTGTTCAGTGCCGTCATATACATAATTGCTACGAAATACAGTATTGTGAGTTTCATTACTCCCTTTTTATATATATTTTTGGGCTGAGAATACATGCACTGTTTTATAACTGTTTTACAAAATGGACACAAGTACTAAAAACATATTCTACGTTGAGTTGTACCACTTTGCATATTTTTCCCTAATAGCTTGGTAACTACCATTTACATGCGGTATTGTAAACGCGAATCCTGTTGATAGATCTATCGGGCCTGACAACCCCAATCGGACTGGACGACCAGTATTCAACGGTTGCACAGTACTTTGTTTCAGTGACTACACTTGGTACAGTGTAGTGAGATTTCATAATAAAGGGAATATGCGACGTTGATTAAATGTTAAGTATGGTTACCAAGTGCTCAACCACTTAGAATATTTTTATTAAAATGTTTATGTATATGAAATCTTGTAGTCTATTACTATTACGGAAATGGTTGATTATGATAAACTAATGAACTCACCAACCTTTTAGTTGACACTTTAAAGCATGTTTATTCTCAGGTATTAAAGAAATCTTCCGCTGTGCATTAGCTCATTTTAAGGATATTACTTGGAGTCATTCATGACATACTTTGAAAGACGTTGCATTCGAGTCGTTGAGTTTATCAAGATTAATATTAAGTCAATTATAGTTGGATGTAATATGAAATGGTATGCATGCCGTCAATTTTAGATGTAAAGAAAGTTTGTCTTTTAAAAACGAATGCAATGTTTGTAAAACGTATCATATAGAGGTCAAATACATCGCGATGTAATCAACTATTGTGAATCGTTTATAATATATATGAACGGGTCCTTTCAGCCAATGACGTTTAGATTAGTTAGTTATGTGTGTGTAACACCGTACGTTTTTTATGTCATAGTGGAAGTGTAATGTAAATAAACCATATTATAATATATTTATAGTTAGATACTAAACACGCGACATAATATGCATTATCACAACTGGTGTTACGTTGTAAAACAGTTTTACAAAACATTAATTAACATCAGAGTTAATGTCTGTCAAACATATCATCTACTGACCCATCTTCACCTAAAACTAGCATACACTCAAATCAACAACCTGCAACAGAAGATGTGGGAGATTAGCGCACCGCTAAGTGAACGAGACTATCTTACAAACTAGCATACAGTATCAAAACATACATCTACAACATATGAATTGCTAACACCCAATAACAATTACAACCCGAAGAGGCTCGGAGGCCTGACCTGGCCTACAACTACTAGCTGATCGGGCTAGAGTTTATCGACGGTTTCTGTTACTGACTCCCTCGCATATTAATCCAGACACAGAGGATGCGTCATTCAAAACTATACTATTAAATAGTAAAACTCAAACCCAGCCTGACAGATCGAGGTTGACCTCTTGAGTCCAACCTAACAGATCAAGGTTGACTCCTCATAACCAGCTTATAAGATCAAATCTGACATCACTTATTGCACATACATCACATACTACAACTCATGGCAAACAATCTAACTCATGGCAATCTAATAATACAGTATAACCATAGTAGCACAACTTGTAACTCTATACTATATCCGAAGATAGTCTCATTCACCAAGTATCAGCACAACTCGGTGGTCTAATTTTACTGAGTATTCACTTCCACCTTATCACCTGAGAATGATACAACCACTATCAGTAATCATATCTCAATACTAACAAAAAACCAGATACATAATCAGAATCATATAATCACATAAACACGTCATTCGCACGAGGGACTTTCATTCGTACGAAGGATTCACCACGTTTGTGCGCATGAAACCTCGGTCGTACGAACGAGGTCAACTAGGTAAACAAAGTAACACATCTGGGTCGCAACTGACAGCCTCATTTGCACGGACAGATTGTCGTTCGTGTGAATCAACTAGAGAAAACGGGTTTGACCCTTAAAACTTTTTCGCGCGATCGAAAACTTGTTCACACGAGTCACTCCATGGTTCGCACGAACCATCATCTCATTCGTATTCATAGTCTTAACAAACTAAATACGAGTCTTCCCCACTTGTTTGGACGAACCAGCATATGGTTCGCGTGAACCACAAATCCGCTCGCACGAACAAAGGCTCGTTCACAAAGATCATAAAAACATAGGTCAACAATAGCTAATACGGGTTTCATACCCTAAATCACGAGTCCCCCTTCAAAAGCAACTCTCGTACGTGTGTAAAACGAAGCATACGCGCTATACAATCTTTTCGACTCTAAATAAAGTTTGATTTAGTGATTTAAAACCTTACCATTGAAAAGTTCTCATTACATTTCCAAAGACAATTTATTTATTAAAAACGGAGTTACGATTCAAAAGGTACGACCATTTCAAGTTTCGCAAAAAGCTGATAAACTCGTCCACGCGAACGAGATCTCGTTGGCGCGAACGAGATTTCATTAGTGCGAACGACATCTCTTTTGCGCGGATGACATCTCTTTTGAGCGAATGATCGTTGTTGTTGGGTTTATTACACCTAAATTCGACCCTAGCTTGTTTTAGATCGATTCTAGGGTTCAAAATACATTATGTAACACATATAACGTATATCTAATATTAATCAAGCATAAAAAACACCTTTTAAGCAAGAATCAAAACATGAAATCGAAGTAAGTTTATCTTGATAGATTCACGAAATCACCACAAATAGATTACTATGCTTGATTAACACAAAGATGCAAGAATCAAAAGCTTAGGGTTTATGGATTTGAATGTCAAAGGTGTGTTTGGTTTAACTTTTCAAAAGAAGAAAGTAGGGATGAGATCGGTACAGGTACCGTACCGTACCGTACCGATACCGAAAATAAGGAAAATCGAGAACTGAATACCGAAATCGGTACCGGTTCGGTATCGGTTTCGGTACCGGTATTTTCGGTATTATACCTGTTTTCCTGAATTTACATTTTTTCGATTTTTACAACTTTTATTTTTTAATTCACACAACTAATTTTGTCACACAACTAATATTGGTATATTTTTTGAATTATATTCACGAATATATTGTTTGACAAGGGTTTCATGACATTTTAAGAAATAGAAGGTAGTGTGAAAGTTATGAAGTGTTTGCATGGGTACGAATACTGAATGGTACCATACCGAATGGTACCGATACCGAAATCGTCTCAAATCAAGAACGGATACCGATACCGAATACCATTGGTACGGTATTTCGGTACCGGTACGGTTTCGGTATTTCAGGATTTTTGCTCATCGCTAGAAGAAATAACATAAATCAGGTATTTTATATCAAAAGGGTCACTTCAAGTGAGGTAACCCACTCCGTATCTGACACGGATATTTACCAGTTAACTGAAACACAACGTACCTCATTAAGCGATCCTAACGAGGTTCGATTTAATTAAACAAATATGTTCTGTGACCCTTGTCACAAAACAGATCCAACTAAGAATTTAATTAATTATAAACGTATGATTAAAATTTCACTAATATTAATAAATTAATATAATAAAAATGTCTTATACCGCTAGGCCCAGTCTGAAGGTGTTATAGTGTGAGATCTCTTGCCATAAAAAAGGTCAACGGTTCAATCTCTTACACCTCTATAGTCATACAAGTCAAGTGAGGTTTTTTTTAGGGTAATGGGATATACCCGATAAATATATTAATGATAAAAAATTGTTACAATGATACAAAAACCGCCAATTAGGGACATGCCCTTACGCAAAAAAAAAAAAAAAAAAAAAAACAACCAACCCGAGACATAAACATACTTCATGGACCCACAACAAACATACAAGGATTATGGGACCTTCCAATCTGCCTTCATTTACTGCACTTGCGAGGAAGTCTTCCATTTAATCGACATAATTTTCATCCTAACCGTAGAAAAAATAACCTCAAACACTTGGGCGCATGACATCGTCTTCTTGTTGAATAATCTAGAGTTCCTTTCCCTACCAATACCATAAACACTAGCGCCAAATAGCAGTTTAGAAACAATCGCCCTCGCCGATCTCTTGGAGGCAATCGAACTTAATACATCAACAGCATCCTTCCATGAACCAACTTACAAATTCACATGGTTAACTTTTGTAGCTAGAGTCCAGACTTGCTTCCCAAAAGGGCATTTGAAAAATAAATGTTCATGCAAATCAGGATCACGAAGGCATAACGAGCAGACTTGAAAATGTAGTGACCCGAACTTTTCCATGTTTATATATATTAATTGAGATTGATATTTACATGATTAAATGTTTCCAACATGTTAAGCAATCAAACTTGTTAAGACTTGATTAATTGAAATATGTTTCATATAGACAATTGACCACCCAAGTTGACCGGTGATTCACGAACGTTAAAACTTGTAAAAACTATATGATGACATATATATGGATATATATATAGTTAACATGATACTATGATAAGTAAACATATCATTAAGTATATTAACAATGAACTACATATGTAAAAACAAGACTACTAACTTAATGATTTTTAAACGAGACATATATGTAACGATTATCGTTGTAAAGACATTTAATGTATATATATCATATTAAGAGATATTCATACATGATAATATCATGATAATATAATAATTTAAAATCTCATTTGATATTATAAACATTGGGTTAACAACATTTAACAAGATCGTTAACCTAAAGGTTTCAAAACAACACTTACATGTAACAACTAACGATGACTTAACGACTCCGTTAAAATGTATATACATGTAGTGTTTTAATATGTATTTATACACTTTTGAAAGACTTCAATACACTTATTAAAATACTTCTACTTAACAAAAATGCTTACAATTACATCCTCGTTCAGTTTCATCAACAATTCTACTCGTATGCACCCGTATTCGTACTCGTACAATACACAGCTTTTAGATGTATGTACTATTGGTATATACACTCCAATGATCAGCTCTTAGTAGCCCATGTGAGTCACCTAACACATGTGGGAATCATCATTTGGCAACTAGCATGAAATATCTCATAAAATTACAAAAATATGAGTAATCATTCATGACTTATTTACATGAAAACAAAATTACATATCCTTTATATCTAATCCATACACCAACGACCAAAAACACCTACAAACACTTTCATTCTTCAATTTTATTCATCTAATTGATCTCTCTCAAGTTCTATCTTCAAGTTCTAAGTGTTCTTCATATATTCTACAAGTTCTAGTTACATAAAATCAAGAATACTTTCAAGTTTGCTAGCTCACTTCCAATCTTGTAAGGTGATCATCCAACCTCAAGAAATCTTTGTTTCTTACAGTAGGTTATCATTCTAATACAAGGTATTAATCATATTCAAACTTTGGTTCAATTTCTATAACTATAACAATCTTATTTCAAGTGATGATATTACTTGAACTTGTTTTCGTGTCATGATTCTGCTTCAAGAACTTCGAGCCATCCAAGGATCCGTTGAAGCTAGATCCATTTTTCTCTTTTCCATTAGGTTTATCCAAGGAACTTAAGGTAGTAATGATGTTCATAACATCATTCAATTCATACATATAAAGCTATCTTATTCGAAGGTTTAAACTTGTAATCACTAGAACATAGTTTAGTTAATTCTAAACTTGTTCGCAAACAAAAGTTAATCCTTCTAACTTGACTTTTAAAATCAACTAAACACATGTTCTATATCTATATGATATGCTAACTTAATGATTTAAAACCTGAAAACACGAAAAACACCGTAAAACCGGATTTACGCCGTCGTAGTAACACCGCGGGCTGTTTTGGGTTAGTTAATTAAAAACTATGATAAACTTTGATTTAAAATTTGTTATTATGAGAAAATGATTTTTATTATGAACATGAAACTATATCCAAAAATTATGGTTAAACTCAAAGTGGAAGTATGTTTTCTAAAATGGTCATTTAGACGTCGTTCTTTCGACTGAAATGACTACCTTTACAAAAATGACTTGTAACTTATTTTTCTGACTATAAACCTATACTTTTTCTATTTATATTCATAAAATATAGTTCAATATGAAACCATAGCAATTTGATTCACTCAAAACGGATTTAAAATGAAGAAGTTATGGGTAAAACAAGATTGGATAATTTTTCTCATTTTAGCTACGTGAAAATTGGTAACAAATCTATTCCAACCATAACTTAATCAACTTGTATTGTATATTATGTAATCTTGAGATACCATAGACACGTATACAATGTTTCGACCTATCATGTCGACACATCTATATATATTTCGGAACAACCATAGACACTCTATATGTGAATGTTGGAGTTAGCTATACAGGGTTGAGGTTGATTCCAAAATATATATAGTTTGAGTTGTGATCAATACTGAGATACGTATACACTGGGTTGTGGATTGATTCAAGATAATATTTATCGATTTATTTCTGTACATCTAACTGTGGACAACTAGTTGTAGGTTACTAACGAGGACAGCTGACTTAATAAACTTAAAACATCAAAATATATTAAAAGTGTTGTAAATATATTTTGAACATACTTTGATATATATGTATATATTGTTATAGGTTCGTGAATCAACCAGTGGCCAAGTCTTACTTCCCGACGAAGTAAAAATCTGTGAAAGTGAGTTATAGTCCCACTTTTAAAATCTAATATTTTTGGGATAAGAATACATGCAGGTTTTATAAATGATTTACAAAATAGACACAAGTACGTGAAACTACATTCTATGGTTGAATTATCGAAATCGAATATGCCCCTTTTTATTAAGTCTGGTAATCTAAGAATTAGGGAACAGATACCCTAATTGACGCGAATCCTAAAGATAGATCTATTGGGCCTAACAAACCCCATCCAAAGTACCGGATGCTTTAGTACTTCGAAATTTATATCATATCCGAAGGGTGTCCCGGAATGATGGGGATATTCTTATATATGCATCTTGTTAATGTCGGTTACCAGGTGTTCACCATATGAATGATTTTTATCTCTATGTATGGGATGTGTATTGAAATATGAAATCTTGTGGTCTATTATTATGATTTGATATATATAGGTTAAACCTATAACTCACCAACATTTTTGTTGACGTTTTAAGCATGTTTATTCTCAGGTGATTATTAAGAGTTTCCGCTGTCACATACTTAAATAAGGACGAGATTTGAAGTCCATGCTTGTATGATATTGTGTAAAAACTGCATTCAAGAAACTTATTATGTTGTAACATATTTGTATTGTAAATCATTATGTAATGGTTGTGTGTAAACAGGATATTTTAGATTATCATTATTTGATAATCTACGTAAAGTTTTTTTTAAAACCTTTATCTATGAAATAAAGGTTATGGTTTGTTTTAAAAATGAATGCAGTCTTTGAAAAACGTCTCATATAGAGGTCAAAACCTCGCAACGAAATCAATTAATATGGAACGTTTTTAATCAATAAGAACGGGACATTTCAGTTGGTATCCGAGCGTTGGTCTTAGAGAACCAGAATTTTGCATTAGTGTGTCTTATCGAGTTTGTTAGGATGCATTAGTGAGTCTGGACTTCGACCGTGTTTACTTGAAAAATGATTGCTTAACAAATTTTGTTGGAAACTATATATTTTTAACATGTGAATATTATGTGATATATTAATCTCTTAACGCGTTTGATATTATGTGATAGATGTCTACCTCTAGAACAAGTCCCATTGACTCACCTAATAATAATGAAGAGTCAAATGTAAATTGGAATGATTCGTGGACTGATTCATGTAACACCCCAGCTTAACATGACCACAATATTATCCGCTTTGCCCGCAGGCGCACGGCTTTTTCTTGGCGACCACACACGAGAAGCACTTTCCCAGGAGGTCACCCATCCTGGTAGTGCTCTCGCCTGAGCACGCTTAACCATAACGTACTCGCACTTCTACTCAGCTTGTGATCCCAAAACGCGTTGTGTCATTTAAGCGTGAGTATTACCTTATAATCCCATGATCACTCATGTTCGTGGGCGATGTGGGATTTGCCTAGGGTGTTACATTCACCCCCCCTTAGGGACTCATCGTCCTCGATGAGGTTTGCCCCACCACCCCTAACGGCACATGAGTGGCTCTGATACCATTCTGTAACACCCCAGCTTAACATGACCACAATATTGTCCGCTTTGCCCGCAGGCGCACGGCTTTTTCTTGGCGACCACACACGAGAAGCACTTTCCCAGGAGGTCACCCATCCTGGTAGTGCTCTCGCCTGAGCACGCTTAACCATAACGTACTCGCACTTCTACTCAGCTTGTGATCCCAAAACGCGTTGTGTCATTTAAGCGTGAGTATTACCTTATAATCCCATGATCACTCATGTTCGTGGGCGATGTGGGATTTGCCTAGGGTGTTACAATTCACAAGTTCCCGAAGAGGAACCGGAAGAAGAGTCGGAACCGGAAGAAGAATCAGAACCGGAAGAAGAATCGGAACCGGATGAAGAAATAGAACCGGTGGGGGAAATAATAAAACGGTTAAGTAAAAGAAAATCCTCAACCAACCGACCAAGGTTAATTATGGTCAATGGTGTTTCCGCCAAGGAAGCAAAATATTGGGAGGATTACCAATTCTTCGATGAATCGGATTCCGACGAGAATTCCGATGATGTTATAGAAATTACCCCAACTGAATTTAAAAAGGCAAAAGAAAATAATAAGGGAAAGGGCATAAAAATAGAGAAATCTAATTCCAACCCCGATGAACTTTATATGTATCGTCAACCCCCGAAGTCCTTAAGTTGTAACAATGACCCGGGAACCTCTAAACCACCAGGTTTTTCTAAACCAATGTGGAAAACGACGGCTCGTATTAGGGGAACATCATATATCCCTAGAAACTTGGCAAAACGAACCAAAACCGAAGAAGAAGAAACAAGCGAGTCGGAATAAGATAGTTGTATTCGTGTGGTGTAATATATGTAATATAGTGTGCTTATGCTTTATGATATATGTAAAAATTGCTTGTATTAATAAGTATTTTTTTTTATGAATCTAACTCTTGTCTATTTTACAGTATAAAAACACAAAATGGATAGACAACCCAATATTTTAAGAGACCTACCCGGAGACATGATTGATGAAATCTTGTCTAGAGTCGGTCAGAATTCTTCGGCACAACTATTTAAGGCGAGATCAGTTTGTAAGACATTCGAAGAACGTTCCAAGAATGCCTTGGTTTATAAAAGGCTTTCGTTCGAAAGATGGGGGATATCACATTGGGAAATCCATAAGTTACGATGTGTTTACTTTGACGCATATATTGCGGGGAACCCAAATGCTATTTTACGCAATGGGTTAAGAAATTATTTTGACTCAATATATCCGAATATTGGACTTCGTGATTTAGAAAAAGTGGCTAACATGCAACATAAAGAAGCATGTTATGCTTACGGATTAGTAATGTTCGTTTCTCACCAAAGTGAGAACAAGAACATCGGGCTACAACTATTAAACAAAACGTTTCCACAAGTGACGGAGTCGGTAATTGGGGTAAGAAATGAGGTTTTTAGATTGTTACGAGACTGTTGGACATTACGTAACCCTCGTCCCTTTGACGACGTTACAACACGCTGTCTTATCAACGGCCATAACGGCTATGTTCCACAAGACCAAGGATGGGAAGTAATCCTAGTAAAACCAGAATGCATGACTTGTTTCTGGACGTATGAATTACGTGTCTTTATTGCCTTTACTGAACGACTTGTGTACTAGCTAGAATTATCTTCACAACCATCTTGTATCAAATTTATTGTGTGCTATATTTCATACTATATGTAAAATAAGCGGTATTGTAAGTTTGTAAAATATTGTGTAAAATTTTGAACGCGAAATATTATTATAATCAGTTTTTCATATAGAATTGTAGTAGTTGAATTGTATATTAGCTACTAAGTATGAACTTAACGGGTAGGTACTACCCGAATTTAAACTTATAAAACGCTAATATGAAGAAAAAGCTTTTATAAATGAGTTCATATTATGCTACGAAATACTATTAACTACTCTTAATATTCTGTATGATTAACTTGTTCCATTTGACTATTTTGAAGGAAATGGCACCGACTACTCGACACACCGTGAATATGAATGAAGAGGAATTCCGTACTTTTCTAGCTTCAAACATAGCCGCAGTACAGGCTGCGCTACATACCAACAATAACCTTGGATCTAGCAGTACAGGAAATCGTGTAGGATGCACCTACAAAGAATTCACTGCCTGCAAACCTTTGGAATTTGATGGAACCGAAGGACCGATCGGATTGAAACGGTGGACCGAGAAGGTCGAATCGGTGTTTGCCATAAGTAAGTATACCGAAGAGGACAAAGTGAAGTACGCTACGCATACCTTCACAGGTTCTGCGTTAACATGGTGGAATACCTATCTAGAGCAAGTGGGACAAGACGATGCGTACGCACTACCGTGGTCAGCATTCAAGCACTTGATGAACGAGAAGTACCGTCCCAGAACCGAGGTCAATAAGCTCAAGACAAAACTTAGAGGGTTACGAACCCAAGGATTTGATATTACCACGTACGAAAGACGATTCACAGAATTGTGCCTATTGTGTCCGGGAGCATTCGAAGATGAGGAAGAGAAGATCGACGCGTTTGTGAAAGGATTACCGGAAAGAATCCAAGAAGATATAAGTTCACACGAGCCCGCCTCCATACAACAGGCATGTAGAATGGCTCACAAACTAGTGAACCAGATTGAAGAAAGAATTAAAGAACAGACTGCTGAAGAGGCCAATGTGAAGCAAGTCAAAAGAAAGTGGGAGGAAAACGGTGATAAGAATCACCAATACAACAACAGCAATTACAACAATAATCGCAACAATTATCCCAACAATCGCAACATCAATCGCAACTACAACAAACGGCCCAACAACAACAACAACAACAACAACAACAACAACAGCAACTACAACAATCATCCCAACAACAATAATAACCGCAACAACAACAACAATCAGAAGCAGCTATGCCAAAGGTGTGAAAAGTATCACTCGGGGTTCTGCACCAAATTTTGCAGCAAGTGTAAAAGAAATGGTCATAGCGCGGTGAAGTGTGAGGTCTACGGACCAGGGGTTAATAGAACGAAAGGAACAAATGGTGTCGGAACGAGTAATGGCGGAGCAAGTAGTGTCGGAGCAAGTTATGCCAATGTAGTTTGTTATAAATGTGGAAAACCGGGCCACATTATTAGAAATTGCCCAAACCAGGAGAACACGAATGGACAAGGCCGCGGAAGAGTTTTCAATATTAATGCGGCAGAGGCACAGGAAGACCCGGAGCTTGTTACGGGTACGTTTCTTATTGACAATAAATCTGCTTACGTTTTATTTGATTCGGGTGCGGATAGAAGCTATATGAGTAGAGATTTTTGTGCTAAATTAAGTTGTCCATTGACACCTTTGGATAGTAAATTTTTACTCGAATTAGCAAATGGTAAATTAATTTCAGCAGGTAATATATGTCGGAATCGAGAAATTAAACTGGTTAGCGAAACATTTAAGATTGATTTGATACCAGTAGAGTTAGGGAGTTTTGATGTGATAATCGGTATGGACTGGTTGAAAGAAGTGAAAGCAGAGATCGTTTGTTACAAAAATATAATTCGCATTATACGAGAAAAAGGAAAACCCTTAATGGTGTACGGAGAAAAGGGCAACACGAAGCTACATCTTATTAGTAATTTGAAGGCACAAAAACTAATAAGAAAAGGTTGCTATGCTGTTCTAGCACACGTCGAGAAAGTACAAACTGAAGAAAAGAGCATCAATGATGTTCCCATTGCAAAAGAATTTCCCGGTGTATTTCCGAAAGAATTACCGGGATTACCCCCACATCGATCCGTTGAATTTCAAATAGATCTTGTACCAGGAGCTGCACCAATAGCTCGTGCTCCTTACAGACTCGCACCCAGCGAGATGAAAGAACTGCAAAGCCAATTACAAGAACTTTTAGAGCGTAGTTTCATTCGACCAAGCACATCACCGTGGGGAGCTCCTGTTTTGTTTGTCAAGAAGAAAGATGGTACATTCAGGTTGTGTATCAACTACCGAGAGTTAAACAAACTTACCATCAAGAACCGCTACCCACTACCGAGAATCGACGACTTATTTGATCAACTACAAGGCTCATCTGTTTATTCAAAGATTGACTTACGTTCCGGGTATCATCAAATGCGGGTGAAAGAAGATGATATTCCAAAGACTGCTTTCAGAACACGTTACGGTCATTACGAGTTTATGGTCATGCCGTTTGGTTTAACTAATGCACCAGCTGTGTTCATGGACCTTATGAACCGAGTGTGTGGACCATACCTTGACAAGTTTGTCATTGTTTTCATTGATGACATACTTATTTACTCAAAGAATGACCAAGAACACGGTGAACATTTGAGAAAGGTGTTAGAAGTATTGAGGAAGGAAGAATTGTACGCTAAGTTTTCAAAGTGTGCATTTTGGTTGGAAGAAGTTCAATTTCTCGGTCACATAGTGAACAAAGAAGGTATTAAGGTGGATCCGGCAAAGATAGAAACTGTTGAAAAGTGGGAAACCCCGAAAACTCCGAAACACATACGCCAGTTTTTAGGACTAGCTGGTTACTACAGAAGGTTCATCCAAGACTTTTCCAGAATAGCAAAACCCTTGAATGAATTAACACATAAAGGGAAGAAATTTGAATGGAATGATGAACAAGAGAAAGCGTTTCAGTTATTGAAGAAAAAGCTAACTACGACACCTATATTGTCATTGCCTGAAGGGAATGATGATTTTGTGATTTATTGTGACGCATCAAAGCAAGGTCTCGGTTGTGTATTAATGCAACGAACGAAGGTGATTGCTTATGCGTCTAGACAATTGAAGATTCACGAACAAAATTATACGACGCATGATTTGGAATTAGGCGCGGTTGTTTTTGCATTAAAGACTTGGAGGCACTACTTATATGGGGTCAAAAGTATTATATATACCGACCACAAAAGTCTTCAACACATATTTAATCAGAAACAACTGAATATGAGGCAGCGTAGGTGGATTGAATTATTGAATGATTACGACTTTGAGATTCATTACCACCCGGGGAAGGCAAATGTGGTAGCCGATGCCTTGAGCAGGAAGGACAGAGAACCCATTCGAGTAAAATCTATGAATATAATGATTCATAATAACCTTACTACTCAAATAAAGGAGGTGCAACAAGGAGTTTAAAAAAAGGGATATTTAAAGGATGAAATACCCAAAAGATCGGAGAAGCATCTTAATATTCGGGAAGACGGAACCCGGTATAGGGCTGAAAGGATTTGGGTACCAAAATTTGGAGATATGAGAGAAATGGTACTTAGAGAAGCTCATAAAACCAGATACTCAATACATCCTGGAACGAGGAAGATGTACAAGGATCTCAAGAAACATTTTTGGTGGCCGGGTATGAAAGCCGATGTTGCTAAATACGTAGGAGAATGTTTGACGTGTTCTAAGGTCAAAGCTGAGCATCAGAAACCATCAGGTCTACTTCAACAACCCAAAATTCCGGAATGGAAATGGGAAAACATTACCATGGATTTCATCACTAAATTGCCAAGGACTGCAAGTGGTTTTGATACTATTTGGGTAATAGTTGATTGTCTCACCAAATCAGCACACTTCCTGCCAATAAGAGAAGATGACAAGATGGAGAAGTTAGCACGACTGTATTTGAAGGAAGTCGTCTCCAGACATGGAATACCAATCTCTATTATCTCTGATAGGGATGGCAGATTTATTTCAAGATTCTGGCAGACATTACAGCAAGCATTAGGAACTCGTCTAGGCATGAGTACTGCCTATCATCCACAAACTGATGGGCAGAGCGAAAGGACGATACAAATGCTTGAAGACATGCTACGAGCATGTGTTATTGATTTCGGAAACAGTTGGGATCGACATCTATCGTTAGCAGAATTTTCCTACAACAACAGCTACCATTCAAGCATTGAGATGGCGCCGTTTGAAGCACTTTATGGTAGAAAGTGCAGGTCTCCGATTTGTTGGAGTGAAGTGGGAGATAGACAGATTACGGGTCCGGAGATTATACAAGAAACTACCGAGAAGATCATCCAAATTCAACAACGGTTGAAAACCGCCCAAAGTCGACAAAAGAGCTACGCTGACATTAAAAGAAAAGATATAGAATTTGAAATTGGAGAGATGGTCATGCTTAAAGTTGCACCTTGGAAAGGAGTTGTTCGATTTGGTAAACGAGGGAAATTAAATCCAAGGTATATTGGACCATTCAAGATTATTGATCGTGTCGGACCAGTAGCTTACCGACTTGAGTTACCTCAACAACTCGCGGCTGTACATAACACTTTTCACGTCTCGAATTTGAAGAAATGTTTTGCTAAAGAAGATCTCACTATTCCGTTAGATGAAATCCAAATCAACGAAAAACTTCAATTCATCGAAGAACCCGTCGAAATAATGGATCGTGAGGTTAAAAGACTTAAGCAAAACAAGATACCAATTGTTAAGGTTCGATGGAATGCTCGTAGAGGACCCGAGTTCACCTGGGAGAGTGAAGATCAGATGAAGAAGAAATACCCGCATCTATTTCTAGAAGATTCATCAACACCTTCAACAGCTTAAAATTTCGAGACGAAATTTATTTAACGGGTAGGTACTGTAGTGACCCGAACTTTTCCATGTTTATATATATTAATTGAGATTGATATTTACATGATTAAATGTTTCCAACATGTTAAGCAATCAAACTTGTTAAGATTTGATTAATTGAAATATGTTTCATATAGACAATTGACCACCCAAGTTGACCGGTGATTCACGAACGTTAAAACTTGTAAAAACTATATGATGACATATATATGGATATATATATAGTTAACATGATACTATGATAAGTAAACATATCATTAAGTATATTAACAATGAACTACATATGTAAAAACAAGACTACTAACTTAATGATTTTTAAACGAGACATATATGTAACGATTATCGTTGTAAAGACATTTAATGTATATATATATCATATTAAGAGATATTCATACATGATAATATCATGATAATATAATAATTTAAAATCTCATTTGATATTATAAACATTGGGTTAACAACATCTAACAAGATCGTTAACCTAAAGGTTTCAAAACAACACTTACATGTAACGACTAACGATGACTTAACGACTCCGTTAAAATGTATATACATGTAGTGTTTTAATATGTATTTATACACTTTTGAAAGACTTCAATACACTTATTAAAATACTTCTACTTAACAAAAATGCTTACAATTACATTCTCGTTCAGTTTCATCAACAATTCTACCCGTATGCACCCGTATTCGTACTCGTACAATACACAGCTTTTAGATGTATGTAATATTGGTATATACACTCCAATGATCAGCTCTTAGCAGCCCATGTGAGTCACCTAACACATGTGGGAACCATCATTTGGCAACTAGCATGAAATATCTCATAAAATTACAAAAATATGAGTAATCATTCATGACTTATTTACATGAAAACAAAATTACATATCCTTTATATCTAATCCATACACCAACGACCAAAAACACCTACAAACACTTTCATTCTTCAATTTTATTCATCTAATTGATCTCTCTCAAGTTCTATCTTCAAGTTCTAAGTGTTCTTCATATATTCTACAAGTTCTAGTTACATAAAATCAAGAATACTTTCAAGTTTGCTAGCTCACTTCCAATCTTGTAACGTGATCATCCAACCTCAAGAAATCTTTGTTTCTTACAGTAGGTTATTATTCTAATACAAGGTATTAATCATATTCAAACTTTGGTTCAATTTCTATAACTATAACAATCTTATTTCAAGTGATGATCTTACTTGAACTTGTTTTCGTGTCATGATTCTGCTTCAAGAACTTCGAGCCATCCAAGGATCCGTTGAAGCTAGATCCATTTTTCTCTTTTCCAGTAGGTTTATCCAAGGAACTTAAGGTAGTAATGATGTTCATAACATCATTCAATTCATACATATAAAGCTATCTTATTCGAAGGTTTAAACTTGTAATCACTAGAACATAGTTTAGTTAATTCTAAACTTGTTCGCAAACAAAAGTTAATCCTTCTAACTTGAATTTTAAAATCAACTAAACACATGTTCTATATCTATATGATATGCTAACTTAATGATTTAAAACCTGGAAACACGAAAAACACCGTAAAACCGAATTTACGCCGTCGTAGTAACACCGCGGGCTGTTTTGGGTTAGTTAATTAAAAACTATGATAAACTTTGATTTAAAATTTGTTATTCTGAGAAAATGATTTTTATTATGAACATGAAACTATATCCAAAAATTATGGTTAAACTCAAAGTGGAAGTATGTTTTCTAAAATGGTCATCTAGACGTCGTTCTTTCGACTGAAATGACTACCTTTACAAAAATGACTTGTAACTTATTTTTCTGACTATAAACCTATACTTTTTCTGGTTAGATTCATAAAATAGAGTTCAATATGAAACCATAGCAATTTGATTCACTCAAAACGGATTTAAAATGAAGAAGTTATGGGTAAAACAAGATTGAATAATTTTTCTCATTTTAGCTACGTGAAAATTGGTAACAAATCTATTCCAACCATAACTTAATCAACTTGTATTGTATATTATGTAATCTTGAGATACCATAGACACGTATACAATGTTTCGACCTATCATGTCGACACATCTATATATATTTCGGAACAACCATAGACACTCTATATGTGAATGTTGGAGTTAGCTATACAGGGTTGAGGTTGATTCCAAAATATATATAGTTTGAGTTGTGATCAATACTGAGATACGTATACACTGGGTCGTGGATTGATTCAAGATAATATTTATCGATTTATTTCTGTACATCTAACTGTGGACAACTAGTTGTAGGTTACTAACGAGGACAGCTGACTTAATAAGCTTAAAACATCAAAATATATTAAAAGTGTTGTAAATATATTTTGAACATACTTTGATATATATGTATATATTGTTATAGGTTCGTGAATCAACCAGTGACCAAGTCTTACTTCCCGACGAAGTAAAAATCTGTGAAAGTGAGTTATAGTCCCACTTTTAAAATCAAATATTTTTGGGATGATGCAGGTTTTATAAATGATTTACAAAATAGACACAAGTACGTGAAACTACATTCGATGGTTGAATTATCGAAATCGAATATGCCCCTTTTTATTAAGTCTGGTAATCTAAGAATTAGGGAACAGACACCCTAATTGACGCGAATCCTAAAGATAGATCTATTGGGCCTAACAAACCCCATCCAAAGTACCGGATGCTTTAGTACTTCGAAATTTATATCATATCCGAAGGGTGTCCCGGAATGATGGGGATATTCTTATATATGCATCTTGTTAATGTCGGTTACCAGGTGTTCACCATATGAATGATTTTTATCTCTATGTATGGGATGTGTATTGAAATATGAAATCTTGTGGTCTATTATTATGATTTGATATATATAGGTTAAACCTATAACTCACCAACATTTTTGTTGACGTTTTAAGCATGTTTATTCTCAGGTGATTATTAAGAGCTTCCGCTGTCGCATACTTAAATAAGGACGAGATTTGGAGTCCATGCTTGTATGATATTGTGTAAAAACTGCATTCAAGAAACTTATTTTGTTGTAACATATTTGTATTCTAAACCATTATGTAATGGTCGTGTGTAAACATGATATTTTAGATTATCATTATTTGATAATCTACGTAAAGTTTTTTTTAAAACCTTTATCTATGAAATAAAGGTTATGGTTTGTTTTAAAAATGAATGCAGTCTTTGAAAAACGTCTCATATAGAGGTCAAAACCTCGCAACGAAATCAATTAATATGGAACGTTTTTAATCAATAAGAACGGGGCATTTCAGAAAAATCCCGTTACTGATCTCCCATGCTTTCAACCTATCATGGGTCTTCAATCTCTCACCCATAAGCACCAGACCAGAAACCAGTGTTTGGGAATACACTTAGCGAACAAGACCACTGAAAACCACTGAACTGGATTGGCTCTATTGCGGATAGCATGCCAAGCAATGTTAACACTAAAATCATGAAGATCACCCTCATAACTTCTCCACTTTAGAGTATCTGGATGCGCATCTAATGCAGGAGGCGTAATATTTTGAAGTTGAGGATATAACACCTCCCAATTACTTGGCCAATTCCATCCTCCCGACCCAACTAACTCACGCACAACTGTATGGTGATTAAAGCCCGCGCTATGAATAATACGATTAGAAACAATAGTTGCAAGCGGTCCCAAGTCACACCAACAATCATGCCATGCAGAAACCGATATACCATCACCAATCTTGAATATAAATCGGTTGCAAACCACCTTCCGAATTGCTAACAGCTTACGCCAACCAACACTAGCTCCTGCTACATTAGGAGCATTCCAAAAGTTTGTACCTTTGAGGCGGTATTCATGAATCCATCTAACCCACACTGATTGTCTACAGGTAAACAATCGCCAAATATGAGTAGTCATCAAAGCCATATTCCAATCAAATAATCTCTTAATACCTAAACCTCCATCTTATTTAGGAAAACAAACCACCAACCACTTCACTTTAGCCTTGCCACGCTTAAACTCCCCTTGACACCATAGGAAACCACGCATATTAATAGCCCGAGGAAGAATGAAAACACATTGCCAGTATACTTGCATAGACGTAATAACCGACGTGATCAATTGCACCCTTCCAGCAAATGACAGAAACCTGTTCTTCCAATCTTTAATTTTGCATCTCACCCGATCAACTAACGACTTACAGTCAAGATGAAGAAGACTGGAAGAAACCAGCGGCACGCCTAAATATTTCACCGGAAGAGTATCTTCTTCAAATGGAAGAATTGCAAGGATCACGTTCTTAATAACCAGAGCAACATTACAGAAGCAGGCTGTGCTTTTCGGCATGCTAGGAGTCAAACCAGAACACATCTTGAACTCTTCCAACGTCAAGTGAGTTATGTATGCCCTCAAATTTTGAGTTAAATTAATTGTGTTATCATATTGAGTTGAATTGAATTAATCGTGTTATCATAGTTAGTTATATTATTTTTATTTTTGTACTGAGTTGAATTGAATTAATTGTGCATTGTCTTTACCAGCTATATTTGTTAACATTGTAATTTGGTTCATTTAGTATGATTACAGTTAGATATTCAATTTAAGAGATGAACCTCTAATTTATTTCTTTACTTTATTTATGTATATGTCTTTTTATTTACTTAATTATAATATTTAGTTTTTATTTTATAGATTCACTATTTCGTATTTATCTTTTGAGAACTGATGGTGGCTGTTAGAAAAATACCAAGGTCCAAATGGTACTTTCAAAAACTGTATGGGCTATAGTTGCGCAAACATAAAAGAACCACGACTGGGCAAGTTTCAATGGGTCCCACATTCCAACTACACAGACTTCAGAGTCAATAGAAGCATAAAAGTCAATTTTGGCGAACACCTTCTTGAATTCTTGATTTATTATAAAATTGTTGTAGTGTTTCATAACCTTTAATAAAATTGACACTTACTATATATAAAATGGCTGCAATCGTCATCAACATCATCTGCATGAGCGTACAAACGCTTACCAGTTCAAAGTTTTCACCTTTTTTATGCATAATCGAACACCCACACAACTTTACTGTACAACATTCAACCCAAATTAACTCAATCAACAAAAAACTCAACCACCCCCTCTTAAATTGTCAATGGAAACATATATAACATATATTAGTAATATATACGCCTGCCTATGTGAACACAGAGTAAAGAGGGTTTAATTTATTGATATATAAGTTTATGCACGCAACCTGTTTGTTGAAATGTCCCAATGAAGTGGTAAATATTGAAATGGTCATTTTTGACCTCTGTTTATTTGGTGTTTTTATTTGAAAGGAATATAATTGAAGTTTGGAGTTTAATGGGTATGTTGTTTTAGGATCAGGTGGATAATTTGGATTTTTGGATAAGTACAAGAAGTTAAAAAAAAAAAAAGTTTTCTTTGAGTTATATTTGGAAATTGGTGTGAAGTTAATATTTTTTGGTATGTCAGAGTTAAGGTTTTTGTGGTTTAAAGCTGCATGGGTTTCAATTTTGTTGCTGGTTGTAGCAGATAGTCAATCAACTCATCCTGCAGAAGGTATGTTAAGTAATCAGTGATGAAAATTTTACAGATATATGTATATGTATGTACAAGCTCAAATTATATATCCATGAAGTATATAAATATTGATAGTCTGAAAGTTAGAACATAAAGCAATAGAATTTCGTCATCCATATTTTGTGCGAAAACGTGTTTTTTACTTTGTTAAAAGCATACTGTTTAACACAGTTATAATAGGTAGAAGGTAGAAGGCTTTCCATGTTAGGCCTACCCGGGAGGCAAGTAATCCGACCCATACTCTGATGTACGCAGCCCAATCCCTTGTTGTTTTCAACCCATCCCTAGCCACCACTAAATATTCGCCCTATACGGGATTCGAACCTGAGACCTCTTGCAAGGAATTCAAAGCCCCAACCACTGGGCTATCTACTGATGGTTTTTAACACAGTTGTAATATGTTGTTTTTTTGGATGTTTTTGCACAGTTATAGTTTTTGTTTTAATGGCTGGTTTTGTTGTAGAGTTTTTTTCTTATCAAATACCTGTACAGAGCATCGTTAAGACAGACGTAGTCGATGCTGATGATAACTTTGTTAATTAATGTGCAGTGACAGCACTTCAGCTTATTAAGGATAGCTTTATTGATGAACAAAATAAGCTTGATAATTGGAAGCATGGAGACCCGTGTGTATCGAATTGGACCGGGGTCTTGTGTTTCAACAGAACCCTAGATGACAACTATCTTCATGTTCGCGAATTGTAAGTAGAGGTGGCCATTTCGACCCATTTACTTGTGCATGGATGGGGCTAGGTTCTAACGGGTCAAATCAGTATAAACTTCTAAGCTATAATTAATTCCGTGTAAAATTTTTGCAGGCAGCTACTGAGTATGAATCTTGCAGGAACTTTATCTCCAGCCTTGGGGAGATTATCTTATCTGCAAATATTGTGAGCCAAGTTATAAAATATCACCTGCATTATTTTGTTAGCTTCTTATCGTTAAATAACCTTTTAATATGATCATTTCACCTTTATCTAAAAGAGATGTCATGTGGAACAATATAACCGGGAGTATACCAAAAGAGATAGGCGAACTCACAAATTTGGTACTTTTGTAAGTTCATTTCTTGTTTCTTGATTTTACATCTATAGCCATATTATATATGACAAATACTAGTGAAAAAACGGCCCATGATCGCCATATAACATTTATGTGTTTGCAGGCTGCTAAATGGAAATGAGCTAACTGGTTCGTTGCCTTCAGAGCTTGGTTATTTGCCTAAGCTTGACCGAATACAAATTGACCAGAACGACATATCGGGAGAAATACCAGCGTCATTTGCGAACTTGAACAAGACAAAGCATTTGTAAGGATATATATATCCATATATTTTTATATTTATGTTTATCAGATTTTTATATGATAAAAATATCACTTATATGGGTTTGTTCTTTTGATGTTTTCTTTGGGCAGCCATATGAACAATAATTCACTTAGTGGCCAAATTCCACCCGAGCTATCTCGATTGCCATCACTCGTTCACTTGTAAGTTCATATTGTAAATTTCTCAATTTTGACTTTTTTTTTTTACCTACTTGGTAATCTGTCATTTGCTGACGTGGCATGTGTTGCAGGTTGCTTGACAATAACAACTTATCAGGATACCTTCCTCCACAACTCAGCCAACTGCCAAACCTACTTATACTGTTTGTTTTCTTTTTATTTTTTTTATTTGTGATTTATGATTTTTCTCTATAACTAATATATTTCTATTAATTAATTTGCAGTCAACTTGACAACAACCACTTTGAAGGAAGTATCCCTTCGACTTACAGCAATATGCTTCAATTGTTGAAGATGTAAGTTTACTTTTTGTTGATGTGTTTTTTCTCAAATGGGCGATAAAAATAATAGCTGAAAGATGAATCGTCAAGTGTGTTATAAAACGGTTCAAAAGTATATTACAGTTAACTTGTATATGTTAGAATAATTAACACGCTGGTTATTTAATGGACTCATGAAACAAGGGAAATAATTCTAGCATGTCAGCACAACCCAATCTGTTTTGACCAGTAACGAAATTTTTATGTTTCAACCAAACCAACCCGCCATCCATTTTTGCCGCCTATAGTAGCTTTTAGTATTATTTAAACTTTGGGCTATTATTTACTCTTGTATTTAATAAGAAGTTTCTTGAAGCTTTATAATTATTTGCTTTTAATTCTTTTGTTGGTTGTGGCAGGAGTTTAAGGAATTGCACCTTGCAAGGACCAATCCCTGATCTTAGCAGTATACCACATCTTGCTTATATGTAAGTATGCTATAGTTCCTGTATATATATCTTACTACATACTTCAATAGTTCAACTATTAAATGTGCATTTGTGTGTTCAATTGTCTTGGTGTTAAAACGTTATCTTTTTATGATAATTGTGTATTGTGTATTCAGAGACCTCAGTGATAACAATCTTAATGGAACCATTCCAGACGTGAAACTTTCTGACGATATTACAACAATGTAAGAACACGTGCCTTTTGCAGGGTCTATTTATCTTCTACTTTGCCCGCATTTCAGATTCTTATACTTAATAATATTAACATTTCATTTGATTAAAAACCGTGCAGAGATTTGTCAAGCAATCGGCTTACTGGAAATATTCCACCTAGCTTTTCAGGACTTCCTAATTTACAAAGATTGTGAGAATTCTCTAGCCTCGGTTGTATTTATGAATTTTGTATATTATCTTAATTATTCATATTCATATGGATTGTGAATTGGAATAGTAGTAAGGAGTTGAAGAATGTAAATATATTGTGGTTCCAATATCATCGATGAACATGCTTATCTTTTTACTAATCCCGCTGCAGGTCTCTCTTCAACAATTCGTTAAACGGCTCGATTCCATCCAATATTTGGCAAAACAGGACATTCAATTCAACTGAACACCTTACTTTGTAAGACCAAAATTCTCTGTTATTTCTCTTTTATATACACGTGTGCGTGTGAAATTTAACTGGAAATTGTTGGTATTTATGCAATCAAGAAAGTAAATTTAATATTACAAGTATTGCAGGGAAATGCAAAATAATAATATTTCAGGCATTTCAGGCAGCCTCAACCTTCCTCCAAATGTCACTCTTAGGTTTGCAAATCCTCTATAGAGTGTGTGTGTGTAGGGGCAGGATCAATGGGGAAGTAACCAATCGGGGGGAAGCAAATTTTTTTTTTTTTTCGTTTTTTTTTAAATATTTTTTTTCCGGCATCAAGATCACACGAAAATATGAACATTTAGAAGAGACACTTCGTGATGAATGTTATTATTTAGGCTGGAAAACGATCGACAAAAATAACATTCAAGATAATATTGTTCGTGAAGAATATGTATGTTTTTTTTCCATGTTTTGTGAAGTAAAATTTAGCCCGATTTAGAGTTTAGGGTTTAGGGTTTAGGGTTTGGTGTTTTGGGTTTATGGAATAAACCCAAAACACCAAACCCTAAACCCTAAACCGTTCGTGTTAAAAACTCAATCTAAATCCTAAATCTAAACCCTAAATCTAAACCCTAAACCCTAAATTTTTAAACTCTAATATCTAAACCCTATAAACCCTAATATCTAAACCCTAATATCTAAACCCCAATAGCTAAAACCTCAAAATACGCTCGAAAAACACGATAATTGTTATATATTACTTCTTCGAGCGTTTTCCCGCCAAAATAAAAACATTTATCACAAAGTGTATCTACTAAATGTTCATATTTTCATCTCATCTATAATGTTCGTGAACAAAGTTTTTTCAAAAAACGAAAAAAAAAAAAAAGTTTTTGCTTCCCCCCACTTCCCCCCGAATGGTTACTTCCCTCTTTATCCTACCACTATATATATATATATATATATATATATATATATATATATATATATATATATATATATATATATATATATATATATATATATATATATATATAATTTATTGATAATTTATTTGTTTAATTTCTCAGCCTTCGAGGAAACCCTGCATGTTCAAATGCCAGCATGGCCCAATTCTGTCAATCATCAATGACACTTGTCAATCATCTACAAAGCATACCATCAAACTCAACCGATAACTGTCCACCTCAATCATGCCCAACGAACTACGAATATGCTCCCGGGTCTCCATCACCATGTTTTTGTGCAGCACCGTTGCTTATCGGTTACCGGTTAAAGAGTCCCGGAATTTCAGATTTTCCGGCATATTTCTATTCATTTGAGGTGTACTTAACCTCTGGTCTTCAAATAAATCATTTTCAGCTCGATCTTACATACGCATGGCAAAATGGTCCTCGACTAGCAATGAATTTGAAGATTTTTCCTGTATTTACCGGGCCCGGTTCGAATACATTTAACAAAAGTGAAGTTTTACGGATTCGAAGCATGTTCACTCAATGGCAGATTCCGGATAGTGAAATTTTTGGACCTTACGAGCTTCTCAACTTTACGCTGTTAGATCCTTATAAAGATTGTACGTGACTATAACCTAAGACTCGGTGACTTTTTTTATTCCTATTTCTTCTACTCACTTATTGATAGTAGAGGTGGAAAAATTGGGTAAGTTGGGGGGGCCTAAATGGTAAGTTTTCATATAGGTCGAAAGGACCGTGCAAGTTGGCTTGACTAGAAATACTGGTTTTATGTATAGCTGGCTAACGGGTCAGGTTGGGTCGGTTTGGGTAACGGGTCAAAATGGGTTTTGGGTTGAAATGGGTCATGGGTCAAACGGGTCAGATTTTTAAACTGGTCCAAATGAGTCAGGTTGAGTTGGGTTGGTTAACGGGTCAAAACGGGTCATGCGTCAGATGGGTCCAAACGGGTCATATACTGTTACATTTGACATTTATATCTATGATTACATTTTATGTTTATATTTATAGTTTACGGTTACGTTTAAATTTACATTTTACGTTCGATGTTATGATTACGTTTAAAATAAATAGTTTTAAAAAAAAATTTAAAACCTTTTTAATTTTTAATTGCAGTTATTCCTACCTCGCCATCGTCTTCTGGTATAAGCAAGGGCGCAGTTGCAGGCATTGTAGTAGGGGCTATTGTTGGCGCAGTTTTATTATCTGCATTCGTCTCACTTTATATCTTAAGATTAAACCGTAAGAAGTACCATGTGATATCAAGAAGACGACATGGTGAGTAACTTAACGATTTTCTGTACCAATGTCTGTAAAAGTGGTAAAATTGGTGGCATGACAAGTTGGGTAATGGATCAACATGGTTCAGGTCAAAATTTGTGCGTATTGGTATGGGCCGTGTGGGTTGATCGAAAACATGTTTTCTACAATTTCTCCTAAAAGATTTCTTTAAAATATGATACGCGTTGATATATGGAGTATTAGGGTGCAGGCATTAACAGTACTTTTTGGGTGACTTCTACACATTTGACCCATTTTTGTATCTAGTCTTGTTTATTATACCTATTTGACCTGATAGGTATATAATAGAACACATTAGCCCTCTTTGTGCTAAGGGTATGTTTGGCAAAATTAACCGGTAACTTGGCTGGTAGCTTATAAGTGTTAGTTAGTAGCTGTTAGCTTTTCATATGTATTTAGGTGTTTGACAGAGTAGCTGGAGCCTGGAACTGTTAAAATAAAGAGTAAAATGACAAACAACTAGGAACTTTTTCTCAAACGCTAGTTCTATTAGCTTTTAGCTTTTTTCCTCCGTCTAAAAGCTTTAAGCTCTTTAAACCAAATGAAGCTTTATCATAAAATCTAAAAGCTAAAAGCTCCAAAAAGCTTCAAACATAGCCTAAGTTGGTCAAAGTTGTCACCTTTAAATGTCACATGCAATGTTTGATCCCGAAAAAGTTGCATACTTTGACTAAAGAGGTCAAACTAAATTTGCTTATGAATTTGAACTTAAAACCTAGTCATTTTGACCTAATCTTTTGCAGTTTCAAGGGCCTCACTTAAAATCGAAGGAGTGAAAAGCTTCAGTTATGAAGAAATGAAACACGCTACAAACAATTTTGATGTCGGTAGTGAAGTCGGACAAGGTGGGTATGGAAAGGTATACAAAGGCGTCTTTAACGACGGGACCGTTGTCGCCATTAAACGAGCCCAAGAGGGATCACTTCAAGGAGAAAAAGAATTTCTTACTGAAATAGAGTTATTGTCAAGGCTACATCATAGAAATTTGGTTTCTCTGCTTGGATTTTGTGATGAAGAGGGTGAGCAGGTAATATCTACTTTGTATAACCGTTTTACTACATGTTTTTTCTTTTGTAACAGTTAATGTAAACTATAAAGATTAACAACAATCTTTCGTTTTTCTAGTCGAGTGGCTTAGGAAGCACATTATGAACATTTAGGGTGACTAATGACTCATTTAACCTTTTGTTTCCTTATAATTTTAAAGTTTACTAAATTGACCCATTGGAGATAAAGTACAAACCGATTCGGCCAGTTTTTTTAGGAAAATGGGTCAAACTTGCTTGCTTTCACAGAGCCGAATACGTACATAATGCTGATAATTAACTATGTATCCATAAAACTCCACACTTACATTTGGACATCATCAGTAACTTTAGGTTATGTGATGAGTAATAAAATATTCTGAATCATCAGATTTTTGCATGCAGATGTTGGTTTACGAGTTCATGCCTAATGGCACCCTCAGAGAGCATTTATCAGGTGTGCCTTAATAAACTTTCTTATTACTCTTCTATGATATATAAATTCTAGTTTTGTATTATTTTTCTCCTAATGTTTTATTTAGAAAGTTAATCTGTTTAATTTGTTTGTTATTTTTTACTAGTTACAGAGAAATATAAAGAATCGTTGAGTTTTGCAATGAGATTAAGAATTGCATTGGCTTCAGCCAAGGGCATTCTCTATCTACATACTGAAGCTAATCCTCCTATATTTCATCGAGATATTAAAGCTACAAACATTTTACTCGATTCAAATTTCAACGCAAAAGTTGCCGATTTTGGACTTTCACGGCTTGCTCCAGTTGCTGACATGGAAGGAATCGTCCCTGGTCATGTATCGACAGTCGTTAAGGGAACTCCTGTAAGAATCTTTCGTTTATTACTACAGTTTAACTTTCACTGTCAAATAAACTAAATTTCAACTTCAAAAATTAACATCAAGGCTTTTATATATATTTTTAACAAACGAACTAACAAATCAAAATTTGATGTTAAATTTGATAACTGTCATGACTTTGATCTTAAAAGTCAAAGTGTGCAGTTATTTTTTTTTTTTTTTTTTTTGATGTAATGCAGGTTTTAATCCATCAAAATGAATAGTGAATTTGGAAGTGGCACTAAAACATAAGTGTCACATTAAGTTTTCATGATTCGAGTTTAAATGTCTAATTTTTATTTATTTATTTTGCAGGGTTACCTTGACCCAGAGTATTTCTTGACTCATAAACTGACAGACAAAAGTGATGTTTATAGCTTGGGTGTCGTTTTTCTTGAACTGTTGACTGGGATGCACCCGATCACACATGGCAAGAACATTGTTCGAGAGGTATTGTCTTACAACATCTTATAGAAATTTTTTTTGTTGACCTTCGTGGTCAAAGTCCAGAAATTGTTGCGTTACCAAAAAGATTGAATGCTGTGTTAAGAAGCTGGTAATCCACATGATTTACAAATGTTGTCTAAAATTTTAATTAATGAATCATATGAAATTATGATTAAATACTGTTTGGTTTCTGAAATTAGATCAAGAAACTTTGTTGCAGTACTAAAAATCATTAACTTTTAACTTTATACTACAAATGTACTTCAAAATTGATTAAATATCATCAAACTGTTTATTGCTGTTCCGACTTGTGTGATGAAGGTAATTTCTCGGTTACATGGAATACTCTAATATCATATTTGTTTTTAACTGTTTATTATCATTATCAGGTTAATATTGCATATCGATCTGGGATGATATTCTCGGTTATTGATTCAAGAATGGGATCTTATCCTTCTGAATGTGTGGAAAAGTTTATAACTTTGGCCCTAAAGTGTTGTCGGGAAGAAACAGATGAACGGCCATCGATGGCTGAAGTTGTCCGGGAACTCGAAAACGTTTGGCAAATGATACCGGAATCCGATTCACAAACCAGTGTCTCAATCGATACCGAACGCAATAAGAATTCGTCTTCTGAATCTTCTTCTGCTACAACAAAGAACCCTTACGTGTCATCTGATATTTCAGGCAGTGACCTTGTTAGTGGTGTTATTCCCACTATTACACCTAGATGAACACAGATATATATATATACAACAAAAGTTTATGTTTTATATCATAGTTAACTTTGATTTAGGGCTGCAAGGCTTGAAATAAGGTCAAGTTTCTATCCTATGTGTATACAATGATGGGATTTGGTTTTGTAATTTTGGTTCCCTTTTTGATGCCTTATGACTGAGTTCATACTTGATGAAATTGCTAGATATGTACATACCTTTGATTACTAGTTCTATACTTCTATGTATGTTGCATTCATCTATTTGGACAATATTGATTATGTTTATGTATAAAGATTAGTAATACACTGCTGCTGCTGCTGCTGCTCTTTGATCCATGTGTTCTTTGTTTTTTCCTGATCATTTATAGTTATTTTTGCCTTGAATTTCTAGTTTTGATTATAAAACAAGAAATTAAACTGAAGACCCCTAGTGGCCTATTTTTTTTTTTTTTTTTGGCTAGTAAACGATAAAACTTTAAAAACAGAAAGGACGTTCATCGAAGATGAAACCTCCTTAAACTTGCAACGAGCAAAACTACCGAGCTGAACTAACAAACAACCTATATATCAAAAGTTCACGACAACATATAAATTTGGAACAAGACCTCAAACTAAAACACCACATCCAAAGAAGAAAAGAAAGAAGCTAGGTACCGAGTCTATACGTCGAACGGTTCTAAAACAACTGACGAAGAACCCACAAGCTCTCGACTATCTCGAGATCACGCACCCTTGATGATTAGTGACTCATTTTAATCCTCTTGCCACCGTTGCATTAATCTTTTGTTCGATCATTTTCCCTCATATATCATACTAATATTTAATGTTAGTTCATATTTAATTCTATTGTTTTTTTTACTAGATATATTACATCACTTGACAAAAACACCATAAGACTACTAGTTAAAAATTTACAATGACTACGATGTTGAGGATTTTTTGGGTTTTTGAGGTGATTGGGGGTGGTATAAATGTGACATGACAGTGTAGTGTTATAGTGAGGGTCATTTTGTAGACTTTAAAAAAGTCGTGAGTGATTTGATAAAATATAATAGATAAATGAGTGAAAAAGAGAGAAAATAATCATTTAAAATTGTTTAACGTATATGCTTTTTCCCGTTGTAATATTGCTGGACACTTCAATAATTCACACCCATAACAGGCGTCGTTTTTTGCCTACTCTGCCACTTGGATTAAGTTGTGCCATGTATGAGGCTAATTGTAAAAATCACACCCCACAAGGGGCAATCTAATAAAGCTTTTCAACGTGTCACTCGTTGGTTTGTTATTTGTAATCATGCCATTTTTATATGTTGTTTGTCCTTGGTAAGTATCCTCACAACTTTTATTCCACATATGACACTTATCAAATGAAAACACATTACATTTATTTGGAAAATGGAAAGAGAACATAAATGGAAAGAAATACAATGAATAAAAACACGAGTGTTCCTTATTTAGTTCCCAATGAATAAATACGAGTGCTCCTTATTTGGTTCCCGCTATAAGTCACCAAAAATCAAACCCGACCCTTTAAACTTCTCCTTCACAATACTATCAATACGCTGTCGCATCTCCGGAGTTAAATAATTCATCCAATCTCCGACTTCACCACGTCGAAAAAACGACTTATTCTCTATCTCAAGCCCCAAACCTATACCTACTTGATGAATACCGTTCTTGTTTACCTCTAAGTTCTTCAAATGCTCAAAACTACAAAATTTCACAATCTTTTCAACCACTCCGTTTTCCTCTTCATCGACCGAAAATGTCACTCCCATAAACTCACCCAACCGCTTCACAATAACCTTAGGTTCCCTCTTAATCTCCTCATAATTCAAAAACAATATCTTATTTGGAGAATCAATACTAGCTTTCCAAAACCCTAACACATGATCCCAATATGGACCATACGACATTTCGCCCTCACAAAACATGTCAAACACTTGATCAAATGAAAGTGGAGGTACTCCTTTAGGTCTAATATATTTATAAAAATGGAATGATGACACAATCACATCTTTTGGATCCCTACACACGTAAACAAATTTGCATCCGGTAGAAGGGTTAGTGATCGATGAAGGGAATAAACTATGCGCGAAATGTGAGGCAAAAAGGCGAGGGGAAGCAATGTCATCTTCCATGTTATTAAAAGCGACATCTAACCATGGAAAGATTTCATGAGGTCCTTTTTGAAGCAAAGGGTGATCATCAAAATCGAATGTAGATCGATATAAGGTGGAAAACATGAGTGATCTAAGCCAAGTTGTGCCACTTTTTACGAAGGACGATAAGATGAAGTCATGCGGTCGTGGTTTAAAGTGGTCTTGCAACAGCATGAGACCTAATAAGGCAGCTTTATAGAACCAATATCCTTGGTATAAGAACAACTCCTCTGCTAACCAATTAACGGTTTTGGGAAGCTTAGTGATAAGTTGTGCATGTTTTTTGTATGTGTTTTCTTGATCATCATCTTTATTGGTTCTTGACATGACTATTTGTGATAATGATGTGGATATATAATGGTAGATCACAAAACTACCTTATATTGAAACAATAAGATAAGGCTGTTAAAAAAAAGGACACTAAATAAGATAAGAAACACTGGCCATACAGACATTTAGAGCCATTAATATATATCTTGTCTCAATATGTAGATGAATATAACTGTGTGCTGCATATTATCTCTGATGATGTTGTTAATCACATAATGACACCTTCACATAGTTTTTCTCACACACGATGACTTGAATGTGGCTAATTTCTTTTAAATTAATTTTAGTTTTGAGTTCTTTGGTAAATGTAAACTCTGATGCAAAAAATATATATATAAAAAAAAAAACCTTGTCCAATGTAGAAATCTACGGATGGCCTCTATGGTAATGAACGTCGTTCAAAATGCTTTGGAACTTGCCAAAACTTTAATGCCGAATCTTCTATTTCCAAGACATTTGGTGACGCGTTGGATGATACTATTAACCCTACTGGGCTTGATAATCATATATTCTTCGATGGTAACCCCACCAACCCATCCTCTAGCCCACAAATTGTCATGGAAATATGATGAAAGGCCCAATTAAACAAAGAAGTACACATTTGTTGATGGGCCGCAAAAACCCAGCGATGTTCTCCTACATTATCACATAAAGGATATAAGGGAAATTGGTCAAAATGACCCTATTTTCAAGAGTCTTTAACAATATGCCATTAAAAATGGAAATTGCAAGAAATGCTTCCAGTACACGCATCATGCACCACGAATAATGCGTGTATCTTCGTGTGTGATGCGTGGTTACGAGAAAATGACTGAAACATGCACCTTTACTCGCGAACACGCACCATGCACCAAGCACCACATACTGTTTAAAAACCATTTGAGTATCTCTTTCCAATTTTACACTACAAAATCCCCAAATCTTCTTTGATTATTCGTCTTCAAACCCTAAATCTTTAAATCTTAAGCTTCTTCATCAACACTTCAATGGCTGAAGAACAAGCTCCACAAATTCCTGCTCAAAAAGGTGAGCAACAACCTCAAGATGTTGCACCTCCACCTCCTGCATCATTATTTGAACTTCACGACAATCTCATCCGAGAACCCAGTGCTCATGATCATACCTCTATTCGTCTATCCATCGGCAATGTTCCTGCATCAAAAGCAAGCAACAGGTACTAGTTCTGGACCAGCTCCAGTTGTTGATGTCCAACCAACAGGATCTTTGTTGGAGGTTTTATTAAATTCTTTCGTGTAGGGTAAAATAATCGATAGCCGGATAAATCACTGAATTGTGGTATCACTTTCCGAAAGTAATTATTCGACCCTTATAGCCTGGGTTACACGAATATCACTTTGGGATAAGACAGAGATTAAATTCTTGTTTTGGCAGAAACAAGAATTCCTTTTGCAGAAGAATATTTTGGTGTTCGTAACTTGTGTCTCATCTCATGCATATTGGTTAATATATTTATATACACCCTTAATCATGAAAGAGTCTTTTATTAAAATCAATTGGCCGATTGATTAATAAAAGTATCTTCTATAATATTCAAAAGTGGTTACAGGAAGAATATTTCTATAAACATATATTATCACTTCCATCATTAAAGTAAAACTTGTTACTTTTACAATAAACAAATATTATATTTTACAACTATCAAAGCATGAGTGATTACTTTATAATAAACAAGTATTATTCCTTCCACTATTAAAGTAAAAGTGGGTCCAGAAATAATTCTTCCGTAATCACTCAAAATTGTGTTAAGTGTTTTCTTGCTACTGCCTCTTAAGGACCAGCAGCGCAAAAGTCAGCAAAAGGACCAGCAGCGCAAAAGTCAGCAAAAGGACCAGCAGCGCAAAGGAGTCAGCATAGGGACCAGCAGCGCAAAAGTCAGCAAACAGGACCAGCAGCGCAGAGGAACCAGCAAACAGGACCAGCAGCGCAGAGGAACCAGCAAACAGGACCAGCTGCGCAGAACAACCAGCACAGGGACCAGCTGCGCAGAACAACCAACACAGGGACCAGCAGCGCAGAACAACCAGCACAGGGACCAGCAATGCAGAACAACCAGCACAAGGACCAGCAATGCAGAACAACCAGCACAAAACACTTAGCCAAATTTCAGCTTACTAAGAAAACTTAGTACTGAAAACACTTAGTCAAATTTCAGGTAGACCAAGTCATGATAGTAAATAATGGAAAACCACTTTTAGGTCCGGATAATCTATCACTTAATGGGTGTACACTCCGTACCTCCAAACCCATTTACAAGTGTAGATTAAAACCCACAATTACACTAAATTTCCAACAATCCTCCCCAATTTAGTGCAATTCGTTTCATGAGAATTAAACAAATTAAAACAAAACTCATGCATAAATGAAAATATCTTGAAGATTGAATTTTCACCTTAGTACATTACGCATTCCAAATATTCGAGAATCGGGGTGTTCTAAGAATTGAACCCTTCAACCCATTTGAATAACTGAAAATAACATACACATAAGTTTTCAAATACTCTAAAGCTATCCTGACACTTTACAAGCCATGTGTCCATATCCATTCATGAATGTATCTAAAGCAAAAGTCCAAGCTTTGTTGAAGCGGCAAAACTTCACATTCACATAGGTAGTTCATTTTAGTCATGCACCTGCTATTGCACTTTTTCAAATAAACCATTAAGAAGCTAAACTTCATCCTCACCTTCAACAGGTCCGAGTACATACCTTACCTTGGGATGATACAAAATTTTGTACTCCAAATTTCTAAGTATAAGCCTTCCACATTGAATTCAACTTCTAATTTTCATCAGAAGGGAATTGGGTATCTTATAATTAGAAATTTATGTGGACTTTAAACCCATCCCCACAGCAGACTTGTTCACCAAGTCTCTTGCCAATCCCTTCGTCAAGTGATCAGCTAAATTCTGTTGTGACCTCACGAACACTATAGAAATCACCCCATTCATGATGAGTTCACGAATCATGCTATGTCTGACACCTAAGTGTCTAGACTTTCCATTGTACATCTGGCTATAAGCCTTTGCCAATGTCGCAGCACTATCACAATGGATAGACATGGGTGCTATAGGTTTAGGCCATAATGGTATCTCATGGATCAAGTTTCTAAGCCATTCTCCTTCTTTACCAGCAGCAGCTAAAGCAACAAACTCAGATTCCATCGTTGAGTTGGTAATACATGTCTGCTTCTTAGAAGCCCATGAAATAGCACCTCCCCCAAGCAAGAACACCCAACCACTTGTTGAAGAATGATCTTCAATATTGGTTATCCAACTCGCATCAGAATATCCTTCTATTACCGAAGGAAACCCATTATAAGATAAACTATAGTCCATAGTTTTCTTCAAGTACTTCAGTACCCGCCTAATTGCTTGCCAGTGATGAGTACTAGGATTACTAGTATATCTACTCAGTTTTCCCACAGCAAAAGCAATATCCGGCCTTGTACAAGTCATGGCGTACATCAAACAGCCAATCACCTGAGAATACTCAAGTTGTGATACAGCTTCACCTTGATTAGGCATAAGCTTCTCACTTGGATCAACAGGGGTACTCACAGGATTACATTCAAAGCAATTGAACTTTTTCAACACCTTCTCAATATAATGAGATTGACAAATCGAAATTCCTTTGCTTTCACGTTTGATCCTAATGCCAAGGATAACGTCAGCCTCCCCCATATCTTTCATGGAGAATTTTGATGAAAAAAATTCTTTTGTTAAATCAACCTGACTTTGGTCAGTCCCAAAGATTAACATGTCATCAACATATAGACAAATTATAACTCCTTTACCAGAATCATCAAATTTACTATATACACATTTATCTGCTTGGTTTAATTTAAAACCACTAGATAAAATCACTTCATCAAACTTTTGATGCCATTGTTTAGGTGCTTGTTTCAAACCATATAAGGATTTCACAAGTTTGCACACCTTGCCTTCATTTCCTGGCATGACAAAGCCCTGAGGTTGGTTCATATAAACCTCCTCATCCAATTCACCATTCAAGAATGCTGTCTTCACATCCATCTGGTGAATAACTAGATTGTGAATCGTAGCCAAAGCGATCAGCAGTCTAATGGTAGTGATACGTGCCACAGGAGCATAAGTATCAAAATAGTCAATTCCAGACTTTTGTCTAAAGCCTTGAATGACTAACCTTGCCTTGAACTTTTCAATAGTTCCATCCACCTTCATCTTCTTTTTGAAAATCCATTTGCAACCCAAAGGTTTGCAACCAGAAGGTAGATCAGCTAACACCCAAGTGTTATTGCCCATGATAGAATCTATCTCATCATTAATTGCCTCTTTCCAGAATGCAACATCCTGAGACCTCATTGCTTCATCATATGTTTTAGGATCATCATCAACATTGAAACAATACGAATATTGGGTAGAAACATCATTCCTAGAACCTTCAGCTAAGTATAGTTGAAAATCTGGTCCAAATGATTTAGGTTTCCTTTTTCTTTTGCTTTTTCGAAGCTCAAGTGACTGATCAACAGCCTTTTCAGAGACTTCATCATTACAATCCTTATTGATTTCATTGTTACTTGGAATCATATCCTTTGGTCTAGGTATAGATGAAAATCGATTTTCATCAAAGATTGCATCCCTTGAATCAATCACAGAATTGATTGAGACAAACTCATTAGGCTCTATTACATAGAACCTATATGCCTTGGAATGTTCAACATATCCAACAAATATGCAATCTATACCTCTTTCACCTAAACTTTTCTTCTTGGGATCAGGTAGTCTTACAAACGCCCTACAGCCCCATACCCGAAGATAATTCAAGTTAGGTTTCCTTTTATTCCAAAGTTCATAAGGTGTAATCTTGTTTCTTTTGTTAGGAACTCTATTAAGCAAATAACAAGCTGTTAACATAGCTTCCCCCCAAAATCCTTCACTTAAACCCGAATAGGATAACATGGAATTAACCATTTCCTTAAGGACCCTATTCTTCCTTTCAGATATACCATTTTGTTGTGGAGTATAAGGAGCTGTGGTCTCATGGATAATACCAACGGATTGGAAATACGATTGGTCAATGTATTCACCTCCCCTATCTGTTCTAAGTCTTTTAATCAAAGCCTTTTGTTGTAATTCTACTTCAGTTTTAAATATTTTAAATTTATCTAATGCTTCATCCTTAGTATGTAACAAATAAACATAGCAAAATCTAGAAGCATCATCAATAAAAGTCACAAAATATTTCTTGTTCCCTAAAGTAGGAGTAGCATGCAAATCACATAAATCACTATGTATTAATTTCAAAATTTCAGTATCACGATGTACATTTTGAAATGGTTTCTTAGTGATCTTTGTTAACATACACGTTTTACACTTTTCATTGTTCATGTCAAAAGCCGGTATTAATCCATCTTTAGACATATCTTGCATTCTTTTAAAGTGTATATGTCCTAGTCTAGCATGCCAAAGTGTAGAATTATTTATGCTAGAAGTAGATATAAAAGCAAAATTAACATTCAAGTGATTAATGTTAAGTCTAAACATTCTATTGCATAAATAACCAAAACCAACAAACATACCATGTTTTGACAAAACAAACTTATCAGATTCAATCACTTGTTTATAATCACAACAATTTAACACACTACTGGAAACCAAATTTTTTCTTATTTGTGGTACATGCAAAACATCAAACAAACAAATAGTTTTTCCAGAACTAAAACACAAATCCACACTTCCACGTCCATGAACAGAGGCTGTTGACTCATTTCCCATATGAAGAATTGATCCATCAGTCACGGAATCGTAAGTCTTGAACTAAAATCTATCCTTGCATACATGGGTGGTGGCTCCCGAGTCAACCCACCACGCGACATCATCATCCTGCACAAAATAAGCCTCAGATATATATGAAACATAATAATTCTCATTTGAATTATTAAATATATTCTGACCTTTCGAGTTGTGGTTGTTTAAACCATTTCCCGAACCGCTTGTGCTAGATCCTTTGGCATTATTATTACCAAAAATAACCTTGCAATCCTTTTTCATGTGTCCAGTTTTACCACAATTCCAACAAGTCAATTTAGACTTCTTGTTCGGATTAGCCTTGTTATAACCTTGATGTTTACGTTTGCCCTTTTTGTCATTATTACTAGTGAACTTTTTATGTTCCACCATATTGACAACAGACGTACCAGCAACTTCGTTGCTCTTTGGCTTGTCATTATCCTGCAACCTGAGGGATTCCTCAATACGCAGATGACTACCCAACTCAACAAGAGTTAACTCCTCCTTCTTATGTTTCAAAGAATGTTTAAATTCTTTCCAAGATGGAGGTAGTTTATCAATTATGCTTGAGACTTGAATAGACTCATCCATGTTCATCTTATGTTGTGTGAATTGACCAAGTATACGAATGAGCTCATTGTATTGTTCCAAGACCGGTCTAGAATCGACCATCTTGTAATTATTAAAATTACTCACAAGGAACTTTTTAATAGAAGCATCCTCAGACATATACTTGGTTTCTAAACAGTCCCATAGTTCTTTAGAAGATTCAACATTTAGGTAAATATCAAAAAGGGAATCAGCCATACCATTGAGGATTAAACCTCTAGCGATGTAGTCATCGTTCTCCCACTTGCACCTTTTTCGAATTTGTTCAATAGTGGCATCATCACCATGATCTTCAGGAATTGGTGTGCTGAGTACGTACACCACACTCATGCTGCTCAGAAAGAAGTGCATCTTCTTTTGCCATCTCCTAAAATCAATTCCCTCAAACTTATCAAGTTTGGAGAAATTCGCCGTCATGTGTTTCATCGTAGCCGCCATCGATTATAACAAATAATTACTTTCGATTGTTGGAGGTTTTATTAACTTCTTTCGTGTAGGGTAAAATAATCGATAGCCGGATAAATCACTGAATCGTGGTATCACTTTCCGAAAGTAATTATTCGACCCTTATAGCCTGGGTTACACGAATATCACTTTGGGATAAGACAGAGATTAAATTCTTGTTTTGGCAGAAACAAGAATTCCTTTTGCAGAAGAATATTTTGGTGTTCGTAACTTGTGTCTCATCTCATGCATATTGGTTAATATATTTATATACACCCTTAATCATGAAAGAGTCTTTTATTAAAATCAATTGGCCGATTGATTAATAAAAGTATCTTCTATAATATTCAAAAGTGGTTACAGGAAGAATATTTCTATAAACATATATTATCACTTCCATCATTAAAGTAAAACTTGTTACTTTTACAATAAACAAATATTATATTTTACAACTATCAAAGCATGAGTGATTACTTTATAATAAACAAGTATTATTCCTTCCACTATTAAAGTAAAAGTGGGTCCAGGAATAATTCTTCCGTAATCACTCAAAATTGTGTTAAGTGTTTTCTTGCTACTGCCTCTTAAGGACCAGCAGCGCAAAAGTCAGCAAAAGGACCAGCAGCGCAAAAGTCAGCAAAAGGACCAGCAGCGCAAAGGAGTCAGCATAGGGACCAGCAGCGCAAAAGTCAGCAAACAGGACCAGCAGCGCAGAGGAACCAGCAAACAGGACCAGCAGCGCAGAGGAACCAGCAAACAGGACCAGCTGCGCAGAACAACCAGCACAGGGACCAGCTGCGCAGAACAACCAGCACAGGGACCAGCAATGCAGAACAACCAGCACAAGGACCAGCAATGCAGAACAACCAGCACAAAACACTTAGCCAAATTTCAGCTTACTAAGAAAACTTAGTACTGAAAACACTTAGTCAAATTTCAGGTAGACCAAGTCATGATAGTAAATAATGGAAAACCACTTTTAGGTCCGGGTAATCTATCACTTAATGGGTGTACACTCCGTACCTCCAAACCCATTTACAAGTGTAGATTAAAACCCACAATTACACTAAATTTCCAACAATCTTCAACTATGGATCCACAACTGGAAGTTGAGCTTGATGAAGTGATGGAATCTCTCAAACATGGAGAAGCTGGTCCATCTGTTACAGCCGAAGGTATGCCAGCAAACGCTCCTCTACTTCCATTTTTGTCATTTAAAGAAAGAGAAGCTCAAAGGCTGAATATATCTGTTGAAGAAAGGTGGCATAGAGATGAGTGGTGAAGGAATATAGAAAAAGAAGAATCAGAGTTCTACATCATCCACTCGACCAGCTACACTACATCAATGTTGCCAACCTGGGAATGACAATTGGTGTATATCTTGAAGTAAATGAGCTAAGACTAAGCACTCTTGAAGATCAAACTCTTTTTGTTGAAGCTCGCCAACTGGGCATGGTTATGGAAATTGTTGGTCTTTATGCAATCATGAGATTAGGATTATTAATAATATTTCTTGGTATTGCAGGGATATGCAAAATAACAATATTTCAGGCATTTCAGGCAGCCTAAACCTTCCTCCAAATGTCACTCTTAGGTTTGAAAATTCTCTATATAATGTGTGTGTGTATATATAATTTATTGATATTTTATGTGTTTATTTTTAGCCTTAAAGGGAACCCTGCATGTTCAAATGCCAGCATGGCACAATTCTGTCAATCATCAATGACACTTGTCAATCTTCTACAAAGCATACCATCAAGCTCAACCGATAACTGTCCACTTCAATCATGTCCAACGGACTATGAATACGCACCAGGGTCTCTAGTACCATGTTTCTGTACAGCACCGTTGCTTATCGGTTACCGATTAAAGAGTCCCGGAATTTCAGATTTTCCGGCATATTTCTATTCATTTGAGGTGTACTTAACCTCTGGTCTTCAAATAAATCATTTTCAGCTTGATCTTACATAAAAATGGCAAAATGGTCCTCGACTAGCAATGTATTTGAAGATTTTTCCTGTATTTTCCGGGCCCGGTTCAAATACGTTTAACAAAAGTGAAGTCTTACGGATTCGAAGCATGTTCACTTAATGGCAGATTCCGGATAGTGAAATTTTTTGTCCTTACGAGCTTCTCAACTTTACGCTTTTAGATCCTTATAAAGATTGTATGTGACTATAACCTAAGACTTATTGACATTTTTTATTCCTATTTCTTCTACTCACTTATTACTGATAGTAGAGGTGGCAAATTTGGTTAAGTGGGGGGCCTAAATGGTAAGTTTTCATATAGGTCGAAAGGACCGTGCAAGTTGGCTTGACTGGAAATACTGGTATTTTGTATAGCTGGCAAATGGGTCAGGTTGGGTCGGTTTGGGTAACGTGTCAAAATGATTTTGGGTTGAAATGGGTCATGGGTCAAACGGGTCAGATTTTTAAACGGGTCAAAATGAGTAAGGTTGAGTTGGGTCGTAACGTGTCAAAACGGGTCATGCGTCAAATGGGTCCAAACGGGTCGTATACCGTTACATTTGACATTTATATCTATGATTACGTTTTAAGTTTATATTTATAGTTTACGGTTACGTTTAAATTTACATTTTACTTTTTATGTTATGATTACGTTTAAAATAAATAGTTTTAAAAAAATGTAAAACCTTTTCAATTTTTAATTGCAGTTATTCCTACCTCGCCATCGTCTTCTGGTATAAGCAAGGGTGCAGTTGCAGGCATTGTTGTAGGGGCTATTGTTGGTGCAGTTTTATTATCTGCATTCATCTCACTTTATATCTTAAGATTAAACAGGAAGAAGTACCATGTGATATCAAGAAGACGACATGGTGTGTAACTTTATGGATTTTCTGTACCAATGTCAGTTAAGTGGTAAAATGGGTGGCTGGATGGGTTGGGTAATTGATCAACGTGGTTAGGTCAAAACTTGTACGAATTGGTATGAAATGTCCCGTTCATATTGATTATAAACGTTCCATATTAATTGATTTCGTCGCGACGTTTTGACCTCTATATGAGACGTTTTTCCAAGACTGCATTCGATTTTAAAGCAAACCATAACCTTTAAAATATTACGACTATTATCAAATAATGATAATCTAAAATATAGCGTTTTTCACACGACCATTACATAATGGTTTACAATAATATTACACATCAACATAAGTCTTCGAATGCAGTTTTAAACAATATTATGTAAGCATGGACTCCAAATCTTGTCCTTAATTTAGTATGCAACAGCGGAATCTATTAATAATCACCTGAGAATAAACATACTTAAAACGTCAACAAAATTGTTGGTGAGTTATAGGTTTAACCTTCATATTATTAAATCATAATAATAGACCACAAGATTTTATTTTTATAACACATCTCTTATCAGGCATTTCGCAAACTGCATAGAGATAAAAAAAATCATTCATATGTTGAACACCTGGTAACCGACGTTAAGTTAATGCATAGAATATCTACAAAACAGAACCTCTCGTCTGTATAATAATCTCGAAGTACTAAACCATCCATAACCTGAATGGGGGTTGTTAAACCCAATAGATCAATCTTTAGGATTCGCGTCAATTAGGAGCCATTTCCCTAATTCTTAGGCTACCAGACTTGAAGGGCGATATTCGGTTTAATAATCCAACCATAGAATGTAGTTTCGCATACTTGTGTCTATTTTGTAAAACATTTATAAAATTGCATGTATTCTCATCCCAAAAATATTAGATTTTAAAAATGGGACTATAACTCACTTTCACAGATTTTTACTTCGTCGGGAAGTAAGACTTGGCCACTGGTCGATTCATGAACCTATAAAAAATATGTACATATATATCAAAGTATGTTCAAAATATATTTACAACATTTTTAATACATTTTAATGTTTTAAATATTTTCAGTCAGCTGTTCTCGTTAGTAACCTACAACTTGTTGTCCATGGTTAGATGTACAGAAATAAATTGATATATATTATCTTGAATCAATCCACGACCCAGTGTATATACGTCTCAGGCTAGATCACAACTCAAAGTATATATATTTTTAGAATCAACCTCAACCATGTATAGCTAACTCCAACATTACTGCATATAGAGTGTCTATGGTTGTTCCAAATAATATATATACATGGGTCGATATGATATGTCAAAACATTTGCATACGTGTCTATGGTATCCCAAGATTACATAATATATTAAAATACATGTATAATACAATATAAGTTAGCTAGGATATGATTTGTATAGATTTGTTACCAATTTTCACGTAGCTACAACAAGTAAAAATATCCAATCTTGTTTTACCCATAACTTCTTCGTTTTAAATCCATTTTGAGTGAATCCAATTGCTATAGTTTCATATTGAACTTAAGTTTATGAATCTATACAGAAAAAGTATAAGTTTATAGTCGGAAATACAGGTTACAAGTCGTTTTTGTAAAGATAGTCATTTCAGTCGAAAGAACGACGTCTAGATGACCATTTTGGAAAAAACATACTTCCACTTTGAGTTTAATCATGATTTTTGGATATAGTTTCATGTTCATAAGAAAAATCATTTTCCCAGAAGAACAACTTTTAAATCAAAGTTTATCATAGTTTTTAATTAACTAACCCAAAACAGCCCGCGGTGTTACTACGACGGCGTATATCCAGTTTTACGGTGTTTTTCGTGTTTTCAGGTTTTAAATCATTAAGTTAGCATATCATATAGATATATAACATGTGTTTAGTTGATTTTAAAAGTCAAGTTAGAAGGATTAACTTCTGTTTGCGAACAAGTTTAGAATTAACTAAACTATGTTCTAGTGATTACAAGTTTAAACTTTCGAATAAGATAGCTTTATATGTATGAATCGAATGATGTTATGAACATCGTTACTACCTCAAGTTTTGTGGATAAACCTACTGGAAAAGAGAAAAATAGATCTAGCTTCAAAGGATCCTTGGATGGCTTGAAAGTTCTTGAAGCAGAATCATGACACGAAAACAAGTTCAAGTAAGATTTCCACTCGAAATAAGATTGTTATAGTTATAGAAATTGAATCAAAGTTTGAATCTGAGTATTATCTTGTATTAGAAAGATATCTTAATGTAAATAAGAAAGATTTCTTGAGGTTGTATGATCACTTTACAAGATTGGAAGTAAGCTAGCAAACTTGGAAGTACTCTTGATTTTATGAAACTAGAACTTATAGAATTTATGAAGAACACTTAGAACTTGAAGATAGAACTTGAGAGAGATCAATTTGATGAAGAAAATTGATGAATGAAAGTGTTTGTAGGTGTTTTTGGTCGTTGGTATATGGATTAGATATAAAGGATGTGTAATTTTGTTTACATGTAAATAAGTCATGAATGATTACTAATATTTTTGTAATTTTATGATATATTTCATGCTAGTTGCTAAATGATGGTTCCTACATGTGTTAGGTGACTCACATGGGCTGCTAAGAGCTGATCTTTGGAGTGTATATACTAATAGTACATACATCTAAAAGCTGTGTATTGTACGAGTACGAATACAGGTGCATACGAGTAGAATTGTTGATGAAACTGAACGAGGATGTAATTGTAAGCATTTTTGTTAAGTAGAAGTATTTTGATAAGTGTCTTGATGTCTTTCAAAAGTGTATAAATACATATTAAAACACTACATGTATATACATTTTAACTGAGTCGTTAAGTCATCGTTAGTCGTTACATGTAAATGTTGTTTTGAAGCCTTTAGGTTAACGATCATGTTAAGTGTTGTTAACCCATTGTTTATTATATCAAATGAGATGTTAAATTATTACATTATCATGATATAATGATATATTAATATATCTTAATATGATATATATACAATTAAATGTCGTTACAACGATAATCGTTACATATATGTCTCGTTTCGAAATCATTAAGTTAGTAGTCTTGTTTTTACATATGTAGTTCATTGTTAATATACTTAATGATATGTTTACTTATCATAATACCATGTTAACTATATATATATATATATATATATATATATATATATATATATATATATATATATATATATATATATATATATATATATCCATATATATGACATCATATAGTTTTTACAAGTTTTAACGTTCGTGAATCACCGCTCAACTTGGGTGGTCAATTGTCTATATAAAACCTATTTCAATTAATCAAGTCTTAACAAGTTTGATTGCTTAACATGTTGGAAACACTTAATCATATAAATATCAATTTCATTTAATATATATAAACATGAAAAAGTTCGGGTCACTACAGTACCTACCCGTTAAATAAATTTCGTCCCGAAATTTTAAGCAGTTGGAGGTGTTGACGTATCTTCTGGAAATAAGTGCGGGTATTTCTTCTTCATCTGATCTTCTTGTTCCCATGTGAACTCAGGTCCTCTACGAGCATTCCATCGAACCTTAACAATTGGTATCTTGTTTTGCTTGAGCCTTTTAACCTCACGATCCATTATCTCAACGGGTTCTTCAATAAATTGAAGTTTTTCGTTGATTTGGATTTCGTCTAACGGAATAGTAAGATCTTCTTTAGCAAAACACTTCTTCAGATTCGAGACATGAAAAGTGTTATGTACAGCTGCAAGTTGTTGAGGTAACTCCAGTTGTTAAGCTACTGGTCCGACACGATCTATAATCTTGAATGTTCCAATGTACCTTGGATTTAGTTTCCCCCGTTTACCAAATCGAACAACGCCTTTCCAAGGTGAAACCTTAAGCATGACCATATCTTCAATCTCAAATTCTATATCTTTTCTTTTATTGTCCGCATAGCTCTTTTGTCGACTCTGGGCGGTTTTCAATCATTGTTGAATTTGGATGATTTTCTCGGTAGTTTCTTGTATTATCTCCGGACCCGTAATCTGTCTATCCCCCACTTCACTCCAAAAAATTGGAGACCTGCACTTTCTACCATAAAGTGCCTCAAACGGCGCCATCTCAGTACTCGAATGATAACTGTTGTTGTAGGAAAATTCTGCTAACGGTAGGTGTCGATCCCAACTGTTTCCGAAATCAATAACACATGCTCGTAGCATGTCTTCAAGCGTCTGTATCATCCTTTCACTTTGCCCATCAGTTTGTGGATGATAAGCAGTACTCATGTCTAGACGAGTCCCTAATGCTTGTTGCAGTGTCTGCCAAAACCTTGAAACAAATCTGACATCCCTATCAGAGATTATAGAGACTAGTATTCCATGTCTTGAGACAACTTCCTTCAAGTATAGACGTGCTAACTTCTCCATTTTGTCATCTTCTTTCATTGGCAGGAAGTGTGATGACTTGGTGAGACGATCGACTATTACCCAAATAGTATCATAACCACTTGCAGTCCTTGGCAATTTAGTAATGAAACCATGGTAATGTTTTTCCATTTCCATTCTGGGATTTTAGGTTGTTGGAGTAGACCTGATGGTTTCTGATGTTCAGCTTTGACCTTTGAACACGTCAAACATTCTCCTACATATTTAGCAATATCGGCTTTCATACCCGGCCACCAAAAGTGCTTCTTGAGATCTTTGTACATTTTTCCTGCTCCGGGATGTATTGAGTATCTGGTTTTATGTGCTTCCTTAAGTACTATTTCTCTCACATCTCCAAACTTTGGTACCCAAATTCTATTAGCCCTATATCGGGTTCCGTCTTCCCGAATTTTAAGATGTTTCTCTGATCCTTTGGGTATCTCATTCTTCAACTTTACTTCTTTTACAACCCCCTGTTGCGCCTCCTTTATTTGAATAGTAAGGTTAGTACGAATAATTATGTTCATAGCTTTTATCCGAATAGGTTCTCTGTCCTTTCTACTCAAAGCGTCGGCTACCACATTCGCCTTCCCCTGGTGGTAACGAATCTCAAAGTCGTAGTCATTTAACAATTCAATCCACCTACGCTGCCTCATGTTTAGTTGTTTCTGATCAAATATATGTTGGAGACTTTTGTGGTCGGTATATATAATACTTTTGACCCCATATAAGTAATGCCTCCAAGTCTTTAATGCAAAAACAACAGCACCCAATTCCAAATTGTGAGTCGTATAATTTTGCTCGTGAATCTTCAATTGTCTAGACGCATAAGTAATTACTTTCGTTCGTTGCATTAATACACAACCGAGACCTTGCTTTGAGGCGTCACAATATATCACAAAATCATCATTCCCTTCAGGCAATGATAATATAGGTGCCGTAGTTAGCTTTTTCTTCAACAATTGGAACGCTTCCTCCTGTTCATCCTTCCATTCAAATTTCTTTCCTTTATGCGTTAACGTAGTCAAGGGTTTTGCTATTTTGGAAAAATCTTGGATGAATCTTCTGTAGTAACCAGCTAATCCTAAAAATTGACGTATATGCTTCAGAGTTTTCGGGGTTTTCCAGTTTACAACGGTTTCAATCTTTGCCGGATCAACCTGAATACCTTCTTTGCTCACAACATGTCCGAGGAATTGAACTTCTTTCAACCAAAATGCACACTTTGAAAACTTAGCGTACAGTTTTTCTTTCCTCAACAATTCCAGTACTTTCCTCAAATGTTCTTCATGCTCTTGATCATTCTTTGACTAAATAAGTATGTCATCGATGAAGATAATTACAAACTTGTCGAGATATGGTACACACACTCTGTTCATGAGGTCCATGAACACAGCTGGTGCGTTAGTCAATCCAAACGGCATAACCATAAACTCATAATGACCGTAACGCGTTCTGAAAGCAGACTTCGGAATATCATCCTCCTTCACCCGCATTTGATAATACCCAGAACGTAAATCAATCTTCGAATAAACTGACGAGCCTTGTAATTGATCAAATAAGTCGTTGATTCTCGGTAGTGGGTAACGGTTCTTGATGGTAAGTTTGTTCAACTATCGGTAGTCGATACACAACCTGAATGTACCATTCTTCTTTTTGACAAATAAAACAGGAGCTCCCCATGGTGATGTACTTGGTCGTATGAAACCACGCTCTAGAAGTTCTTGTAATTGGCTTTGAAGTTCCTTCATTTCGCTGGGTGCGAGTCTGTATAGAGCACGAGCTATTGGTGCAGCCCCCGGTACAAGATCTATTTGAAATTCAACGGATCGGTGTGGGGGTAATCCCGGTAATTCTTTCGGAAATACATCGGGAAATTCTTTTGCGACGGGAACATCATTGATGCTCTTTTCTTCAGTTTGTACTTTCTCGACGTGTGCTAGAACAGCATAGCAACCCTTACTTATTAGCTTTTGCGCCTTCAAATTATTAATAAGATTTAGCTTCGCGTTGCTCTTTTCTCCGTACACCATTAAGGGTTTTCCTTCTTCTCGTACAATGCGAATTGCATTTTTGTAACATACGATCTCTGCTTTCACCTCTTTCAACCAGTCCATGCCGATTATCACATCAAAACTCCCTAACTCTACTGGTATCAAATCAATCTTAAACGTTTCACTAACCAGTTTAATTTCTCGATTCCGACATATATTATCTGCTGCAATTAATTTACCGTTTGCTAATTCTAGTATAAACTTATTATCCAAAGGCGTCAATGGACAACTTAATTTAGCACAGAAATCCTTACTCATATGGCTTCTATCCGCGCCTGAATCAAATAAAACATAAGCAGATGTATTGTCAATAAGAAACGTACCCGTAACAAGCTCCGGGTCTTCCTGCGCTTCAACCGCATTAATGTTGAAGACTCTTCCTCGGCCTTTCCCATTATTATCCCCCTGATTTGGACACATATTTGTAATGGCCCTTCTTCCCGCATCCGAAACAGGTAATGTCTGCATAACTTGTTTCGGCATTATTTGTTCCCTTAGCCATTGATCCGTAGATTTTACACTTTGTCGCACCATGGCCCTTTCTATTACACTTAGTACACACTGCTGTACAAAGCCTAATTGGATGGTATCCTTCACATCTCTGGCAGAATTTCTGCCTCTTGTTGTTATTGTTGGGATTGTTGTTGTTGCGGTTGTTATTGTTGTTGAAACGGTTGTTGTAGTTGTTGCTTAGGTGGTTGTTGTTGTTGCGTTTGTTGTTGCGAAAATTGGTGCGATTGTAGTTATGATTGTTGGGTTGATTATTGAAATTTTGACCCTTGTCACTGGTTTCTTCCCATTTCCTCTTGACTTGTTTTGTATTGGCTTCTTCGGCCGCCTGTTCTTTAATCCTTTCCTCAATTTGATTTATAAGTTTATGAGCCATTCGACTTGCCTTTTGTATGGAGGCGGGCTCGTGTGAACTTATATCCTCTTGGATCCTTTCCGGTAACCCTTTTACAAATGCGTCAATTTTCTCTTCTTCATCTTCGAACGCTCCCGGACACAATAGGCACAACTCTGTGAATCATCGTTCGTACGTGGTAATATCAAACCCTTGTGTTCGTAACCCTCTAAGCTCTACCTTGAGCTTATTGACCTTGTTTCTGGGACGGTACTGCTCGTTCATTAATTGTTTGAATGCTGACCACGGTAGTGCGTAAGCAGCATCTTGTCCCACTTGTTCGAGATAGGTATTCCACCATGTTAACGCAGTACCTGTGAAGGTATGCGTGGCGTACTTTACCTTATATTCCTCAGCACATTTGCTTATAGCAAACACAGATTTGACCTTTTCGGTCCATCATTTCAGTCCGACTGGTCCTTCAGTTCCATCGAATTCTGGAGGTTTACAGGCAGTGAAAACCTTGTAGGAGCATCCTACACGGTTTCCTGTGGAGTTAACTCCACTGCTAGACCCTGAGTTATTGTTGTTTTGCATTGCAGCCTGTACCATGGCTATATTTGCTACAAGGAAAGCACGGAAGTCTTCCTCACTCATGTTCAAGTTCTGACGAGTAGTCGGTGCCATTTCCTTCAAAAATAGCCAAAAGAATTAAGTTAATCATATAGAATATTAAGAGTAGTCAATAGTATTTCGTAGCATAATATGAACTCATTTATAAAAGCTTTTTCTTCATATTAGCGTTTTATAATTTTTAATTCGGGTAATACCTACCCGTTAAGTTCATACTTAGTAGCTAACATACAATTCAACTACTACAATTCTATATGAAAACTGATTATAATAATATTTCACATTCAAACTTTTATACAATATTTTACAAACTTACAATACCGCTATTTTACATATAGCATGAAATATAGCACATAAAAGCTCTGATACAAAACGGTTGCGAAGACAATTCTAGTTAATACGCAAGTCGTTCAACAAAGGCAATAAAGACACGTAATTCATAAGTCTAGAAACAAGTCATGCATTCTGATTTTACTATGACTACTTCCCATCCTTGGTCTTGTGGAACATAACCGTTGTGACTGTTGACAAGACAGCATGTTGTAATTTCGTCAAAAGGACGAGGGTTTCATAATGTCCAACAGCCCCGTAATAATCTAAAAACCTTGTTTCTCATCTCAACTACCGAGTCCATCACTTGTGGGAATGTTTTATTTAAAAGTTGCAACCCAATGTTCTTTTTCTCAATTTGATGAGAAGCAAACATTATTAACCCGTAAGCATAACATGCTTCTTTATGTTGCATGTTAGAAGCTCTTTCTAACTCACGAAATCCTATGTTGGGATATGTTGAGTCAAAATAGGTTCTTAACCCGTAGCGTAAAATTGCATTTGGGTTCCCCGCATTTAACGCTTTAAAGAAAACACGGTGTAACTTACGGTCTCCCCAATGTGATATACCCCACCTATCAAAGGAAAGCCTTTTATAAACTAAGGCATTTCTGGAAAGTCTTTCAAAAGTTTGACAAGTTAATTTCGCCATAACTAAATGTGTTGATGAATTCTGACCGACTCTAGACAAGATTTCCTCAATCATATCCTCTGGTAGGTCTTCTAAAATATTCGGTTGTCTACCCTTAACGTCCATTTTGTTTTTATACTGTAAAATAGACAAGGATTAGATTCGTAAAAGATAATTAACAAACAATACAAGCAATTTTTACATAGAACATAAAAGTACAAGCACACTATATTACATATATTACACAACATGATTACAACTCTTTAATCCGACTCACTCGTTTCTTCTTCTTCGGACTTGGTTCGTTTTGCTAATTTCTTAGGGATATATGATGCTCCCCTAATACGAGCTGTCGTTTTCCATAATGGTTTAGAAAAACCTGGTGGTTTAGAGGTTCCCGGGTCATTGTTATATTTTAGGAAATACGGATGGTGCCGATACATATAAAGTTCATCGGGGTTGGAATCGGGTTTCTCTATTTTTATACCTTTTCCCTTATTATTTTCTTTCGCTTTATTAAATTGGGTCGAGGTAATTTCTATAACATCGTCGAAATTCTCATCGGGATCCGATTCATCGGAGAATTGGTAATCTTCCCAATATTTTGCTTCCTTAGCGGAAACACCATTGACCATTATTAACTTTGGTCCATTGGTTGAGAATTTTCTTTTATTTGACCGTTTTTCTATGGTTCCTAATACTTCCCCCTCCGGAACCTCTTCTTCTTCCAGTTCCTCTTCTTCTGGTTCCTCTTCTTCCGGTTCTTCTTCTTCCTGTTCTTCTTCTTTCGGTTCTTCTTCTTCCGGTTCTTCTTCTTCCGGTTCTTCGGGAATTTGTGAATCTTCCCAATATATATTCGACTCTTCATTATTATTAGGTGAGTCAATGGGATTCGTGCTAGAGGTAGACATCTATCACACAATATCAAACACGTTAAGAGATTAATATATCACATAATATTTACATGTTAATAATATATAGTTTCCAATAAAAATGTTAAGCAATCATTTTTAAAGAAAACACGGTCGAAGTCCAGACTCACTAATGCATCCTAACAAACTCGATAAGACACACTAATGCAAATTTTCTGGTTCTCTAAGACCAACGCTCGGATACCAACTGAAATGTCCCATTCATATTGATTATAAACGTTCCATATTAATTGATTTCGTCGTGAGGTTTTGACCTCTATATGAGACGTTTTTCCAAGACTGCATTCGATTTTAAAGCAAACCATAACCTTTAAAATATTACGACGATTATCAAATAATGATAATCTAAAATATAGCGTTTTTCACACACCATTACATAATGGTTTACAATAATATTACACATCAACATAAGTCTTCGAATGCAGTTTTTAAACAATATTATACAAGCATGGACTCCAAATCTTGTCCTTAATTTAGTATGCAACAACGGAAGCTCTTAATAATCACCTGAGAATAAACATGCTTAAAACGTCAACAAAACTGTTGGTGAGTTATATGTTTAACCTTCATATTATTAAATCATAATAATAGACCACAAGATTTCATTTTTATAACACATCTCTTATCAGGCATTTCGCAAACTGCATAGAGTAAAAAAATCATTCATATGTTGAACACCTGGTAACCGACGTTAACTTAATGCATAGAATATCCCCAAAACAGAACCTCTCCTCTGTATAATAATCTCGAAGTACTAAACCATCCATAACCTGAATGGGGATTGTTAAGCCCAATAGATCTATCTTTAGGATTCGCGTCAATTAGGGGCCATTTCCCTAATTCTTAGGCTACCAGACTTGAAGGGCGATATTCGGTTTAATAATCCAACCATAGAATGTAGTTTCGCATATTTGTGTCTATTTTGTAAAACATTTATAAAACTACATGTATTCTCATCCCAAAAATATTAGATTTTAAAAATGGGACTATAACTCACTTTCACAGATTTTTACTTCGTCGGGAAGTAAGACTTGGCCACTGGTCGATTCACGAACCTATAACAAATATGTACATATATATCAAAGTATGTTCAAAATATATTTACAACATTTTTTAATACGATTTAATGTTTTAAATATTTTCAGTCAGCTGTCCTCGTTAGTAACCTACAACTAGTTGTCCATAGTTAGATGTACATAAATAAATTGATATATATTATCTTGAATCAATCCACGACCCAGTGTATACACGTCTCAGGCTAGATCACAACTCAAAGTATATATATTTTTGGAATCAACCTCAATCCTGTATAGCTAACTCCAACATTACTGCATATAGAGTGTCTATGGTTATTCCAAATAATATATATACATGGGTCGATATGATATGTCAAAATATTTGCATACGTGTCTATGGTATCCCAAGATTATATAATATATTAGACTACATGTATAATACAATATAATTTAGCTAGGATATGATTTGTATAGATTTGTTACCAATTTTCACGTAGCTACAACAAGTAAAAATATCCAATCTTGTTTTACCCATAACTTCTTCGTTTTAAATCCGTTTTGAGTGAATCCAATTGCTATGGTTTCATATTGAACTTAAGTTTATGAATCTATACAGAAAAAGTATAAGTTTATTGTCAAAAATACAGGTTACAAGTCGTTTTTGTAAAGGTAGTCATTTCAGTCGAAAGAACGACGTCTAGATGACCATTTTGGAAAAAACATACTTTCACTTTGAGTTTAATCATGATTTTTGGATATAGTTTCATGTTCATAAGAAAAATCATTTTCCCAGAAGAACAACTTTTAAATCAAAGTTTATCATAGTTTTTAATTAACTAACCCAAAACAGCCCGCGGTGTTACTACGACGGCGTATATCCAGTTTTACGGTGTTTTTCGTGTTTTCAGGTTTTAAATCATTAAGTTAGCATATCATATAGATATATAACATGTGTTTAGTTGATTTTAAAAGTCAAGTTAGAAGGATTAACTTCTGTTTGCGAACAAGTTTAGAATTAACTAAACTATGTTCTAGTGATTACAAGTTTAAACCTTCGAATAAGATAGCTTTATATGTATGAATCGAATGATGTTATGAATATCATTACTACCTCAAGTTTTGTGGATAAACCTACTAGAAAAGATAAAAATGGATCTAGCTTCAAAGGATCCTTGGATGGCTTGAAAGTTCTTGAAGCAGAATCATGACACGAAAACAAGTTCAAGTAAGATTTCCACTCGAAATAAGATTGTTATAGTTATAGAAATTGAATCAAAGTTTGAATATGAGTATTACCTTGTATTAGAAAGATATCTTACTGTAAATAAGAAAGATTTCTTGAGGTTGGATGATCACTTTACAAGATTGGAAGTAAGCTAGCAAACTTGGAAGTATTCTTGATTTTATGAAACTAGAACTTATAGAATTTATGAAGAACACTTAGAACTTGAAGATAGAACTTGAGAGAGATCAATTTGATGAAGAAAATTGATGAATGAAAGTGTTTGTAGGTGTTTTTGGTCGTTGGTATATGGATTAGATATAAAGGATGTGTAATTTTGTTTACATGTAAATAAGTCATGAATGATTACTAATATTTTTGTAATTTTATGATATATTTCATGCTAGTTGCCAAATGATGGTTCCCACATATGTTAGGTGACTCACATGGGCTGCTAAGAGCTGATCATTGGAGTGTATATACCAATAGTACATACATCTAAAAGCTGTGTATTGTACGAGTATGAATACGGGTGCATACGAGTAGAATTGTTGATGAAACTGAACGAGGATGTAATTGTAAGCATTTTTGTTAAGTAGAAGTATTTTGATAAGTGTCTTGAAGTCTTTCAAAAGGGTATAAATACATATTAAAACACTACATGTATATACATTTTAACTTAGTCGTTAAGTCATCGTTAGTCGTTACATGTAAATGTTGTTTTGAAGCCTTTAGGTTAACGATCCTGTTAAGTGTTGTTAACCCATTGTTTATTATATCAAATGAGATGTTAAATTATTACATTATCATGATATTATGATATATTAATATATCTTAATATGATATATATACAATTAAATGTCGTTACAACGATAATCATTACATATATGTCTCGTTTCGAAATCATTAAGTTAGTAGTATTGTTTTTACATATGTAGTTCATTGTTAATATACTTAATGATATGTTTACTTATCATAATACCATGTTAACTATATATATATATATATATATATATATATATATATATATATATATATATATATATATATATATATATATATATATAACATCATATAGTTTTTACAAGTTTTAACGTTCGTGAATCACCGGTCAACTTGGGTGGTCAATTGTCTATATAAAACCTATTTCAATTAATCAAGTCTTAACAAGTTTGATTGCTTAACATGTTAGAAACACTTAATCATATAAATATCAATTTCATTTAATATATATAAACATGAAAAAGTTCGGGTCACTACATGGTATGGGCCGTGTGGGTTGATCGAAAACAAGTTTTCTACAATTTCTGCCTAAAGATTTCTTTAAAATATGATACGCATTGATATAAGGAGTGTTAGGTTGCAGGCATTTTTTTTAACAGCGATTGGGGTCACTCGAGGGGGACTAAACCACCCGCTGCGATCATCTCCCGTTTCGACTATGCCGATGCAGCGATAATAACCCCGCCCCCATCGCTGCCCGGGAGAAAACCTTGAAACTGATCCAAGGGCACAGTCAAGTAAAACCCCCCCCCCCCTCCCCTTTAACACCCCCCCCCCCCCCCCCCCCCCCCACCAAAAAACGATATGGGAAAGGTGCCATAGGTGGATACTTCATGGCAGGGATGAAATTGTGTTTTTAATATGTAGTCAACGGGGGTCGAACTCCTGACCTCCCCTAAAGGAAGCAGACCACCAACCGCTGAACCATATCACAACTTCGTTAGGTTGCAGGCATTAACAATACTTCTTGGGTGACTTGTATACGTTTGACCCATTTTTGTATATAGTCTTGTTTATTATATCTATTGACCTGATAGGTATATAACAGAACACGTGTAGACCTGTTTGTACAAATGGTATGTTTGACAATACTAGCAGGTAGCCGGTAGCTTATAACTGGTAGCTTGTAGCTGGTAGCTTTTTATATGTATTTAGGTGTTTGACAGAGTAGCTGGAATTGTTAAAATAAACAGTAAAATGACAAAAAGCTAGGTGCTTTTTCTCAAACGCTAGTTCTATTAGCTTTTTTTCTCCGTCTAAAAGCTTTAAGCTCTTCTAATCAAACGAAGCTTTTTTATAATATAGGAGCTTTCTCATAAAATCTAAAAGCTAAAAGCTCTTGGAAGCTCCAAAAAGCTCCGTGCCAAACATAGCCTAATTGGGTCGAAGTTGTCACATCTAAATCTCACATGCAATGTCTGATCCAGAAAAGGTTGCACACTTTGACTAATGAGGTCAAACTAAATTTGCTTATGAATTTGAAATTAAAAGCTAGTCATTTTGACCTCGCCTTTTGCAGTTTCAATGGCCTCTCTTAAAATTGAAGGAGTAAAAAGTTTCAGTTATGAAGAAATGAAACAAGCTACAAACAATTTCGATGTTGGGAGTGAAGTTGGGCAGGGTGGGTATGGAAAGGTATACAAAGGCGTCTTTAACGACGGGACTATTGTCGCCATTAAACGGGCCCAGGAGGGATCACTTCAAGGAGAAAAATAATTTCTTACCGAAATAGAGTTATTGTCAAGGCTAAATCATAGAAGTTTGGTTTCTCTGCTTGGATTTTGTGATGAAGAGGGTGAGCAGGTAATAACTACTTGTATAACCGTTTTGCTACGTGTTTTTTCTTTTGTAACAGTTAATGCAATCTATAAAGATTAACAACAATCTTTCGTTTTTCTAGTAAAGCGACTTAGGAAGCACATTATGAACATTTAGGGTGACTTATGAGTTATGACTCATTTAACCTTTTTTTTCCTTATAAGTTTAAAGTTTACTAAATTGACCCGTTAGAGATAAAGTACAAACCGATTTGGCCAGTTTTTTTGGAAAATTGGTCAAACTTGCTTGCTTGCACAAGTAGCTTTAGGTTATATGACGAGTAATAAAATATTCTGAATCATCAGATTTGTGCATGCAGATGTTGGTTTACGAGTTCATGCCTAATGGCACCCTCAGAGAGCATTTATCAGGTGTGTCTTAATAAACTTATTTACTTTTCTATAATATAAAATCTACTAGTGTATGTACTATTTGAAGTCTTATTCGCATTCCAACTGTCAAAAAAAGAAAATTTTCATTCAATTCAGAAGGGATTGAAGACAAACTTATGTATGAAAGAAATAAGAAAGGATGGTTTACAAACATTATTGTTTTCTGAGTTTTCTGCTCTGTTGGTTAGTGTATTATACCCCATTTTGCTAACAACGTCTCTTGGTTATTAATTTGGCATTTAGAATCCTTTGTTTATCAAAAATTTGCAATCAGTGTCCCTTCAAGGGACGCTGTTAGCAAAATGGGGTATATTGAAAATTTGCAATCAGCGTCCCTCCGAGGGACACTGATTGCAAATTATTGTTAAACAAAGGATTCTAAAGACCAAATTAATAACCAAGGGACGTTGTTAGCAAAATCGAGTATGATACAGGGACCAACGAAGCAAAAAAGTCTTGTTTTCTTAATGTTTTGTTTAGAAAGTTAAGACTTTTTTGCACCGATAGTCCCTTGTTTATACATCAAATTGCATGCCGTGTCCCTATCATTGTTTTTAGCTCCGGTGGTCCCTTAATTTTACAAACGTTGCCTTGGTGGTCCCTCTGCGTATTTTCCGTTAAAAATATGTCTGTTAAATGTCATCATGTGATGTCATTTATGAAGTTTAATTCTTCTTAGACGTCATCACGTGATGGCACTTAACGGACATTTTAACGGAAAATAGACGGAGGGACCACCATTGCATCATTTGTAAAATCAAGGGACCAACGGAGCTAAAAAAGACAGGGACGCGGTATACAAATTGATGTATAAACGAGGGACCACCGGTGCAAAAAAGCCGAAAGTTAAATTGTTTCATTTGGGTGTAGTTACAGAGAAGTATAAAGAATCGTTGAGTTTTGCAATGAGATTAAGAATTGCATTGGGTTCAGCCAAGGGCATTTTGTACCTACATACTGAAGCTAATCCTCCTATATTTCATCGAGATATTAAAGCTACAAACATTTTACTCGATTCAAAACTCAACGCAAAAGTTGCCGATTTTGGACTTTCACGACTTTCCCCAGTTGCTGACATGGAAGGAATTGTTCCTGGTCATGTATCGACAGTCGTTAAGGGAACTCCTGTAAGAATCTTTCGTTTATTACTACAGTTTAACTTTAACTGTCAAATAAACTAAATTTTAACTTCAAAAACATAAATTAAGGCCTTTGGTTATATTTTAAAGAGTAAATTATACCAGTTGTCCTCGTGTTTTACATAAAATTACGCCAGTTATCCTTGTCTTCTGAAAATTACAGCGATAGTCCCTCTGATTTTAATGAAATTACATCAATTGTCCTTATCTTTTGAAAATTATAGCGATAGTCCCTCTGATTTTAATGGAATTACATCAATCGTCCTTATTTTTTTTAAAAATTACACTGATCGTAGCCGTTAAAATCGATAGTGAAATTTGAAGTGGCACTAAAACATAAGTGTCACATTAAGTTTTGATGATTCGAGTCTAAATGTCTAATTTTATTTATTTATTTTGCAGGGTTACCTTGACCCGGAGTATTTCTTGACTCATAAACTGACAGACAAAAGTGATGTTTATAGCTTGGGTGTCGTTTTTCTTGAACTGTTGACTGGGATGCACCCGATCACACATGGCAAGAACATTGTTCGACATTGGTAGTAGGGACATCTAACCATGGAAAGACTTCATGAGGTCCTTTTTGAAGCAAAGGGTGATCATCAAAATCGAATATAGATCGATATAGGGTGGAAAACATGAGTGATCTAAGCCAAGTTGTGCCACTTTTTACGAAGGAAGATAAGATGAAGTCGTTTGATCGTGGCTTGAAGTGATCTTGCAAGAGCATGACACCTAATAAGGCAGCTTCATAAAACCAATATCCTTGGTATAAGAACAACTCCTCTCCTAACCAATATAATTAACGGTTTTGGGAAGCTCAGTGATAAGTTGTGCATGTTTTTTGTATGTGTTTTCCTGATTATCATCTTCATCGGTTCTTGACATGACTATTTGTGATGATGATATGGATATATGGTGGTAGATCACAAAACTACCTTATATTGAACCTATAAGATAAGGCTGTTAAAAAAAAGGACAGTATATAAGATAAGATACACTGGTCATACAGCCATTTAGAATTAATATATATCTTGTCTCAATATGTAGAGGAATATAACTATACACGATATTTATGTAATTAATGGAATGCCAACTATATATGCATATTAAATCTCATCACAACAATGTATGTGCTTCATATTATCTCTGATGATGTTGTTAATCCATGTGCGTACTGCATATAAGAAAGGGAAATTCGCCCAAATACACTATTTTTTAAACTTTTATTCCAAAACACACTTTCGGAGAAAAAATTGTCTATTTACACCGTTAGGTCGACCACTCAGTGGGTCGACTACCCCTTTACCCGGTCGACCACTTTAGTTTTCAAGGTAGTCGACCTCCATTCTTCATTGTTGTTGGTCGACTACTTCAGTTATATGGTCGACCTAAGGGTCGACCGAATTGTAGGCCTAAACTCGGTCGACTAACATAGTCGACCACAGCTGCTTTGTAGTCGACCGATAAGTTGGTCGACTAATCATAAAAACATACTACTAGTGGATAAAATATATCAGATAAGATTATTGCGAATTTAGATAAGGTTTTTATTTAAGTTTACTGTGTTAGCAATGTACCTTCAATGTACCTTGGAGATTTATTTACCATTATGTGCTGTGTTATGTTACCATCCAATTTAGTGAAATAAACTTTAATTTGAACAACAAATATTATATATTATCTCATACTACATTTATGGATTACACAACAAATAACACAACTTACAGACATATAACATACACGACAGTTAAACAGAAAACATACGAACACACATACCTAACATTCATGACTGTTAAACACATTTTAAACACAAAGAAGAAGCTAATCATCACTCAAATTGTAAGTGGAGCCAAATTGTGTTGAGCATGAGTCTTCACGTTTTCCTTTACCCTTGCCCTTTACCAACCCCTTCGACTTTGCCATTGTTTTTGAGTTACACTTGGACTTTTGTTTACCTTCAGAAAGATCATAATGTGCGGTGCAAGTTGATCTAGTATGTCCATATTCCAAGCAACGACTGTATTTTCTTTTAGATTTGAAATTGTCTTTGTCCTCTCCTTGGGACGGTATACGAGCAGTACTCTTCGATCTACCCGATTGTCGCTTTGTAACCAATGGCGGTAGGACGGTTTATAGGTGTCCTGGATCTATCCATTCAGAAATATGATCTAGCGGGTTAATATCTTCCAAGTATGCCGACTTGTACGTTTCAGTGTGAAAATACTTCTGAACGTGTGTAGTAACGTTACGTAGGACAAAATACCTTGCTACTGCCATTACATGTCCACAGCGTATACCGGAAAACTGCCATTGTTTACATGTGCAAGTTTTATCTTGTAGATTGACTTTACCGCCTTTTTTCATATCCAATACCTCAAACTTAACTCGTGATATCGGTTTGACAGTCCAACTAATAGACTTACGATTTCTTTTACCATGCTTACGCTCTGCATATGGTGTGACAGGTGTTGTTAAACCATCAGCAGTGTTTCGGTGTTCCCAAAACCATTGTTGAACTGAAGCTCTAAAGAATTCAAGAAGCATTGTAATCGGGAGTTTCCTCGCATGAACTGACAGTGCGTTCATTGACTCTGCACTATTATAAGTTAGGTAAGCATACCGAACACGATCTGCATGATGTCTAGACCATCTGTTGAGGCCAACAGTAGTGAGTGTACGTGCACTGTCTGGGATACGTCGTGCTAGTATACCATAGTGGTGATCAAAATCAGATTTTCTATACGCTTTGCACATTTTCCAGTAGTGCCACTCGTAAATTTTAACTCTTTTAGACACACTTTTGAGGTTTCCCAACAAATGTCTAGCACATAGTGCATGAAATACTTCTGGAAATACATTTGATATGCCAGCAGCTATTGCAGGTACCCTGTCAGATATAATGGTAAGATTAACAATACAACACCCCGAAGACTGTAGAGAGTCTCTTAGATTACCAAAAAACCATGTCCAATGATCGGTGGTCTCTCCTGTTCCAATACCGTAGGCTAATGGAAGGATTCCATTGTTAGCATCCATAGCGACAGCAATCAAGTTAGTCCCCAAGTAACGACTTTTTAAATGAGCCCCATCGACTATGATTACTGGTCGTGCATAGTTAACAAACGAACATGTCTGCATATTAAAGTATTGAAACATTATTTTTAAATACGAGTTAAATTGATATGTAAATAAAGAGAGCATTAAACATACCGCTGCACCAATGGACATGTAACTCATAACAAATCTGCCTTTGTTGTCCGTTCGAATGTTGGTTACACTACCTGGATTAGACAATCTAAGATTATATAGATAATTAGGTAGTATTTGAAAGGAATATTCAAGACTACCCCTCAACATCTCAATTGCGTAACATTTGGCTTTCCATGCTTGGTGGTATGATAGACTTATTTTAAATCGCGCTGACATATCAGTCCTTATATCATTCGGTCGATAGACACGACCTTCGTGTTTCATCACCTCTTTCAGTATATTCCCTAGGACCTTCTTGGTGGCATGCTTATTGTTCGGAAGAATTTGGGTATTTGAGCACGTGTGTAGATCATTCAACTTCCGTACTTGAAAGTTGTTGCTATCTTGTATACACCTAGCAGTAATTTGCCATGAACAATTTGGTGATATGCATGTAGCTGTATACCTTGACTTGTCTGAGTACTTTGGTTTTATCTGGAATCCTTCAGTAACACACTCTGTACGTAATTGCATAAGAAAATCTTCCTCGTTTTCGAAAGTCTGATTCAATTTAACTAGATCTGAGGTTTCATATATTGTCATTGATCTAGGTTTCATTTCGGGTTGGGTGTTCGATAGTAACGGTGGCATGTTCCAAAATATATCATCTGGTTGGGGATTATACTTAATTGTCTGGTTATAAGTTTGTGTTTGGTCGACGTATTCATCTTCGTATTCATCATCACTATCAGGAACATCATCCTCATCAACTATGTAGTTAGAAAAAGGGTGTTTTGTTGGTTTGATTGGATTCACATTTTCCATATCATCATGCTCAGATCCGCTTTGATCAGATGTAGGTAGGTCAACAATGTAAGGATCTTCGTTACCTTCAAAAGGTGGTTGTTTATCATTCAACAAATTGGTGTATTGTATTTGTTGGTTGATTTCATCTGTGGTTTGTGTTTGTAAGTTGAACTGATTTACAAATTGATTTTGTAGGTTCGAATTATTTGTGTATGGATGTGGTTGGTTGTACTGATCAGTGTATGGGTGGTGTAGGTTGAACTGATTGTTACTTTGGTGTTCTAGGTCGTACCGATTGATGGTTGACTGTTGTAGGTTGAACTGATTGATGGATGACTGTTGTCGGTTGAACTGATTATTGTATGGATGATGTAGGTTGAACTGATTATTGGATTGCTGAGGTAGGTTGAACTGATTATTGGATGGATGATTAAGGTTGTACTATTATTGTAAGGATTTTGTAGGTTGAACTGATTATTGGTCGGATGTTGTAGGTTTAACCGATTATTGTATTGTTGTTGTAGGTTGAACTGATCATTAGGATTAGTAAGGTTTCGACATAAAACATGCATTGAATTCGTAATATCTTCTAGATATATGTGAACGGGTTGATTTGAGATGGCGAAATTCATAAAATCATTAAAATCATCTTCATCATCAGTGATATCCAAGACACAGTTATCGACAACGTATTTCATAGATATAACTAAATCTTGTGAAACATCGATTTTTTTAACACATATTTTAACAAAAGCGTACGATTTAAGGGTTTGTTTGGCGCGATTGTAAGTTTCAAAGGTACTCTGGGACAATTAAGTGGCATATAAACTATATGACTATTGACATGTTTAAAATAACCTCCTGAACAAATATATATCTTTAACTTACTCATCACTATAAATGTAAAGACATATAAAAGTAGGGATTACTCACCAATAAGTGATGACCTCAAACTGCGCAAAGAGTTAACTTCAACTACTAAGTTGTTATGAATATGAATCTGGTGTGTTTGAATATCGATCAAGTATGGTATTTATTAAATATGGGAATTACTTATGGGATCCCATTACTTATAGAGTACAAATGGATAACAGGAATAAAAGGATCTACTGTTATCCAATTAAATTCATGAAAGGTGGATTTCCTATCCGTAGCTAATAAGGATAAGAAATGTTATCTAAAGGTGGGACCTAGGTTGCCTTTTTAATCATGAAAGTCCACTGTGGTCGACCACTTCATAGATTGTGGTCGACTAAGTCATTTTTATTAAGTGGTCGACCCACCTCAGGGTCGACCACAATGTATTTAAGCAGTGGTCGACCACATTTTACACCAGTGGTCGACCAAGCAAAAGGTGACTGTCAAAAGATTACAGTGGAGCATGTTCAACCTGCTGACTTAATATGCCAACACAAACATTAGAGCTACCTTTTACAGTGGAGCCTATTCAAAATACAATACCAACACAAACATTAGAGCTACCTTTTACGTACTTCGATTCGAGATCTAAAGAATGTCTTCCCCATCCTATGTCTGTATTCTAATGCAACCTTCGCAGTATCTTTCTCGAATGGGTAGGTTAGCTCACAAAATACACGCTCCATGTTTATGCAAACCCATACACCACAGTCACTGTAATATCCCAACTGCTGAGGTGAGTCGATATACGTAAATGTAGATGGCATCGAGACGTGTGGTGGAGGAGTGTAGTTAATTGCCCTCAAAAACTCTGGCAGACACTTACCCAACTCGAAAACATAATAAGCGCGGTGGTCAATTGAGCTGTGCTTGACAAAACTATCGTAAATGACGACGGTGAAGTCCTTAAGATCAAGCACAATAAGCACCCAGTGATCCGCATCTTCCAAACATGTTGGGAATAGGACCTACAATTAAAGTTAGAAAGTTATACAGATAACTCTAATCTGAATGTATATGTCTATGTATATTTAAACTGTATATGTATATGTATATGTATTTGATATTGTAACCTTCTGACACTTCGACCAATGTGGGAAAGGGAGTCTCGATCCGTCTACATAACAAGTAATATTGGGATTTGTGTAATTCGGGTCAAGTATTACACCCGTTTTAAAAATCCCCATCCACTTAATCATGTCGACCGGCATGATCGTACATCTTTGGCGGTCCTTTAGTGGCTGAAATTCCATTTGATCTAAACGGTAGCTCCACCACAACAACATGGATCCCCAACCATTAATATTCTGAAATTAACAATCACTTAGTCAATCTCAAGTTAGCGAAGTTAAATGTCGACCACTTTAATAATAAGTTTATAAAACACTTACAAAGTTATCTAAGTAACCGCCTTCAAATTTGTTGTAGATCCGCTCCTAAAACTCGTCAGTGATGAATATAAATCCGTCGGATAGGCCCCGAACAAATACCGATAAGCACTCGTAATGAGGAGTCATCATCTCTTCCGGTGTCTTAGGGCCGTCCAGATTCCTTTCATCATCATATAATGTGGAAGGGCCGGGATAGATAAGTCCAGACTTATGAATCAAATCGTCAATGATTTCTAGAATAACATTATCAGGCACTACCAGAGCACTCAGTCTCCCCGTCTTCTGTTGTTTTACCGGGATTTCTTTATCTGGCATGTCAGGCTTTCTTTTAGCACCCTTTTTGATCATTTGTGACGGTGTAACGAAGGGAGACATCCTTGCTCGTGCAACCCGACGGTCCCTTTTGCTTCTCCTCACATAAACCGTTGAAGCAACCTTCACATTATCAAACATATCTTTCTTGGTTGTATGAACTTCAACATCTGACACATATCCACCAATGAAACCACCATCATCCTATCACAGAAACACACAGCAATAAGTCATCCGAAAGTCGGTTATATAGTCGACCTTGACAAGGGTCGACTATAGTATAAATTTAATATAGTCGACCTAGGTAATGGTCGACTATAATGTAAACATAGTGATAGTCGATCCAATGAAGGGTCGACTACTCATCTGCACACTGGACAGTTTATATAACTTACCAACTTGCATAAATGAATTATATAATAAGAAATTACCTGCTCTTGTTGACGGATATGTTGTTGTAGGTTTTGTATCATAGAATGGAGTTTTAAATACTTGTCTTGTGGACGCCTCTAGAAACATATAAACTCTGCACTATCTTTAGTGTCTCACGTGTAACACGGATGCCAGCCTCAACCCGATCACTCATCTCCTTAATCTCCTTGGCATGTTTGTTTTCCTGGTCATCTAATCTCTTTGTCAAATTCTTAATCATATCCGTCAACTCCTTCTTCGTCTCATCATCAAATTTCTTCGGATCATCAACTTTCTTCACCGGTACTTTAGCATCGGGGTTCTTGAAATAGTTTACACTAGTAACCCACCACTCACACTTAACCTCTATCTTGGTGGGCCTCAAACGATTGAGAGGTCATTCTTCGTCCGGATATCATCCTGTCATACACATATTCATATACATATACATATACATATACATATACATATACATATACATATACATATACATATACATATACATATACATATACATATACATATACATATACATATACATATACATATACATATACATATACATATGCATATACAGTTACAGTTACCTATACATATACAGATACATATACAGTTAAATATATAAATATAGATACATATATAAATACATATACAGTTACATATACACATACATATACAGTTACATATACATATAGATATACACATACATATAAACATAACACATACATAAATATTTTGGTATAATTATACTCACCGGGAGTTGCATCAACTCAACGTACTCATTCCAGCCCATGACTTTCTTCTTCCGTTTCCAGTGGATTCCACGAGGTATGCCTTCACTTTCCGGCTTAAAAGCATATGCTTCTATTCGGTGTTTGTATGCCTCCCATATCCACATCTACAAACAAAAACCAAATTTGGTTAAATATGAAACATGTTAATTGCTTAAAATTTATAAGTATGGATTACTACCTTAAACGCCCAAGTGAAGCCGCTCAAATGGTATGTCATTACCCCCTTCCGGGTTTTACCTCCTACCCTCTCTTTATAAGGTACTAACACGTGATGCAAACTATTGTAAAGTTTGGTTCATAAGAAAGAACCCCACGGATACTTGTTCATCAACTCAAAGTCCTCTAATAAAAGAAGCATGTCATCGTTTACGCTATCCCGCAACTGCTTCCCAAGGAAGCATAAGTTAATTATCAATGCAATGGTAACTATGACCTTATCCTTGTCAGTTCCTTTCAATTCATCTTTAAAAAATGCGTTGTGAAACTCCGAAAGATGACGTTGACCACTATGTCGTTTAATAAAAACACGAGATGAAACCGAGTGGTCAAAATCCGACCTCTCTTGACCTATCCAATCTATAAAAGATGTAACTGGACCAAACCGCATCCCGGTAACCAAGAAAAACTCACGTCTACCACACCTAATGACATGGTCTCGGGTAACTCGAAACCATAGCTCTTCTGGCTCCTCACATATTTCGCGTCCGTTGATTACAAACTTTTTCGGACGGTCAGTCTGATTCATTAATAAGCAATGTATGTATCCCGGATCATTGTCATCACACTTTATATCTAACCAATAACCGAAACACGTCTCTCTGAAAATCTTTGTCTGAGCCGGAGTGAGTTTGTTCTTAATCTCCCTTATAAGAGACATCTTGCTTCGAATGGTGACCTTGGCCTCGAACCAAACTTGTAATCAGACAATGATAATGTCATTATACATAAATGTTAATATACATACACATACATACAGGTACATACAATTGAAAAGCAAATACACTATAATCGACCTTCTTTCTGGTCGACTACAGTTTTATTCAACTATAGGCGACCCAAAATGGGGTCGACTATAGTGTATGTTTTTGGCAGTCGACCCTTTGAATGGTCGTGTATGCAAGTGATCTTCTGACCTAAGGCATCCCCATAACCATATACAGATATATACACTTTAGAAAAAATAATGGGAGAATTGTATATCTATAGTTACATATACATATACATATACATATACATATACATATACATATACACATACATATACATATACATATACATATACATATGCATATGCATATACATATACAATTATAGATACCTATCATATACTGACATGTACACACATACAAATACATCCATACATATATAGATATAAATACAGGGACCCATACATAGATATACATATATACACATATATACACATACAGATAAACTAACATATACATACAACAACGAAATAGGTTTTACCTCAATATCTGTCATCTTTGAAGGGAACTCTTGATTGAATCTAGGGACGAAATATATACACTGACGATGGAATTAGGGTTTATCTACAAACTATTGAAGTGATCTCTTGATTGAATCTGCAATGAATGAGGGTTGATGAATCAGGGTTCGTAACTAGGGCTTGTGGAGCGAATTTTTGTTAGAGTTGAAATTTGAATTTTGTTATCCCAACTCGCTATTTCAGTGTCTTTTTGTATACTCGACCATCATTAAGGTCGCCCGTGTTTTTTGGGGTCGAATATAGTGGTCGACCGATAGCCAACAGAAATCGACTTTGACAGTTATAAACGGTGGTCGACCACATTGAAATTTGGTGTGGTCAACCGGGTATAGAGGTAGTCGACCCAACGGGTGGTCGACTTAATGGTGTAAAAAGACAATTTTTTTTCTTTCTAAAAGTGTATTTTGGAATACAACTTTTTAAAAAAGTGTATTTTGGGGAATTTCCCTATAAGAAATCACATAATGACACCTTCACATAGTTTTTCTCACATAATGACTTGAATATGGCTAATTTCTTATAAATTAATATTAGGTTTTGAGCTCGTTGGTAAATGTAAACACTGATGATAAAAAAAAAAAAAACTTGGCCAATGTAGAAATCTACGGATGGCCTCTATGGTAACCAACGTTCAAAATGCTTTGGAACTTGCCAAAACTTTAATGACGAATCTCCTATTTCCAAGACATCTGGTGACGCGTTGGATGATGCTATTAACCCTACTGGCCTACTGGGCTTGGCAACCCAAATCATTCCCCTGATAAAAATATATCCTTCGAGGGTAACCCAACCAGGCACCAGCCCATCCTCTAGCCCACTAATTGCCATGGAAACATGTGATGAAAGGCCCAATTCAACAAAAAAGAACATACCTGTTGATGGACTGTAAAAACCCAACGATGGTGTCCTACAATATACTGTTGGGCCCATATTGGATCACATAAAGGATATTAAATATTACCAAAAAAATTATTGGGCCAATCCTTAATACGACTTGGGCCCTAACTCAATATCAAATCTTAACAGACCAAAAAGTAACTGGGGTTTCTATTTCTTCTGCCCAGAATTCTTTATGAGAAGAAGGATAACTTAGATAAGGATGGCCGCGTGGACGATGGGCACAGATACCTCATACCCACAACTCGTGACTTATGAATTTGTTTATAATCGTCGGGTAACGGTACCCACCAACAGATTAATTTTTATGCCCATACCTGTTACCCATGGATACCTACTATCCGCGAATAAACTTGCAAATTATAAAATATATACAATATTACTATCTTTTATGCGTTCTTCATAATTATATGATTAAAAAAGTAGCGATAAATTACATTATAATTATAATATCAGTGGGAAAGTACATGAATTAATAAACTCATCAATGAATACACTTAAAATCATGTGAATAGAGATAGAGATTGTTTATGCATATTTGTGTGGCCGTCGCTAAATGAATAACGTTTATTATTACAATGTACACCTAGATATATTACACGCATGAAACTGGTCAGTTACATGAGCATATGTAATTGTTGGACCATTATGTTCAGAAGTTCATTCATCTGAATGAGGCCTATTCGTAGGAATGAGGCCCATTAGAGTTAATGTCTAGTTTTGCATGCATATTAGTTAAATGCTTTTATTAGGGTTAAGAGAGTAACCCTAACCTGGTGAGCTGTTTTGGCAAATCTAAAGCTAAGGGGAGATCATGCTCGATCTCCCCTGGCTACCGATGTTTCTTTGTTAAATCAATCTTGTAAGTTCAACATTTATATTAATAATATTGATTAATTTTGATTCATCATGTTTTATCTTTTCCGTCTTTAATCTCGTTGCTCGTATATTATTGTTAAAGATCCTTAAACGGACTAACAAATTGGTATCAGAGCTGGAACAACCGAGCTCATGATTGGATCGAAGGTAAAAGACGTTAAATTTGCTGCAAAATCATTTTAGATATAACAGTTGAATTTTGTTAACTTTTTGTAACGACCCGACTTCGTTATTTCAAAAACATATTAAAAAAAAAATTTCTGTTTCAATACATCTGGACGGCTTCCAGACTCCTGGACGGCGTCCAGCAAAGAAGCCTTGGACGGCGTCCAGAAGATCTGGACGGCGTCCAAATGAACTAAAGTCTGCCGTCTCCGGGGTCCAACTTACATGAGCGAAAAACCAGCTTCCCGACACTTTTAAATGAAAACCTTTTCACAACATGCCATAATAAGTTAAACTAAGAGATTTCCACAATAAAATCAGGTTTTACAACATCGGGCCCACATCGGCCGTTTTACGAGTTTCGTTCAAAAATACAAGTTTCAACCGTACTAGTTAAATTTCCAAACGACACTAGAGCATGGTGTTTGGGGTTAAACTACCCAAATCTTGGCCGAAATTCCAAAAAGCTAAACCCCCGAGAGCCACTACTATTCCAAACGGATACCTTTGCCCTTTTCCACACCGGAGCCTAAAAAGGTAAACAACGAGAGGGTAAGCTAAAGCTTAGTGAATGCAATAATTATACATATACATATATAACTTACTTACTTGCAATCACTTACACAATACCGCATACAAGCTAGCAATTCGACAACTATGCAAACATTATGCATAAACCAATATCCGCAATTTATAATAAGCTAGCGACACCAAAAGCATATAGTTCACAATTAAATATGCTAATACAAAATTCACACAACCATGGTTAACCAATCGTACAAGGGAATGGTACTCGCTAGAGACCATCAGAGTTCATAGCATCCATTAGTGTACATACGACGCGTAATCACTAATCCCTCGGGTGATGTCTGTAGTGACCCGAACTTTTCCATGTTTATATATATTAATTGAGATTGATATTTACATGATTAAATGTTTCCAACATGTTAAGCAATCAAACTTGTTAAGACTTGATTAATTGAAATATGTTTCATATAGACAATTGACCACCCAAGTTGACCGGTGATTCACGAACGTTAAAACTTGTAAAAACTATATGATGACATATATATGGATATATATATATAGTTAACATGATACTATGATAAGTAAACATATCATTAAGTATATTAACAATGAACTACATATGTAAAAACAAGACTACTAACTTAATGATTTTTAAACGAGACATATATGTAACGATTATCGTTGTAAAGACATTTAATGTATATATATCATATTAAGAGATATTCATACATGATAATATCATGATAATATAATAATTTAAAATCTCATTTGATATTATAAACATTGGGTTAACAACATTTAACAAGATCGTTAACCTAAAGGTTTCAAAACAACACTTACATGTAACGACTAACGATGACTTAACGACTCAGTTAAAATGTATATACATGTAGTGTTTTAATATGTATTTATACACTTTTGAAAGACTTCAATACACTTATCAAAATACTTCTACTTAACAAAAATTCTTACAATTACATCCTCGTTCAGTTTCATCAACAATTCTACTCGTATTCGTACTCGTACAATACACAGCTTTTAGATGTATGTACTATTGGTATATACACTCCAATGATCAGCTCTTAGTAGCCCATGTGAGTCACCTAACACATGTGGGAACCATCATTTGGCAACTAGCATGAAATATCTCATAAAATTACAAAAATATGAGTAATCATTCATGACTTATTTACATGAAAACAAAATTACATATCCTTTATATCTAATCCATACACCAACGACCAAAAACACCTAAAAACACTTTCATTCTTCAATTTTATTCATATAATTGATCTCTCTCAAGTTCTATCTTCAAGTTCTAAGTGTTCTTCATATATTCTACAAGTTCTAGTTACATAAAATCAAGAATACTTTCAAGTTTGCTAGCTCACTTCCAATCTTGTAAGGTGATCATCCAACCTCAAGAAATCTTTTTTTCTTACAGTAGGTTATCATTCTAATACAAGGTAATAATCATATTCAAACTTTGGTTCAATTTCTATAACTATAAGAATCTTATTTCAAGTGATGATCTTACTTGAACTTGTTTTCGTGTCATGATTCTGCTTCAAGAACTTCGAGCCATCCAAGGATCCGTTGAAGTTAGATCTATTTTTCTCTTTTCCAGTAGGTTTATCCAAGGAACTTAAGGTAGTAATTATGTTCATAACATCATTCAATTCATACATATAAAGCTATCTTATTCGAAGGTTTAAACTTGTAATCACTAGAACATAGTTTAGTTAATTCTAAACTTGTTTGCAAACAAAAGTTAATCCTTCTAACTTGACTTTTAAAATCAACTAAACACATGTTCTATATCTATATGATATGCTAACTTAATGATTTAAAACCTGTAAACACGAAAAACACCGTAAAACCGGATTTACGCCGTCGTAGTAACACCGCGGGCTGTTTTGGGTTAGTTAATTAAAAACTATGACAAACTTTGATTTAAAAGTTTTTATTATGAGAAAATGATTTTTATTATGAACATGAAACTATATCCAAAAATTATGGTTAAAGTCAAAGTGGAAGTATGTTTTCTAAAATGGTCATCTAGACGTCGTTCTTTCGACTGAAATGACTACCTTTACAAAAACGACTTGTAACATATTTTTCCGACTATAAACCTATACTTTTTATGTTTAGATTCATAAAATAGAGTTCAATATGAAACCATAGCAATTTGATTCACTCAAAACGGATTTAAAATGAAGAAGTTATGGGTAAAACAAGATTGGATAATTTTTCTCATTTTAGCTACGTGAAAATTGGTAACAAATCTATTCCAACCATAACTTAATCAACTTGTATTGTATATTATGTAATCTTGAGATACCATAGACACGTATACAATGTTTCGACCTATCATGTCGACACATCTATGCATATTTCGGAACAACCATAGACACTCTATATGTGAATGTTGGAGTTAGCTATAAAGGGTTGAGGTTGATTCCAAAATATATATAGTTTGAGTTGTGATCAATACTGAGATACGTATACACTGGGTCGTGGATTGATTCAAGATAATATTTATCGATTTATTTCTGTACATCTAACTGTGGATAACTAGTTGTAGGTTACTAACGAGGACAGCTGACTTAATAAACTTAAAACATCAAAATATATTAAAAGTGTTGTAAATATATTTTGAACATACTTTGATATATATGTATATATTGTTATAGGTTCGTGAATCAACCAGTGGCCAAGTCTTACTTCCCGACGAAGTAAAAATCTGTGAAAGTGAGTTATAGTCCCACTTTTAAAATCTAATATTTTTGGGATGAGAATACATGCAGGTTTTATAAATGATTTACAAAATAGACACAAGTACGTGAAACTACATTCTATGGTTGAATTATCGAAATCGAATATGCCCCTTTTTATTAAGTCTGGTAATCTAAGAATTAGGGAACAGACACCCTAATTGACGCGAATCCTAAAGATAGATCTATTGGGCCTAACAAACCCCATCCAAAGTACCGGATGCTTTAGTACTTCGAAATTTATATCATATCCGAAGGGTGTCCCGGAATGATGGGGATATTCTTATATATGCATCTTGTTAATGTCGGTTACCAGGTGTTCACCATATGAATGATTTTTATCTCTATGTATGGGATGTGTATTGAAATATGAAATCTTGTGGTCTATTATTATGATTTGATATATATAGGTTAAACCTATAACTCACCAACATTTTTGTTGACGTTTTAAGCATGTTTATTCTCAGGTGATTATTAAGAGCTTTCGCTGTTGCATACTTAAATAAGGACGAGATTTGGAGTCCATGCTTGTATGATATTGTGTAAAAACTGCATTCAAGAAACTTATTTTGTTGTAACATATTTGTATTGTAAACCATTATGTAATGGTCGTGTGTAAACAGGATATTTTAGATTATCATTATTTGATAATCTACGTAAAGCTTTTTAAACCTTTATTGATGAAATAAAGGTTAAGGTTTGTTTTAAAATGAATGCAGTCTTTGAAAAACGTCTCATATAGAGGTCAAAACCTCGCAACGAAATCAATTAATATGGAACGTTTTTAATCAATAAGAACGGGACATTTCAATGTCTTGAACACCGCGACAATTTCACCCCCATGACAATGTGGTGTCTTGAACACCGCGACAATTCCACATGTCAATCAAACCAATGAGTGGTGTCTTGAACACCGCGACAATTCAACTCCCATGACAATGTGTTGTCTTAAACACCGCGACTATTTCACATGTCAATCAAACCAATGAGTTGTGTCTTAAACACCGCGACAATTCCACTCGTTACGTAGAATGTGGTGTCTTGAACACCGCGACAATTCCACATTCCACGCTACATAAATAAATACATTATATACGTACACGCATAATTATTCCACTCACCTTACACGTCGTTGATGATTAAACACTTCCGTACGCCTCAAAGCAACGTACCTAATAAATTAAGTACATATATCAATTATTCATTCAAGTTGGTCAACCAACTTATTCGCCATACAAGTGCCATTTGGCCCATGGTGCAAACGTGACTCATTTGCACCACTCATTCTAACACTAGGTCGGGATTATGTCAAACCCTTACCAACAATTCGATCATGGTCTTAATTCACCTTTTAACACAAGGTTATCTCATTTCGCACCCATTAACCCACTTAGGTAATCAAAGACTCATTTGACTCATTTCAAGGTTAACATACTCATTTGGGTCACTATCATACCCATATAAACCCATTCACTTTAACCACTAAGTGTGCTAGTGATTTACTAACATTTAGACCCATATGCACAATTCAACATTTCAAAACCCTAGGTTAGTCATCTTTGAGTCCTCATAACCCAAACTTACCCAAAAATCCCCAAAACACTAACAATTGGGTTTTATGTTCATTACTAACCCAAACCGTAACCCTTAAACAATTAATACAAGGAAATCAAGGTTAAGACTTACCGCTACAATAAAATCGTAGCTAGGAACTAGATGAACAACTTTAACACTCGAGCTTTAACCCGAAACAAGCTTCTTCCTCCTTAGATTGAGCTTTCTCACTCTAAAAACCTCCTCTCTCTAAACTTGAAGTGGAAATGAAAGAGTAGTTGAAAATGAAGTAATAAGGCTCACCAAACTGATCTTGGGACCTTTAAGTCGTCCCCCATGTAAAATTACCAAAATACCCATTTTAAATATCTAAAAACAAAACAGCTGTCCCGCCAGTTCATCTGGACGGCGCCCAGGATACTGGACGACGTCCAGCCCTTCACAATGGGACGGCGTCCCACCATTTTGGACGGCGTCCCAACCATCTAGGAAAACAGGATCTTACACTTTTGTTGACTTTTTATGGTTTTTGAAGATCTAAATCAAATTAAGAAAAAGTGTTAAACATGAAGGTTGAAAATCATTTAGTGATTATATCTTCAAAGTTTCAGGTCCTGAATCGACATATTCTTCAAGTTATGATTTTCTTTTATTTTGAATTTTCGGATCCGAGATCGAGGTTCTTGAATTTTCGGGTGTTTGTTTGCAAAATCTGAGAATGAGTTTATGTTTACAGGGTCCTAATAGTGCTTTCTGCAAAACTTCATGAATTTTGGTTGAGTTTTGAAAAGTTCCGAATTGATCCATACGATTAAAGGGAGGAAGAAGAAGACTGAAACATGTACCAGGTAAAAGGGACAGTGGCAATGGTTGTAATTTTGTGATTTTTTTTTGCTGTGGACCCTATGTGTCCTTTATGTTCCCTTGCCTCCCTACACCCAACAAGAAACCTTTTATTTACCAACCAATTATCAATTCACATGAACCGATTCAACAACTCACAAAGCCTGATCCGACCCAAAATCCAACCCGGATATAACCCGAATCCATACCCAGCCACTTAACAGCTGTTAACTTTCCACGCTAAATCTCTAACGATTGCCAGGGACTACCAGTTCTAATTTTTCAAAATATTTTCATAGTTTTCAAAAATGGTCCCTCAACTTCCTGAAACTTTCATTTTTAGCTCCTAAACTTTGGAAAATTTACAATTTTGGTCCCTGAACTTTCAAAGTTTTACACTACTGGTCCTCTTCGTAATTGCTTCACCCAAGGTCCTTAATGTTTATTATTGATTATTTTCACACGAAACATTTCTAGTGATTTATTCACTGAATTATTGATGTATAAAGTTTAGAGGACAAACCTCCTTGCCCGTTAGACTTATATAGTAGGTGAGTACGGAAACTCTCACGTTTTGAGCTATTATTATGGGTAGTCAGGAGCATATGACTATTTTGGGCCAACGATATTATATTTTATCTTCCACATTGTGTTGATTCCGCTTTGTAAATGGAATTTGTTTTGGGTTACTGTTACGCAATTATGAGATATCAATTTGACTTTCTTTGGTGAGTATGATGGCAAAAAAGACTTATTTGAGTTATTAATTGTGGATCGGACTCCTCTACATATTTTTCCTTTACACGATGCAAGTCAGGATGAACGTTAATGTTACGATGTTTAATAGGATACAACTAACAATGAGGGGGGAAGATTCTACTGTTTATGATTATGAGAGAGTCGGTTTGTTTAAAGATTTTATCAGAGATGTCGATAGATCTTAGCTCAGTCTTAAGGGGAATCTTGCTGCATTGGTACTATGGGTAACACGTACGATTGAAGTTTGAAGAAACTACAGGATGACGATTAGCATTTCGACTTCAATGTTGGACGACTTTGATGTTCGAAGTTTGGGTTTTCACGTATTCTGGAAGACTTTTGATAGAGCTCGTGATTCATAAGATTGTGGTACTGCTGCAGAGATTGACTGAAGATTGCAAGAGGTGTTTAAAATAATTCTCCAGCTGTAGTGACCCGTCCTAATCCACCTGGACAAGTCATCAACATCTGGTCTCATTGCGAGGTACTGACTTGAATATGCCATGTATGACTCCATATAATATCTTTAAAATGAGCAAATGCACAGCGGAAGATTTCTTTCAAACCTGAGAATAAACATGCTTTCAAGTGTCAAGCAAAAGGTTGGTGAGTTCATAGGTTTATCATAACAATCATTTCAATATATTAATAGACCACAAGATTTCCGTTTATAAATATATGTACACTCGCAAGTGTATAAAAGTATTCTATAAGTTGTAGGCACCCGGTAACAAGCCTTAACGTTCATGTTTTACCCTCTGAAGTACACCAGATCAGGTGTGTTTAAAATAACCTCGAAGTACTAAAGCATCCCATAGTCAGGATGGGGTTTGTCAGGCCCAATAGATCTATCTTTAGGATTCGCGCCTACTATACATAGACAAGTAGTTTAATGTTACCAAGCTAAGGGTATATTTCTGGTTTAAACCCACATAGAATTAGTTTTAGTGCTTGTGCCTATTTCGTAAAACATTTATAAAACAGCGCATGTATTCTCAGCCCAAAAATATATATATTGCAAAAGCAATTAAAAAGGGAGCAAATGAAACTCACAATACTGTATTTTGTAGTAAAAATACATAGGACGACAATGAACAAGTATAGGGTTGATCTTGGATTCATGAACCTATATCAATTGTATATTTATTAACACACGTAATTGTAATAGAACAAGTATATATATTGTCATTCTTAGTGATGTAATTATATATATATATATATATATATATATATATATATATATATATATATATATATATATATATATATATATATATATATATATATATATATATTAATAAGTTTCATTATATATATCTTCAATTTATATATAGTTATTGATAGTGTTAGGTTATATATATATTAAATATGTTTTTTTTGTATATATAACATTTGTCTATTGAAATTAGTAATTAATAATACTAAATAATATTTGTAATGGTAAAATGATAATACTTAATAGTACTGATAAAAATGATAAAGTTAATAATTTTATTAGTGACAAATATAATGATAAAAATATTAGTTTTACTGTTAATGGTAGTTTTAATGATAAATCTTATAATTTTGACAATAATAGTTTTTTTTTAATAAAATGAAAAATTTAATATTGACGGTAAAGAAAATAATTATTTTGATAATAATACTTAATAATAGTAATTTTAACAATTTTATTATTAATAATAATATTAACAATAATACTTATGTTTATAATAACAATTCCAATGTTTATAGATTAATACTAATACTACCATTAATGAAAATAATAATAAATTTTATTATCCTCATAATAATAATCATAATCATAATAATAATAAATGATAACTAATAATAATAGTAATAATTATAATACATATTAATAATAACATTAATAATAATAATGATCTGATATTGAAAAACTACCTTTCAAGCCTTTCTAAAAAAAATGCCCCATGTAGGACTCGAACCCGAGACCTCCCGCTCACACACAAACACCCTTAACCATGCCTCCAACCTTGCCTTTCTGATTTATAATGTAAACTAATATATATCTAGTATTTGTTCAAGTATGAATCATCTTCTTCTTCACCAATCCAAACAACCCAAATAACACAATAACGCATATAACGAATTCCTAAATTTATTTAAAACTTGTAATCAACCATAATAGTAAAAAAAATATGTTCTTGATAAATAAATAAAAAAATAAAAAAAAACCCAGTACTCCTACTGTTGTTCGTCGGGTGTTTTTAAAAAAAATAATAATGATTTTGTGATTTGTAACGTTTTAGATAAAAGTTATAACACGAAAGGTTTCAAATTACTTCTAAAAACTTTAGCAATCGTCAATTTAACAGAAAATTCTAAAACAAGTTCGAATTTGATAAATAAAAATTCAGTTGACTTTTTAATTCTAACTTTGACTCTTCGAATTCAAAATCGTTTTGACGAATTAACACCTGAAAATTTAAGGAAACATTTACAACGTGATTTAGGACACTTCTGCATTGATAGATTTTAAAAACTCACCCAAATTCAATTCCTTGCTCATCCTAGTCGCGAACAGAACAGGCAAATATCATGGGTTTTTAATTTAATTAAAACAAATATTAGGAGGTAATTAAAATTAGGATAAGAAATGAAAAGAGTTAGAGGAATCTGTTTTAATAGATGTATAAATCGATCGAAGAATATATAGCTGGAGAGACAGGTTTTCACGAGCTCAATAGAAGGCAGAAAAAAAATTAACAAAAGAAGAAAAACTGATAGTGATATGTAAATAAAAAAAACTACGCGTGATCTGTACTATATATTGCATTTATATATTTAATGTTAGATATAAATAAATACCTTAATAATAATAATTCTATTTACATTACTAATAACAATAAAAATACTGAATTAATAATAATAATAATAATAATTTTATTAGGGATAATGATGATTAGATGTATTGCAATAGAAATAATAATTTTTAATGATAATGGTAATAATACCTATAATCACAATAATAACTAATATTAAAAAAATATATAATTTTAATTCTAATTATAATAATAATGTTACTAGTAATGATAACCATACTATTAGTTATAATAATAATAGTATAACAAATTTAATATATCCTATTTCATATATATATATAAATATATATATATATATATATATATATATATATATTCAATATTCATAACCATATTTTATATGCACGTTGCGTGTTATATATATAAATACAATTTATGTTTTTAATATTAATTAGATAACTAATTATATATATATTAAACAATTAAACTTAAAAAAAAATAACATTATACCTTTAATATTTTGATAACGTTGGTAATTTATGTTTGAAACCGTATATATCCAATATGCTCTATCTCTTTAAAGTAATAGGTTTTAATTATTTAATATATATATATATATATATATATATATATATATATATATATTTATAATAACTAATTTATATAATAGTTCATTGATGTATTTAATATAATTATTTACATGTGTAATTATTTATATTTGCATTTCTGTTTACAATTAAAGGTTCGTGAATCGTCGGGGACAGTCAAAGGTCACATGATATATGAAAAAGTTCAAACTTTTAAGACTCAACATTACAGACATTGCTTATTATGTCAAAATCATATAGAGATTAAGTTTAAATTTGGTCGGAATTTCCCGGGTCGTCACAGTACCTACCTGTTAAAGAAATTTCATCCCGAAATTTGAGTGAAGTCATCATGGCTAACATTAAAAATGTTTTTTATGACGAATATGAGTTGATAGATAGATTTTTATTACTGTTGAGTAATATGGAATAGTTAATTCGATTTCTCAAAGAGTACGAGTGAAGTTATCACAAAAGAGTGAAATGAGTAAATGTTGGTTTGTCTTAATTGGTGACGTAGTCACGGTTGAATTTAAAAAAATAAGGTGCGTCTTAACTTTTGATGTTGTCTTGGTTGAATTCTGGAATTCAAAGGATTTAAAGAAAATCTTCGAAATCTAAAAGATTTGATTCTTTGGTGAATAAGGAAATCAAGATCTCTATAATTAGATACGGTGATCTACCTCGATTACTCTGTCTGATATTTTCATTATAAATTAAGCTCCTCCATTCCATTATTCCCACCATTCTTATACTTTCTTCCTCCATTCATACTTCCAACTCATCAGTCAATATGCTTCATCCAGTTTTAATTCTGGATAAAATTCTGATTTTCATATCAATCATTCTCCTTTTTCATCTACCCCCGAAGGAATCTATTCACTTCTACTATTACCTTGGGGTTATAGTATTCCTAATTCTCCCGTGTCTTTATTTTGCTATACGCATTGATATACACGGTTTGTAATTTCTGTGTTTGTGATCGGATTTATATTTCTTGTTATGTTTCTGAGCTCCATGCTCTTGTTTTCTCTTTTCGACTTCAAGTCAAGCGAATAATGGTCCAGAATTTGTAGATATAGAGTTTTGAATGATTATAATGTTCTAAGCAGGAAGGAATGTGATAACTCGATTTGATTTGTCAAATTACCAGAATCTCTGAGGATGGAACTATCAAGAATATATTTTCTTGATATGTTCAGAGGTTAAGTAGAATGAAAGAGTTATGTGACATGGTTCATGATAAAGGTATGATCTGTGATCCTTTATCACGTTCCATTAGAAACTCAGCATGACTTACTGTAATATAATCACGTTGGCCGGGCGTCATTATATTATACTAACCCATGCTTCAATTCCCAACACTTCTCCACAATTCATTCATAATTTATACTTAGATTTTACAGAAGTTTCCAATATAATGGAATACAGAAAACACGAAGAGGTAGAAATTTCGGACAAGAATATTTATGAAAATATCTTCAGAAATATCGGAGATATTTATGATGATATTTTGGAATCTCTAAGTTCGAAGATTGATGGAGAAAATTTTTCGCAAGATTTTAACGTGGGTACGGAGCAAAATATTCTCTAAAGATTTCATCGGATCCAGATTTACCTGGATTCTTTGAAAATAGGGTTTGGTCCTTGTATTTGTTCTTTGTTTCCTTCATGGTTAGCTTAATCCATTTTTCAATACCAAATTTTTCTATCGAGCGTTCCTAACACTCCCTTCTTTATCATCAAACTTTTGGCCGTTTAGACCATCTACAATTTTTCTGTTTCCTCTGCATTTAATGCTACGATATATGAATCATCGATTATCAATCCGAGGTGGTTTAAGGAGAATTGTGTTTTTAGATGATTAAACGCTGATGGTAATATGGTGGAATATAAAAGGTTCCCCAGTAACAATAAAAGAGCACGCATATAAATCAAGGTTATAATAAGGTTGTTTCGAACGAAAAGTAAAGTTGACTTGCTGGAGCTGTGACAAAATTGAATAATTTGGAAAGAGATTGCAAAGTTATTTTCGGTAATAATAATACTAAAGGAATTAGCACAGCTACGCGTTAAACGTTTACTCAGTTTTTGAGAGTTTTCAGGTGCATAACTATATGTATCAATCTTTTCTTTCGTAGATGAAGTGCGGTTGGTTCATCCTCTCGATTGAGGTGTTTTCAAGAATCATGAAAAGTTTGAATGCAGATTAAAATCGTCAAGATACGAATGAGGTTTAAGATGAAATCAAGTGGCAAACTTGAAGAATTGTTTAGTTTCATATGTTATAATCAATATTTTAATTCATTTTAATTGTCCAAATGTTATTAGTCCACAGTCGATAGTCCACAGTTGACAGTCCAATAATTTATATATAGTTTAATATATAATATTCGAATTAATTAATACGTATCGTGACCCGTGTACATGTCTCAGACTCGATCACAACTCAAACTATATATATTATTGTAGAATCAATCTCAACCATGCATAGCTAACTCCTGCATTACTGCATATAGAGTGTCTATGGTTATTCCAAATAATATATATAGATGCGTCGATATGATATGTCAAAACCTTGTATACGTGTCCCGATATTTAAAGTGCGTAAAATAAATAACAAAAATTAAATGAAGATAAATAAAATTGTGAGAATAAAAATTGCGATAAATAAAATGCGATAAATAAAATGCGATAAATAAATTGCGATAAATAAAAGGTAATACGGAATTAACAGTTAGCTAGGAACAGTTATCTAGGAATAGTTAGCGTGGATTCTTAACAAAATTTCTCATAGTTAATTTGTTTGTTTCTAACAAATTTTATTTTTGTCCAATGTTTTCTTCATTATGCCAGTTGTTGGATTCTGATAGATCAAAATCCAAATATGAAATTGAATGAAAAGGGTTATTCTGCAGTGAACGGATACGTATAGTGGTGGTTGTAAATAGGATAGTAAATGACTGTTGAATTAGATTCGAAGAATGTACAGTGTAACTTATTAATGTGAAATCTAAATATTCCTCGGGTATTACCTACCCGTTAAAATATTTTCACCATTAACAGTTTGTACAAAAGAATTTTTAATTACAATCTTTATGAAAATATACTTTCATATATATATTTTCTTCAGATGTAATATAGATTTAATGAGTTAATATGATATTAATCTCATTTGGTTTACCGTTAGAACAAGAATATATAATCTCTAAAACATTAGAGATTACATAATCGCCATGTTGAACGAAGATAAATGATGTAGAACGTCATGTAGAACGATGATTATACTCGAGGTATAGAATGAGATGTTGAGGCATGGATTGTTAATGATATTGGTGCTGTTGCTGATGGTACTGTTGGTACCGGTGATGTTGCTGAAGCTGGTAAATTTTGCACCATATTCTCCAAATTTATTTCTCGAGCGCGAAGTTCGTTGACTTCTTCTATTTTTTGGGATGATTGTCAGTCAGAACGAGTGGATGAATAAGGTTTTGAATTTGAGATAGTATATAATCGTGGCGAGATATTCGGGAAATGAGTGTGAGAATGGTGTTTCGAATGAGTTCGCCTGTAAGTGCATCAGGTTCTTCGCCAAGAGTGCAAGTTGGTGGGTGGAAAGGATCGCCTTCTTCTCGTCTCCATCGGTTAAGTCAACTACGAACCCATCAGATGAATTGGGGATGGATGATTGGTTGATTCATTCTGATGACACTGCTTTCGGAGCTTAGGTGAAACTCCATATCAGAATAGCTGTCGGAATAACTATCGGAATAGCTATCGGAATCTAAAGAACTCGAACTAGTTGAGGGATTTACCTCGTACGATCAGATGAAGGATTTTCGATAAGAAATAGATTATAGGATGTAGATTAGTACCCTACAATACATAATTTACATATGCATATATAATACTAAAATCCCATAAGTTACGGAGAAATCTACGAAAGCTGTCAGGCAAAGGTATCAATAACAGATACGCTAAGATATGAATTTATCTATACACTGTCTATGAAATAGAGGCAGTAAGACGTGTCTAGATTTTAAGGATGATAAGCAAATAATTTTCGACACGAAATGATAAGCAAAACTTTTGACATGCAGACACGGTCGAAGTCCAGAATCACTAATGCATCTAAACAACTATCAGTTAGACACACTAATGCAAGACCTGGTTCGCTAAGACCACCGCTCTGATACCACCTGTAGTGACCCGTCCTAATCCACCTGGACAAGTCATCAACATCTGGTCTCATTGCGAGGTACCGACTTGAATATGTCATGTATGACTCCATATAATATCTTTAAAATGAGCAAATGCACAGCGAAAGATTTCTTTCATACCTGAGAATAAACATGCTTTCAAGTGTCAACCAAAAGGTTGGTGAGTTCATAGGTTTATCATAACAATCATTTCAATATATTAATACACCACAAGATTTCCGTTTATAAATATATGTACACTCGTAAGTGTATAAAAGTATTCTATAAGTTGTAGGCACCCCGGTAACAAGCCTTAACGTTCATGTTTTACCCTCGGAAGTACACCAGATCAGGTGTGTTTAAAATAACCTCGAAGTACTAAAGCATCCCATAGTCAGGATGGGGTTTGTCAGGCCCAATAGATCTATCTTTAGGATTCGCGCCTATAGTACATAGACAAGTAGTTTAATGTTACCAAGCTAAGGGTATATTTCTGGTTTAAACCCACATAGAATTAGTTTTAGTACTTGTACCTATTTCGTAAAACATTTATAAAACAGCGCATGTATTTGTAGTGACCCGAACTTTTCCATGTTTATATATATTAATTGAGATTGATATTTACATGATTAAATGTTTCCAACATGTTAAGCAATCAAACTTGTTAAGACTTGATTAACTGAAATAGGTTTCATATAGACAATTGACCACCCAAGTTGACCGGTGATTCACGAACGTTAAAACTTGTAAAAACTATACGATGACATATATATGGTTATATATATAGTTAACATGTTTTTATTATAAGTATGTATCTCATTAGGTATTTTAACAATGAGTTATATACATAAAAATGAGACTATTAATTTAAGAAACTCGAAAACGATATATATAACGGTTATCGTTATAACAACGTCTTACTAGGTACATATGAATCATATTAAGATATTGATACACTTGGTTAATTATGTTAAATGATAAGTAAATATATTATTAAGTGTATTAACAATGAAATACATATGTAAAAATAAGACTACTAACTTAATGATTTCGAAACGAGATATATATGTAACGATTATCGTTGTAACGACATTTAACTGTATATACATCATACTGAGATATATTATATATCATAATATCATGATAATATAACAATTTAACATCTCATTTGTTATAATAAACAATGGGTTAACAACATTCAACAAGATCATTAACCTAAAGGTTTCAAAACAACATTTACATGTAACGACTAACGATGACTTAACGACTCAGTTAAAATGTATATACATGTAGTGTTTTAATATGTATTCATACACTTTTGAAAGACTTCAAGACACTTATCAAAATACTTCTACTTAACAAAAATGCTTACAATTACATCCTCGTTCAGTTTCATCAACAATTCTACTCGTATGCACCCGTATTCGTACTCGTACAATACACAGCTTTTAGATGTATGTACTATTGGTATATACACTCCAATGATCAGCTCTTAGCAGCCCATGTGAGTCACCTAACATATGTGGGAACCATCATTTGGCAACTAGCATGAAATATCTCATAAAATTACAAAAATATGAGTAATCATTCATGACTTATTTACATGAAAACAAAATTACATATCCTTTATATCTAATCCATACACCAACTACCAAAAACACCAACAAACACTTTCATTCTTCAATTTTCTTCATCTAATTGATCTCTCTCAAGTTCTATCTTCAAGTTTTAAGTGTTCTTCATATATATTACAAGTTCTAGTTACATAAAATCAAGAATACTTTCAAGTTTGCTAGCTCACTTCCAATCTTGTAAGGTGATCATCCAACCTCAAGAAATCTTTGTTTCTTACAGTAGGTTATCATTCTAATACAAGGTAATAATCATATTCAAACTTTGGTTCAATTTCTATAACTATAACAATCTTATTTCAAGTGATGATCTTACTTGAACTTGTTTTCGTGTCATGATTCTGCTTCAAGAACTTCGAGCCATCCAAGGATCCGTTGAAGCTAGATCCATTTTTCTCTTTTCCAGTAGGTTTATCCAAGGAACTTAAGGTAGTAATGATATTCATAACATCATTCGATTCATACATATAAAGCTATCTTATTCGAAGGTTTAAACTTGTAATCACTAGAACATAGTTTAGTTAATTCTAAACTTGTTCGCAAACAAAAGTTAATCCTTCTAACTTGAATTTTAAAATCAACTAAACACATGTTCTATATCTATATGATATGCTAACTTAATGATTTAAAACCTGGAAACACGAAAAACACCGTAAAACCGGATTTACGCCGTCGTAGTAACACCGCGGGCTGTTTTGGGTTAGTTAATTAAAAACTATGATAAACTTTGATTTAAAAGTTGTTATTCTGAGAAAATGATTTTTATTATGAACATGAAACTATATCCAAAAATTATGGTTAAACTCAAAGTGGAAGTATGTTTTCTAAAATGGTCATCTAGACGTCGTTCTTTCGACTGAAATGACTACCTTTACAAAAACGACTTGTAACTTATTTTTCGGACTATAAACCTATACTTTTTCTGTTTAGATTCATAAAATAGAGTTCAATATGAAACCATAGCAATTTGATTCACTCAAAACGGATTTAAAATGAAGAAGTTATGGGTAAAACAAGATTGGATAATTTTTCTCATTTTAGCTACGTGAAAATTGGTAACAAATCTATTCCAACCATAACTTAATCAACTTGTATTGTATATTATGTAATCTTGAGATACCATAGACACGTATACAATGTTTCGACCTATCATGTCGACACATCTATATATATTTTGGAACAACCATAGACACTCTATATGTGAATGTTGGAGTTAGCTATACAGGGTTGAGGTTGATTCCAAAAATATAATAGTTTGAGTTATGATCAATACTGAGATACGTATACACTGGGTCGTGGATTGATTCAAGATAATATTTATCGATTTATTTCTGTACATCTAACTGTGGACAACTAGTTGTAGGTTACTAACGAGGACAGCTGACTTAATAAACTTAAAACATCAAAATATATTAAAAGTGTTGTAAATATATTTTGAACATACTTTGATATATATGTATATATTGTTATAGGTTCGTGAATCAACCAGTGGCCAAGTCTTACTTCCCGACGAAGTAAAAATCTGTGAAAGTGAGTTATAGTCCCACTTTTAAAATCTAATATTTTTGGGATGAGAATACATGCAGGTTTTATAAATGATTTACAAAATAGACACAAGTACGTGAAACTACATTCTATGGTTGAATTATCGAAATCGAATATGCCCCTTTTTATTAAGTCTGGTAATCTAAGAATTAGGGAACAGACACCCTAATTGACGCGAATCCTAAAGATAGATCTATTGGGCTTAACAAACCCCATCCAAAGTACCGGATGCTTTAGTACTTTGAAATTTATATCATATCCGAAGGGTGTCCCGGAATGATAGGGATATTCTTATATATGCATCTTGTTAATGTCGGTTACCAGGTGTTCACCATATGAATGATTTTTATCTCTATGTATGGGATGTGTATTGAAATATGAAATCTTGTGGTCTATTATTATGATTTGATATATATAGGTTAAACCTATAACTCACCAACATTTTTGTTGACGTTTTAAGCATGTTTATTCTCAGGTGATTATTAAGAGCTTCCGCTGTCGCATACTTAAATAAGGACGAGATTTGGAGTCCATGCTTGTATGATATTGTGTAAAAACTGCATTCAAGAAACTTATTTTGTTGTAACATATTTGTATTGTAAACCATTATGTAATGGTTGTGTGTAAACAGGATATTTTAGATTATCATTATTTGATAATCTACGTAAAGCTTTTTAAACCTTTATTGATGAAATAAAGGTTATGATTTGTTTTAAAATGAATGCAGTCTTTGAAAAACGTCTCATATAGAGGTCAAAACCTCGCAACGAAATCAATTAATATGGAACGTTTTTAATCAATAAGAACGGGACATTTCAGTTGGTATCCGAGCGTTGGCCTTAGAGAACCAAAATTTTGCATTAGTGTGTCTTATCGAGTTTGTTAGGATGCATTAGTGAGTCTGGACTTCGACCGTGTTTACTTGAAAAATGATTGCTTAACAAATTTTGTTGGAAACTATATATTTTTAACATGTGAATATTATGTGATATATTAATCTCTTAACGCGTTTTATATTATGTGATAGATGTCTACCTCTAGAACAAGTCCCATTGACTCACCTAATAATAATGAAGAGTCAAATGTAAATTGGAATGATTCGTGGACGGATTCACAAGTTCCCGAAGAGGAACCGGAAGAAGAGTCGGAACCGGAAGAAGAATCGGAACCGGAAGAAGAATCGGAACCGGATGAAGAAATAGAACCGGTGGGGGAAATAATAAAACGGTTAAGTAAAAGAAAATCTTCAACCAACCGACCAAGGTTAATTATGGTCAATGGTGTTTCCGCCAAGGAAGCAAAATATTGGGAGGATTACCAATTCTCCGATGAATTGGATTCCGACGAGAATTCCGATGATGTTATAGAAATTACCCCAACTGAATTTAAAAAGGCAAAAGAAAATAATAAGGGAAAGGGCATAAAAATAGAGAAATCTAATTCCAACCCCGATGAACTTTATATGTATCGTCAACCCCCGAAGTCCTTAAGTTGTAACAATGACCCGGGAACCTCTAAACCACCAGGTTTTTCTAAACCGTTGTGGAAAACGACAGTTAGTATTAGGGGAACATCATATATGTCATAACCCGTCCTTAACCATAAGAACGTGTTAGATAACGTATGATTTCATTGCGAGGTATTGACCTCTATATGCGACATTTTTAAAAAGGAAAACTGCATATATTATACATTACAAACCAAACCATTATTTTTGTTACAAGCTTTAGACAATAAAAAGATGATTATCGTTTAACGATAATCTTTGACTTACAAACTTTACAAATGATAATAACAACACGATTTCTAGCATATTTTACAACACACGTCCTCGGATATGCAGTTTTATTTTTGACACAAATATGAGTACGCATGATCCTGCTTAGATTCAACATAATGCAGCGGAAGCTTTAATTATCACCTGAGAATAAACATGTTTAAAAACGTCAACATAAAGTTGGTGAGATATAGGTTTAGTGCGCAGCAATATATATATATAGACCACAAGATTTCGTATATAAACATTTCAATAAAAATATTCTAAGTGGTTGAGCACTTGGTAACCATACTTAACATTTTCACGTCGCATATTCCCTTTAATATAAAATCTTACTACACCGTACCAAGTGTAGTCTCAAAACGAAGTACTGTGCAACCGTTGAATACTGGTCGTCCAGTCCGGTTGGGGTTGTCAGGCCCGATAGATCTATCAACAGGATTCGCGTTTACAATACCGCTGTAAATATTAGTTACCAAGCTACAGGGAAGTATGCCAGTGGTACAACTCAACGTAGAACATATTTTTCAGTTACTTGTGTCCATATCGTAAAACATAAAATACATGTATTCTCATCCCGAAATATTTAGAGTTTAAAAGTGGGACTATATACTCACTCTTGTCTTGATGATATATATATTTTGACTCGGTCTTCCGGTTGATATCACGAACCTATCCATATATAATATATCAATATGTTTTCATTTTAAAACAAACGTTATATATATATATACTTGTTATACTTTTAATACTTTGAATATTTCCTTAGTCCGAAGTTAGCTGTCCGAGGTTAGCAATTCAATTTTTAATGGTTCATTTTTAGATGTTTAATATACCCGCAATAAATAAAACCCCCAACGAAATAAATAAAACCCCAACGTATATGTATTGGTCGAGATTAATCTTGACCCATGGTACCGGTGTTGTCAAATGACGTGTTGCGTACATAAAGTACCGGTGTTGTCAAATGACGTGTTGCGTACAATCATGGGATCTTATGATTAATCTTCTCGTGTTGCTTACGGGTGATCCTGAACCATATGAAATTGAATTATGAGTACATATATATAAAATATCATGTTATCTTAGAAGTATGTGATTTTATGTAAATTTTTCCAATGAATCCCGAAGTCAATTAAGTCTTGGATAACCAATTTTGTTTCGGTCATAGTTTCTTCGTTACAAGTCCGTTTTCGTTGATTCAAATTGCCATCTTCTTGGATCGAGTTCTTCTTTAAGACTATGAACTGTAAATACCTTGGTTTGTATTCAAAATCATACGGCATAGGTGAAAGTTTAGTGAAACATATGAAGTTAAACATTTTTGTTACAACAAAATCATTTAATGACCATTTTTCCAAAAATACTTATACTTTGAAAAACCAAGTTTTACCTTGTTAAATTAACATATAAATAAGTTATGTTACATGTCTTGAAGTATTTTAAAAGTTAAATTAGAAGGATCTATTTAGTTTGCAAACAAGTTTGAAAACATTCAAACTATGTTCTTGTTGTTAAACTTGTATACCACAAAATATGATAGCTATATATATATGAATCGAATAAGGTTATGAACATAGATTCTACCTCAAGTTCCTTGGATGAAGTTGCTGTAAAAGAGAAGTAAGAAGCTAGAATCAAAAGGGTGATAGAAGTGGATGAAAGTTTGGAAGTAAGTTGGTGTTCTTGGAGGGTTTTCTTGAAGTGTTTTTGTATGGTTTTCTTATGGTGTTTTAGTATGGTTTTTGAAGCTAGATCTTCTTGGTAAGTTGCTGAAGTGTTATGGAGTTTAGAGTTCTTGAAAGAGTGTGTGTTTTTGCTAAGATAATTGAAGTGAAAGTGAATCAAAAATGATGATACATATATACTCCTAAAAATGTGATCTTTAAGGATAACATGACAAAATTTTAGTTTGTATTTTTGTAATTAGTCTTGCAATGATTCAAAAGTAATTACCTTATACATAAGGCATGAATAAGGGCTGGTTAGGTGGTGATTTTGATGTGTATTTACTATTAGTAAATACGTATAGGAGCTAGGTATGATACGAGTACAAATACTCTAGGTATACGTATAGAAATTTTGTGAAAAATGAAATGAGGATTCAAATATAGCTATCTTTTGTGAATACATTTATATGGTTTTATGTATTTAAGTTCTTTAAAAGTAATTAAATACATTACTTATACAATATATGTATAACATTATAAATCTTAAGTATATATGTCAAATAACGTTACGTATTGTTATCGTTTTGAAAACTTAAGTTAGTAGTTTCAAAATACACATATAACTTGTTGTTATTAATATAAAATGAGGTATTAAATCATTCTTTAATCATGTTAAATATGTATATATACATATATATACACAGACGTATAATTATCATATATTGTATAGTTCGTGATATCATCGGTCAAACTAGACGGTCAAACGTTGTATAAAACTCTTTTCGGAAATATAAGTCTCAACAATTTGGATTACTTATCATGTTGGTAAGGTTTAATTTATGTAAATATTAATATTATAAGTATAGAATGATCGAAAAAGTGCGGGTCGTTACATTACCTCCCCGTTAAATAAATTTCGTCCCGAAATTTTAAAATTGTACCTATTTTGCGTCATCGAGAAACAAGTGTGGATACTTTTGCTTCATCTGATCCTCTCGTTCCCAAGTAAACTCGGGACCTCTTCTAGCATTCCAACGAACCTTAACAATCGGTATATTGCTCTGTTTGAGCTTTTTAACTTCACGGTCCATGATTTCGATTGGTTCTTCGACGAATTGTAGTTTCTCGTCGACATGGATTTCTTCAAGAGGAATGGTAAGGTCTTCCTTTGCAAGACACTTCTTAAGGTTCGAGATGTGAAAGGTATTATGTACTCTGGCGAGTTGTTGCGGTAACTCGAGTCGATAAGCTACCGGTCCAATGCGTTCGATGATCTTGAACGGGCCTACGTACCTTGGGTTCAGTTTACCCCTTTTGCCGAAACGTATTACACCTTTCCAAGGTGACACCTTTAGCATAACCATGTCCCCGACCTGAAACTCTAATGGTTTCCTTCGGACATCGGCGTAGCTCTTTTGGCGACTACGGGCTGTTTTCAATCTCTCCTTGATTTGTACTATCTTCTCGGTCGTTTCGTGTATAATCTCGGGACCAGTTAAATGTCGATCTCCTACTTCATTCCAACAGATAGGAGATCTACACTTCCTTCCATACAATGCTTCGAATGGCGCAGCTCCAATGCTCGCATGATAACTATTATTATACGAGAATTCTGCTAACGGTAGATATTTATCCCATCCGTTTCCAAAATCGATCACACATGCCCTGAGCATGTCTTCAAGAGTCTGAATCGTTCTCTCACTCTATCCATCGGTTTGTGGATGATATGCGGTACTCATATCCAACCGAGTTCCTAGTGCCTCCTGTAGTGATTGCCAAAATTTTGAAGTAAATCTACTATCACGATCGGATATAATGGAAATAGGTATTCCATGCCTTGAAACTATTTCCTTTATATACAATCGTAATAGTTTCTCCATTCTATCCGTTTCCTTTATAGGCAAGAAATGTGCAGACTTGGTGAGACGATCAACAATCACCCAAATGGTGTCGTATCCCCAGGCAGTCTTTGGTAACTTCGTGATGAAATCCATGGTAATACCATCCCATTTCCATTCTGGGATTTCTGGTTGTTGAAGTAACCCTGACGGCTTTTGGTGTTCTGCTTTGACTTTGGAACAAGTTAAACATTCCCCAACATATGTTGCAACGTCGGTCTTTAAGTTAGGCCACCAATAACGTGTCTTAAGATCTTGGTACATCTTTCCAACTCCAGGATGTATCGAATATCTTGTCTTATGTGCCTCGTTCAATATCAACTTCCTTAATCCACCCAACTTCGGTACCCAATTACGATTTGCAAAATATCGAATTCCATCTTCCCGCATAACGAGTTGCTTCTCATACTTCTTCATTATTTCATTTCCTATATTTTCTTTAGTAAGTGCTTCTCGTTGAACTTCTTTGATTTGTGAGTTGAGATTCATGCGAATTTTTATGTTCATCGCTCGTACTCGAATTGGTTCTCGTTCCTTTCTGCTTAGTGCGTCAGCCACCACATTCGCTTTCCCGGGATGATAACGAATTTCACAATCATAGTCGTTTATTAACTCGACCCACCTACGTTGCCTCATGTTCAATTGTTTCTGATCAAAAATATGTTGAAGGCTTTTATGATCAGTAAACACAGTGAATTTAACCCCATACAAGTAATGTCTCCACATCTTCAATGCAAACACGACTGCTCCCAGTTCTAGATCATGCGTCGTATAATTCCGCTCGTGAATCTTCAATTGTCGGGATGCAAATGCAATTACTTTCTTTCGTTGCATAAGAACACAACCAAAACCTTGTCGCGAAGCGTCACAATATATTTCAAAATCATCGTTCCCTTCAGGTAACGATAAAATAGGCGCCGTAGTTAACTTCTTCTTCAATAATTGAAATGCGTTCTCCTGCTCCGAGGTCCATTCGTATTTCTTCCCTTTTTGCGTTAATGCTGTCAATGGCTTAGCTATTCGAGAAAAATCTTGAATAAACCTTCTATAATAACCGGCTAAACCCAAAAATTGGCGTATCTGCATTGGTGTCTTAGGAGTCTCCCATTTTTCAATAGCTTCAGTTTTTGCTGGATCAACCTGAATTCCTTCGCTATTAACAACGTGACCAAGAAATTGCACTTCTTTCAACCAGAAAGCACACTTAGAAAATTTAGCATAAAGTTGTTCTTTTCTCAACAATTCCAGTATCAACCTTAAATGCTCTTCATGCTCTTGCTCACTCTTGGAATAGATAAGAATATCATCAATGAAAACGATAACAAACTTATCTAAATACGGACTACAAACTCGATTCATGAGGTCCATGAATACAGCTGGCGCATTCGTCAATCCAAACGGCATAACCAAAAATTCGTAATGACCATAACGTGTCCGAAAAGCAGTTTTCGGAATATCCTCTTCTTTGACGCGTAGTTGATGATAGCCCGATCTTAAGTCGATTTTCGAATAAACACATGATCCTTGCAATTGATCAAATAAGTCATCAATTCTCGGTAGTGGATACCGATTCTTGATAGTTAACTTATTTAATTCACGATAATCTATACACATTCGGAAAGATCCGTCTTTCTTCTTGACAAACAAAATTGGAGCTCCCCACGGTGATGTACTTGGTCGTATGAATCCACGGTCCAATAATTCTTTTAACTGACTTTGAAGTTCTTTTAATTCGGACGGTGCAAGTCTATATGGAGCACGAGCCACTGGTGCAGCTCCTGGTACTAAATCTATTTGAAATTCTACCAATCTAAATGGAGGTAATCCCGGCAATTCTTCCGGAAAAACTTCAGGAAAATCTCTTGCCACAGGCACATCGTTGATGCACTTTTCTTTCTTTTCGACTTTATTAACATGTGCTAAAATAGCGTAACATCCCTTTTCTAAACACTTCTTGGCTTTCAAACAGCTAATGAGTTTTAGCTTTGAATTACCCTTCTCTCCATAAATCATCACCGGTATTTTATCCTTACCAGGAATACAAATTGCCTTCTTGGCACAAACAACTTCCGCTCCTATTTTGGACATCCAGTCCATGCCGACTATTACATCAAAACCTCCTAATTCTACGGGTATTAAGTCGATTTTAAACGTTTCTCCGGCTAGATTTATTTCACAATCACGACAAATTTTATCGGCTTTGATTAGTTTACCATTAGCTAACTCAATCAAGTACTTAGCATCTAGAGGTAATGATGAACAATTCAATTTAGTGTAAAAATTTATACACACGTAACTTCTATCGGCGCCAGTATCAAATAAAATAGATGCTGATAAGTTATTGATGGTAAACGTACCCGTAACAAGCTCCGGGTCTTCACGTGCCTCTCTAGCATTAATAACAAACGCTCTTCCACGTGCAGGTCCGCCATTCTTTTCTGGATTCGGGCACTGACTCTTATAATGACCTTGTTTTCCACACCCAAATCAAGTAACGTTAGCCAAAGCAGTTCTATTTGCGTTGGTGGCAGGAGTCTTGTTACCATTTGCATTTGTAACGAGAGCCTTACAATCTTCAGCAAGATGTCCCTGTCGATTGCATTTGGTGCACAACACACTACAGTAACCAAAGTGATGTTTGTGACAACGGTTGCATAAAGGACTTTGTCCTTTGTAACCAAAGCCTGAACCGCTACCCGCACCTTTCGTGGTTTCTTGTTTCTTATAAGGTTGTTGTTGGTTACCTCGATCATAACCTCCATTCCACTTTTTCTTGTTCCCCAATACCTTCACCTCAGTATTGAATGCTTTCTTGTCCAAAATGACCTGATCCATTAGCTCGTTCGCCATGGTTATAGCTTCATGAATTGTTTTAGGTTTCGATGCTGTAACGTTTGCCTTGACCTTTTTGGGCAAACCAGCTTTGTACATTTCAATCTTCCGTTCTTCGGTTGGAACCAATTCAGGACATAGCAAAACTAATTCCATGAATCGCTGGTTGTAGTTGGTGATTTCAGTACCAACCACCTTCAAACTTCGTAACTCATCTTCTAACTTAATAACCTCATTCCTTGGACAATACTCGGTGATTATCATTGCTTTGAATTCTTCCCATGGAGTATCATAAGCTACATCTCCTCCTACCGCCTTCACATAATTCTTCCACCATGTGAGTGCACTATCTTGTAAAGTGCACGATGCAAACTTGGTCATGTCTTTTTCATCACAACCGCTGATTTTGAACACCGTCTCCATCTTTTCTATCCATCGGGTTAAACCGATAGGTCCTTCCGTTCCACTGAATGATGATGGCTTGCAAGCTTGGAACGTCTTGTAGGAGCATCCTACACGAGGATTTGGATTAACTGCAGCAGCTCTTGCAGCCTCAACCCATAACATTCTGTCGTTCACTCGCTGGTTGATGAGTTCCTCGAGTTCTTGTTCCGTCATTCGATTCAATCGCGCCATTTCCTAATGAAAGAAAATAATTATTCACATGGATTATTATAGATGTAGTGTGTATTTATAGTACATTATAGCTTATTAATAATATGAACTAGGTATTATTATAAAAGCCTTTTCTTCTTATTAGCGTTTTATAATTATATCTTGGGTAGTACCTACCCGTTAATGTTCATACTTAATAGCTTAGTACAGAATCAATTACTACAATCTAAATAATACTTAACCATGGAAAATTATTGCATTTCATACTTCAATATTTTACATATGCTTATCTTACATCGAACATTAAGCAAACCACACTATTAATATTATACAAAACATTATTCGGTTCCATGGTTTGACACAGCAGCGCATCGTTTGATCTATTTTCTAGGACGTTTAGACACAAAGATTTGCTTAACGCTTATCCTAACTGTCTGCCTATATTTTGGCTGTGGGACTGAAGAACTGGATGCCGGGACAGAACGAATAGGAATAGCGGGGATAGGGGTGGTAGTGTTGAGTGGAATTGGTGCCACATCATTCTCATTAAACTCGGAATTTGGATTTTCTAATTCATTAGCCTTTCGTTTCTTTCCTAGTTCGAACTCATCTTTTGTAATTTCCTGTATTTCTTCCTCGGGTTCACTTTCCTCCTCGGGTTCACTTTCCTCCTCGGGTTCACTTTCCTCCTCGGGTTCACTTTCCGGGTTCTCTATAGTTGGTTCATCCGGAATTTGTGAGTCTTCCCCAAGGATATCATTTTCGTCATCGGACAGGTTAATGACTGGAACGCCATCTGAAGATTCTGATTCGGAGTCGTTGATTGTGATAACAATTTTTGAGCTCGACATCTATCACACAACAACTAACCCATTAGTACTTATATAATATTTACATATAAATTTTAACCAACAGTGATAAGCAATGGTTTTTTTTTTTTAAATCAGACCCGGTCAAAGTCCAGACTTACTAATGTATCCTAACGGCTTCTCGGTTAGACACACTAATGCAGACCTGGTTCGCTAAGACCAACGCTCTGATACCACATGTCATAACCCGTCCTTAACCATAAGAACGTGTTAGATAACGTATGATTTCATTGCGAGGTATTGACCTCTATATGCGACATTTTTAAAAAGGAAAACTGCATATATTATACATTACAAACCAAACCATTATTTTTGTTACAAGCTTTAGACAATAAAAAGATGATTATCGTTTAACGATAATCTTCGACTTACAAACTTTACAAATGATAATAACAACACGATTTCTAGCATATTTTACAACACACGTCCTCGGATATGCAGTTTTATTTTTGACACAAATATGAGTACGCATGATCCTGCTTAGATTCAACATAATGCAGCGGAAGCTTTAATTATCACCTGAGAATAAACATGTTTAAAAACGTCAACATAAAGTTGGTGAGATATAGGTTTAGTGCGCAGCAATATATATATATATAGACCACAAGATTTCGTATATAAACATTTCAATAAAAATATTCTAAGTGGTTGAGCACTTGGTAACCATACTTAACATTTTCACGTCGCATATTCCCTTTAATATAAAATCTTACTACACCGTACCAAGTGTAGTCTCAAAACGAAGTACTGTGCAACCGTTGAATACTGGTCGTCCAGTCCGGTTGGGGTTGTCAGGCCCGATAGATCTATCAACAGGATTCGCGTTTACAATACCGCTGTAAATATTAGTTACCAAGCTACAGGGAAGTATGCCAGTGGTACAACTCAACGTAGAACATATTTTTCAGTTACTTGTGTCCATATCGTAAAACATAAAATACATGTATTCTCATCCCGAAATATTTAGAGTTTAAAAGTGGGACTATATACTCACTCTTGTCTTGATGATATATATATTTTGACTCGGTCTTCCGGTTGATATCACGAACCTATCCATATATAATATATCAATATGTTTTCATTTTAAAACAAACGTTATATATATATATACTTGTTATACTTTTAATACTTTGAATATTTCCTTAGTCCGAAGTTAGCTGTCCGAGGTTAGCAATTCAATTTTTAATGGTTCATTTTTAGATGTTTAATATACCCGCAATAAATAAAACCCCCAACGAAATAAATAAAACCCCAACGTATATGTATTGGTCGAGATTAATCTTGACCCATGGTACCGGTGTTGTCAAATGACGTGTTGCGTACATAAAGTACCGGTGTTGTCAAATGACGTGTTGCGTACAATCATGGGATCTTATGATTAATCTTCTCGTGTTGCTTACGGGTGATCCTGAACCATATGAAATTGAATTATGAGTACATATATATAAAATATCATGTTATCTTAGAAGTATGTGATTTTATGTAAATTTTTCCAATGAATCCCGAAGTCAATTAAGTCTTGGATAACCAATTTTGTTTCGGTCATAGTTTCTTCGTTACAAGTCCGTTTTCGTTGATTCAAATTGCCATCTTCTTGGATCGAGTTCTTCTTTAAGACTATGAACTGTAAATACCTTGGTTTGTATTCAAAATCATACGGCATAGGTGAAAGTTTAGTGAAACATATGAAGTTAAACATTTTTGTTACAACAAAATCATTTAATGACCATTTTTCCAAAAATACTTATACTTTGAAAAACCAAGTTTTACCTTGTTAAATTAACATATAAATAAGTTATGTTACATGTCTTGAAGTATTTTAAAAGTTAAATTAGAAGGATCTATTTAGTTTGCAAACAAGTTTGAAAACATTCAAACTATGTTCTTGTTGTTAAACTTGTATACCACAAAATATGATAGCTATATATATATGAATCGAATAAGGTTATGAACATAGATTCTACCTCAAGTTCCTTGGATGAAGTTGCTGTAAAAGAGAAGTAAGAAGCTAGAATCAAAAGGGTGATAGAAGTGGATGAAAGTTTGGAAGTAAGTTGGTGTTCTTGGAGGGTTTTCTTGAAGTGTTTTTGTATGGTTTTCTTATGGTGTTTTAGTATGGTTTTTGAAGCTAGATCTTCTTGGTAAGTTGCTGAAGTGTTATGGAGTTTAGAGTTCTTGAAAGAGTGTGTGTTTTTGCTAAGATAATTGAAGTGAAAGTGAATCAAAAATGATGATACATATATACTCCTAAAAATGTGATCTTTAAGGATAACATGACAAAATTTTAGTTTGTATTTTTGTAATTAGTCTTGCAATGATTCAAAAGTAATTACCTTATACATAAGGCATGAATAAGGGCTGGTTAGGTGGTGATTTTGATGTGTATTTACTATTAGTAAATACGTATAGGAGCTAGGTATGATACGAGTACAAATACTCTAGGTATACATATAGAAATTTTGTGAAAAATGAAATGAGGATTCAAATATAGCTATCTTTTGTGAATACATTTATATGGTTTTATGTATTTAAGTTCTTTAAAAGTAATTAAATACATTACTTATACAATATATGTATAACATTATAAATCTTAAGTATATATGTCAAATAACGTTACGTATTGTTATCGTTTTGAAAACTTAAGTTAGTAGTTTCAAAATACACATATAACTTGTTGTTATTAATATAAAATGAGGTATTAAATCATTCTTTAATCATGTTAAATATGTATATATACATATATATACACAGACGTATAATTATCATATATTGTATAGTTCGTGATATCATCGGTCAAACTAGACGGTCAAACGTTGTATAAAACTCTTTTCGGAAATATAAGTCTCAACAATTTGGATTACTTATCATGTTGGTAAGGTTTAATTTATGTAAATATTAATATTATAAGTATAGAATGATCGAAAAAGTGCGGGTCGTTACATTATATCCCTAGAAACTTGGCAAAACGAACCAAAACCGAAGAAGAAGAAACGAGCGAGTCGGAATAAGATAGTTGTATTCGTGTGGTGTAATATATGTAATATAGTGTTCTTATGCTTTATGATATATGTAAAAATTGCTTGTATTAATAAGTATTTTTTTTATGAATCTAACTCTTGTCTATTTTACAGCTTAAAAACACAAAATGGATAGACAACCCAATATTTTAAGAGACCTACCCGGAGACATGATTGATGAAATCTTGTCTAGAGTCGGTCAGAATTCCTCGGCACAACTATTTAAGGCGAGATCAGTTTGTAAGACATTCGAAGAACGTTCCAAGAATGTCTTGGTTTATAAGAGACTTTCGTTTGAAAGATGGGGGATATCACATTGGGAAACCCATAAGTTACGATGTGTTTACTTTGACGCATATATTGCGGGGAACCCAAATGCTATTTTACGCAACGGGTTAAGAAATTATTTTGACTCAATATATCCGAATATTGGACTTCGTGATTTAGAAAAAGCGGCTAACATGCAACATAAAGAAGCATGTTATGCTTACGGATTAGTAATGTTCGCTTCTCACCAAAGTGAGAACAAGAACATCGGGCTACAACTATTAAACAAAACGTTTCCACAAGTGACGGAGTCGGTAATTGGGGTAAGAAATGAGGTTTTTAGATTGTTACGGGACTGTTGGACATTACGTAACCCTCGTCCCTTTGACGACGTTACAACACGCTGTCTTATCAATGGCCATAACGGTTATGTTCCACAAGACCAAGGATGGGAAGTAGTCCTAGTATAACCAGAATGCATGACTTGTTTCTGGACGTATGAATTACGTGTCTTTATTGCCTTTGCTGAACGACTTGTGTACTAGCTAGAATTATCTTCACAACTATCTTGTATCAAAGTTATTGTGTGCTATATTTCATGCTTTATGTAAAATTAGCGGTATTGTAAGTTTGTAAAATATTGTATAAAAGTTTGAACGCGAAATATTATTATAATCAGTTTTTCATATAGAATTGTAGTAGTTGAATTGTATATTAGCTACTAAGTATGAACTTAATGGGTAGGTACTACCCGAATTTAAACTTATAAAACGCTAATATGAAGAAAAAGCTTTTATAAATGAGTTCATATTATGCTACGAAATACTATTAACTACTCTTAATATTCTGTATGATTAACTTGTTCCATTTGACTATTTTGAAGGAAATGGCACCGACTACTCGACACACCGTGAATATGAATGAAGAGGAATTCCGTACTTTTCTAGCTTCAAACATAGCCGCAGTACAGGCTGTGCTACATACCAACAATAACCTTGGATCTAGCAGTACAGGAAATCGTGTAGGATGCACCTACAAAGAATTCACTGCCTGCAAACCTTTGGAATTTGATGGAACCGAAGGACCGATCGGATTGAAACGGTGGACCGAGAAGGTCGAATCGGTGTTTGCCATAAGTAAGTGTACTGAAGAGGACAAAGTGAAGTACGCTACGCATACCTTCACAGGTTCTGCGTTAACATGGTGGAATACCTATCTAGAGCAAGTGGGACAAGATGATGCGTACGCACTACCGTGGTCAGCATTCAAGCACTTGATGAACGAGAAGTACCGTCCCAAAACCGAGGTCAATAAGCTCAAGACAGAACTTAGAGGGTTACGAACCCAAGGATTTGATATTACCACGTACGAAAGACGATTCACAGAATTGTGCCTATTGTGTCCGGGAGCATTCGAAGATGAGGAAGAGAAGATCGACGCGTTTGTGAAAGGATTACTGGAAAGAATCCAAGAAGATATAAGTTCACACGAGCCCGCCTCCATACAACATGCATGTAGAATGGCTCACAAACTAGTGAACCAGATTGAAGAAAGAATTAAAGAACAGACTGCTGAAGAGGCCAATGTGAAGCAAGTCAAAAGAAAGTGGGAGGAAAACGGTGATAAGAATCACCAATACAACAACAACAGCAATTACAACAAAAATCGCAACAATTATCCCAACAATCGCAACATCAATCGCAACTACAACAAACGGCCCAACAACAACAACAACAACAACAACAACAACAACAACAACTACAACAATCATCCCAACAACAATAATAACCACAACAACAACAACAATCAGAAGCAGCTTTGCCAAAGGTGTGAAAAGTATCACTCGGGGTTCTGCACCAAATTTTGCAACAAGTGTAAAAGAAATGGTCATAGCGCGGCGAAGTGTGAGGTCTACGGACCAGGGGTTAATAGAACGAAAGGAACAAATGGTGTCGGAACGAGTAATGGCGGAGCAAGTAGTGTCGGAGCAAGTTATGCCAATGTAGTTTGTTATAAATGTGGAAAATCGGGCCACATTATTAGAAATTGCCCGAACCAGGAGAACACGAATGGACAAGGCCGCAGAAGAGTTTTCAATATTAATGCGGCAGAGGCACAGGAAGACCCAGAGCTTGTTACGGGTACGTTTCTTATTGACAATAAATCTGCTTACGTTTTATTTGATTCGGGTGCGGATAGAAGCTATATGAGTAGAGATTTTTGTGCTAAATTAAGTTGTCCATTGACGCATTTGGATAGTAAATTTTTACTCGAATTAGTAAATGGTAAATTAATTTCAGCAGATAATATATGTCGGAATCGAGAAATTAAACTGATTAGCGAAACATTTAAGATTGATTTGATACCAGTAGAGTTAGGGAGTTTTGATGTGATAATCGGTATGGACTGGTTGAAAGAAGTGAAAGCAGAGATCGTTTGTTACAAAAATGCAATTCGCATTATACGAGAAAAAGGAAAACCCTTAATGGTGTACGAAGAAAAGGGCAACACGAAGCTACATCTTATTAGTAATTTGAAGGCACAAAAACTAATAAGAAAAGGTTGCTATGCTGTTCTAGCACACGTCGAGAAAGTACAAACTGAAGAAAAGAGCATCAATGATGTTCCCATTGCAAAAGAATTTCCCGATGTATTTCCGAAAGAATTACCGGGATTACCCCCACATCGATCCGTTGAATTTCAAATAGATCTTGTACCAGGAGCTGCACCAATAGCTCGTGCTCCTTACAGACTCGCACCCAGTGAGATGAAAGAACTGCAAAGCCAATTATAAGAACTTTTAGAGCGTGGTTTCATTCGACCAAGCACATCACCGTGGGGAGCTCCTGTTTTGTTTGTCAAGAAGAAAGATGGTACATTCAGGTTATGTATCGACTACCGAGAGTTGAACAAACTTACCATCAAGAACCGCTACCCACTACCGAGAATCGATGACTTATTTGATCAACTACAAGGCTCGTCTGTTTATTCAAAGATTGACTTACGTTCCAGGTATCATCAAATGCGGGTGAAAGAAGATGATATTCCAAAGACTGCTTTCAGAACACGTTACGGTCATTACGAGTTTATGGTCATGCCGTTTGGTTTAACTAATGCACCAGCTGTGTTCATGGACCTTATGAACCGAGTGTGTGGACCATACCTTGACAAGTTTGTCATTGTTTTCATTGATGACATACTTATTTACTCAAAGAATGACCAAGAACACGGTGAACATTTGAGAAAGGTGTTAGAAGTATTGAGGATGGAAGAATTGTACGCTAAGTTTTCAAAGTGTGCATTTTGGTTGGAAGAAGTTCAATTCCTCGGTCACATAGTGAACAAAGAAGGTATTAAGGTGGATCCGGCAAAGATAGAAACTGTTGAAAAGTGGGAAACCCCGAAAACTCCGAAACACATACGCCAGTTTTTAGGACTAGCTGGTTACTACAGAAGGTTCATCCAAGACTTTTCCAGAATAGCAAAACCCTTGACTGCATTAACGCATAAAGGGAAGAAATTTGAATGGAATGATGAACAAGAGAAAGCGTTTCAGTTATTGAAGAAAAAGCTAACTACGGCACCTATATTGTCATTGCCTGAAGGGAATGATGATTTTGTGATTTATTGTGACGCATCAAAGCAAGGTCTCGGTTGTGTATTAATGCAACGAACGAAGGTGATTGCTTATGCGTCTAGACAATTGAAGATTCACGAGCAAAATTATACGACGCATGATTTGGAATTAGGCGCGGTTGTTTTTGCATTAAAGACTTGGAGGCACTACTTATATGGGGTCAAAAGTATTATATATACCGACCACAAAAGTCTTCAACACATATTTAATCAGAAACAACTGAATATGAGGCAGCGTAGGTGGATTGAATTGTTGAATGATCACGACTTTGAGATTCGTTACCACCCGGGGAAGGCAAATGTGGTAGCCGACGCCTTGAGCAGGAAGGACAGAGAACCCATTCGAGTAAAATCTATGAATATAATGATTCACAATAACCTTACTACTCAAATAAAGGAGGCGCAACAAGGAGTTTTAAAAGAGGGAAATTTAAAGGATGAAATACCCAAAGGATCGGAGAAGCATCTTAATATTCGGGAAGACGGAACCCGGTATAGGGCTGAAAGGATTTGGGTACCAAAATTTGGAGATATGAGAGAAATGGTACTTAGAGAAGCTCATAAAACCAGATACTCAATACATCCTGGAACGGGGAAGATGTACAAGGATCTCAAGAAACATTTTTGGTGGCCGGGTATGAAAGCTGATGTTGCTAAATACGTAGGAGAATGTTTGACGTGTTCTAAGGTCAAAGCTGAGCATCAGAAACCATCAGGTCTACTTCAACAACTCGAAATCCCAGAATGGAAATGGGAAAACATTACCATGGATTTCATCACTAAATTGCCAAGGACTGCAAGTGGTTTTGATACTATTTGGGTAATAGTTGATCATCTCACCAAATCAGCACACTTCCTGCCAATAAGAGAAGATGACAAGATGGAGAAGTTAGCACGACTGTATTTGAAGGAAGTCGTCTCCAGACATGGAATACCAATCTCTATTATCTCTGATAGGGATGGTAGATTTATTTCAAGATTCTGGCAGACATTACAGCAAGCATTAGGAACTCGTCTAGACATGAGTACTGCCTATCATCCACAAACTGATGGGCAGAGTGAAAGGACGATACAAACGCTTGAAGACATGCTACGAGCATGTGTTATTGATTTCGGAAACAGTTGGGATCGACATCTACCGTTAGCAGAATTTTCCTACAACAACAGCTACCATTCAAGCATTGAGATGGCGCCGTTTGAAGCACTTTATGGTAGAAAGTGCAGGTCTCCGATTTGTTGGAGTGAAGTGGGGGATAGACAGATTACGGGTCCGGAGATTATACAAGAAACTACCGAGAAGATCATCCAAATTCAACAACGGTTGAAAACCGCCCAAAGTCGACAAAAGAGCTACGCTGACATTAAAAGAAAAGATATAGAATTTGAAATTGGAGAGATGGTCATGCTTAAAGTTGCACCTTGGAAAGGCGTTGTTCGATTTGGTAAACGAGGGAAATTAAATCCAAGGTATATTGGACCATTCAAGATTATTGATCGTGTCGGACCAGTAGCTTACCGACTTGAGTTACCTCAACAACTCGCGGCTGTACATAACACTTTCCATGTCTCGAATTTGAAGAAATGTTTTGCTAAAGAAGATCTCACTATTCCGTTAGAAGAAATCCAAATCAACGAAAAACTTCAATTCATCGAAGAACCCGTCGAAATAATGGATCGTGAGGTTAAAAGACTTAAGCAAAACAAGATACCAATTGTTAAGGTTCGATGGAATGCTCGTAGAGGACCCGAGTTCACCTGGGAGCATGAAGATCAGATGAAGAAGAAATACCCGCATCTATTTCCAGAAGATTCGTCAACACCTTCAACAGCTTAAAATTTCGGGACGAAATTTATTTAACGGGTAGGTACTGTAGTGACCCGAACTTTTCCCTGTTTATATATATTAATTGAGATTGATATTTACATGATTAAATGTTTCCAACATGTTAAGCAATCAAACTTGTTAAGACTTGATTAATTGAAATAGGTTTCATATAGACAATTGACCACCCAAGTTGACCGGTGATTCACGAACGTTAAAACTTGTAAAAACTATACAATGACATATATATGGTTATATATATAGTTAACATGTTTTTATTATAAGTATGTATCTCATTAGGTATTTTAACAATGAGTTATATACATAAAAATGAGACTATTAATTTAAGAAACTCGAAAACGATATATATAACGATTATCGTTATAACAACGTCTTACTAGGTACATATGAATCATATTAAGATATTGATACACTTGGTTAATTATGTTAAATGATAAGTAAATATATTATTAAGTGTATTAACAATGAAATACATATGTAAAAATAAGACTACTAACTTAATGATTTCGAAACGAGACATATATGTAACGATTATCGTTGTAACGACATTTAACTGTATATACATCATACTGAGATATATCATATATCATAATATCATGATAATATAACAATTTAACATCTCATTTGTTATAATAAACAATGGGTTAACAACATTCAACAAGATCATTAACCTAAAGGTTTCAAAACAACATTTACATGTAACGACTAACGATGACTTAACGACTCAGTTAAAATGTATATACATGTAGTGTTTTAATATGTATTCATACACTTTTGACTTCAAGACACTTATCAAAATACTTCTACTTAACAAAAATGCTTACATTTACATCCTCGTTCAGTTTCATCAACAATTCTACTCGTATGCACCCGTATTCGTACTCGTACAATACACAGCTTTTAGATGTATGTACTATTGGTATATACACTCCAATGATCAGCTCTTAGCAGCCCATGTGAGTCACCTAACACATGTGGGAACCATCATTTGGTAACTAGCATGAAATATCTCATAAAATTACAAAAATATGAGTAATCATTCATGACTTATTTACATGAAAACAAAATTACATATCCTTTATATCTAATCCATACACCAACGACCAAAAACACCTACAAACACTTTCATTCTTCAATTTTCTTCATCTAATTGATCTCTCTCAAGTTCTATCTTCAAGTTCTAAGTGTTCTTCATATATTTTACAAGTTCTAGTTACATAAAATCAAGAATACTTTCAAGTTTGCTAGCTCACTTCCAATCTTGTAAGGTGATCATCCAACCTCAAGAAATCTTTGTTTCTTACAGTAGGTTATCATTCTAATACAAGGTAATAATCATATTCAAACTTTGGTTCAATTTCTATAACTATAACAATCTTATTTCAAGTGATGATCTTACTTGAACTTGTTTTCGTGTCATGATTCTGCTTCAAGAACTTCGAGCCATCCAAGGATCCGTTGAAGCTAGATCCATTTTTCTCTTTTCCAGTAGGTTTATCCAAGGAACTTAAGGTAGTAATGATGTTCATAACATCATTCGATTCATACATATAAAGCTATCTTATTCGAAGGTTTAAACTTGTAATCACTAGAACATAGTTTAGTTAATTCTAAACTTGTTCGCAAACAAAAGTTAATCCTTCTAACTTGAATTTTAAAATCAACTAAACACATGTTCTATATCTATATGATATGCTAACTTAATGATTTAAAACCTGGAAACACGAAAAACACCGTAAAACCGGATTTACGCCGTCGTAGTAACACCGCGGGCTGTTTTGGGTTAGTTAATTAAAAACTATGATAAACTTTGATTTAAAAGTTGTTATTCTGAGAACTATGATAAACTTTGGGTTAGTTAATTAAAAACTATGATAAACTTTGATTTAATTATTATGAACATGAAACTATATCCAAAAATTATGGTTAAACTCAAAGTGGAAGTATGTTTTCTAAAATGGTCATCTAGACGTCGTTCTTTCGACTGAAATGACTACCTTTACAAAAACGACTTGTAACTTATTTTTCCGACTATAAACCTATACTTTTTCTGTTTAGATTCATAAAATAGAGTTCAATATGAAACCATAGCAATTTAATTCACTCAAAACGGATTTAAAATGAAGAAGTTATGGGTAAAACAAGATTGGATAATTTTTCTCATTTTAGCTACGTGAAAATTGGTAACAAATCTATTCCAACCATAACTTAATCAACTTATATTGTATATTATGTAATCTTGAGATACCATAGACACGTATACAATGTTTCGACCTATCATGTCGACACATCTATATATATTTTGGAACAACCATAGACACTCTATATGTGAATGTTGGAGTTAGCTATACAGGGTTGAGGTTGATTCCAAAAATATAATAGTTTGAGTTGCGATCAATACTGAGATACGTATACACTGGGTCGTTGATTGATTCAAGATAATATTTATCTATTTATTTCTGTACATCTAACTGTGGACAACTAGTTGTAGGTTACTAACGAGGACAGCTGACTTAATAAACTTAAAACATCAAAATATATTAAAAGTGTTGTAAATATATTTTGAACATACTTTGATATATATGTATATATTGTTATAGGTTCGTGAATCAACCAGTGGCCAAGTCTTACTTCCCGACGAAGTAAAAATCTGTGAAAGTGAGTTATAGTCCCACTTTTAAAATCTAATATTTGTGGGATGAGAATACATGCAGGTTTTATAAATGATTTACAAAATAGACACAAGTACGTGAAACTACATTCTATGGTTGAATTATTGAAATCGAATATGCCCCTTTTTATTAAGTCTGGTAATCTAAGAATTAGGGAACAGACACCCTAATTGACGCGAATCCTAAAGATAGATCTATTGGGCTTAACAAACCCCATCCAAAGTACCGGATGCTTTAGTACTTCGAAATTTATATCATATCCGAAGGGTGTCCCGGAATGATGGGGATATTCTTATATATGCATCTTGTTAATGTCGGTTACCAGGTGTTCACCATATGAATGATTTTTATCTCTATGTATGGGATGTGTATTGAAATATGAAATCTTGTGGTCTATTATTATGATTTGATATATATAGGTTAAACCTATAACTCACCAACATTTTTGTTGACGTTTTAAGCATGTTTATTCTCAGGTGATTATTAAGAGCTTCCACTGTCGCTTACTTAAATAAGGACGAGATTTGGAGTCCATGCTTGTATGATATTGTGTAAAAACTGCATTCAAGAAACTTATTTTGTTGTAACATATTTGTATTGTAAACCATTTTGTAACGGTTGTGTGTAAACAGGATATTTTAGATTATCATTATTTGATAATCTACGTAAAGCTTTTTAAACCTTTATTGATGAAATAAAGGTTATGGTTTGTTTTAAAATGAATGCAGTCTTTGAAAAACGTCTCATATAGAGGTCAAAACCTCGCAACGAAATCAATTAATATGGAACGTTTTTAATCAATAAGAACGGGACATTTCAGTATTCTCAGCCCAAAAATATATATATTGCAAAAGCAATTAAAAAGAGAGCAAATGAAACTCACAATACTGTATTTTGTAGTAAAAATACATAGGATGACAATGAACAAGTATAGGGTTGATCTTGGATTCACGAACCTATATCAATTGTATATTTATTAACACACGTAATTGTAATCGAACAAGTATATATATTGTCATTATTAGTGATGTAATTATATATATATATATATATATATATATATATATATATATATATATATATTAAATTAATAAGTTTCATTATATATATTTTCAATTTATATATAGTTATTGATAGTGTTAGGTTATATATATATTAAATATGTCTTTTTTTGTATATATAACATTTGTCTATTGAAATTAGTAATTAATAATACTAAATAATATTTGTAATGGTAAAATGATAATACTTAATAGTACTGATAAAAATGATAATGTTAATAATTTTATTAGTGACAAATATAATGATAAAAATATTAGTTTTACTGTTAATGGTAGTTTTAATGATAAATCTTATAATTTTGACAATAATAGTTTTTTTTTAATAAAATGAAAAATTTAATATTGACGGTAAAGAAAATAATTATTTTGATAATAATACTTAATAATAGTAATTTTAACAATTTTATTATTAATAATAATATTAACAATAATACTTATGTTTATAATAACAATTCCAATGTTTATAGATTAATACTAATACTACCATTAATGAAAATAATAATAAATTTTATTATCCTCATAATAATAATCATAATCATAATAATAATAAATGATAACTAATAATAATAGTAATAATTGTAATACATATTAATAATAACATTAATAATAATAGTAACGATCTGATATTGAAAAACTACCTTTCAAGCCTTTCTAAAAAAAAATGCCCCATGTAGGACTCGAACCCGAGACCTCCCGCTCCCACACAAACACCCTTAACCATGCCTCCAACCTTGCCTTTCTGATTTATAAAGTACACTAATATATATCTAGTATTTGTTCAAGTATGAATCATCTTCTTCTTCACCAATCCAAACAATCCAAATAACACAATAACGCATATAACGAATTCCTAAATTTATTTAAAACTTGTAATCAACCATAATAGTAAAAAAATATGTTCTTGATAAATAAAACAAAAACAAAATAAAAAAACCCAGTACTCCTACTGCTGTTCGTCGGGTGTTTTTAAAAATAATAATAATGATTTTGTGATTTGTAACGTTTTAGATAAAAGTTATAACACGAAAGGTGTTTCAAATTACTTCTAAAAACTTTAGCAATCGTCAATTTAACAGAAAATTCTAAAACAAGTTCGAATTTGATAAATAAAAATTCAGTTGACTTTTTAATTCTAACTTTGACTCTTCGAATTCGAAATCGTATTGACGAATTAACACCTGAAAATTTGAGGAAACATTCACAACGTGATTTAGGGCACTTCTGCATTGATAGATTTTAAAAACTCACCCAAATTCAATTCCTTGCTCATCCTAGTCGCGAACAGAATAGGCAAATTTCATGTTTTTTTAATTTAATTAAAACAAATATTAGGAGGTAATTAAAATTAGGATAAGAAATGAAAAGAGTTAGAGGAATCTGTTTTAATAGATGTATAAATCGATCGAAGAATATATAGCTGGAGAGACAGGTCTTCACGAGCTCAATAGAAGGCAGAAAAAAAAATTAACAAAAGAAGAAAAACTGATAGTGATATGTAAATAAAAAAAACTACACGTGATCTGTACTATATATTGCATTTATATATTTAATGTTAGATATAAATAAATACCTTAATAATAATAATTCTATTTACATTACTAATAACAATAAAAATACTGATTTAATTAATAATAATAATAATTTTATTAGGGATAATGATGATTAGATGTATTGCAATAGAAATAATAATTTTTAATGATAATGGTAATAATACCTATAATCACAATAATAAATAATATTAAAAAATATATATATTTTTAATTCTAATTATAATAATAATGTTACTAGTAATGATAACAATACTATTAGTTATAATAATAATAGTATAACAAATTTAATATATCCTATTTCATATATATATATATATATATATATATATATATATATATATATATATATATATATATATATATATATATATATATTCAATATTCATAGCCATGTTTTATATGCACGTTGCGTGTTATATATATATATATATATATATATATATATATATATATATATATATATATATATATATATACAATTTATGTTTTTAATATTAATTAGATAACTAATTATATATATATTAAACAATTAAACTTAAAAAAATAACATTACACCTTTAATATTTTGATAATGTTGGTAATTTATGTTTGAAACCGTATATATCCAATATGCTCTATCTCTTTAAAGTAATAGGTTTTAATTATTTAAAAAATATATATATATATATTTTTATAATAACTAATTTATATAATAGTTCATTGATGTATTTAATATAATTATTTACATGTGTAATTATTTATATTTGCATTTCTGTTTACAATTAAAGGTTCGTGAATCGTCGGGGACAGTCAAAGGTCACATGATATATGAAACAGTTCAAACTTTTGAGATTCAACATTACAGACATTGCTTATTATGTCGAAATCATACAGAGATTAAGTTTAAATTTGGTCGGAATTTCCCAGGTCGTCACACCAGCAACGTCCAAGAGGAAATTTGTTGATGCATATTTGTATGGCCGTCGCTGGGCGAATAACTTTTATTATTACATTGTACACCTAGATATATTACACGCGTAAAACTGGTCAGTTACATGAGCATATGTAACTGTTGGAACATAATGTTCAGAAGTCCATTCATATGAATGAGGCCCATTCGTTCAGAAGTCCATTCAATATTAAACCCTAAACTCTAAACCGTTCATGTTCAGAGGCGGAGCAAGAATTTAGTGATGAGGGTGGCTTACTCAATAATTAAAAAAAAAAAAAAACATAACAAATCATATAATGAAATATATTTTGAAAACAATGTAAACAAACATAACCATTTCTAAATAAAATTAACGTATGATTCAAATCTATATATAAGTTTATCAAAAATAATCTGATAAATAATAATAATGCACGCGCTGACCATTTTTCTTGAGGTAACCTGTCAATAGTAGTTAAGTTGTTACCATAGTTAAAATGCTAATAAAAGATATAGCAAAACGTGAGCATTTAAAAAATTGTACCTAATGTGGTAGAAGTTGTACGCGTCTGCGCTTGTTGACAGCAAAAGCATCTGTTATCTCATCCGAAGTAAATGAATCGGCAATGTCCCTTTCAATGTAAAGAATCAAACAACTTTTAAAATAGTCATCACTCATGCTACAACGAAGTCTCGTTTTCATAATCTTCATTGTTGAAAAAGCTCTTTCACTTATTGCTGTTGAAACTGGAAGAATAAATACAAGACGAATCAATCTGTCAAGCATTGGATACACTTTAACCCTCCCAGTTTTTTGTAGGCCTCTACATAACTCTGCAATCGTTTGAACATTTTTTAACTCCGGATCATTAGGAAAATCTAGCTCACAATGTTGCAACTCAGATTTCAGCTGAATATTTTCTTGCTCTGTAAAGTCCAAAGGATAGAATTTTTTTTGCTAGACTACAAATATCAGCTTTATTGAATGGATTTTTAGGGTTTAGAGCGACACTGAGTCGAAGAAGTTCCATCACAGACTCATTAAATCTAGAATTTAACTCTTGCAACTGACTGTCAATAGCAGCAAAGAATACGTCAACTCGATAATGATGTTCAACAGTCACATTGTCCCTTTCCGAATGAGAGCGGATAATATCTTTGTAAGATTGACTCATTTCAGGAACTTGGATGTTATTATTCTCAGAAAAGGAAACAACTTTATCGAAAAGTGATTGCCATCCTTCATCTCTTAGATTTTGAATCAAACTCTTAATAGTAGAAACCAAAGACAAAGCATTGACGATATCTTGAGATTTGCGTTGCAAAGCTTGACAAAGCTTATCGGTTTTCTTCATTATTTTCTTCATCAAACGCATCACAAAAACAAAATCAAATGATAATAAGTGTGTCAGATCAAAAGAAGCATCACTTTTTTGAGAAGAAGTAGATCCGTTAATAGCAATGTCATGTAGTACTACAATGACGGGACCATATAATCTCAACAAGCTACGTATTAATCGATAGTGTGAACTCCATATTGTATCTCCGGGTCTTTGCAAACTTTGGATTTGATTTACGCCTTTACCAGTCTCAAGTTCTCCAGTTTCGGCCAAAAGTGAAATTTCAGAAATTTGAGCATCTTGTATTTGATCGTGACGCTTGGAAGAAGAATCAATGACATTAATTATAAAGTTTAAATTTTTAAAAAATTTATGCACTTCGACCACCTCTTTAGATGCTGCAACTAAAGCTAATTGCATCTGATGAGCAAAACAATGTATATAATACGCGTAAGGGCATTCTTTTAATATTAGACCATTTGTATCGGGAGCAAGTGACGGCGTCGCTTGCCCTGCTGGCACCCAAGTAACGGCAAAAACAGCCGCATTGCAGCGTCACTCGCCGACGTCTCTTTGGCGTCGGTGAAGAAGAAACGGGAGAAGTAACGGTAGGATGGGACACGTGGCCGAAGGTGATGGTGGAAGGATTTTGACCTGGTTGAATATAGTTATGATACATATATTTATAGGAAAAATAATAATAAATAACTACAATAATATGCATCATAAATTGGGACTATAACTGAGATGATACACACATAGCATATCTGGGAATGGATGAAAGAAGAAATCAAAACAAATAAAATACTAACCACCATATGAGTAAACTTTGAAGCAGATATATCGATGTGCAAGATGACGAAGAAGAAAATAGGTAGCTTTTTGCAATTGCAAATCTTGATAAGAACTAAAAGAAAAGAAAGCCATGGAACCACATGTGGATTAAATTTTGTCCACTTGTTTTGATTACTTAAAATTAAAAGAAAACAAAAATTAGTAAAAGAAGTGGCCCAAAAATAAGGGGGTTAGGAATGCTGAATAATATAAATAAAATTAAATAAAACAGAAAGAAAAAAGATAAATAAAATGCCACGTCAGCATTCCACTAAAAGTAACACAAAAAAAGTAACACCACCACTACTCCACTCAGAAAAGTAACACGTCCTACTCAGCAAAAAAGTACAAAAAGGCAAATGACACTAAAAGTGACACCAGTCACCATTACGAATGGTCTTAAAGCTTGTCATCCATTCCATTCCCCACACATATTACTAGCCCCATCATAACTTTGACCTCGAATATCTTGAAAATCAAATTTATGAAAAGAAAGGGATGACAATATTTCATTTTTTAATGTCAACGCGGTAGTATCTTTGACATGAACCAAGTCTAAAAACCTTTCTTTTACATGCCCATCTTGGTCAACGAATCTCACAACAATTTCCATTTGCTCTTTCTTTGATTCATCTCGGCACTCATCAACAATCAAACAAAATTTTGCATTCCCGATTTCATCACGAATTGACCGTTGAACATTTCTAGCAAAAATATGCAAAATTTCTTTTTGCACATCAGGTGAAGTATATTGGGAATTTTGTTGAGCATTATCTAAAACAACATTCTCAACTTCCTTGTTGTAAGAAGAAAGAAACTTTAGCAATTCCAAAAAGTTTCCCCGATTCATTGAACAAGGCCGCTCATCATGGCCCCTAAGAGCACATGCTTGCATCGTGAGCCGTTTAATTATCTCAACAGAAATTTTGACTCGCAATCTATTGTCCATAATCTCTTGCGTTGTTTGTTTTTCTATCACATTTTCTATATGACCAACCTGGTTTCTAAAATCCTCATAACATTTCACAGAAAAATTATGAGCAGAAGCCGGAGATGTACCTTCATTTTAATGAATGCACAATCTTTACCACAATTAATCTTTTTCCATTTATTGAACCCCTTTGCAGTAAATCTATCTGAACCAGCTCGTCCAATAAGTTTCTTATTAAATAGATAACATGAAAAACAATATGCATCATCTTTTTCTAGAGAATATTCTAACCACCAAAATCTACCAAACCACGCTGCTTAAAAGCTTCGATTGCCCTTTAAACCACTAGCACTTAGTGGATAATTGATCTGTGAATTTGATATGGTCCCAGTCTAATATATTCTCGTATAATCTCATCACGTTGGTTACTTGGATATTCTACTATCGAAGGTCGTAGACCAGGATCCCTAACTAATGAATCTACCTTAAACTCTCTAGAGTTTGGTTTGTCATTCTTTTCAACATTAATTGGAGGAGACTCTTCCATATTATCATCATTCGTTTGTGGTTGTGCTTCATTAACATCTTTCACAACATTATTTACTCTTTTTTTTTGTGATTGTTGATCATCGGCAACACTAGTTGTTCGCGAGAAAAAAAATGAAAAATAGTTTTTTTTTTACCCATAATTTTAACCTAAAATCATATCAATAAGACAATAAAAATTGGGGCTAAATCATATTACAAGCACAATAAATTATTATATATATATATATATATATATATATATATATATATATATATATATATATATATATATATATATATATATATATATATATATATATATATATATATATATATATATATATAAAATTCTTAATCGTTATCAATCTACAAACAATAAATATTAATTAAAAAGAAAAGAATTAGACATTTAGACTTATTTTTTCGATGAGCGTCAGTAGCTTTACAAGAGCAACTTGCAAGATAAGAATTAGGTATTACGGCTTCGACTACTTTTTTTTATTTAATTACTTCGCGTGACTTATTATAACATAATACTTTCCTAAATTTTTAATTCAAATATGTTGGGTCCATGAGTCCATCTAACCAAAGTTGGTTATTTAAATAAAAAACTAACATGGATAAATTGTTGATGGTGACAAATTGTTATATGGGCTAAAAAAATATAGTAAATATATAAAAGACTTGGGCTCATGGGGGTGGCTTAATACCCCCTGCCCCCCTCTATCTCCGCCATAATCGTGTTAACAATGTAGCAATAGCTCAATGGTACCCGATACCTTTCAAGCTGGGACCCGTTATGTGGAAGCTTTTCCATAAAATAGGCACATGTTCAATCCCCACTTGCGGCAAGAATTTACAACTCATGTGGCAGTGAGATGATGATTGCTCCTGTCAGAATTTGCAGGGTCTACCAGTTTTTTCATTTTCATTTTTTCTTTTGAATTAATTTAGTAAATAAATACATTAAATAAAATAAAACATATATTAAATATAAAAAATACACAAAAAATTCAACAATACATAATTTAACGATTACATAAAAAACAACTACATAATTTTAATAAAGCATAAAATAAACTAATGCATAGTGCGAATGTCGATAGAAGGTTTCAAATACGCTCGACTAGATCCTCGGTAAGTTGGTCGTACACTGCCCTATCCCTTATTTCTCTAGCGATAATGTCTCGATCTCGTCCTCTGTTTTTTATATGTTCGGGATGATTCTACATGTCCTCGGCATTAAATATTCTTCCCGCTTACTTAGTGCAAATCCATTATCTTCAAAAATTAATTTATGTAATATGAGACAACAATCCATCACTCTTCGCATCTTGTTTACTGACATAGTGCCTGAAGATAGTCGTAAAAAATGAAACCGGCCTTGAAGAATCTCAAATGCCCTCTCTACATCCTTGCGGGCACTAGCTTGAAACCTGATAAACTTAATCGTAGGCTCTTATGTGGGGCACGAATATCCTTTTACTAGAGTCACCAGTCGGAATATATACCGTCGGCAAGGTAATATCCCTTGGTCAACTGATGACAATTTACCTCAAATGGTGCGGATGGAGCCATTCCCTTGTTAAGGTTATCAAATATAGGGTATTGATTTAAAACATTTATATCATTGTTGGATTCCACCATCCCAGAAAAAGCATGCCAAATTCACTAGTCATATGAAGCAACTATTTCAAGCATAAGAGTCGGTTTCTTGCGATCACCCTAAGTGTATTGTCCTTTTAAAGCAACGAGACAATTTATCGACTCCCAATGCATACAATCGATACTCACGAGTATACCCGTGAAACCCTGTCTTTTCACGTGTGCACTATACAATCGTGCAACATCACGTGCGTTGAGAGATCTCATTTATTCACTTATGTATAAAGTGATGACACACATACAAATTATAAGTAATATAGACATGGTATTGATGATGACTCGCTCATTTGTAATATATGAGTCCCACATATCAGGAGTGGTTTCATACGCCAATTAGCTTATAGGCGAAGTACATTTTTGTAAAGTAGTAAAATTCGGCCTACTGATAGCATGAATACTTTCTATAAAATAACTAAAATGCTCGGAAATATCATTATGAGAGAAAGTAGTTATACCTTGCACAATTTGGAGGAATAATTGTATTCGTACACGAAAACGCCGCGTCTCACAAAAATAACCGTTCCACAATCGTTGCGCGAACTCCTCACGATCTCTGGGAATGTAACCTCGAACTCTTTGAATACGCACCGCAGACTCGATATCGGACTCATCTTCTTCTAATTGTTGAATAAGTTGAACAATTCGCATATCCTCCAAATCGTAATTGGAATCACGTAAATACGAACCCATATATAAACATGTAAGATTTCATAAAATGTAATAAAAAGTTGAGAGAAATAAATAGTTTGGTGTATAAAAAATGATAAGTTAAATGAGTTTATAAAGATAAAATTAATACATTTAAAATAAAATTTAGAAAAAACAGATGTATATATGTCGTCAACGGCTATAGGATCACAATTCGCTACCTAACATTTGACCTTTTTTCCATCAGATTATTCATTGACGCCTCATAGCGTCAAAATTCGACATCGTGTGACGTAAAAATCGCCAACTCAGTTGACAGATGCCAAACTGACGTCCCTTTAGTAACAGTGTAACGTAGCGTAGTAGTCTTATGTCATGAGTGCCACGTCTACACGATAAAGTAAATTGTTACTAAAAACCTACCTCCATATCACATTTGACCTAAAAAAACTATCTCCACGTGATTTATTTACATTTTTCTTGAATAAAACATATAATAACATTTTATCAAATGAAAACACATTGCATTATTTTGGGAAGAAATACACAAATGAAAAGAAATACAGTGGAAATATAACACGGGTATTCGTTACTTAGTTCCGCTACAAGTCACTAAATAAATGTAAAACCTGAACCTTTGAACTTTTCCTTAATGATACCATCAATTCGTTGTTGCATCTCCGGAGTTAAATGATTTTTCCAATCTCCGATTTCACCTCGTCGAAAATACGACTTGTTCCACATCTCATACCCCAAACCTGCCAGATAAGAACCATTCTTGTTTACCTCTAAGTTCTTCAAATGCTCAAAACTGCAAAATTTCACAATCTTTTCAATCATTCCGTTTTCCTCTTCATCGACCGAAAATGGCACTCCCATAAACTCACCCAACCGCTTCACAATAACCTCAGGTTCCCTCTTAATACCTTCATATTTCAAAAAAAATATATTATTTGGAGAATCAAGACTAGCTTTCCAAAATCCTAACACGTGATCCCAATAAGGACCATACGTCAAAACACCCTCACAAAACATTTCAAAAGATTGATCAAATGAAAGTGGAGGTGCTTCTTTAGGTCTAAGTTTTTTTTAAGAAATGGAACAAGGACACCATCACATCTTTTGGATCCCTACAAACGTAAACTAATTTGCATCCAGAAGAAGGGTTAGTGATGGATGAAGGCAGCAAACTATGTGCGTAATGTGTGGCGAAAAGCCGAAGGGAATTATTAGAACAATCTTGTACTTTGTTGGTAGTAGTAGGGAAATCTAAGGATGGAAAGATTTCATGAGGTCCTTTTTGAAGCAAAGGATGATCATTAAAATCGAAAGTAGATCGATTTTGGATTGAAAACATGAGTGATCTAAGCCAAGTTGTGCCACTTTTCATGAAGGAAGATAAAATGAAATCGGTTGAGCGTGGCTTAAAGTGATGTTGCAAGAACATGACACCTAATAAGGCATCTTCAGGCAACCAATATCCTTGGTATAAGAACAGTTCCTCTGTTGACCAACCAATGGTTTTAGGAAGCTCGGTGATGAGTTGTGCATGTTTTTTGTATGTGCTTTTCTGATCATCATCTTTATCAATATCTTTATATCTATCAAATGTTGACATAATGATCGATCAAACTATTTGTGATGGCTGGTATGAATATATGAATTCCTACAAAACAACTTTATATATTATCACTCGAGTAGAGTCATTAAATGGAAAATCAATGATTGTTATGTGATTGGGTAACACATGTTATATATATGAATAATAATATATATGAATAGTAGTTTAAGGAATTAATGCAATGCTAACCGTATACATATTTTAATCTCGTTATTGAACACATGGATTATATTTAATATACCCACATGAATCACAATAATGCGTGTAGTAGCATAGCACGTGAAGTCTTCAAACGAACAATTATAATTATTCTCTTAGACCACTCCCACAGGGTGATAGTGCTAGCCGCCCTCAAGCCAAGCTAGTGAGGGCGTTGTTGGCAATGGTCTAGCCCTCGCTAGCCCTCGCCCACTTCGCCCTCCATCATTTCCTCACATAACATTTTCCAGCATGAAATATTTCTCCCTCTTCATTTATTTGTGTAATATTAACTTGTACCTACCCCATAAATACTTGTACATCAATTTATTTAGTTAATTTTGGTGGGGTATATGATTGGTAGTGTTTTGTTATGGGAATTTGATGGGAGAAAATGGAGAGAGAAAGCCGATGTAGCGGTGATGTGACGATGATGTGGCAATGAGGAAGGATGTCATTGTTGGGAGTATGGATAGCAATGGATCGGATTGGATCGGTTGAGACCATATCCATATCCATTTAGCTTTTGTTCATCCATATCCATATCCATATCTGTTTAATTTTGGTTTATCCATCCATATCCATATCCAATAGATTACGCGGGTTAATGGATATCCATTGGATATTCAATAATGTTATAATATTTCATAATATGTGATTAAAATAAAAATGTACTATAACAAAAACTTATATAATGTGGCATAATTAAAATATATCCATAAGAATCTATAATCTTTGTCGAAGATATAACACAATTTATTAAACTTACTATTAAACATAGACTATGACAAAATAAATTATGTAATTTATATGTTTATTTGATTATATATGTGTGTTTTATTGTCATTATATGATTTCAAGAAAAACATATGTGTAATCGTAAATGTATTTGTAATAGTAAATGTGTTTGTATATATCTATATTTATGTATTTCGGGTGTAAATGGATATATCCATGGATAAAACTTCTTCATCCATATCCATATCCATATCCGTATCCATTTTGTTTCATCCGTATCTGAATCCATGTCCATTTATATCATCCATACCCATTATAAATCGAGTGAATCGAATGGATATCTAGTGGATCGGGTGGAAATTGTCATCCCTAGTTGGGAGTGGTCTTATAAGAGAGGTGTCAACCATGACATACTTCTTTCCCGGGACTAGTTGTATGATATTGCATATTTTACATACATTTATCTTAGCAACATCCTTCATATTTATTGGTCCTTTGGATACGGTTTGGAGATAATTTGATGGTTTTTGTGAAGTATCGATTTCGAGAGCTACAAAGATGATAAAGTTGGTTATTTGAGCGTTTCGAGGTACATTATTCATCACTTTATCATGAGGTACCAGTTATATTAGTTCGGGTCAAGTATTATTGCTTTATTATAAAGTTTCAAGTCAGTATCTGCTACAGAGCATGGTCGCAACGAACCAGGTAGGCTAGCGACGCAAGGATTAGCACAAAATTAGTGTCGAGCATTTTTCAAAAGGGTGAAGATTTTCTAAGTATAAACTCGTGACGCGAGGGTTATCGATCACGACAAGACATGAAGTAATAATTTGATGTCGAGCTTATTGGAAAGAATGAGAAGCAGATTTAGTTGTTGGTCACGACACGACCAATCTATGTCACGACGCAACACTAACACGGGGTCAGTTCATGCAGCGTATAAAAAGGGTTGTTTAACCCTAAATTTATTCATCCATCATTCAGCCGAATTTGGGAGCTTCAAGGGCGATTTTTAGGTGGTTTAGGGAGAACTCCACACCATCTAATCATCGTAATCATTAATAGATCGAGCTTCAATCTCTTCTTCATTCAAGATCATCTCTATGTTTAATCTTTGTTCATCAACAATGGTTTCTTCTATGTTTTTTATTATTGTTTTTAGCATGATTGTTGGCTAAATCTCTTCTATCTACTTAGGCTAAATACTATGTTGGATGCCAATTACATTGATTAATTGATATATTCATGATATTTTGATGTTTTTAGTAAATTAAACTCTTATTGATGCTTGTGATTGAATTAGTTGATATGTACAATTGTCCGGATATAGTGACCATTTGAAGGAGTCTGTTGTGCATGTTGTCAATAGCTTAATCTATTACTAATGAATTTGGTTGTCATTGTCTAATTTGGTGACGCGAATTTGAGTCTGTTATAACTTATTAAGGTGGTAATTTGGGTTGGGTAATTTGAGCAATTAGTGGACCAAGGTATTGAATTGATTCAAGCATTGGTTGAAATAAGAGTTGATTGATTTGATTTCAGACAACTTTGGGTCACAACTATTAGCATTAATTCAATCAATCTGCTTAGCCGCAAGCGAAAGAGGTCTTTGGTGAGAGGGAACCCTAAGCCAATAAATTCTACCTTGAAGTGTTTGCTAATAGAGAATTGTGGGTGAACCGGTGGGGTAAATTTCATGTGTATTGATATTTAATCAGGATTTAATCTTAATGCATCCAACATAGGGAATACAGCCTAGGTGGACATATTTCTTATAATCTGATTCAAATTTATCTTAATTCGTTTTATTAATATAAAAAACCAAAAATATTTTCTTTGTTTTATCACTTCTCTTGATCTGGCTAATCGTTAAATAGCCACAAAAAATTATTCGTACTTTCCCTTATTTTATTTTTTGTTTAGTTAATTAAATTTAGTGATTTAATCTTGAATTGCGCTAAATATTATCCTTGAAAAGATACTTGGATTTACCAATATATATACTGCCACAGGATCGGGTACACTGCTCGTTAGTGTGTAATATTTAATAACCGATATTTTCCTAATATAAATAATGGACGCGATTTTACAAATCATTGTCACATCAGCGCCACATCAGCAATTTCTTTCGAGGACTAACTCATGACTAAACACTACCAACCATAACATATTTCTTAAACATTTTTAACTTTTTATATTACATTTTTTAAATTATAGTTATTTAAATTGTAAATACTTATTCAAAACTAAAATTTCATTAAAAATTTAAAACATTACAATAATTAAAAATCAAAAATTAAAAACATTACAACGATAATTAAAATAAAATGCGACATTAATTAAAATACAATACTAGAAAATAAATAATCAAACTACTCGTCTTCGTTCGAGTCTTGCAATTGTCTCGCATATTTATTCTTAATTTTCTCCCAGGCTCTCATTAGCATTTCATATTATTCAGGATGTAAGTCTTTGGAAACCGGTTTGGAAAGAAGCTTCAAACCTTTAAACATTGTCCGCATGTCAGTGTCTTCACATAGCTTTTTCATGATTCAAATCGCCGCTAGTTGTGAAGCTTCGGCGGATTGAGTTATCTTTAATCGTACTTCATCAGATGACATATCAACTCGTGACATCGGATGAGTACGAATCCCTTTGACTTTTAGCTCAACTTGGAGAGCATCGGATTGGGTCTTGATCCTTAAATAAATTTTTAAATTGGCGTGAGTCTGTGTTCGTGCTTGTGTTCGGGTTGGAACTTTCGTCAGTAACATTTATTGGTATATCGCCGGCTTGTTTTCTTTTGTTGATTTCTGTAATACCTTCACCTTGTAAAAACTTCGGGCATTTTACTCCATTTCCCACTAATTTGAACAGCATGTCTTTGCTCCGGAACTAGCGAATTATATTGTCCTCGGACTTCACCCCAAAATGAATTAAAAGTTTGTGAGTTTCTCGCATTCGGATGTTTGGAAACGTACACAAATGGCTCGGCTAAAATTCTAGTTTCCAAGTCGGTCCAAGCAACTTTCGAACACTTCACTTTCTTTCCTTTCAGATCGGCTACGGGTTCGGGTTCGGGTTCAACCTCGGGTTCGCGTTCCCGTGTTATTTCGGGAACTTCTTTGTCATCCAATTCGGTGGGTAGTGTTGTGATATCGGCTAAAAAGTCACGTTTTCACCTCGGTATTAAGGCCCAAAAAACAATAAAGTTCCAAACTTTATCGCCAAAATACCCGTTTCGTCGGTTAAAATTGAAGAACAAGTGATTACGAAGACGGTGCAAAAAGAATCAAGAGAATCGGAGCTAAAATGAAGATTCTAGAGCGAAAACGGTGAAAGACAAGAAATCAAGTTACGATCCAGTGAATTCAGCAAACCAGGGCAGGCCAAACGGCCTGCCACTATGACAAATGGCCTGCCACACGGGTCAAGTAAACAATCACAGCAAACGGGCAAGGCTCGCAAACGGGTACTGCAAACGGCTTGCCAAACGGCCTGCTAGCCGTTTGCAGGCATATTTCAAGTCTATTTAAAGGGTCTTTGTCATCCATTTTTACACATACTTCAATTCACTTCTTTCTCTCTCTTTCTACAATATTAGTCATGCTTTCGAGGTCTTCGACTTCGTGCGAAAAAACTAGTACCCGGAGAAGAACGTCGAAGATTGTATTAGGAGCGGTCTGGAGTTTGAAGTTGTTACTTTTGTATTCGGAACTCGTTTAATCTATTAGTACTTCTATCTCTTGTCTTTGTATAATGTTTTCTATTATTATGCTTTGTGATATTATTTCCATGATTAGAGAGTAGTTATCTTTAGTGTATGTTATGATGTAGTCAGTTATAATTCCGAAATAATATTATGGTTTGTGTATGTTGTCGAGATGCTTTCCGATTATGCTTTAAACTCAATCGCTTTTCAAACTAATAGAACGTAGTTATCGACTCTGTTATTAGGAATTCGTGAACCCCGATTCAGAGTACACTATCTGTGTCACCCCTTGGTAAGAGAAGTTTATCGAATACAACGTGAGTTTGACTGAGGCACACCGGTTGTAGTAAGTCCACTGAGCCTTGGATTCCGACTGAGGACTCTTTCGTAGTGAAACATCTAACTAAACCCCTAGTACATTGTCGGTCCTAGACCATGCTAGTGTAGTCACCAAGCATATAAACTTCGTACGTGCACGGTAAAGCACATCGGTTGTTGTAAGTTGTAAAATCTGAGAATGAGTTTGTGTTTACAGGGTCCTAATAGTGCTTTCTGCAAAACTTCATGAATTTTGGTTGAGTTTTGAAAAGTTCCGAATTGATCCGTACGATTGAAGGGAGGAAGAAGAAGACTGAAACATGTACCAGGTAAAAGGGACAGTGGCAATGGTTGTAATTTTGTGATGTTTTTTTTTTTGCTGTGGACACTATGTGTCCTTTATGCTCCCTTGCCTCCCTACACCCAACAAGAAACCTTTTATTTACCAACCAATTATCAATTCACAAGAACCGATTCAGCAACTCACAGAGCTTGATCCGACCCAAAATCTAACCCGGATATAACCCGAATACATACCCAGCCACTTAATAGCTGTTAACTTTCCACGATAAATCTCTAACGATTGCCAGGGACTACCAGTTCTAATTTTTCAAAATATTTTCATATTATTCAAAAATGGTCCCTCAACTTCCTGAAACTTTCATTTTTAGCTCCTAAACTTTGGAAAATTTACAATTTTGGTCCCTGAACTTTCAAAGTTTTACACTACTGGTCCTCAACTTTCGTAATTGCTTCACCCAAGGTCCTTAATGTTTATTATTCATTATTTTCACACGAAACATTTCTAGTGATTTATTCACTGAATTATTGATGTATAAAGTTTAGAGGACAAACCTTCTTGCCCGTTAGACTTATATAGTAGGTGAGTACGGAAACTCTCGCGTTTTGAGCTATTATTGTGGGGTAGTCAGGAGCATATGACTATTTTGGGCCAACGATATTATATTTTATCTTCCACATTGTGTTGATTCCGCTTTGTAAATGGAATTTGTTTTGGGTTACTGTTATGTGATGACCCGGAAATTTCCGATCAAATTTAAACTTTAATCTTTATATATATCCGACACGATAAGCAAAATCTGTAATGTTGAGTCTCGAAAGTTTTGAAACTATATTTCTGTAATCAAATATCCTTTAACCATGCCTAACGATTCACGAACAATTATGTGTAAATAAATATATATACATATACATGTGTGATTATTAAATGGAGATATATTAATAAAGCATTGAACGGATTAGTTAATATGAATATAAGCTATGAGATCTATTTTATGAACTTGGAAATGTTATCAAGGTATTGAATAAATAATACTTTACATGAACGTATTTGTTTGATGTAAGTTTATCAACGAGATTAAAAGATAATATCAAATGATTGAATTATCAGATACATTGAATTATGATTTCGAGTCTCTGTTATGAGGTCCACTTTGAATTAGAAAACTCTTACTTTTAACGGTATTCGGAATAAATGGTAAAGTGATTTACAAGTAAGAACAAAGTATCACTTATTGGGAGTTAGACAAAAGTTAGTGGAGAATTGAATTTCATAATACTCGATTTATCATATAGAAAGAATAATTGGGATAAGATTCGTTGACTAGATAAACCCATTTGATATGTTATATTAAGATATATTATTTAGAAAGTTAAGAAAATTAAACTAAACATTTACGCATAAAAGAATGAAAACAAATTAAGTTTTAAAGCATAAACGTTATAGGATTTTTGATAATGTAAATGATCTTAAAATATATAATTAGTTTTGAAAGGATAACTAGTATGTTATAAGATAAATATTTCAAAAATGTGTATAAGATTATAAAATTTTAATTTAAACTAGTCATAAAACGTTTTGATTTTAAACTAATATTAATAAATAGGCTTTGATAATTAACAGGTTTATGAATTATAAAAGGAAATGATCAAAACACTCAAAAGATTAAGTTACACTTTGAGTGAGTTAGTTTTTAATTAATTTAAGTCTAGTTATTAATAAAGGTACATGTCACAAAACGTTTAATTTAAAATAAAATATTTTGACGAACAACGAGACTTTGATTTATGGAAGTAAATGACCACAACACTCAATTTTATAAGTTATATTTTTATAAAGGTAATTTATTGATGAGTAAGTCTAATTTTTGTAAAAGGTACACGTCGCGTAACGTAAAAGGCTAGTTTTCTAAATGTACGAAAGTGCGCCCGAAAAACCGAAAGTGGTACATGAGTCGTGAGACCACGACCGTGTCATTTTTGTAAAAATTATATTTTTACCATGAGCGTAAATATAATATAATATTTAATTAATTCTAAAGATTAAATATATTATATATTAATTAATATATATAAAATTACATATCATATGTCTTAAACGAGTGATATGTAGTAGGTGAAATGAAGTGTCGGTAGTCCTTAATGGATATGTGCTGTAAAGATCGCATAGGGAAAAGTTGGTGACTACATGCTATAAAAACTGAACACATCTCACTCTGGTTCATTTGCATCTTCTTTCTATTACCGAGTATTATGTATATTAATTAAATTATTATTATTATTATTATTATTATTATTATTATTATTATTATTATTATTATTTTTATTATTATTATTATTATTAGTAGTAGTAAATATACACATACATAAAATATTACGACGAGGTCATGAGCGGGTCATTTCAAGACAAGTTTTATGAGTAGGATAGGGCTAGGGAAATTATGAGTTATGGCTATGGAGGTGATGGGTATGGTTCATGGGTATGCTAGTGAGGTCAAATTTAGTGTTTGTCATCTCCGTTGCGTCTACGTACCTTTCATGCAATATTGAACCTCAATATTGATACGTGAGTACTCATAATTTAATTTTTACATACTAATAGTGTATCCCTGACTAGTGCTCGTGAATATAGGATTGTGCATGCTTGTATATTTGTTATTGCCCTTAGATAAGTTATGTTGAATCTTAAAGGTTGTTATACTAGGGATGAAATAAGGTATAAAATATGCATGTCTTTGGAAAGCTAGCGAAAAATTAAGAACTTTTCATTTAGATATCAAATGGATTCGATGAACGGTTAGAAAGTTATGAAATAAACGAATTGTATAATTAATTTCGTAATTAAAATTGCTGATGATAATTAGTGAACTAATTTTCTGGGTAATAAAAAGTGGTTATTTGGATTCTACTCGTCGAGTAGATGAATTTTCATATAAAGCACGTCTCGTTTCGTTGAACGGTTGTCAAGTTATGGATAAAAGAAGTTTTGTAAATTTTGATGAAACGTCGATACGGAAACTGAAATTCTCGCTGATCTGCGTTGTTTCAGATTAAAACAAAAATACCACTGAATTCTTTATTGTAAGGTCTAACAAACGACTCTGGCCGTTTGTCAATTCGAGTCTCGACGATTTTTCTAAAAATCGTCAAAGTTGACTGTTTGGTCACATTTTAAAATTCTAAAAAGAGTTGAAACTTTTTATTAAAAATATCAGTTTTGTATCAGTTGTCATGGTCGGCCTGATGTGTGTTTACTTTTTCCAAAAATCATGTTATATCTTTGTGGTAACGAGAATTTGAAGGCTTTGACCGTTTGTCAATCCGAGTTTCGAGGAATTTTCTAAAAATCTCCAAAGTAGGCTACTCGGTCACTTTTGTAAATTTATTAAAGCTGAAAAATTAACTTTGAAACGCCGAAACCGCGTTGGCAACTACGAGTTGTCTAGGTTTAGTTTACTTCTGTAAAATTTATGCTTAATCCTTTTTGGTAATGTGTAACTTTTATCTTTGGCCGTTTATCAATCGGAGTTCCGATAATTTTTCTAAAAATCGCTGAAGTGGCCGTTTAGTCATGTTTTACCGAAAAATCTTTTTTTGTATAAGTTATTGTGTTTTTGCATGTGACCTCGTTTTTACTTTAACCTTTGACTTTTGACCTTGAACTTTGACTTTTCCGTTAACTTTTCAGTTAATATTTTTGTGTTGACTTTCTCGAAAAACTAAAATACTATTTTATGATTATGAAACCATTTGTGATACGTTGTTTCACACGTCACCTTTTACTAAAATTTTAACTAAACATGAGTAATATAACATGTTACTATACTGTTGAGTCAGACTCGAGCATTAGGATTGTGGTACACTATGACTTAACCTAATTTGTTAGACAAATATTGATCAACATATATATATATATAATTAATATAGGTTCGTGAATCCGAGGCCAACCCTACACATATTCAATGATGATATATGTATTTTTACTACAAAATACAGTATGGTGAGTTTCATTTGCCTTTTTACCCTTTATATTTTTGGGCTGAGAATACATGCGCAACTTTTATAACTGTTTTACGAAATTGACACAAGTACGTGAAACTACATTCTATGGTTGGATTATCGAAGTCGAATATGCCCCTTTTTATTAAGTCTGGTAATCTAAGAATTAGGGAACAGACACCCTAATTGACGCGAATCCTAAAGATAGATCTATCGGGCCCAACAAGCCCCATCCAAAGTACCGGATGTTTTAGTACTTCGAAATTTATATCATGTCCGAAGGAGGATCCCGGAATGATGGGGATATTCTTATATATGCATATTGTTAATGTCGGTTACCAGGTGTTCAATCCATATGAATGATATTTTTGTCTCTATGCATGGGACGTATGTTTATGAGAAATGGAAATCTGAAATCTTGTGGTCTATTAAAATGATGGAAACGATTGTTTAAGTTAAACTAATGAACTCACCAACCTTTTGGTTGACACTTTAAAGCATGTTTATTCTCAGGTACGAAAGAAATCTTCCGCTGTGTATTTGCTCATTTTATAGATATTACTTGGAGTCATTCATGGCATATTTCAAAAGACGTTGCATTTGAGTCGTCGAGTTCATCAAGATTATTATCAAGTCAATTATAGTTGGATATATTATGAAATGGTATGCATGCCTGTCAACTTTCGATGTAATGAAAGTTTGTCTTTTCAAAAACGAATGCAATGTTTGTAAAATGTATCATATAGAGGTCAAGTACCTCGCGATGTAATCAACTGTTGTGAATCGTTTATAATCGATATGGACTTCGTCCGGATGGATTAGGACGGGTCTTCACAGTTGGTATCAGAGCGGTGGTCTTAGCGAACCAGGTCTTGCATTAGTGAGTCTAACTGATAGTCGTTAGAATGCATTAATGAGTCTGGACTTCGACCGTGTTTGCATGTCAAAAGTTTTGCTTATCATTTAGTATCGAAAAATTATTTGCTTATCATCCTTAAAGTCTAAGACACGTCTTACTACCTTTATTGCATAGACAGTGTATAGTTAAATTCATATCTTAGCGTATCTGTTATTGTTACCTTTGCCTGACAGCTTCCGTAGATTCCTCCGTAGCTTATGGGATTTTAGTATTATATATGCATATGTAAATTATGTATTGCAGGGTACTAATCTACATCCTATAATCTATTTCTTATCAAAAATCCTTCATCTGATCGTACGAGATGAATCCCTCAACCAGTTTGAGTCCATCAGATTTCGATAGCTATTTCGATAGTTATTCCGACAGCTATTTCGATATGGATTTCCACTCGAGCTCCGAAAGCAGAGTAATCGGAATGAATCGATCAATTAGCCATCATCTATTCTGAATGAATTGGAGATGGGTTCGTAGTCGACTTAATCAATGGAAACGCGAAGAAGGCGATCATTTCCACTAACCAAATTCACCTCTTGACAATGAACATAAAACGTTTACCGGCGAACCTGTTCGAGACACCATTTTCTCTCTCATTTCCAAAGTATCTCATCACGATCATATACTATCTCAGATTCTAAACCTCATTCATCCGCTCGTCCGAACCGACAATCATCCCGGTGTAATAGAAGAAGTTAACGAACTTCGCGCATAAGTTGTAGTCTTGGAAAATATGGTGCAAAATGTACCAGCTTCATCCAAATCACCGGCACCAACAGTACCACCAACAACCCAAATTTCAATATCACATGCCTCAACATCTCAATCTATACCTCGAGTATAATCATCATTCTACATGACATTCTACATCAGTTATCTTCGTTCGACATGGTGATTATGTAATCTCTAATGTTTTAGAGATTATTTATTCTAGTTCCAACTGAAAACTAAATGAGTTTAATATCATGTTAACTCATTAAATTCATGATTACATTTGAAGAAAATATATATGTATATATGTTTTCATAAAGATTGTAATTAAAAATTCTTTTGTACAAACTGTTAATAATAAAAATATTTTAACGGGTAGGTAATACCCGAGGAATATTTAAATTTCACATTAATAAGTTACACTGTATATTCTTCGAATCTGATTCAACAGTTATTCACTATCCTATTTACAACCACCGGGATACTTATCCATTCACCAAAGAATAACTATTTTCATTCAAATTCAATTTCATATTTGAATTTTGACGTATCAGAATCCAATAAGTGGCATAATGAAGAAATAATGGACACAATAAAAATTGATTAGAAACAGACTAATTAACAATATTAAATTTTATTAAGAAACCACGCTAACAAAATCCTAGCTAACTGTTCCTAGCTAACTGTTAATTCCGTATTACATTTTATTTATCGCAATTTATATTCTCGCAATTTTATTTATTTTCATTTAATTTCTGTTATTTACTTTACGCACTTTATTTATCGTCATTTAATTTCTGTTATTTATTTTACGCACTTTAAATATCGGGACACGTATACAAGGTTTTGACATATCATATCGACACATCTATATATATTATTTGGAATCACCATAGACACTCTATATGCAGTAATAATCGAGTTCTCTATACAGGGTTGAGGTTGATTCTATAATAATATATATACTTTGAGTTGTGATCGAGTCTGAGACATGTACACGGGTCACGATACGTATTAATTAATTCAAATATTATATATTAAACTATATATGAATGATTGCACTGTCAACTGCGGACTATCGACTGTGGACTAATAACATTGGACAATTAAAATGAATTAAAATATTGAATATAACATATGAAACTAAACAATTCTTCAAGTTTGCCACTTGATTTCGTCTTAAACCTCATTTGTATCTTCACGATTACATTCTGCGTTCAAACCTTTCATGATTCTTGAAAACACCTCAATCGATAGGATGAATCAACCGCACTTCATCTACGGAAGGAAAGATTTATGCATATAGTTATGCACCTGAGAAACTCTCGGCAATTGAGTAAAAGTTCAACACGTAGCCGCGTCAGATCCTTTGGCATTTATTAACAAAAACAACTTTGCGATCCCTTTTCAAAATTAGCCAATTTTGTCACAGCCCCAACAAGTCAACTTCGACTTTTCGTACGAAACAACCTTATTATAACGTTTATATATACGCGTACTCTTTTATTGTTACCAGGTAACCTTTCATATTCCATCATATTACCATCAGCGTTTAATCATCTAAAAACACAATTCTCCTGAAACCACCTCGGATTAATAACCGATGATTCAGATATCATAGCATTAAATGCAGAGGAAACAGAAAAATGGTAGATGGTCTAAACGGACAAAAGTTTGATGATAAAGAAAGGAGTGTTAGGAACGCTCGATAGAAAATTGGGTATTGAAAAACAGATTGAGTTACCCATGAAGGAGACCAAGGACAAATACAAGGACCAAATCCTATATTCAAAGGATTCAGGTAATTCTGGATCCGTTGAAATATTTAGAGAATATCTTGCTCCGAAGTCATGTTAAAATCTTGCGGAAAATCTTTCTCCATCAACCGTCGAACTTAGAAATTCCAAAATATCATCATAAATATCTTTGATATTTCTGAGGATATTTTCATAAATATTCTCGTCCGAAATTATATACCTCTTCGTGCTTCCTGTGTATCAATATATTGGAAACATTCAATAGAAAATATAGTACCGAAAAGCAGATTATGCGAAACTATGAAGAAAGCTGTGGATAAATCACAAGGAATGAATCTACCTTCAAAGAATCCAAATGATTCAGTGTCTGCGGAAATAGTTAGCAAACACATTACCCCTTAGTTTAAACCTTCACAGACAGATATTCTTCATCATCATCTTACCTTAAATATTATAAGGTATCTTCGTATCTTCCATTATACATATTCTCCATATTTCTGGAAATATTATCACAACTATTCTTATATGAGATCATTTATCTCTCCGTAATATCTGCAACATAAAAGAAACTGTGTTAGTTGCTAAATTCTGAAAAATTCAAATATGAATGTTTTTGAAGTAGTGTTGGGAACTGATGCATGGGTTAGTATAATATAATGACACTTGATCAACGTCATTATATTACGGTAATTCATGCTAAGTTTCTAATGGACGTGATGATTCACAGAATATACCGTCATCATGTACCATTTACACGATTCTTACATTCTACTTAATCTCTAAACATATCAAGGAACTATTTCTTGATGATTCGGTCTTTTTCAGGGTATTCTGGTAATTTAACAAAATCAGGATTTACCATTGCCCTTTCTTTCTTAGAACAATTACTATATTCCTTCTGAAATCCATACATACGAATTCCGGACCATTACGAGAGCTATTTAATCGCAAGAAGAAGAAACGAAAGGACAAAGCTCCGAAATAGAAATTCGGGGTATAAACCGCAGCAAATAGAAGAGAGCATTAACTATGGATGACGATGACTATAGAAGACAGAAGCAGGGACATCGAAATATAAGGGAAGGTGTAAAATCTAACAACAACCCGGAAATTACAACCCGTATATATCGATGCATATAGCAATGTAAAGACATGGGAGAACTAGAAACACTATAAACCCAAGAGTATAGTAGAAGTAAATATATTCTTCTGGTGGCAGATTAAAAAGAAGGATGACAGATATGCAAGTTAAGAGGATATCAAGGATCAGGATGGGATGAAGCATATTAACGAATACTTTAAAGTAGGAATTGAGAAAGAAAGAATAGAAGGTGTGAGTTGTAAGGAAAAGGAGAGGGTGGATTTATAGGAAAATTTTCGACAGAGCAATCGAAGCAGATTATCGCGTTTAATCAGAGAAGATCTGAATCTCCTTAATTACCGAAGAATCAAATCTTAATATGAAGATTTCTTCTAAATTCCTTAGATTTCGGAAATCAATCTTGACTACGCCACCTGTTAGGTCAAACCTGCATTTATTCATTTTCACTCTTAGGTGATAGCTTCATTCGTGCTCTTCACAAAAACAAATCGTTTTATCTATATCACTCAATTATGATAAAACTCTATTATCGATTCATATTCGTCATGAAAACATTTTATTAGTTAGCCATGACGACCTCGATCAAATTTCGGGACGAAATTTCTTTTAACGGGTAGGTAATGTGATGACCCGGAAATTTCCGATCAAATTTAAACTTTAATCTTTATATATATCCGACACGATAAGCAAAATCTGTAATGTTGAGTCTCGAAAGTTTTGAAACTATATTTCTGTAATCAAATATCCTTTAACCATGCCTAACGATTCACGAACAATTATGTGTAAATAAATATATATACATATACATGTGTGATTATTAAATGGAGATATATTAATAAAGCATTGAACGGATTAGTTAATATGAATATAAGCTATGAGATCTATTTTATGAACTTGAAAATGTTATCAAGGTATTGAATAAATAATACTTTACATGAACGTATTTGTTTGATGAAAGTTTATCAACGAGATTAAAAGATAATATCAAATGATTGAATTATCAGATACATTGAATTATGATTTCGAGTCTCTGTTATGAGGTCCACTTTGAATTAGAAAACTCTTACTTTTAACGGTATTCGGAATAAATGGTAAAGTGATTTACAAGTAAGAACAAAGTATCACTTATTGGGAGTTAGACAAAAGTTAGTGGAGAATTGAATTTCATAATACTCGATTTATCATATAGAAAGAATAATTGGGATAAGATTCGTTGACTAGATAAACCCATTTGATATGTTATATTAATATATATTATTTAGAAAGTTAAGAAAATTAAACTAAACATTTACGCATAAAAGAATGAAAACAAATTAAGTTTTAAAGCATAAACGTTATAGGATTTTTGATAATGTAAATGATCTTAAAATATATAATTAGTTTTGAAAGGATAACTAGTATGTTATAAGATAAATATTTCAAAAATGTGTATAAGATTATAAAATTTTAATTTAAACTAGTCATAAAACGTTTTGATTTTAAACTAATATTAATAAATAGGCTTTGATAATTAACAAGTTTATGAATTATAAAAGGAAATGATCAAAACACTCAAAAGATTAAGTTACACTTTGAGTGAGTTAGTTTTTAATTAATTTAAGTCTAGTTATTAATAAAGGTACATGTCACAAAACGTTTAATTTAAAATAAAATATTTTGACGAACAACGAGACTTTGATTTATGGAAGTAAATGACCACAACACTCAATTTTATAAGTTATATTTTTATAAAGGTAATTTATTGATGAGTAAGTCTAATTTTTGTAAAAGGTACACGTCGCGTAACGTAAAAGGCTAGTTTTCTAAATGTACGAAAGTGCGCCCGAAAAACCGAAAGTGGTACATGAGTCGTGAGACCACGACCGTGTCATTTTTGTAAAAATTATATTTTTACCATGAGCGTAAATATAATATAATATTTAATTAATTCTAAAGATTAAATATATTATATATTAATTAATATATATAAAATTACATATCATATGTCTTAAACGAGTGATATGTAGTAGGTGAAATGAAGTGTCGGTAGTCCTTAATGGATATGTGCTGTAAAGATCGCATAGTGAAAAGTTGGTGACTACATGCTATAAAAACTGAACACATCTCACTCTGGTTCATTTGCATCTTCTTTCTATTACCGAGTATTATGTATATTAATTAAATTATTATTATTATTATTATTATTATTATTATTATTATTATTATTATTATTATTAGTAAATATACACATACATAAAATATTACGACGAGGTCATGAGCGGGTCATTTCAAGACAAGTTTTATGAGTAGGATAGGGCTAGGGAAATTATGAGTTATGGCTATGGAGGTGATGGGTATGGTTCATGGGTATGCTAGTGAGGTCAAATTTAGTGTTTGTCATCTCCGTTGCGTCTACGTACCTTTCATGCAATATTGAACCTCAATATTGATATGTGAGTACTCATAATTTAATTTTTACATACTAATAGTGTATCCCTGACTAGTGCTCGAGAATATAGGATTGTGCATGCTTGTATATTTGTTATTGCCCTTAGATAAGTTATGTTGAATCTTAAAGGTTGTTATACTAGGGATGAAATAAGGTATAAAATATGCATGTCTTTGGAAAGCTAGCGAAAAATTAAGAACTTTTCATTTAGATATCAAATGGATTCGATGAACGGTTAGAAAGTTATGAAATAAACGAATTGTATAATTAATTTTGTAATTAAAATTGCTGATGATAATTAGTGAACTAATTTTCTGGGTAATAAAAAGTCGTTATTTGGATTCTACTCGTCGACTAGATGAATTTTCATATAAAGCACGTCTCGTTTCGTTGAACGGTTGTCAAGTTATGGATAAAAGAAGTTTTGTAAATTTTGATGAAACGTCGATACGGAAACTGAAATTCTCGCTGATCTGCGTTGTTTCAGATTAAAACAAAAATACCACTGAATTCTTTGTTGTAAGGTCTAACAAACGACTCTGGCCGTTTGTCAATTCGAGTCTCGACGATTTTTCTAAAAATCGTCAAAGTTGACTGTTTGGTCACATTTTAAAATTCTAAAAAGAGTTGAAACTTTTTATTAAAAATATCAGTTTTGTATCAGTTGTCATGGTCGGCCTGATGTGTGTTTACTTTTGCCAAAAATCATGTTATATCTTTGTGGTAACGAGAATTTGAAGGCTTTGACCGTTTGTCAATCCGAGTTTCGAGGAATTTTCTAAAAATCTCCAAAGTAGGCTACTCGGTCACTTTTGTAAATTTATTAAAGCTGAAAAATTAACTTTGAAATGCCGAAACCGCGTTGGCAACTACGAGTTGTCTAGGTTTAGTTTACTTCTGTAAAATTTATGCTTAATCCTTTTTGGTAATGTGTAACTTTTATCTTTGGCCGTTTATCAATCGGAGTTCCGATAATTTTTCTAAAAATCGCTGAAGTGGCCGTTTAGTCATGTTTGACCGAAAAATCTTTTTTTGTATAAGTTATTGTGTTTTTGCATGCGACCTCGTTTTTACTTTAACCTTTGACTTTTGACCTTGAACTTTGACTTTTCCGTTAACTTTTCAGTTAATATTTTTGTGTTGACTTTCTCTAAAAACTAAAATACTATTTTATGATTATGAAACCATTTGTGATACGTTGTTTCACACGTCACCTTTTACTAAAATTTTAACTAAACATGAGTAATATAACATATTACTATACTGTTGAGTCAGACTCGAGCATTAGGATTGTGGTACACTATGACTTAACCTAATTTGTTAGACAAATATTGATCAACATAAATATATATATAATTAATATAGGTTCGTGAATCCGAGGCCAACCCTACACATATTCAATGATGATATATGTATTTTTACTACAAAATACAGTATGGTGAGTTTCATTTGCCTTTTTACCCTTTATATTTTTGGGCTGAGAATACATGCGCAACTTTTATAACTGTTTTACGAAATTGACACAAGTACGTGAAACTAAATTCTATGGTTGGATTATCGAAGTCGAATATGCCCCTTTTTATTAAGTCTGGTAATCTAAGAATTTGGGAACAGACACCCTAATTGACGCGAATCCTAAAGATAGATCTATCGGGCCCAACAAGCCCCATCCAAAGTACAGGATGTTTTAGTACTTCGAAATTTATATCATGTCCGAAGGAGGATCCCGGAATGATGGGGATATTCTTATATATGCATATTGTTAATGTCGGTTACCAGGTGTTCAATCCATATGAATGATATTTTTGTCTCTATGCATGGGACGTATGTTTATGAGAAATGGAAATCTGAAATCTTGTGGTCTATTAAAATGATGGAAACGATTGTTTAAGTTAAACTAATGAACTCATCAACCTTTTGGTTGACACTTTAAAGCATGTTTATTCTCAGGTACGAAAGAAATCTTCCGCTGTGTATTTGCTCATTTTATAGATATTACTTGGAGTCATTCATGGCATATTTCAAAAGACGTTGCATTCGAGTCATCGAGTTCATCAAGATTATTATCAAGTCAATTATAGTTGGATATATTATGAAATGGTATGCATGCCTGTCAACTTTCGATGTAATGAAAGTTTGTCTTTTCAAAAACGAATGCAATGTTTATAAAATGTATCATATAGAGGTCAAGTACCTCGCGATGTAATCAACTGTTGTGAATCGTTTATAATCGATATGGACTTCGTCCGAATGGATTAGGATGGGTCTTCACATGTTACGCAATCATGAGATATCAATTTGACTTTCTTTGGTGAGTATGATGGCAAAAAAGACTTATTTGAGTTATTAATTGTGGATCAGACTCCTCTACATATTTTACCTTTACACGATGCAAGTCAGGATGAACGTTAATGTTACGATGTTTAATAGGATACAACTAACAATGAGGGGGGGAAGATTCTACTGTTTATGATTATGAGAGAGTCGGTTTGTTTAAAGATTTTATCAGAGATGTCGATAGATCTCAGCTCAGTCTTAAGGGGAATCTTGCTGAAAGGACCCGTCCTAATCCATCTGGATGAATACATTACATTTGATTACATCGCGAGGTACTTGACCTCTATATGATACATCTTACAAACATTGCATTCGTTTTTAAAAGACAAACTTTCATTTCACCGAAAATTGACGGCATGCATACCATTTCATAATATATCCAACTATAATTGACTTAATAATATTCTTGATGAACTCAACGACTCGAATGCAACGTCTTTTGAAATATGTCATGAATGACTCCAAGTAATATCTCTAAAATGAGCAAATGCACAGTGGAAGATTTCTTTCATACCTGAGAATAAACATGCTTTAAAGTGTCAACCAAAAGGTTGGTGAGTTCATAGGTTTGTCATAATAATCACTTCCATAATTTTAATAGACCATAAGATTTCATATTTCAATTTCTTATAAACATAATCTCATATCAGGCATTTCGCAAACTGCATAGAGATAAAAATCATTCATATGGTGAACACCTGGTAACCGACCTTAACAAGATGCATATAGAATATCCCCTATCATTCCAGGACTCCCTTCGAACATGATAAATTCGAAGTACTAAAGCATCCGGTACTTTGGATGGGGCTTGTTGGGCCCAATAGATCTATCTTTAGGATTCGTGTCAATTAGGGTGTCTGTTCCCTAATTCTTAGATTACCAGACTAAAAAGGGGCATATTCGGTTTAATAATCTAGACATAGAATATAGTTTCAATTACTTGTGTCTATTTCGTAAAACAATTATAAAAACAGCGCATGTATTCTCAGTCCCAAAAATATATATTGCAAAAGCATTTAAAAGGGAGCAAATGAAACTCACTATACTGTATTTTGTAGTAAAAATACATATGACGAAACTGAACAATGCAAGGTTTGGCCTCGGATTCACGAACCTATATCATTTGTATATATATTAATACATATTATCGGAATCGAACAAATTTTATATATATTCAGTTTAATATTTATATATAATTTTATCAATACTTATAATATATTATAATGTTTATTTGATATATAATTTAATTAACGTTATGTCAATGTAAATAATGTTATATTAGTTAAAACATAATTATGTAATATTAGTATACTTATATAATAAATATATCCTTATATACATTTCTTTTATTTGTAAACTATTTATGATAGTAATACTAGAATAAAGATATTAGTAGTTATGATAATAATAATAATAATAATAATAATAATAATAATAATAATAATAATAATAATAATAATAGTAATAATAATAATTTCAATAAAGATGATAATTTTGAAAATAATGATAAGATAAAATGATACTCTTTATCAAAATAATATTTTTAAGAATATTGTAAATTTTAATAACAAGATGGTTTTAATTTTTTTTTTATAATCATATTACTAATAATACTAATATTGATGTTAAATGATAATTCAAATACTAAATATTAATAATAATGATACTTAGTACCAAGGGTAGTTTTAATGATAACCAATGGATAATTTTAGTAAAAATGACAATAATAATAATAATTTTTAATAATAACAGTTCTTATAAAGATACATTAATGCTAATAATGATAATAATAATACTTATGATAATAGTAATAATATTACTAATAATTATAATAATAAGGATGATAATAATGATTATATTACTTATAAGTATGATAATAATAATTATAATGCTAACAATAATAATAATCTTAATAATAACATTAATAATAATAATAATAATAATAATCATAATCATAATAACCATAAGAACAACAATAATAATAATAATAATAATTAATAATAATAATAATGATAGAATTAAAATTATAAAAGTGTATACCCTTTTGAAAGCTTTTGTAAAAAATATTGCACTATATCAGGATCGAACCCGAGACCTCCTTAATACCCGTAATCATGCTCAAACATTGAACCAATCATGTTTTTCTGTTATAATCCGACACCCATATACATATAACCTATTTTCTGTTATCTCCTTCTTCCAATGAACTCATATCAAACTCAAACCAAATCCTAACCCAAATTACATAGTCGATTTAGGACTTAATATCATCATACAAACACTTACTTGTGATTAATTGGTTTGAAAAAAAAATATATAGCAAGAACCTGCTGCTACTGCTCGTCGGCATTAAGAAAAAAATGATCTTGATTTCTAGAGAGTTTTAGACCAAGTTTACAACACGAATTAGTTTCTAAATGGTTCTTCTAATCTTTCTGACTCATCAATTTCAACAGAAACATAACAAATAACTCGAATTCGATTGAAGAACAAATTTTGACTTTTTATTTCAAAAATTTTGACTTCGCAATTAAAACTCTATATTAGGAATTGGAACTTGATATTTTGCAGAACGATTGAGTAAGAGAAACCTAATGAAACTGCATTAATACATTTTTAAATACGATTCAAATTCGAGTATTTACTTTTTCAAAATTCAAGAACACTAACTCAAAATCAAATATCAATTTTTAGATAGTTTTAGATAAAATTTATAACATGAATTGAATATAAAATCATTCCTAGAAACTTTCTGGACCTTCAATTTAACTTAAAATATAAGAACGAATTCGAATTTCTCTATGAACACTTTGTTTGACTTTTGATATTGAAACTTTAACTCCAAAATTAGAACTTGATATTAGAATTTGGAAGTTGAAACTTTGCAGATAGATTTAGTGAAAGATTTCTAGCAACTCTGTATTTTTAGTTTTTGGATATGAATTCGAATTTGAGTTTGGGTGTTTTGAGTTCAAGAACAGGGGTCTGGGTTTTTTTTTATCTTTCTGATTAAAATTTGAATTTCAGTGAGTGATTAAAGAATCTGAGGTAGTACTTATAATCCCTCAAGTTTGTTATCTATTGATTAAATGAAATCGACTGGTAACAAAAAACAGACAAGAAGTACACCATTTCTCAATCAGGAGGAATAATGGAAATAAAAAAATCAAAGTAGACAATGACCTTAAACTGAATTTGTAATTTTCTGTAATTGAATTCACCATGTTACAGATTTAGAGATATAAAACAAATATATATAAAGGTGATGCTGAAAGGAAACAATTTCTTGTTATTTGTTTATCATTATATAACTAATTAATTTTAATAATAATAAGGATAAATATAATAATACTAGTAATAAATTTAATAATAATTGTTAATAATAATATTAATAATAATAGTAACATTAATTTTAATCATAATGTGTTGCATAAAAATAACTATATTTATAATAATTCTAATAATTTTAGTCATGATAATATAAATGATAATAATAATAATCTTACTAATGATTTTACTAATAATAACAATAATATTGGAAATTAAATGTATCTAATTTCATATATATATTATATATTTATATATAAAAATATCGATATTAATATTAATAATAATAATGAAAGTAATAACATTAATATGACAACTATATTTTAAATTTGTAATTTTAAATTTTAATATTACATATTACTAATTATGTAATATCTAATAGTTATATAATATATATATTGTGACGACCTGGAAATTTCCGACCAAATTTAAACTTAATCTTTATATGATTTCGATACGATAAGCAATGTATGTAATGTTGAGTCTAGAAGATTTTGGAACGATGTTCATATATTCAATTGACCTTCGACCATTTCTGACGATTCACGAACAATTAATAGTAAATAGATATGTATGTATATGTACATACATATATATATATATATATATATATATATATATATATATATATATATATATATATATATATATATATATATATACTTGAAAATATAATTTAAAATATTATATGTTGTTGTTATTAAAATTAATTATGTAAAATAAAATAAAAATATGATATTATGATAATTATTATTTAAAACACATCTATATAAATAAGGTATATTAAATATATATTTAGTGGTTTCGAATTTATTTTGTAGTTGTCAGTAGCACTCAATTATCATTCGATCGATATTAAACTTGTTATTAAAATGTATTTGTATACATACAATGTATTGTATGATTTAATATAAGATGATTTTATAGATAGATAAATAAATAAATCTATCAAAGTGAGATGTTAATGCATGTAAGTGAGGATATATGTGATATGCCATCCTATTTGTTTGAAAGTTATATAAGTACCTAGAGTTAGTTAGTTATATAACAGTGATTGAATTTATTTATCCGATTGTTGTAAGAAAATTTTGAGATCTTTTACTAGTAACTTTAGTAATAATGGTAGGTTTAATAGTATAAACTAATATTAATATTAATACTCCTAAAATAATATATGAGTATATATAAAGTAAGCGGGGCTACGTCACTATTATGTACCCGTGATATTTATTTTTCATTCATTTGTAAGAATCAAACACAAGGACCCACTCGTGATATCTAATTGGTTCTTTCTTTAGTAAGAGTTATAAGGATCCAATCAAGTATGTATATATATTACTTGTACTTTTCTCTACTTTTAAACTATAAACTTAAATCACGGACCTATTTAGACTTCTGTGAATTTGTGCTACTTCTATGATTAATTTACCTTACATATTGAAAAAAAAAAATTAATAATAATATACACAAAGGGTGTCGGCAGCAATCGTCCAAGTTAATTCCACCGGTGTTAAAAGGATGCATTTAATATTTGCAATTAGGAAAAAAAATTTCTCTCTCTCTCTCTCTCTCTCTCTCTCTCTTATATATATATTACATATATATCATATGCAGAGATATATTCATGAGCATGTAACACAATCCATCATCACCACAACTGCAACCACCTTTAACTCTCAAAAACATCGACCACCTTCATCAAATACCCACGATCACCATCTTTAACCAACCACATGAACCATAACCATAATCGCTGCTACATCTGCTCAAAACGAAACCCAAAGTCCTCAAAAACCCACTCGAACTGCTGCTGTACTTCTTATGCTTCCTGCTTTTGTTCTTGTGTCATTCACCATCACTACCACACCACATCCGGCCACCCTTAAAACTGAGAAAAATCACCCTTATCTCTCATCTCTCTCCCTTTTTCTGTTTTGAAACCGAAATCAAAAACATCACAAGGCTGCTGCCATATCACTACTTCTAACTACTTTTCGTTTCTGTTACTGTCAGAATACTAATCGATTCAATTCTCCTTTTATTTTCTCCATCGAAACCTATATTATTCATCATCTTCTTGAGATGACTTAAATCTGCAACTTTACTGCAGCTATTATTTTATTTTCCAGCTCAAAACAATACATAAGTTTGTTGTTCGATCACATATACTATTATTGTTAATTATTTCTATTTTGAATCAATAACAAACACCATTACCAGCTACCATGAGCCTACTGTACCTGCTCCTGTTTATTTTCAATTAATTGTTGCTGCTATGTGACGATTAATACTTCTGTACCATTGAAAACAAGACAACCCAAATAGCCACCCTAAACTGCACAATACTCGATCACTCCTTGTTGTTACTGATATTTGAAGATTAACAATACCAACTCATCATGAGTAGATGCTATCTTTGCTTCCTGTCCTAAAAAAAACCGAAACTCAGTTGCAGTATTACATAAACCACTATCAACACAAACCTGATAGTCTTGTAACTGTTACCCGAATTGTTGTTATCTGAGATCAATTAACACCATTCGAACACTACTAATCTCTCATCAATTTCTTTTATTACCATCATCAAACCCACCAAAAACATCATCAATTACTGCTTTTATTCAAATAAATAGGTATACAGAAAATAAAGAGGGATTTAAGAAATTAATAGAATATCATTGAATTGATTACTTACTTGAATCAATTGATGAACCGATTCTATGATTAGATCAATGATGATGATTTGATTAATTTTTTTTTCTAGATTCGAACGACACTAACCTAACACCAATTGCAATAGGCTGCTGCTCCTCTGTTCGCAAATTGTTTCAGCTTCCCTCTCCCACTTCTAATCGATTGGATCGTGAACCATTGACCTAGAATCGTTTGATTTTGTGTCTGCTTTATTTTTATTTATTTCTGGGCCGAACTACATCATCTCACCCACTTATCCATTTAACTTGGGCCGTAAATGGCTCATGGGTCGAGATTTATTGTTGGGCTAGTTGTATGAAGATGAAGGAAAAGGGAACGGGTTAAGTCGATTTATAAATAAGTCAGATGAGTTTATGGTAGAAAAACAGAAATGGCAGATTGGTTGAGGGTGCTGTCGGGGAGCGAGAGGTCAAGGGTTCGAGTCCTGGCAAAGACATTTTTATTTTTGGAGACGCAAGGAGGCAAGGTGCCTCTTGCTCCTACCTCTTGCGACCTTGCTTCCTGGGGACGCAAGGAGGCAAGGTGCCTCTTGCTCCTGCCTGATCGTTTTCCTTCAGACATTTCATCGAACACCTTATGTGCATGCATATTTTTATATACACCTTATGTACCTGCAATCAGATGAATGTAGGTTTTATATCCCGTATAAATATGAATTAAAGGGGATCAAATGAACATAGGTTTTATATCCCACCATGCAAATTTCCTTTGTTTCCTTCTAGTTTCACTGTTGTCGTGACCCAGCAAATTAAGAAGGGATCCTTCCTTCTTTTCTTGTCCATGTGCACCACACACACTTTTCATTTTATTTGCTATTCAACCAATGCAAACCTTCTTTTCTTGTTTGCAAATGTCGACCAAAAACATACGTTCATTTATACCAAAAACTTTTCTTCTTTTCTTCCACGCACATAAGGTGTTCGATGAAATGTCTGAAGGAAAACGATCAGGCAGGAGCAAGAGGCACCTTGCATCCCCGGGAAGCAAGGTCGCAAGAGGCTCCTTGCGTCCTTGTGTCCCCGGGAAGCAAGGTCGCAATAGGAACCCCCAGGTGCAAGGGCGCAAGGCGCAAGGCACCTTGTGCCTTGCGCGGGCAATTTGGCAAATTTTTTTTTTTTTTTGAGCTCCAACGCAAAAATGTGAAAAAATGGGAAAAAAGTGATAATCCCAAATATATAAAAGACTTGGGCTCATTGGGGGTGGCTTAATACCCCCTGCCCCCCTCTATCTCCGCCATTGTTCGTGTTAACAATCCATCACTCTTCGCATCTTGTTTACTAACATAGTGCGTGAAGATAGTCGTAAAAAATGAATCCGGCCTTGAAGAATCTCAAATGTGTGATGACCCGGGAATTTCCGACCAAATTTAAACTTGAATCTTATTTGATTTCGATACGATAAGCAAAATCTGTAATGTAAAGTCTCAAAAATTTTAAACTATGTTCATGTAATCATTTGAACTTTCGACTGCTTTCGACGATTCACGAACAACTTTATAAATAGATTCATATATATATTTAAGTATGTATATATATATATATATATATATATATATATATATATATATATATATATATATATATATATATATATACATGAATATTAGTTGTAAATATATAAGATTAAATATTAAATTTATTTATTTGAAAACATATACTTAATGTATTTAATTATATAATAAAACCTGAATTTATATATATATAAAGTATATTAAAAATAAACATTAAATGATTGTAATACTCGTCTGATGTTTCGATTAATATTAAACAAGTTAAATTCAAACTTATATAATTTTAAAATAAACGGTGATCCAAAAATGAGTTATATAAACTATAGACTTATTAAAAATATTATTAGGAACTATTTGTTTAATTTTAAGAATTTTTATATTTTACTTAGGGGTGGGAGTGAATAATTAGTGTAATTTTTAATTAATAAATAGTGATCGAATTATATACCATAATGACAAAAATAAATAAATATAGTTAATTTAAAAATATGGGATTTTTTTGAAGACTTTTTTTTATCCGCTACTAATTAACAACGGAACACGAAACACTCCGCGAATTAATAATATCCAACTGTCGGCTAGGGTAATAGTAAAATAGCCCGTGAGTTTGAATTTATGCATCAATTACTGTTTCAATTCCATTATTCTTATGATTGAAAATATTATTATATTTATTATTATTATTATTATTATTATTATTATTATTATTATTATTATTATTATTATTATTATTATTATTATTATTATTATTAATATTATAATTATAGATAAGTGTATGAATGCAGGAAATATATCACACCCATCCCATTCTCCTTCTTGCTTCTATCATGAAAGACCACCATCTTTTATCACCCACATCCACCATAGTGATCCACCACAGCCCACTCTACTACCACCACCTCCACCGTCAAAACCCGTCATCACTACAAATCGGTGACTACTATCTCTTTTCATATTCTTCATCTATTCGGGTTTCTTCTTCATGAATCTACAAACCCACGACAATCACCATCCTCTATCTCTTTCTCTCTTCCTCTTCTTCTTGAACGTGAAACTAAATCAAACAACCGTGAACTTGCTGCGACTATTATTTTGTGTTTTTGTTTTGATGTCGTGAAAACCAACATCACCACAATCTCCTAACACCACCACCGATCACCCTCTTCACCTTCTTATTTGTGAACCCAACTACAAGTCACCACCACAAAAAACCACACACCTCCAATCAATACATCATTTTAAAGACACCTACAACTACTACACGTTCCTGTTTCTAATCGTGCAATAACAACAACCATAGTTAACCTGTAAACTGCAAAAATGATACAATAACATGGACGTGGACTGTTACAATTATATGGGTTATGTTCCTGGTCAAAACACGGTGATAATGCTAAAAACGAACATATATTTCATAGCATTATTCCTCAAGAAAGACAAGCTTTTAGTTGCAATTGTTCTATTTACAAGTGATATTCGTTTAAATAATAAAAGGTGAAGACAAAAGACAGATTCGACGAATTGAAGACACAAACGACCAAAAAGCTCAAAAGTACAAAAGACAATCAAAGAGGTTCCAATTATTGATAAGAAACGTCTCGAAATTACAAGAGTACAAGATTCAAAACGCAAAGTACAAAATATAAAATTGTACGCAAGGACGTTCGAAAATCCGGAACCGGGACCAGAGTCAACTCTCAACGCTCGACGCAACGGACTAAAAATTACAAGTCAACTATGCACATGAATATAATATAATATACAAATAATTCTTAAAAATTATATATATATATATATTATATTAATATTTAAAACCGTCGGCAGACTAAGATCCAATTTGGAGTGAGCTGTATTTTCAAACTCCGCGACTCGCGGAGTTTGAAGGCAAAAAAATGCGGCGAGTCGCGGAGTATCCCTGAACTCAATTCCCTATAAAGCCAACCGAATTCTGATCATTTTTGACACACTCATATATCCATCCTCTCTATATCTATACGTAAATATTTATATATTTTAATTTTAATTTTAATTTTAATTTTAATCCTAATAATAAGGGTATGCTAGCGAATATTGTAAGGGTGTAAGTCGAAATTCTGTCCGTGTAACGCTACGCTATTTTTTAATCATTGTAAGTTATGTTCAACCTTTTTATATTAATGTCTCGTAGCTAAGTTATTATTATGCTTATTTAATCCGAAGTAATCATAATGTTGGGCTAATTACTAAAATTGGGTAATTGGGCTTTGTACCATAATTGGGGTTTGGACAAAAGAACGACACTTGTGGAAATTAGACTATGGGCTATTAATGGACTTTATATTTGTTTAACTAAATGATAGTTTGTTAATGTTAATATAAAGATTTACAATTGGGCGTCCCTATAAATTACCATATACACTCGATCGGACACGATGGGCGGGGTATTTATATGTACGAGTAATCGTTCATTTAACCGGACACGGGAATGGATTAATAGCCACTAGAATAATTAAAACATGGGTGAAATTATGTACAAGGACACTTGGTATAATTGATAACAAAATATTAAAACCTTGGGTTACACTCAGTCGACATCCTAGTGTAATTATTAAACAAAGTTTTAAAAACTTGTTAAAGTTTAAGTCCCCAATTAGTTGGAATATTTAACTTCAGGTATAAGGATAATTTGACGAGGACACTCGCACTTTATATTTATGACTGATGGACTGTTATGGACAAAAACCAGATGGACATATTAAATAATCCAGGACAAAGGACAATTAACCCATGGGCATAAAACTAAAATCAACACATCAAACATCATGATTACGGAAGTTTAAATAAGCATAATTCTTTTATTTCATATTTAATTTCCTTTATTTTATATTTAATTGCACTTCTAATTATCGCCTGTTTATTGTTATTGTATTTAATTGCACTTTTAATTATCGTACTTTTTAATTATCGCAAGTTTATTTTATCGCATTTTTTATTAATCGCAATTTCATTATCGTTATTTACTTTACGCTTTAAATTAAGTCTTGTATTTATTATTTTACATTTGGTTTTAACTGCGACTAAAGTTTTAAAATCGACAAACCGGTCATTAAACGGTAAAAACCCCCCTTTATAATAATAATATTACTTATATATATATTTGTATTTTTACAAAAGTAAACTAATATAGCGTTAAGCTTTGTTTAAAGATTTTCCCTGTGGAACGAACCGGACTTACTAAAAACTACACTACTGTACGATTAGGTACACTGCCTATAAGTGTTGTAGCAAGGTTTAAGTATATCCATTCTCTAAATAAATAAATATCTTGTGTAAAATTGTATCGTATTTAATAGTATTTTCTGCTAAAAATATAAAGCTATTTTATATACACTCCGCTACCACATCAAGTTATTTTTGGCGCCGCTGCCGGGGAACTCTTAAACGCCGGAAGCGCAACGCTAATATAAAGAAAAAAAAAAGAGATTTTTAGTTTACTTTTATTAAAATTCGTTTTTATAAAAATACGTTTTAAATATTCGAAAATATAAAAATAAAAACAAAAATATAAGTATTTTTAAGATTTTGTTAAATATTTAAGTTTTATAAAGTTTCTTTATTTTTATATAAGTTTTATTTAAGTATTTTGTTTTTAAAAAAAAAACCGAAAAAAAATTTAATATATATAAATCTATTTTTAAGATATTTTTAAATTTATAAAGTGGTTCTATTTTTATTTAAGTTTTTAAATATAAGTTTTTATTATATAAATATTTTGATATAAACATAAAATATAAAACAGAAAATATAAAAAAAAAAGCGCGTCAAATTTAAAACTGTACCAGAGTTGAATTTTGGAACCCCGCGACTCGCGGGGTTTGTTGCTTGGAATACCGCAACTCGCGGAGACACTCTGACACCGACAGAACCCTAATTCAGCAGTAATTACGGGTAATTATTAATTATTATTATTATTAACCCTAATTAATTATTATTATTATAATTAGTTTTACTTTTTATTTAATTTATATTTTAGTTAAATTAGTTTAATTAAATTGTAAAATTAATAGTTTTAATAAATAAATAATATAAAAATAATATTTTTATAAAAATTTGTAACTTTTTACAACTTTTTGTATATTTTTCTATTTTGTCCCTTTTTAATTGTTTTAGCATAATATTTGTATTTTTAGCTCATATTTAGTTTTAAACTTAGTTTTTGCCATAGTTATTTTTACTTCTAGATTTTTAGACTTTGCCGTAGAATTCCTTAAGTGCTTTTTCTTTAGACTAAGATTTAGGTGCTTTGGAATTTTGCGACGCCTTTTTAAGTTTTAGTTTCTTTTTAAGTTATTTCCATTTGGGATTTAGTTTTTCTTGTAAGCTTTAATATTTTTAGACGACTTTTACCTATGTATCAATTATCATTCCAATTAGTAATCTCAATTTGCGATTATAATTTTAAGTTAGTTGTAGTAATAAGGTTAGGTTAGTCAAGTGTTTTTAAGTTTTATAAGTTTCTTTTATTTTTCCGTCACCTTTTATTTTTCTTTCTTATTTTTCTTTTTCGACCTTTTTCGACGAACTCTTTTTCTTTCTTATTTCTCGCTATTCTAGTTTTAGGACATAGATTTTTATTCTACTTCTTATCTAAATTTCTTAAAATTACGAAAATTTATTTTAAGTGGTTAAATTGATTGACATCAAAATTTTCTGGTTCGTAGTAATAGTTGGATTTGTACGTAGACCGGGTTATTGGAGCCAAACAGTCCTCAATTATATTGAGACCAAACGAATCCTGCCCCTCTGCTGCACCTTTTGGCTATTCGAAACGTGGGCAAAATTAGAAAAGTCTATTGATTGGATAACTTATTATAATTTTTCTTTCCATTTAAAAACTAATAGGATATTCACTGAATGCACCGAGCAAGACGTTCACCACCTTTTGTACGTTCACCACCTGTAACTAGATCAAGACATTTAGCAAATATTACCACCGTTGATTTTTCTTTAGAATCGTCATCCAGTCGACCAAGTACTCCAGTTCAAATTTCCGATAATCCATTTTTTGAACCCGACCTTACAATTGAGAATCCGGAGAATATTCAGGGACGATTCATAGATCCTGAACCACTAAACTTTCCTCCGGAACCACCAATCATTCAAACAGAGATTGTTGAGGAACGAACCATTAAATCAGAATCCTCTAGTGATTCCGATTCAACAAATTCAATTATGAAGAATCTGGAACCTTTAAGTATGGAAGACCGAATGAGAGCTAAACGCACTGGCCAAGGTCACGCAATTACTCATCCAGACATTAATGCGCCAGATTATGAAATCAAAGGACAAATTCTACACACGGTGACTAATCAATGCCAATTTAGTGGTGCACCGAAGGAAGATCCAAATGAACATCTACGTAACTTTAATAGGATCTGCACACTATTTAAAATCCAAGAAGTGGAGGATGAACAGATATATCTCATGTTATTTCCCTGGACTTTAAAGGGAGAAGCCAAAGATTGGTTGGAATCGTTACCTGAAGGGGCGATTGATACATGGGACGTTTTAGTTGAAAAATTTCTTAAACAATTCTTTCCGGCATCTAAAGCCGTAAGACTTCAAGAAGAAATTGTTACGTTTACACAGAAGCCAAATGAAACTCTATATGAGGCGTGGACAAGATTTGGAAAGTTGTTAAGAGGATGTCCGCAACATGGTTTAGACACCTGTCAAATAGTACAAATATTCTACCAAGGATGCGACATCACTACAAGGAAAGACATAGATATAGCAGCTGGTGGTTCTATTATGAAGAAAACCGAAACTGATGCTTACAAAATTATTGATAACACTGCTTCTCACTCACATGAGTGGCACCAAGAAAAAGATATCGTTAGATCATCTAAAGCAGCTAGAGCCGATTCTAGCCATGACTTAGATTCCATTTCCGCAAAGATAGATGCTGTCGAGAGACGAATGGAAAAGATGACTAAAGATATTCACTCAATACGAATTAGTTGTGAGCAGTGTGGAGGACCACATTTGACAAAAGATTGTCTCAGTATTGAATTAACAATGGAACAAAGAGAGAATATTTCATACATAAACCAAAGGCCTGGAAATAATTATCAGAATAATTATCAACCGCCAAGACCGATTTACAATCAAAACCAGAATTATAACCGAAATATTCCATACAACAACCAACAAGGTCCTAGAAATCAACAAGTATCCAATAATACTTACAATCAGCAAAGACCTAATTTTCAAAATAAACCACCACAACAAACCGATGATAAAAAGCCAAATTTAGAAGATATGATGACGAAGCTAGTTGAAACTCAAACGCAGTTTTTCACATCTCAGAAACAAACTAATGAACAAAATGCTCAAGCATTTAGAAATCAACAAGCTTCTATTCAAAATCTGGAACAAGAAGTAAGTAACCTAGCAAGGTTAATAGGTGAAAGAAAACCGGGAAGTCTACCTAGTGATACAAATGCTAATCCCCGGAATGAAACAGCTAAAGCCATTACCACAAGAAGTGGTACAACACTTAAACCACCTGAAATACCTGTAACTTCTGATGAAGCTATTCCTACTCCACAAGAACCACAACCTGATCAAGATAAGGAAAAAGAACCGGTAGTTGAAAAGGTTAATGAAGATAACACAGTTAAGGCTAAACCTTATGTTAAACCATACCAACCACCACTTCCTTACCCGAGTAAAATGAAGAAATAGAAACTTGAAGCCGAGCAATCCAAATTCTTGGATATGTTTAAACAGATAAATGTAAATCTTCCTTTCATTGATGTGATTTCAGGAATGCCTAGATATGCTAAATTCTTGAAAGATCTAATCTCAAATAGAAAGAAAATGGAAGAACTCTCGGCTGTTACCATAAATGCTAATTGTTCAGCAGTACTGTTGAATAAGATACCAGAAAAACTATCTGATCCAGGAAGTTTCACAATTCCATGTTTTCTGGGTAGTCTTAGTTCAATAGAAGCATTGGCAGACTTAGGTGCTAGTATAAATCTAATGCCGTATTCACTATACGCTAAACTAGACCTTGGAGAATTGAAACCAACCAGAATAAGCATACAACTAGCCGATAGATCAATAAAATATCCTAGAGGGATAATGGAAAACATGCTAGTTAAAGTTGGTACTTTAGTATTTCCAGTAGATTTTGTTGTTCTAGACATGGAAGAAGATTCTCAAGTTCCTCTCATATTAGGAAGACCATTCTTAAACACGGCTAAAGCAATGATAGACGTGTTCGGTAAGAAACTGACCCTAAGTATAGAGGACGAGAGTGTTACCTTTTCAGTTGATAGAGCAATGCAACAACTGCAATCTGCAGATGATACATGTTATTATATTCAAATTATAGATGCACATGCAGAATTATTAGAAGAATTTCCAGAATTACAAGGAACAGGAGAATGTTCTTTAGGAGATGGTAATGAACCAATTGATGAAGCTGAAATGTTAGCTACACTTATAGCTAATGGATATGAACCAACAACAGAAGAAATTCAAATGCTAAAAAAGAAGACAGATATCGATACAAATCATCGATAGAAGAACCTCCGAAATTAGAGTTAAAGCCACTTCCAAACCATTTGGAATACGCTTATTTACATGGTGAATCTGAATTACCTGTAATAATATCATCTTCTCTTACTAAAAATGAGAAATCACAACTCATTTCTGTGTTGAAAGCTCATAAACCAGCCATTGCATGGAAGATTCATGATATTAAAGGAATAAGTCCTTCGTATTGCACACATAAAATCCTTATGGAAGAAGGTCATAAAACGTATGTGCAACGCCAACGAAGACTAAATCCTAATATGCAAGATGTAGTTAAGAAAGAGATTATTAAACTGCTAGATGCAGGTCTAATTTATCCAATTTCTGATAGTCCATGGGTAAGCCCAGTTCAATGCGTACCTAAGAAGGGTGGCATGACTGTCATTACAAATGAGAAAAATGAGCTTATTCCTACTAGGACTGTAACAGGAAGGCGTGTATGTATTGATTATAGAAAATTAAATGACGCCACCAGAAAAGATCACTTTCCCTTACCTTTCATAGATCAAATGTTGGAAAGATTAGCCGGAAATAGTTACTATTGTTTTCTTGATGGATTTTCCGGATATTTTCAAATTCCAATAGCACCCGAAGATCAAGAGAAAACCACATTCACGTACCCTTATGGTACTTTTGCTTACAAATGCATGCCATTTGGACTTTGTAACGCCCCTGCAACCTTTCAAAGGTGTATGATGGCGATTTTTCATGACATGATAGAAGAATGCATGGAAGTTTTCATGGATGACTTTTCAGTCTTCGGTGATACATTTGAATCATGTCTAGTTAATCTGGAACGAATGCTTATTAGATGCGAACAATCAAATCTAGTTCTTAATTGGGAGAAATGCCATTTTATGGTTAAAGAGGGCATCGTTCTTGGACATAAAATTTCAAAAGAAGGAATTGAAGTGGATAGAGCTAAAGTAGATGTAATTGCTAAACTTCCACATCCCACCAATGTTAGAGGAGTTAGGAGTTTTCTAGGGCATGCCGGTTTTTACCGACGTTTCATAAAAGATTTTTCTAAAATTGCCACTCCTATGAATAAACTCCTAGAAAAGGATGCTCCATTCATCTTTTCAGATGAGTGTATCAAATCTTTTAATATTCGTAAAGAGAAACTCACTAATGCGCCGATCATGATAACACCAAATTGGAATCTACCATTTAAACTAATGTGCGATGCAAGTGATTTTGCAATGGGAGCCGTTTTAGGATAAAGGATTGAAAAATGATTTCAACCTATATATTATGCTAGTAAGACGTTACAAGGAGCACAAACGAACTATACAACTACTGAAAAAGAACTTCTTGCTATTGTCTTTGCTTTTGACAAATTTCGATCATATCTCGTTCTAGCAAAAACGGTGGTCTATACCGACCATTCTGCTCTTAGATACCTATTTTCGAAACAAGATGCTAAACCAAGATTAATCCGTTGGATCTTACTCTTACAAGAGTTTGATATTGAAATCCGAGATAAAAGAGGAGCAGAAAATCTCGCCGCTGATCATCTTTCTCGTCTTGAAAATCCCGAATTAGAAGTTCTAAATGAATCGGCCATATAAGACAACTTTCCTGATGAATATCTATTGAAGATAGATTATAAAGAAATTCCATGGTTTGCAGACTATGCAAACTACTTAGTTTGTGGATTCCTTGAAAAAGGATTATCGTACCAAAAACGAAAGAAATTCTTCAGTGATATAAGACACTATTTTTGGGAAGATCCACATTTGTTTAAAGGTTGTCCCGATGGAATAATACGCCGATGTGTATTTGGAGATGAAGCTAGTAAAATATTAAACCATTGTCACACAGGACCAACAGGAGGGCATTATGGGCCTCAACTAACAGCAAGAAAAGTTTATGATGCTGGATTCTATTGGCCTACAATTTATAAAGACGCACACCTTCTTTGCAAATCCTGTGATGCTTGTCAAAGGGCCGGAAAAATAAGTCAACGTGATGAAATGCCACAAAATGTCATACAAGTATGTGAAGTATTTGACATTTGGGGTATTGACTTTATGGGTCCATTTCCAAAATCTCATAATAATCTATATATACTCGTAGCCATTGATTATGTATCTAAATGGGCGGAAGCACAAGCTCTCCCAACTAACGATGCACGAGTTGTAGTCAACTTTTTAAAACGTCTTTTTGTAAGGTTTGGAACACCGAAAGCTTTAATAAGTGATCGGGGTACTCATTTCTGTAATAATCAACTTGAGAAAGTTCTTAAAAGATATGGAGTAACTCATAAAATCTCCACCGCATATCATCCACAAACAAGTGGACAAGTTGAAAATACCAACCGAGCTTTAAAACGTATTCTAGAGAAAACCGTAGGATCAAATCCGAAGGAATGGTCCATTAAATTGGAGGATGCACTCTGGGCTTTTAGAACAGCCTACAAAACTCCAATTGGAACCACACCTTTTAGACTTGTTTATGGAAAAGCATGTCATCTTCCAGTAGAAATTGAACACAAAGCATTTTGGGCTTTGAAGACATGTAATCTTGATTTACATGAAGCCGGACGTCTACGATTAAGTCAACTAAACGAATTAGAAGAATTAAGACATGAAGCATACGAAAATTCGTTAATCTATAAAGAAAGAACGAAGAAATGGCATGATAAAAGAATCAGAAGTTCAAAAGAATTTAAAGAAGGAGACAGATTTCTTCTTTTCAATTCACGATTCAAGCTATTTCCTGAAAAATTGAAATCAAGATGGTCTGGACCATTCATAGTCAAAAGAGTTTTCCCATACGGAACGATAGAATTAATAAATTCAAATGGGATTGAATTTAAAGTTAATGGTCACAGAGTTAAACACTACATAGATAGTCCGATGGAAGTCGACAACGAAGTTAATCACAATTTCGACACCACAGCTAACTAAGTGTGGGGAGAATCAAGTCTTTAAAGGATAATATGTATTTCTGTTAGAGTTAGATTGTCTGTTTTCGTGTAGTTCTCGAAAATGGAACCCGAATGGTCTTTCCCTAGCAGACCCTAAAGAACTAGTCTTCTCCCCCCATTCTGAATTTTTATTTTTTTTGGTTTTTACAAAATGAAGACTGCCTGTGAACTAAACCATGGTCTAATGCTACACGCTTTGATCACTAAACGTAATAATGACACACTACCGAGTGAAATAGTATCAGTAATCAGAGAAAGATTGGACGGAGTTAGAAAAGAATCTAGATGCGAAGATAATAAGTTACAATTTGGTAAAGGAAAATCAAAATCTGCAGCGAAAAGAAGAGCACGACACCTAGAAAGATGTCACAAATGCGAAAAATGGTCACATGGAGGTAAATGTTCAAATAATCAAACCTATTCAAATACTGAATTTGTTACTTTATGCAGAGACGGACCGTTCATATGTTTAGAAGAAAAGACACTGAATGCTCGAGGTTACGCCTATGTAGCCATGGAAAACCAATTAAACCGACTATCTTATGAATGGGATAGATCATATAACTAAGAAATCTATTTCACAGGTATGTTTGTACAGTTTTTATTTTTTATTTTTAACCTTTTGATAATAAACGCTAATTTGTTCGCTATAAAGTATTAAATTGGTATTAAATAAAATTAGGTTTGGCGACCGAAATTATTGATATCATTCAAAAATTTATTACATCACTGCGAAATTTAACGTTTATTCTTAAGATATAAATATCTTTAATCAATCAACCCAAAATATTTCAAAAATTCGTCATGAGTTAAATTAGGTCTTGGAACCGAAATTACTTTACCGAAAAGAGGGGCGCATATTTTTGATAATATTTGATTGATTAAAGTAGGATAAAAAGCCAAAAAGATTTTTAATTTTATTTTTACCATGTTTTTAAAATTAATATATAAATCTTAAATTAATATTGTAAACTTTGTAAAATCAATATATTTAAAATTGTGAATATTTGAAAAATTAATATAAGTTTGGTGTGAATTTATAATATGAAATTTTAAATTAAGTTTGGTATGAATTTATAATATGAATTTTTAAATTAAGTTTGGTGTGAATTTTTAATTTTTAAAATATGAATTTTAATTTTATGCATTTTAAATTGTAAGTTTGGTGTGAATTTTTAATATTAATTTTGAATTTTATATTTAAGTTGTGTGAATTTAAAAACAAAAATTTACTTTATCTCATTAAGTTAAAAATATGATTTTTAAACTTCGTCGTAAGTTGAAGACTAGGTCTTTGAACCGAAATTGCTTTACCCGAGGGAGGGACGAGAACTTTTATTATCATTATTTTTAATCTTATTGAATTAAAGTATGCCAAAAACATTAAAAAAAAAAACCCAAAAATCTTAGCTTTTAAAACATTCGCTACAAAAAGACAAATTTTAAAATTTTGTCGAGGAACGGACTAGGACATCGATCCGAAACGACCTCGTCCTAAATAACAAGGGAAACAAAATTTTAAAATTAATTACTTAATTGTTTTAATTAGTATAAGATATAAAAAAAATAAAAATACAAACTCCGCGAGTCGCGGAGTTTGAAAGGGAAATCCACCGCGACTCGCGGAGGATGAAAAATCCAGAAAAAAATATATACTGATTGAACTGATCAGTCCCAACCCACAACACAGAAAAAAAACTGCGAAAATAAAGCCGCAAAAACCCGAAAAAACACCCCCAAAATCACAATTTTTAACCGTTAATCATCAAATCTTTTACTAAAATCATGTTGAGAAGGATGCTATCAAGGAATTACTAAAGAAAAATGACTAAAAGGGGTGAATCTTCATCCCAAGCTCGCAATGCTCCTGCTGAGAATGCGGAACAACAGGAGGTGGATAACTACTACAAGCAAGATATACCTCATCCAGTCATGACATTTTCTGATATGCACTTGGAAGATTTGCACCCGAACCTGAGATTTGTGTAGTGACCCGAACTTTTCCATGTTTATATATATTAATTGAGATTGATGTTTACATGATTAAATGTTTCCAACATGTTAAGCAATCAAACTTGTTAAGACTTGATTAATTGAAATAGGTTTCATATAGACAATTGACCACCCAAGTTGACCGGTGATTCACGAACGTTAAAACTTGTAAAAAAACTATATGATGACATACATATGGTTATATATATAGTTAACATGATATTATGATAAGTAAACATATCATTAATTATATTAACAATGAACTACATATGTAAAAACAAGACTACTAACTTAATGATTTTGAAACGAGACATATATGTAACGTTTATCGTTGTAACGACATTTAATGTATATATATCATATTAAGAGATATTCGTACATCATAATATCATGATAATATAATAATTTAAAATCTCTTTTGTTATTATAAACATTGGGTTAACAACATTTAACAAGATCGTTAACCTAAAGGTTTCAAAACAACACTTACATGTAACGACTAACGATGACTTAACGACTCAGTTAAAATGTATATACATGTAGTGTTTTAATATGTATTTATACACTTTTGAAAGACTTCAATACACTTATCAAAATACTTCTACTTAACAAAAATGCTTACAATTACATTCTCGTTCAGTTTCATCAACAATTCTACTCGTATGCACCCGTATTCGTACTCGTACAATACACAGCTTTTAGATGTATGTACTATTGGTATATACACTCCAATGATCAGCTCTTAGCAGCCCATGTGAGTCACCTAACACATGTGGGAACCATCATTTGGCAACTAGCATGAAATATCTCATAAGATTACAAAAATATGAGTAATCATTCATGACTTATTTACATGAAAACAAAATTACATATCCTTTATATCTAATCCATACACCAACGACCAAAAACACCTACAAACACTTTCATTCTTCAATTTTCTTCATCTAATTGAACTCTCTCAAGTTCTATCTTCAAGTTCTAAGTGTTCTTCATAAATTCCAAAAGTTCTAGTTTCATAAAATCAAGAATACTTTCAAGTTTGCTAGCTCACTTCCAATCTTGTAAGGTGATCATCCAATCTCAAGAAATCTTTGTTTCTTATAGTAGGTTATCATTCTAATACAAGGTAATAATCATATTCAAACTTTGGTTCAATTTCTATAACTATAACAATCTTATTTCAAGTGATAATCTTACTTGAACTTGTTTTCGTGTCATGATTCTGCTTCAAGAACTTCGAGCCATCCAAGGATCCATTGAAGCTAGATCCATTTTTCTCTTTTCCAGTAGGTTTATCCAAGGAACTTAAGGTAGTAATGATGTTCATAACATCATTCGATTCATACATATAAAGCTATCTTATTCGAAGGTTTAAACTTGTAATCACTAGAACATAGTTTAGTTAATTCTAAACTTGTTCGCAAACAAAAGTTAATCCTTCTAACTTGACTTTTAAAATCAACTAAACACATGTTCTATATCTATATGATATGCTAACTTAATGATTTAAAACCTGGAAACACGAAAAACACCGTAAAACCGGATTTACGCCGTCGTAGTAACACCGCGGGCTGTTTTGGGTTAGTTAATTAAAAACTATGATAAACTTTGATTTAAAAGTTGTTATTCTGAGAAAATGATTTTTATTATGAACATAAAACTATATCCAAAAATTATGGTTAAACTCAAAGTGGAAGTATGTTTTCTAAAATGGTCATCTAGACGTCGTTCTTTCGACTGAAATGACTACCTTTACAAAAACGACTTGTAACTTATTTTTCCGACTATAAACCTATACTTTTTTCTGTTTAGATTCATAAAATAGAGTTCAATATGAAACCATAGCAATTTGATTCACTCAAAACGGATTTAAAATGAAGAAGTTATGGGTAAAACAAGATTGGATAATTTTTCTAATTTTAGCTACGTGAAAATTGGTAACAAATCTATTCCAACCATAACTTAATTAACTTGTATTGTATATTATGTAATCTTGAGATACCATAGACACGTATACAATGTTTCGACCTATCATGTCGACACATCTATATATATTTCGGAACAACCATAGACACTCTATATGTGAATGTTGGAGTTAGCTATACAGGGTTGAGGTTGATTCCAAAATATATATAGTTTGAGTTGTGATCAATACTGAGATACGTATACACTGGGTCGTGGATTGATTCAAGATAATATTTATCGATTTATTTCTGTACATCTAACTGTGGACAACTAGTTGTAGGTTACTAACGAGGACAGCTGACTTAATAAACTTAAAACATCAAAATATATTAAAAGTATTGTAAATATATTTTGAACATACTTTGATATATATGTATATATTGTTATAGGTTCGTGAATCAACCAGTGGCCAAGTCTTACTTCCCGACGAAGTAAAAATTTGTGAAAGTGAGTTATAGTCCCACTTTTAAAATCTAATATTTTTGGGATGAGAATACATGCAGGTTTTATAAATGATTTACAAAATAGACACAAGTACGTGAAACTACATTCTATGGTTGAATTATCGAAATCGAATATGCCCCTTTTTATTAAGTCTGGTAATCTAAGAATTAGGGAACAGACACCCTAATTGACGCGAATCCTAAAGATAGATCTATTGGGCCTAACAAACCCCATCCAAAGTACCGGATGCTTTAGTACTTCGAAATTTATATCATATCCGAAGGGTGTCCCGGAATGATGGGGATATTCTTATATATGCATCTTGTTATTGTCGGTTACCAGGTGTTCACCATATGAATGATTTTTATCTCTATGTGTGGGATGTGTATTGAAATATGAAATCTTGTGGTCTATTGTTACGATTTGATATATATAGGTTAAACCTATAACTCACCAACATTTTTGTTGACGTTTTAAGCATGTTTATTCTCAGGTGATTATTAAGAGCTTCCGCTGTCGCATACTTAAATAAGGACAAGATTTGGAGTCCATGCTTGTATGATATTGTGTAAAAACTGCATTCAAGAAACTTATTTTGTTGTAACATATTTGTATTGTAAACCATTATGTAATGGTCGTGTGTAAACAGGATATTTTAGATTATCATTATTTGATAATCTACGTAAAGCTTTTTAAACCTTTATTGATGAAATAAAGGTTATGGTTTGTTTAAAAAAAATGAATGCAGTCTTTGAAAAACGTCTCATATAGAGGTCAAAACCTCGCAACGAAATCAATTAATATGGAACGTTTTTAATCAATAAGAACGGGACATTTCAGTTGGTATCCGAGCGTTGGTCTTAGAGAACCAGAAAATTTGCATTAGTGTGTCTTATCGAGTTTGTTAGGATGCATTAGTGAGTCTGGACTTCGACCGTGTTTTCTTTAAAAATGATTGCTTAACATTTTTGTTGGAAACTATATATTTTTAACATATGAATATTATGTGATATATTAATCTCTTAACGTGTTTGATATTATGTGATAGATGTCTACCTCTAGAACAAGTCCCATTGACTCACCTAATAATAATGAAGAGTCAAATGTAAATTGGAATGATTTGTGGACTGATTCACAAGTTCCCGAAGAGGAACCGGAAGAAGAGTCGGAACCGGAAGAAGAATCGGAACCGGAAGAAGAATCGGAACCGGATGAAGAAATAGAACCGGTGGGGGAAATAATAAAACGGTTAAGTAAAAGAAAATCCTCAACCAACCGACCAAAGTTAATTATGGTCAATGGTGTTTCCGCCAAGGAAGCAAAATATTGGGAGGATTACCAATTCTCCGATGAATCGGATTCCGACGAGAATTCCGATGATGTTATAGAAATTACCCCAACTGAATTTAAAAAGGCAAAAGAAAATAATAAGGGAAAGGGTATAAAAATAGAGAAATCTAATTCCAACCCCGATGAACTTTATATGTATCGTCAACCCCCGAAGTCCTTAAGTTGTAACAATGACCCGGGAACCTCTAAACCACCAGGTTTTTCTAAACCAATGTGGACAACGACGGCTCATATTAGGGGAACATCATATATCCCTAGAAACTTGGCAAAACGAACCAAAACCGAAGAAGAAGAAACGAGCGAGTCGGAATAAGATAGTTGTATTCGTGTGGTGTAATATATGGAATATAGTGTTCTTATGCTTTATGATATATGTAAAAATTGCTTGTATTAATAAGTATTTTTTTTATGAATCTAACTCTTGTCTATTTTACAGTTTAAAAACACAAAATGGATAGATAACCCAATATTTTAAGAGACCTACCCGGAGACAAGATTGATGAAATCTTGTCTAGAGTCGGCCAGAATTCTTCGGCACAACTATTTAAGGCGAGATCAGTTTGTAAGACATTCGAAGAACGTTCCAAGAATGTCTTGGTTTATAAGAGACTTTCGTTTGAAAGATGGGGGATATCACATTGGGAAACCCATAAGTTACGATGTGTTTACTTTGACGCATATATTGCGGGGAACCCAAATGCTATTTTACGCAACGGGTTAAGAAATTATTTTGACACAATATATCCGAATATTGGACTTCGTGATTTAGAAAAAGCGGCTAACATGCAACATAAAGAAGCATGTTATGCTTACGGATTAGTAATGTTCGCTTCTCACCAAAGTGAGAACAAGAACATCGGGCTACAACTATTAAACAAAACGTTTCCACAAGTGACGGAGTCGGTAATTGGGGTAAGAAATGAGGTTTTTAGATTATTACGGGACTGTTGGACATTACGTAACCCTCGTCCCTTTGATGACGTTACAACACGCTGTCTTATCAACGGCCATAACGGTTATGTTGCACAAGACCAAGGATGGGAAGTAGTCCTAGTAAAACCAGAATGCATGACTTGTTTCTGGACGTATGAATTACGTGTCTTTATTGCCTTTGCTGAACGACTTGTGTACTAGCTAGAATTGTCTTCACAACTATCTTGTATCAAAGTTATTGTGTGCTATATTTCATGCTTTATGTAAAATAAGCGGTATTGTAAGTTTGTAAAATATTGTATAAAAGTTTGAACGCGAAATATTATTATAATCAGTTTTTCATATAGAATTCTAGTAGTTGAATTGTATATTAGCTACTAAGTATGAACTTAACGGGTAGGTACTACCCGAATTTAAACTTATAAAACGCTAATATGAAGAAAAAGCTTTTATAAATGAGTTCATATTATGCTACGAAATACTATTAACTACTCTTAATATTCTGTATGATTAACTTGTTCCATTTAACTATTTTGAAGGAAATGGCACCGACTACTCGACACACCGTGAATATGAATGAAGAGGAATTCCGTACTTTTCTAGCTTCAAACATAGCCGCAGTACAGGCTGCGCTACATACCAACAATAACCTTGGATCTAGCAGTACAGGAAATCGTGTAGGATGCACCTACAAAGAATTCACTGCCTGCAAACCTTTGGAATTTGATGGAACCGAAGGACCGATCGGATTGAAACGGTGGACCGAGAAGGTTGAATCGGTGTTTGCCATAAGTAAGTGTACTGAAGAGGACAAAGTGAAGTACGCTACGCATACCTTCACAGGTTCTGCGTTAACATGGTGGAATACCTATCTAGAGCAAGTGGGACAAGATGATGCGTACGCACTACCGTGGTCAGCATTCAAGCACTTGATGAACGAGAAGTACCGTCCCAGAACCGAGGTCAATAAGCTCAAGACAGAACTTAGAGGGTTACGAACCCAAGGATTTGATATTACCACGTACGAAAGACGATTCACAGAATTGTGCCTATTGTGTCCGGGAGCATTCGAAGATGAGGAAGAGAAGATCGACGCGTTTGTGAAAGGATTACCGGAAAGAATCCAAGAAGATATAAGTTCACACGAGCCCGCCTCTATACAACAGGCATGTAGAATGGCTCACAAACTAGTGAACCAGATTGAAGAAAGAATTAAAGAACAGACTGCTGAAGAGGCCAATGTAAAGCAAGTCAAAAGAAAGTGGGAGGAAAACGGTGATAAGAATCACCAATACAACAACAACAGCAATTACAATAATAATCGCAATAATTATCCCAACAATCGCAACATCAATCGCAACTACAACAAACGGCCCAACAACAACAACAACAACAACAACAACAACAACAACAACAACAATCATCCCAACAACAATAATAACCGCAACAACAACAACAATCAGAAGCAACTATGCCAAAGGTGTGAAAAGAATCACTCGGGGTTCTGCACCAAATTTTGCAACAAGTGTAAAAGAAATGGTCATAGCGCGGCGAAGTGTGAGGTCTACGGACCAGGGGTTAATAGAACGAAAGGAACAAATGGTGTCGGAACGAGTAATGGCGGAGCAAGTAGTGTCGGAGCAAGTTATGCCAATGTAGTTTGTTATAAATGTGGAAAACCAGGCCACATTATTAGAAATTGCCCGAACCAGGAGAACACGAATGGACAAGGCCGTGGAAGAGTTTTCAATATTAATGCGGTAGAGGCACAGGAAGACCCGGAGCTTGTTACGGGTACGTTTCTTATTGACAATAAATCTGCTTACGTTTTATTTGATTCGGGTGCGGATAGAAGCTATATGAGTAGAGATTTTTGTGCTAAATTAAGTTGTCCATTGACGCCTTTGGATAGTAAATTTTTACTCGAATTAGCAAATGGTAAATTAATTTCAGCAGATAATATATGTCGGAATCGAGAAATTAAACTGGTTAGCGAAACATTTAAGATTGATTTGATACCAGTAGAGTTAGGGAGTTTTGATGTGATAATCGGTATGGACTGGTTGAAAGAAGTGAAAGCGGAGATCGTTTGTTACAAAAATGCAATTCGCATTATACGAGAAAAAGGAAAACCCTTAATGGTGTACGGAGAAAAGGGCAACACGAAGCTACATCTTATTAGTAATTTGAAGGCACAAAAACTAATAAGAAAAGGTTGCTATGCTGTTCTAGCACACGTCGAGAAAGTACAAACTGAAGAAAAGAGCATCAATGATGTTCCCATTGCAAAAGAATTTCCCGATGTATTTCCGAAAGAATTACCGGGATTACCCCCACATCGATCCGTTGAATTTCAAATAGATCTTGTACCAGGAGCTGCACCAATAGCTCGTGCTCCTTACAGACTCGCACCCAGCGAGATGAAAGAACTGCAAAGCCAATTACAAGAACTTTTAGAGCGTGGTTTCATTCGACCAAGCACATCACCGTGGGGAGCTCCTGTTTTGTTTGTCAAGAAGAAAGATGGTACATTCAGGTTGTGTATCGACTACCGAGAGTTGAACAAACTTACCATCAAGAACCGCTACCCACTACCGAGAATCGACGACTTATTTGATCAACTACAAGGCTCGTCTGTTTATTCAAAGATTGACTTACGTTCCGGGTATCATCAAATGCGGGTGAAAGAAGATGATATTCCAAAGACTGCTTTCAGAACACGTTACGGTCATTACGAGTTTATGGTCATGCCGTTTGGTTTAACTAATGCACCAGCTGTGTTCATGGACCTTATGAACCGAGTGTGTGGACCATACCTTGACAAGTTTGTCATTGTTTTCATTGATGACATACTTATTTACTCAAAGAATGACCAAGAACACGGTGAACATTTGAGAAAGGTGTTAGAAGTATTGAGGAAGGAAGAATTGTACGCTAAGTTTTCAAAGTGTGCATTTTGGTTGGAAGAAGTTCAATTCCTCGGTCACATAGTGAACAAAGAAGGTATTAAGGTGGATCCGGCAAAGATAGAAACTGTTGAAAAGTGGGAAACCCCGAAAACTCCGAAACACATACGCCAGTTTTTAGGACTAGCTGGTTACTACAGAAGGTTCATCCAAGACTTTTCCAGAATAGCAAAACCCTTGACTGCATTAACGCATAAAGGGAAGAAATTTGAATGGAATGATGAACAAGAGAAAGCGTTTCAGTTATTGAAGAAAAAGCTAACTACGGCACCTATATTGTCATTGCCTGAAGGGAATGATGATTTTGTGATTTATTGTGACGCATCAAAGCAAGGTCTCGGTTGTGTATTAATGCAACGAACGAAGGTGATTGCTTATGCGTCTAGACAATTGAAGATTCACGAACAAAATTATACGACGCATGATTTGGAATTAGGCGCGGTTGTTTTTGCATTAAAGACTTGGAGGCACTACTTATATGGGGTCAAAAGTATTATATATACCGACCACAAAAGTCTTCAACACATATTTAATCAGAAACAACTGAATATGAGGCAGCGTAGGTGGATTGAATTATTGAATGATTACGACTTTGAGATTCGTTACCACCCGGGGAAGGCAAATGTGGTAGCCGATGCCTTGAGCAGGAAGGACAGAGAACCCATTCGAGTAAAATCTATGAATATAATGATTCATAATAACATTACTACTCAAATAAAGGAGGCGCAACAAGGAGTTTTAAAAGAGGGAAATTTAAAGGATGAAATACCCAAAGGATCGGAGAAGCATCTTAATATTCGGGAAGACGGAACCCGGTATAGGGCTGAAAGGATTTGGGTACCAAAATTTGGAGATATGAGAGAAATGGTATTTAGAGAAGCTCATAAAACCAGATACTCAATACATCCTGGAACGGGGAAGATGTACAAGGATCTCAAGAAACATTTTTGGTGGCCGGGTATGAAAGCCGATGTTGCTAAATACGTAGGAGAATGTTTGACGTGTTCTAAGGTCAAAGCTGAGCATCAGAAACCATCAGGTCTACTTCAACAACCCGAAATCCCGGAATGGAAATGGGAAAACATTACCATGGATTTCATCACTAAATTGCCAAGGACTGCAAGTGGTTTTGATACTATTTGGGTAATAGTTGATCGTCTCACCAAATCAGCACACTTCCTACCAATAAGAGAAGATGACAAGATGGAGAAGTTAGCACGACTGTATTTGAAGGAAGTCGTCTCCAGACATGGAATACCAATCTCTATTATCTCTGATAGGGATGGCAGATTTATTTCAAGATTCTGGCAGACATTACAGCAAGCATTAGGAACTCGTCTAGACATGAGTACTGCCTATCATCCACAAACTGATGGGCAGAGCGAAAGGACGATACAAACGCTTGAAGACATGCTACGAGCATGTGTTATTGATTTCGGAAACAGTTGGGATCGACATCTACCGTTAGCAGAATTTTCCTACAACAACAGCTACCATTCAAGCATTGAGATGGCGCCGTTTGAAGCACTTTATGGTAGAAAGTGCAGGTCTCCGATTTGTTGGAGTGAGGTGGGGGATAGACAGATTACGGGTCCGGAGATTATACAAGAAACTACCGAGAAGATCATCCAAATTCAACAACGGTTGAAAACCGCCCAAAGTCGACAAAAGAGCTACGCTGACATTAAAAGAAAAGATATAGAATTTGAAATTGGAGAGATGGTTATGCTTAAAGTTTCACCTTGGAAAGGCGTTGTTCGATTTGGTAAACGAGGGAAATTAAATCCAAGGTATATTGGACCATTCAAGATTATTGATCGTGTCGGACCAGTAGCTTACCGACTTGAGTTACCTCAACAACTCGCGGCTGTACATAACACTTTCCACGTCTCGAATTTGAAGAAATGTTTTGCTAAAGAAGATCTCACTATTCCGTTAGATGAAATCCAAATCAACGAAAAACTCCAATTCATCGAAGAACCCGTCGAAATAATGGATCGTGAGGTTAAAAGACTTAAGCAAAACAAGATACCAATTGTTAAGGTTCGATGGAATGCTCGTAGAGGACCCGAGTTCACCTGGGAGCATGAAGATCAGATGAAGAAGAAATACCCGCATCTATTTCCAGAAGATTCGTCAACACCTTCAACAGCTTAAAATTTCGGGACGAAATTTATTTAACGGGTAGGTACTGTAGTGACCCGAACTTTTCCATGTTTATATATATTAATTGAGATTGATGTTTACATGATTAAATGTTTCCAACATGTTAAGCAATCAAACTTGTTAAGACTTGATTAATTGAAATAGGTTTCATATAGACAATTGACCACCCAAGTTGACCGGTGATTCACGAACGTTAAAACTTGTAAAAAAACTATATGATGACATATATATGGTTATATATATAGTTAACATGATATTATGATAAGTAAACATATCATTAATTATATTAACAATGAACTACATATGTAAAAACAAGACTACTAACTTAATGATTTTGAAACGAGACATATATGTAACGTTTATCGTTGTAACGACATTTAATGTATATATATCATATTAAGAGATATTCGTACATCATAATATCATGATAATATAATAATTTAAAATCTCTTTTGTTATTATAAACATTGGGTTAACAACATTTAACAAGATCGTTAACCTAAAGGTTTCAAAACAACACTTACATGTAACGACTAACGATGACTTAACGACTCAGTTAAAATGTATATACATGTAGTGTTTTAATATGTATTTATACACTTTTGAAAGACTTCAATACACTTATCAAAATACTTCTACTTAACAAAAATGCTTACAATTACATTCTCGTTCAGTTTCATCAACAATTCTACTCGTATGCACCCGTATTCGTACTCGTACAATACACAGCTTTTAGATGTATGTACTATTGGTATATACACTCCAATGATCAGCTCTTAGCAGCCCATGTGAGTCACCTAACACATGTGGGAACCATCATTTGGCAACTAGCATGAAATATCTCATAAGATTACAAAAATATGAGTAATCATTCATGACTTATTTACATGAAAACAAAATTACATATCCTTTATATCTAATCCATACACCAACGACCAAAAACACCTACAAACACTTTCATTCTTCAATTTTCTTCATCTAATTGAACTCTCTCAAGTTCTATCTTCAAGTTCTAAGTGTTCTTCATAAATTCCAAAAGTTCTAGTTTCATAAAATCAAGAATACTTTCAAGTTTGCTAGCTCACTTCCAATCTTGTAAGGTGATCATCCAATCTCAAGAAATCTTTGTTTCTTATAGTAGGTTATCATTCTAATACAAGGTAATAATCATATTCAAACTTTGGTTCAATTTCTATAACTATAACAATCTTATTTCAAGTGATAATCTTACTTGAACTTGTTTTCGTGTCATGATTCTGCTTCAAGAACTTCGAGCCATCCAAGGATCCATTGAAGCTAGATCCATTTTTCTCTTTTCCAGTAGGTTTATCCAAGGAACTTAAGGTAGTAATGATGTTCATAACATCATTCGATTCATACATATAAAGCTATCTTATTCGAAGGTTTAAACTTGTAATCACTAGAACATAGTTTAGTTAATTCTAAACTTGTTCGCAAACAAAAGTTAATCCTTCTAACTTGACTTTTAAAATCAACTAAACACATGTTCTATATCTATATGATATGCTAACTTAATGATTTAAAACCTGGAAACACGAAAAACACCGTAAAACCGGATTTACGCCGTCGTAGTAACACCGCGGGCTGTTTTGGGTTAGTTAATTAAAAACTATGATAAACTTTGATTTAAAAGTTGTTATTCTGAGAAAATGATTTTTATTATGAACATGAAACTATATCCAAAAATTATGGTTAAACTCAAAGTGGAAGTATGTTTTCTAAAATGGTCATCTAGACGTCGTTCTTTCGACTGAAATGACTACCTTTACAAAAACGACTTGTAACTTATTTTTCCGACTATAAACCTATACTTTTTTCTATTTAGATTCATAAAATAGAGTTCAATATGAAACCATAGCAATTTGATTCACTCAAAACGGATTTAAAATGAAGAAGTTATGGGTAAAACAAGATTGGATAATTTTTCTAATTTTAGCTACGTGAAAATTGGTAACAAATCTATTCCAACCATAACTTAATTAACTTGTATTGTATATTATGTAATCTTGAGATACCATAGACACGTATACAATGTTTCGACCTATCATGTCGACACATCTATATATATTTCGGAACAACCATAGACACTCTATATGTGAATGTTGGAGTTAGCTATACAGGGTTGAGGTTGATTCCAAAATATATATAGTTTGAGTTGTGATCAATACTGAGATACGTATACACTGGGTCGTGGATTGATTCAAGATAATATTTATCGATTTATTTCTGTACATCTAACTGTGGACAACTAGTTGTAGGTTACTAACGAGGACAGCTGACTTAATAAACTTAAAACATCAAAATATATTAAAAGTGTTGTAAATATATTTTGAACATACTTTGATATATATGTATATATTGTTATAGGTTCGTGAATCAACCAGTGGCCAAGTCTTACTTCCCGACGAAGTAAAAATTTGTGAAAGTGAGTTATAGTCCCACTTTTAAAATCTAATATTTTTGGGATGAGAATACATGCAGGTTTTATAAATGATTTACAAAATAGACACAAGTACGTGAAACTACATTCTATGGTTGAATTATCGAAATCGAATATGCCCCTTTTTATTAAGTCTGGTAATCTAAGAATTAGGGAACAGACACCCTAATTGACGCGAATCCTAAAGATAGATCTATTGGGCCTAACAAACCCCATCCAAAGTACCGGATGCTTTAGTACTTCGAAATTTATATCATATCCGAAGGGTGTCCCGGAATGATGGGGATATTCTTATATATGCATCTTGTTATTGTCGGTTACCAGGTGTTCACCATATGAATGATTTTTATCTCTATGTATGGGATGTGTATTGAAATATGAAATCTTGTGGTCTATTGTTACGATTTGATATATATAGGTTAAACCTATAACTCACCAACATTTTTGTTGACGTTTTAAGCATGTTTATTCTCAGGTGATTATTAAGAGCTTCCGCTGTCGCATACTTAAATAAGGACAAGATTTGGAGTCCATGCTTGTATGATATTGTGTAAAAACTGCATTCAAGAAACTTATTTTGTTGTAACATATTTGTATTGTAAACCATTATGTAATGGTCGTGTGTAAACAGGATATTTTAGATTATCATTATTTGATAATCTACGTAAAGCTTTTTAAACCTTTATTGATGAAATAAAGGTTATGGTTTGTTTAAAAAAATGAATGCAGTCTTTGAAAAACGTCTCATATAGAGGTCAAAACCTCGCAACGAAATCAATTAATATGGAACGTTTTTAATCAATAAGAACGGGACATTTCAATTTGACAGACTTTGGATAGATTATCCAAAATACCAAAGGGGTTTGCATACTCTTCATTCTAAAGTTGTTGAGGTACCTAGGGTCATAGAATGGGGACCATTAGAAGCTGTAGAATTGGCCGGGCCAATTAGGGAATTACTTGCACAGAGGTATGGTAATTCTACTTTTAATGACTGGGTACATTTATTCACCATGCATAGTCCTGTATATAAAGTATGGTGTGAAGAATTGTTGTGTAGTATAGAATTAAATGATCGGGTAGCTAGTTTAACCGATCGATCTTTTATTAGATTTTTGTTAGGAGGTTCGATGCGCCACATGTCTTTACTAGACATGGCTCAGGCTTTACGTATATATACGCCTGAGGAGTTAGCATCTGCCGATTGTAGAGGGATGATACTAAATGGTAGAAAGATAGATGAAAATTTTGATACACATGGTGTATGGAGTCAAATGACAAGCCATCACCAATTTAAAGGGGGAAATTACTCTTATTTGGATATAGATAGAGCTGAATTAAGAGTGATTCATAGGTTTTTAGCTAATTCGATTACACAAAGAGGTAAGAACAAGGAAAAGGTAAATGAACAGGATTTGTTTTACCATATGTGTATTCGAGACCCACAAAGCGCTGTAAGTATACCTTATTGTGTGGGTTATTATTTATCAGCTATGGTTAGGGGGATGAGACCGCATAGCATAATAGGAGGTGGTATTTTTATTACTTTGATTGCTGAATATCTCGGTGTGGATATAAGTCGGGGGGATTATTAGTCGAAGAACCAGAACCCCGCGATACAATAGGTTTAAATGTATACCATGGTGCGAAAGTTTTGAAGAGGCGAAATAACACCGCAGTACAATACCATGGTAGACATCCATAGGTTGAGAGAAACCAACAGCAAGGTAATGTAGGAGGGGGAAATGAAATGCAAGAAATGCAAAGGTTTATAGCTTCACAGGAGTACGAAAATGCTAGACAGAGAGCATTTGAAGATTGGCAAGTTCATCAAAACCAAATCATAGCTCATTGCCAACATATAGGTAGAAACTATATTCCTACTCCAAAACCCATATTCCCTCCCTGGTCTATAGAGATGCAACCACCGTATCCTACGTATAACCCTGCCGAAGCATTTTATAGCACCTATGGTTATGCATGGAACCCCTATTGGTATCAGTATCATCCCTAGTCTACTTAGTTTTATTTATTTTGTAATTTGTAATGTTGATACGTTTAATACTTATGTTAATATTGTAATAGTTTTTATAATTTTCTAACTTTTATTCTTAGATTTTAATAATTTTTGAATGTGGGGTAATATACCAAACTTCAAAAATATGTATATATGTTTGCAGTTTATCTTATGTACACAACAGGGTAAAACAACGCATTTTCAAAGACTGGCATTAAGTTCAGCAAAAGCAACTAATTTTGACGACAAGATGCAAAATATATGTGAAATAACAACAAGACGGAATGAACAAATGATGTGCACCATTTATCATTCAGCAAACAAACGCCAATATATTTGGAAACTTTGGTAAAAATTTAATCATTTTCACACAAATCACCCTCAATAATTTAAATTGTTACTGATTTCTTGCAAATGAGGGCATTGCAAGATCTTAAGTGTGGGAAGGGGTTAAATGCTTTCGGATTTTATAATTTTTATCTTAAACACTTGGTTACCATTAAAAATACTAGTAAAGCAGTAGTTGTATTAGAATCTAGTGCTCTCTGATAATAGAGAACAGCCCTAGTTTTATATACTGACTACCCAATTCTAGTAAAATTTTTCAAAATTTTCAATTAAATGAACTCAAAATCATGTTTATACATATTTATGAACGTTAAAACTAGGTTTTAACACCGAAATTATTGTAACCTCGGAAAGTACATAAATTGAGAAACAAACCAAAATGTTAAAATTCATTTAAAATGGAATAGATGACAATAAAAAGGAAAATAAAAGCCAAGTGTGAGAAAGCAGATAGTAGCAGATAGTAGCTAGAATTAGCATGCAATCGAAAGCAGATAGTAGCATGCAATCGAAAGCAGATAGTAGCATGCAGTAGCTAGAATTAGCAAAAGCATGCAGCGAGTTTACATAGCAGTAAAAGGAAACGGTAGCATGCAGCAAGTTCATACGGTAGTAAAAGTAAGCAGTGGCATGCAGTAGTAGTAAGCAGTAACATGTAATAATATAACACAGTAGCATGCAGCAGGTTCCGCAGAAACAAGTAAACTAGCAAGTTGTAGATTAGTCCTATTAGTGAATCCTACTCGGGTCGGTCCTAGAATCACTAATGCAACCTAATTCCCTACAACCAATGCTCTGATACCAACTGTGACGCCCCGTACAAAACCATCGTGTACGGATCACCAACAACAGGATCATTACAAGGTCAAACACTATATGCTATTTGAAAATCGATTTGCATTCATAGAAGATAACGTTTTACAAAAGATAAATAGGAAACATTAACATGAGTACATGATACTAAGGTCATTACAAAGCTATCGTTTTGAAAATAACATAAGTTGCAAATGCAAAGTAAAGTTCCATGCTTGAGACATCTCTAAGTAATGCAGCGGAAGTCTAACACAGCAGGTCTGTAACAGCAAGTCTAACACCAAGACTAGAACAACAAGTTTAACAGCAAGACTAGAACAACAAGTTTAACAGCGGAAGCAACATCGTCTAAGCACCTGAGAAATACATGCTTAAAAAGTCAACACGAATGTTGGTGAGCTATAGTTTGTTTGTATCAGTAATGTAACGTTGGCCACGAGATTTCCGTGCTGCAAACCGCGTATCAAAACAGTATGTTCAAATCAGTATGAAAAAGTATATGTATAACCGTGGGCACCCGGTAACTAGACTTAACGTTTATAACCCCCTGAAAGTGCACTTGGCAAGTGCGTATGACTTACGAAGTATTAAACACCCGTTAAATGCTAGCACGACTAGCCCGAGTGGGGATGTCAAACCCTATGGATCCATATCTAAGATTCGCGTTCACGGTTCAAAAACCAATGATTAAACGTTACCGAGCTAAAGGGAATGTTTATGCCGTTGTATAACCCACACATATATAAGTTTAAGTACTCGTGCCTAGTATGTAAAACATAAAATCCGCATGTATTCTCAGTTCCCAAAATAAGTTAAAGTAAAAAGGGAATGCTATAACTCACAGTGATAAAAGCGGTAAAGTCGGTAATGAAAGTACGCAAGTAGTAAGTCGGTCCGAAAGGTCGTCAACCTAAATCAAAGGTTACTAGGTCAGTAGGTTGTCTTAATAAGTTCTAATAGTGCATAAAATAATTTTAAGTGTCATCATCATCATCATTCATCATCATAAAAGCTAAGTAAGTTTGACAAGAATAGAGATTGAAACAATAGGCTGACTTCGGTCAGCTGCTGCGACCTCTACGTAAATCGAAAAGATGCATAGTCAGTGGCTATGGCTCCGTATGTGAGTCCCCTAACCGTTGACCAATTTTCAGAACCTAACTCGTCTTCGTTTGACCATGGCGATGGTTTAAGTGCGAGTAGGTCAGAAATTTCAGCACAACGTTAATAGGGTGTAGTGACTCTCGGAGGGCCATAAATCCTAAACCGTAACTCAGATTAAGACGAGGCCTAAACGGAAAATCATCTACTCGAACCGAACTAACTGAAAATCAACTTTCCAGTGGCCCAGGTAGTCTGATCAGATAAGAAAATCAGTGGACAAGTGCTCCGGTGAGGTTCTTGGTGCTTAATGCTCATCACGGTTCTCATCCTTGATGCTTGTAGCTTCAAGTGTACAACTCGTTGATGGTTTAGCATCACTTTTGACCAAGATTCTACCATCAATACACAATATGTTAAGACCAAGTGGTAACACAACTCATTTAAGAGTCTTAGATGGATGATGAACCAAGGTTACATCATATCCTTAGTCTTAACACAATTACAAATCCTATTTACAAACAAAGTTACAAACTTTACATCAATAAAACAAGTATGAACATGATCCAAGTCAAAAGAGGTGATGGAACCCTAAGCTAGAGAGCTTGGATCCCTTTCACACAATTTATAAGGTCACAAAGCTAGAAAGCTTGAACCTTTAGTGTTCTTGAAGATCTTGAAGCATAAAGCTTGGATCATTAAGATATATGAAGATAACAAACAAAAGTTTGAATCTTTATCACAAAATAACAAGATTAAAGTAAAAGAAAGATGAATCTACAAAGTTGATGAAGATTCAAAGCTAGAAAGCTTGAATCTTCCATGTTCTTGAAAGATTCATGCTTGAATCAACAAGATATAAGCAAGATCAAAGCTAAAAGGAACTTTGATCTCCATAATATGATGATGATGGCCACGAAAATGAAAGGAAAAGAAGAAGAAAAAGAAGACTTACAAGCAATACTATAAAGGAAAGAAAGAAAGAACAAGTGTGTGTGAAAACCAAATGAGCAAGTGATTTGAATGAGAGGTAAATGGCTAGTATTTATAAGCAAGGAATTTGACAAGGATTGATGACATGGACAAGGGCTAGTATTTATAAGCAAGGAATTTGACAAGGATTGATGACATGGACAAGGGCTAGTATTTATAAGCAAGGAATTTGACAAGGATTGATGACATGGACAAGGGCTAGTATTTATAAGCAAGGAATTTGACAAGGATTGATGACATGGACAAGGGCTAGTATTTATAAGCAAGGAATTTGACAAGGATTGATGACATGGACAAGGGCTAATTAATTGGGTCACTAGCTAGAGTAGGGTGGGCTTGAGCCCAACAAGGTAGAAAGTCCAACAAGACTAACAATTGTGCATAATTAAATTACTACGCGTAATTAAGCATCCAAAAACCCAGGTAATTATTATTATAAAATAATAATTAATATTTCGCAGTCATAATATTCCGATTATGACAAAAGTTAAACGTGCGCGCAAGTTCGCGGTTTATTCGAAACGTCAAATAACACTAACGGTTATAAAGGCTTCCAATGATCAAGTTATGTCTCCTACGTACTCTAAGGCACGTTTTAACATATAAATGGAAGTAAACCACGTAAATCAAGTTTTCAGAGTATAAAGTAACACAGTACGCACAAATACGCAGTTTCGCAAAAACACAAGGCACAAAAGCAAGTCGAAAAAGCCGGGTCGTTACATTACCCACCTGTTAATGGAAATTTCGACCCGAAATTTGAGGAGTGAAAAAAAAATGGTACCGTATTTAAATAAGAAGTAGCGTATCAAAGTTCCGAAAGATTCGTGGGCTAAAAAGTGAGCTATTTACCTTGAAAGGTACTCTGGCGTATAAAAGTAAGAATAGGTATATGCTATTAATTAAGTCTCTTAGGAGATCAACAAATTTATTTCGTTTCTGGTTAACATGAGTATGTTGTCTGAATATATTCACAAAAGAAAAGATGATGTTTTTAGCCTTATAGGCATCTTTAGTAAGCTGGATGCATGAAATACATCATGAATGTTACTAAACTCATCTAAAACATTGAGCGCTTATATCGCAATACAAAGCTGACAGGTAGGATGGAAAACATGGTGATCATAACCATGCGATTTGATGTCTGGATAGTGTTAGCCACGGATTTTACTAACCCCTTGATTTCGGAAAGAGACCATAGGCATAAAGAACTCGATATTTAAGAACGTTTCATTTGACTATATGAATTGAAACTTTTGCTGAAAGTGAATAATCGGACTTATATGCAATGCAAGCCATAATTATCTATAGTGCCTTCAGGACGGTCTGAACGAACAATGAAGGATATCACCCAGTTTACCATACTGCAGGTGAACTTATCCTTAGATGGAATGAAAGAACAGTTCCATAATGTAACTTTATCCTTTCAGTTACATGTTGAAGTTAGGGTTAACATTAACTAGAACAACATATAGTTGCAACCAACGAAGAAAGGAATGTGTAGAGTAACCATATCTGTATTACAGATGTTTTAAGCAGTCCCTTCCAAGAGGATAACAAGATTCATAGATTCCTAAAGTATGTTACTTTACATTTCCGAAAGAGAATCGCACGAAAGGTGTGATCTTTGAACCAGGGTGAACTCTTCGAGCGGTTTGTTCTGAATTTATCCTTATACTTAAGGAGATGCGCGGACAAGAAGATACGTGGACCCTTGGTCGTAAAGAACGGTTTACTCTAAGTGAAAAGAATCTCAAAACGATTCCTTGTACCTCAACCTACTAATTTATAGAGATGATTTTTACGAGGATGTTGCGATTAGCCGTGAAATATTGAGAATAGAAACCCACCTAGTGCCCTTCCTACAATGGGGTGACCATTGAGTGTACCTCAGAAAACTGATTTATCGGCCCGCGATTTTGCCATGTTTAACCTTAAAAGGAACATTTTTCGAGTACAAAGACTTCCTAACAATTTTTTATTTTTTTTTATAAATCTGCCACCCAAAGTGGCTCAAGCGTTTTTAACAAGGATTTTAATAGTAAGCTTCATCCCTAACGGAGGGAGAGAAGAAGTGTGATCCCTACATGGTGTAGTCTAATACGGAAACCTTTAATAAAATCAACCGAGGAAGTTTTGAAAAACCTTTAAACGTTTGATGCGACAACATAAATGGAACGAAGTTCTTGGTAAATTTAGAAGTATGTATTACGAGTACCATTTGCACAAAATTATTTGACTTAAAACAACTCAATAAAGGAGCGATTTTTAATCATCTTGAAGGTATAACTTAGTATGTACTAACCCAAAATAAGTAAGGGTAAATTTATACATATATGATTTTATAAATCGCGTAAGTGATAGAAAAGTTTTTAGTACTTTCATTTGTCCATAAATCTCGTGAGCACTGCATCAATAAGCAACGTGTAAATCAACGTGTAAAAATTTTGATAAACATAGTTTTTCGTATTTCAGAGGTTACGAGTTGAAAAAGGTCGAGTGAAAAATCTTTGAATCATCGGTTGACATGTTACTAGGTAATGAAAACTAATGAATTAAATGTAGTTTTGATGATTATCCGAACTTAAGTCTTTGGCCCAAAAATGTTTACGTGCGAAGCCGTTGCTAAAAAGTGAGGTATGAAGGATAGAGCATGAGGATGAGAAGTTAATCGCTTCTTGACTTTGCAGAATGCCACACAGGTTATGGCTAATATTAAAGTCAGAATACTAATGATGTTAATATCGCTAGATGAGAATTTCCTTGGAATAGGTCAGGACTTTGAGTTATGTAAGATAGAGCATCACTCCGACAGGTGTGAAGAATAAGATCCCTGGAGTAACGTAGTAATTTTGAATGGTTTAAGTGTTTGTGGATGCCCGAAGGCTCTGCATGACGTGGTAGTAAGTGCCTTCATCACATACACACACATGAATCTCTTAGTTTCGACAGTTGTCTGTCTTCATGATGACTTGGATACGAATAAGCAACGAAAAATTTTATATTGACAAGCAACGAAAATTTTATAGAATTCATTTAAGGTGACGATGTAAGAAAAGAAATTAAGTTCTTAGCAAACTAGGGTTATGTACAACACGTACCATTCAAGGTAAAATATCCTTTGAATAAAAGATTTGATTTGTAAAAGTGAAAGTAAAATTTCATATGTATTTGTCAAAAAGAAGTAATTATTTACTTTATTTTATATAACGTATACGATTTCAAAAATTTGCACGAATGGCAAATAAAATAAATTTATTTTTATTAAGTTTTGAGAGGATCGCACAGTAAAATAGTGTAAGTAAAATTTTGGCAAACAAAATTTTCATATTTCGGAGGTTACAAGTTGAAAAAAGATTGATGAGAATCGAGTAAAAGACTTTTGAAAATCTCGGGTGATATTTGAGCAAAAATGTTACGAGGTAATGAAAACTGTTGAATTTTAATGTGGTTGATGACTATTAGTAGGGCATAAGTCCTTCGACCAAAAATGCTTAAGTATAAAGTTGTTGCTTATAAGTGAGAAACAAAAGGGGGAGTATGAGGACGGGGATTAACTACCCATTGATTTTGGAAATTCTGAACTGGTATGACTAATATCGAAGTAAGAAGGGTGATGGTATGATTATCATTGATTAAGAATTCTCTCGAAATAAGTTAGGATTCCGTGTCGCATAAGAATGAGTATCAAATACGATTCTTGGGTAGTATAGAATTTGAATTGCTGAAGTAACGGGATACAATTTCCTTTATGTATCGTTGTCCATTGTATCGGTTTCTTTCATGGCTAGAAAGTGAGCAGATTTGGTGAGGCGATCAACGATAACCCCGATAGTGTCATAACTGCCGACTGTTTTCGGTAGTTTTAGAATGAAATCCATCGTCATCCCTTCCCATTTCCATTGTGGGATCTCGGGTTGTTGAAGTAATCCAGATGGCTTTTGGCTCACCATTCTCGCGAGGTATACGAATAATCTTCTTACTATAAATAACTTTCGCTTTCGTCCTTGAAAGTCAGTCCGTTCCAACTATTTCCTCAAAGCTTTTTAACTCGATGAGTATTAGGTTAATTTTAAGGTCCATTCCAACCAAATCTTATTATACTGCCGTGAAAATTTTTATCAACCTTCTCAAATAACATCTTCTTGTGCGCAGGTAACTAATCCTTTCCAACTACTACTATAAAACTTCCAAGTTTTGTTGGCATGAGGTCATCTCCAAATGACCCACCTGTTAATTTTTAAGGTACTATCTTAAATTACTCCTCTATCTCTGCCAACTTACCATTAGCTTGTCCTATAGAATACTTAACTCTCATGATTGTTAATGGCTTATTAGTCATCACACTAGGATTCTTAGATATAAGGTTTCTATCACTCTAGTATTAAACAATTCCGAGACGATAAATCGTTGTGAAGAAACGTACCCTAACTAAAATCAGGATCCATGCGAGTCTCCATAGCTGAGATAACGATTGCTCTATCGTATGTGAGTCCAAAGTTTTTTTTTTTTCCTATTTGAGAACTTTTTCCTTAAGTATCCAGGGTGTCTATATCTATAAAAATTTTCGGGTTATCAATTCTGCAGTCCAGGCCCTTCTCGTACAGTATCTAGACCAAGTGGTTATTCCTGCCTTTATCAGACCATAATGCGTATACTCAAGTGGTTTCTACCAAAATTTCCTTTGAATCGCTTCATATTCCTTATGTAGTAACATTGGGACTTCTGCATGATTCACTTCAATATAATTACGCTGGCCTGGCGTCATTATATTGTACTAAATCGTACGTTCATTCCAATATCACTCCATATGGTCAATGTAACGTGATCACTTTCAGTTCTACTCAATTTCATCCAACGGTGCTTTATCTATGCTATCTCAAAACAAAATCTACATAATTAATCTCACGGTTTCTTGGTGTGGGTGCGTAAGTTCCGTAGGTCATGCACCAATGCCTAAATGTCCTGAAATTTCTTCAAAATGTTCAGGTTCAGGTAACATCGTTAGGTTCCTTTCTAGAAATTCAATCTGGGTCTCGCGTCGAGTTGTATGTGTAGCAAGTAGTAGTACGATATGTCTTGAGGCGACTCCTAAGTCTTTAGGTATGGTTGAGCATCAGTATAAGGCACTCTGACCTTGTGAAAGGAGATGTCCTCCCGACTTCCCCAATGCCTAAGAGTGTTAGGGTACTAAATGCAGAAATGTCGTCAGATCGTCGAGCAGTGGTGAAGAACGAAAGAGATAAGTGACGGTCATGAAAGCGTACGAGATACGAGCCATCTTGCAGGAACTAAACAACCTTCAAATGTTCACACGTCATACGTGGCTATTTAGAGTGAGCTCGGGGTGCTGTTACTCAGACAAATCCTCCAATATCTCCTCCTCCGAGGATCGACTTTAGTGGGCGTGTAATCCGAGGGGTACTCCTCCTAGATTGCGTGAAGAATCGTTTCGATCTCTGGAATGGTGGAACAGTAGTAACAGGTGGATTAAAATACTAATCCTTAGGGTTAGACGTATGGGAAATGGGTTCAGAAGAACATCTGAACTAGGAAAGGTAAGTTTTTCCAAGTCGGTGCAGCGAATAACAGGCATGAAGCAAGCACGTAATCAGGCACTACAGCAACCTAGCTCGTTTACAGCAGTATATAGCATGGCAATATTAACAGTACTAAACAGAAGTAACATGCAATCGAAAGCAGATAGTAGCATGCAGTAGCTAGAATTAGCAAAAGCATGCAGCGAGTTTACATAGCAGTAAAAGGAAACGGTAGCATGCAGCAAGTTCATACGGTAGTAAAAGTAAGCAGTGGCATGCAGTAGTAGTAAGCAGTAACATGTAATAATATAACACAGTAGCATGCAGCAGGTTCCGCAGAAACAAGTAAACTAGCAAGTTGTAGATTAGTCCTATTAGTGAATCCTACTCGGGTCGGTCCTAGAATCACTAATGCAACCTAATTCCCTACAACCAATGCTCTGATACCAACTGTGACGCCCCGTACAAAACCATCGTGTACGGATCACCAACAACAGGATCATTACAAGGTCAAACACTATATGCTATTTGAAAATCGATTTGCATTCATAGAAGATAACGTTTTACAAAAGATAAATAGGAAACATTAACATGAGTACATGATACTAAGGTCATTACAAAGCTATCGTTTTGAAAATAACATAAGTTGCAAATGCAAAGTAAAGTTCCATGCTTGAGACATCTCTAAGTAATGCAGCGGAAGTCTAACACAGCAGGTCTGTAACAGCAAGTCTAACACCAAGACTAGAACAACAAGTTTAACAGCAAGACTAGAACAACAAGTTTAACAGCGGAAGCAACATCGTCTAAGCACCTGAGAAATACATGCTTAAAAAGTCAACACGAATGTTGGTGAGCTATAGTTTGTTTGTATCAGTAATGTAACGTTGGCCACGAGATTTCCGTGCTGCAAACCGCGTATCAAAACAGTATGTTCAAATCAGTATGAAAAAGTATATGTATAACCGTGGGCACCCGGTAACTAGACTTAACGTTTATAACCCCCTGAAAGTGCACTTGGCAAGTGCGTATGACTTACGAAGTATTAAACACCCGTTAAATGCTAGCACGACTAGCCCGAGTGGGGATGTCAAACCCTATGGATCCATATCTAAGATTCGCGTTCACGGTTCAAAAACCAATGATTAAACGTTACCGAGCTAAAGGGAATGTTTATGCCGTTGTATAACCCACACATATATAAGTTTAAGTACTCGTGCCTAGTATGTAAAACATAAAATCCGCATGTATTCTCAGTTCCCAAAATAAGTTAAAGTAAAAAGGGAATGCTATAACTCACAGTGATAAAAGCGGTAAAGTCGGTAATGAAAGTACGCAAGTAGTAAGTCGGTCCGAAAGGTCGTCAACCTAAATCAAAGGTTACTAGGTCAGTAGGTTGTCTTAATAAGTTCTAATAGTGCATAAAATAATTTTAAGTGTCATCATCATCATCATTCATCATCATAAAAGCTAAGTAAGTTTGACAAGAATAGAGATTGAAACAATAGGCTGACTTCGGTCAGCTGCTGCGACCTCTACGTAAATCAAAAAGATGCATAGTCAGTGGCTATGGCTCCGTATGTGAGTCCCCTAACCGTTGACCAATTTTCAGAACCTAACTCGTCTTCGTTTGACCATGGCGATGGTTTAAGTGCGAGTAGGTCAGAAATTTCAGCACAACGTTAATAGGGTGTAGTGACTCTCGGAGGGCCATAAATCCTAAACCGTAACTCAGATTAAGACGAGGCCTAAACGGAAAATCATCTACTCGAACCGAACTAACTGAAAATCAACTTTCCAGTGGCCCAGGTAGTCTGATCAGATAAGAAAATCAGTGGACAAGTGCTCCGGTGAGGTTCTTGGTGCTTAATGCTCATCACGGTTCTCATCCTTGATGCTTGTAGCTTCAAGTGTACAACTCGTTGATGGTTTAGCATCACTTTTGACCAAGATTCTACCATCAATACACAATATGTTAAGACCAAGTGGTAACACAACTCATTTAAGAGTCTTAGATGGATGATGAACCAAGGTTACATCATATCCTTAGTCTTAACACAATTACAAATCCTATTTACAAACAAAGTTACAAACTTTACATCAATAAAACAAGTATGAACATGATCCAAGTCAAAAGAGGTGATGGAACCCTAAGCTAGAGAGCTTGGATCCCTTTCACACAATTTATAAGGTCACAAAGCTAGAAAGCTTGAACCTTTAGTGTTCTTGAAGATCTTGAAGCATAAAGCTTGGATCATTAAGATATATGAAGATAACAAACAAAAGTTTGAATCTTTATCACAAAATAACAAGATTAAAGTAAAAGAAAGATGAATCTACAAAGTTGATGAAGATTCAAAGCTAGAAAGCTTGAATCTTCCATGTTCTTGAAAGATTCATGCTTGAATCAACAAGATATAAGCAAGATCAAAGCTAAAAGGAACTTTGATCTCCATAATACGATGATGATGGCCACGAAAATGAAAGGAAAAGAAGAAGAAAAAGAAGACTTACAAGCAATACTATAAAGGAAAGAAAGAAAGAACAAGTGTGTGTGAAAACCAAATGAGCAAGTGATTTGAATGAGAGGTAAATGGCTAGTATTTATAAGCAAGGAATTTGACAAGGATTGATGACATGGACAAGGGCTAGTATTTATAAGCAAGGAATTTGACAAGGATTGATGACATGGACAAGGGCTAGTATTTATAAGCAAGGAATTTGACAAGGATTGATGACATGGACAAGGGCTAGTATTTATAAGCAAGGAATTTGACAAGGATTGATGACATGGACAAGGGCTAGTATTTATAAGCAAGGAATTTGACAAGGATTGATGACATGGACAAGGGCTAATTAATTGGGTCACTAGCTAGAGTAGGGTGGGCTTGAGCCCAACAAGGTAGAAAGTCCAACAAGACTAACAATTGTGCATAATTAAATTACTACGCGTAATTAAGCATCCAAAAACCCAGGTAATTATTATTATAAAATAATAATTAATATTTCGCAGTCATAATATTCCGATTATGACAAAAGTTAAACGTGCGCGCAAGTTCGCGGTTTATTCGAAACGTCAAATAACACTAACGGTTATAAAGGCTTCCAATGATCAAGTTATGTCTCCTACGTACTCTAAGGCACGTTTTAACATATAAATGGAAGTAAACCACGTAAATCAAGTTTTCAGAGTATAAAGTAACACAGTACGCACAAATACGCAGTTTCGCAAAAACACAAGGCACAAAAGCAAGTCGAAAAAGCCGGGTCGTTACACATTGCCTTAACAGTTGCTTGTTCAACGCTTTCCTTTACAACCGGATGGTAGTTTACCGAAAGGTAATATACGGGACAAGTAAACTGGACGTGTTGCTTTCCAAATACAAGGTTAGCAAGTGGGTGACACAAAACCGCAAGTTTTGAGCTAAAATTTTCAAATCTGAAACCCACCAAACCCACAAAAATATTTTGCAAACACCGGTAAAGGGTTATTCCGGAAAACTTATCTAGGGTAAAAACTAGATTTAATTTTCAAAAGATCAAATGTTTTCATAAAGATCCAATTTCCTTAATGGATCTAAATTTTTATAGTCATGTGGGACTGTAAACCATATCGTTACTACCATTGTTTATACCGCTGTATAGAAATCACTGATGTACAAAGTGTGAAGAATAAAGAAGTGATTCTAGTATTTCAAGACGATATTGCTTGAGGACAAGCAACGCTTAAGTGCGGGAATATTTGATAATGCTAAAAATGAACATATATTTCATAGCATTATTCCTCAAGAAAGACAAGCTTTTAGTTGCAATTGTTCTATTTACAAGTGATATTCGTTTAAATAATAAAAGGTGAAGACAAAAGACAGATTCGACGAATTGAAGACGCAAACGACCAAAAAGCTCAAAAGTACAAAAGACAATCAAAGAAGTTTCAATTATTGATAAGAAACGTCTCAAAATTACAAGAGTACAAGATTCAAAACGCAAAGTACAAAATATAAAATTGTACGCAAGGACGTTCGAAAATCCGGAACCGGGACCAGAGTCAACTCTCAACGCTCGACGCAACGGACTAAAAATTACAAGTCAACTATGCACATGAATATAATATAATATATAAATAATTCTTAAAAATTATATATATATATTATATTAATATTTAAAACCGTCGGCAGACTAAGATCCAATTTGGAGTGAGCTGTATTTTCAAACTCCGCGACTCGCGGAGTTTGAAGGCAAAAAAATGCCGCGATTTGCGGAGTATCCCTGAACTCAATTCCCTATAAAGCCAACCGAATTCTGATCATTTTTGACACACTCATATATCCATCCTCTCTATATCTATACGTAAATATTTATATATTTTAATTTTAATTTTAATTTTAATTTTAATCCTAATAATAAGGGTATGCTAGCGAATATTGTAAGGGTGTAAGTCGAAATTCTGTCCGTGTAATGCTACGCTATTTTTTAATTATTGTAAGTTATGTTCAACCTTTTTATATTAATGTCTCGTAGCTAAGTTATTATTATGCTTATTTAATCCGAAGTAATCATGATGTTGGGCTAATTACTAAAATTGGGTAATTGGGCTTTGTACCCTAATTGGGGTTTGGACAAAAGAACGACACTTGTGGAAATTAGACTATGGGCTATTAATGGACTTTATATTTGTTTAACTAAATGATAGTTTGTTAATGTTAATATAAAGATTTATAATTGGGCGTCCCTATAAATTACCATATACACTCGATCGGACACGATGGGCGGGGTATTTATATGTACGAGTAATCGTTCATTTAACCGGACACGGGAATGGATTAATAGCCACTAGAATAATTAAAACAGGGGTGAAATTATGTACAAGGACACTTGGTATAATTGATAACAAAATATTAAAACATTGGGTTACACTCAGTCGACATCCTGGTGTAATTATTAAACAAAGTATTAAAATCTTGTTACAGTTTAAGTCCCCAATTAGTTGGAATATTTAACTTCGGGTATAAGGATAATTTGACAAGGACACTCGCACTTTATATTTATGGCTGATGGACTGTTATGGACAAAAACCAGATGGACATATTAAATAATCCAGGACAAAGGACAATTAACCCATGGGCATAAAACTAAAATCAACACGTCAAACATCATGATTACGGAAGTTTAAATAAGCATAATTCTTTTATTTCATATTTAATTTCCTTTATTTTATATTTAATTGCACTTCTAATTATCGCATTTTTATTGTTATTGTATTTAATTGCACTTTTAATTATCGTACTTTTTAATTATCGCAAGTTTATTTTATCGCATTTTTTATTAATCGCAATTTCATTATCGTTATTTACTTTACGCTTTAAATTAAGTCTTGTATTTATTATTTTACATTTGGTTTTAACTGCGACTAAAGTTTTAAAATCGACAAACCGGTCATTAAACGGTAAAAACCCCCCTTTATAATAATAATATTACTTATATATATATTTGTATTTTTACAAAAGTAAACTAATATAGCGTTAAGCTTTGTTTAAAGATTTTCCCTGTGGAACGAACCGGACTTACTAAAAACTACACTACTGTACGATTAGGTACACTGCCTATAAGTGTTGTAGCAAGGTTTAAGTATATCCATTCTCTAAATAAATAAATATCTTGTGTAAAATTGTATCGTATTTAATAGTATTTTCTGCTAAAAATATAAAGCTATTTTATATACACCCGGCTACCACATCACACAGACCACCACCATCATTTTTGTGAATACTACAGCTCCTATTACTCATTGTCAGTGTTGTTTTGCTGCTCAACCATCCGTTTTACTGTTTTAGCCGGAAAACCCATCAACCACCATCACAACTCATCATCACCTTCACAAATCACTACCATTTCCACCTTTGATCGCCACCTGCAACAGCAGGTTTCCTGCTGTTTTAACGCCACCAAGACAGGCTCCATGACTCCCTGCAATCCTAATGTGTTGTCATTAATGTTTCTGTGTTGATCAAACCACACGCCACCCAATAACCAAACCCACTGCCGCTGTTCCTGCTTTTGTTTCTTTTCTATTTACAACCAACGAAACAACAACATAGGCTGCTGCTCTTTTTCTGTTTCCTTCTGCTTTTCCCTGCTAACATCGAAGTGGAAGAAAAGAAAGATGATGATGTTGAGGCAAAACGAAAATGAGAATAATAATACTCAAACTCGATTGCTTCTGTTTTTAAATCGCAAATAGGATAGGAAGAAGGAGATGGAGATTTACAAATGATGATGGAATGGTTTTTGGGTTCTGTAGATTCAATGTTTAAAGGAGAAGATGAAATAGAAATATCGGTTAATTAGATTTAATCTGCGAATAAATTCATAAATGAATGAGTAGTGTATCGGTTAAGAGGGTTGACGGTTAAGTGAGAGGTCCTGGGTTCGAACCCATGCCATTACCATTTTTTTTTATAAAGAATCAATAAAAGCTGATGGGCCAAAGATATTAGTTAGGCCGAAATTTATTAGTCGGGCCAAAGATATTAGTTAGGCCGAAATTATTAATTGGGCCAAAATTATTAGTTAGGCTGAAAATATTAGTTGGGCTGAATGAACAGGTTAAATGGTATTGGGTCCGTGATTTAATTAGAAAAATCATTTAGCTCAGTTGGTTGGGTATATGTGCGGATAACAAGAGGTCGTGGGTTCGAGCCCCGTCTGCAGCATACCTTTTTACTCAAAGATTTTAAAAGGGTATACTTTATTATTTTATTTTTTTTACTGTTATTATTACATGTATCATGATTATATATATATATATATATATTAATTATTAAGTACTGGTATTAGTATTATTAGTGTTATTATTATTAAGAATTATGAATATCATTATTATAATCATTATCATTATTTTTTTTATATTTACTAATATTATAATTATTAAGATTATTATTATTAAAATAAATATTATGATAAAAAAAAAATTTCATTTATGACTATAGTTACAAATATGATTTTTATTATTATTAATATTATTACTAATATTATTATCATCACTTAAAAATATAATTTTTATCATTTTACTACTAGTATAAGTATTATTATTATTATTATTATTATTTTTACCACTACTAATATTATGATAATATTATTATAATAACTATTCTAAAACAAATGATATACTTAATATATATAACATAACAAAAATTAATATTTTTATAAACAGAATGAATATATGAAGTAGGTATATACATTATTAATATAGAAATGAAATAATTAATAAATTCTATATATATATATATATATATATATATATATATATATATAAACTTATTCGATTACAATTATGTATATTAATAAATAAACAAATGATATAGGTTCGTGAATCCAAGGCCAACCATGGATTGTTCAATATAGTCATATATATTTTTACTACAAAATACATTAGGTGAGTTTTTATTTGCCTTTTTACCCTTTATATTTTTGGGCTGAGAATACATGCACAATATTTATAAATGTTTTACAAAATAGACACAAGTACGTGAAACTACATTCTATGGTTGAATTATCAAAATCGAATATGCCCCTTTTTATTAAGTCTGGTAATCTAAGAATTAGGGAACAAACACCCTAATTGACGCGAACTCTAAAGATAGATCTATCGAGCCCAACAAGCCCCATCCAAAGTACCGGATGCTTTAGTAGTTCGAATTTTATATCATGTCCGAAGGAGGATTCAGGAATGATGGGGATATTCTTATATGCATATTGTGAATGTTGGTTACCAGGTGTTCAATCCATATGAATGATTATTTTTGTCTCTATGTATGGGACGTATATTTATGGGAACTGGAAATGAAAAATTTTGTGGTCTATTAAAATGATGGAAATGTTTATTTATGTTAAACTAATGAACTCACCAACCTTTTGGTTGACACTTTTAAGCATGTTTATTCTCAGGTATGAAAGAAATCTTCCGCTGTGCATTTGCTCACTTTAAAGATATTACTTGGAGTCATTCATGACATATTTCAAAAGACGTTGCATTCGAGTCGTTGAGTTCATCAAGATTATTATTAAGTCAATTATAGTAAGATATATTACGAAATGTATGCATGTTGTCAACTTTCGATGTAATGAAAGATTGTCTTTTCAAAAATGAATGCAATGTTTGTAAAATGTATCATATAGAGGTCAAGTAACTCGCGATGTAATAACCTGTTGTGAATCGTTTATAATCGATATGGACTTCGTCCGGATGGATTAGGACGGGTCGCTTCAAAATGCCCTCTCTACATCCTTGCGGGCACTAGCTTGAAACCTGATAAACTTAATCGTAGGCTCTTATGTGGGGCACGAATATCCTTTTACTAGAGTCGCCCAGTCGGGATATATACCGTCGGCAAGGTAATATCCCTTGGTCAACTGATGACCATTTACCTCAAATGGTGCGGATGGAGCCATTCCCTTGTTAAGGTTATCAAATATAGGGTATTGATTTAAAACATTTATATCATTGTTGGAATCTGCCATCCCAGAAAAAGCATGCCAAATTCACTAGTCATATGAAGCAACTATTTCAAGAATAAGAGTCAGTTTCTTGTGATCACCCTAAGTGTATTGTCCTTTTAAAGCAACTAGACAATTTATCGACTCCCAATGCATACAATCGATACTCACGGGCATACCCGTGAAACCCTGTCTTTTCATGTGTGCACTATATGTAGTGACCCGAACTTTTCCATGTTTATATATATTAATTAAGATTGATATTTACATGACTAAATGTTTCCAACATGTTAATCAATCAAACTTGTTGAGACTTGATTAATTGAAATATGTTTCATATAGACAATTGACCACCCAAGTTGACCGGTGATTCACGAACGTTAAAACTTGTAAAAACTATACGATGACATATATATGGTTATATATATAGTTAACATGATTTTATTATAAGTAAGTATCTCATTAGGTATTTTAACAATGAGTTATATACATAAAAATGAGACTATTAAATTAAGAAACTCGAAAACGATATATATAACGATTATCGTTATAACAACGTCTTACTAGGTGCATATGAATCATATTAAGATATTGATACAATTGGTTAATTATGTTAAATTATAAGTAAATATATCATTAAGTGTATTAACAATGAACTACATATGTAAAAATAAGACTACTAACTTAACGATTTCGAAACGAGACATATATGTAACGATTATCGTTGTAACGACATTTAACTGTATATATATCATACTAAGATATATTATATATCATAATATCATGATAATGTAACAATTTAACATCTCATTTGATATAATAAACAATGGGTTAACAACATTTAACAAGATCGTTAACCTAAAGGTTTCAAAACAACATTTACATGTAACGACTAACGATGACTTAACGACTCAGTTAAAATGTATATACATGTAGTGTTTTAATATGTATTAATACACTTTTGAAAGACTTCAAGACACTTATCAAAATACTTCTACTTACCAAAAATGCTTACAATTACATCCTCGTTCAGTTTCATCAACAATTCTACTCGTATGCACCCGTATTCGTACTCGTACAATACACAGCTTTTAGATGTATGTACTATTGGTATATATACTCCAATGATAAGCTCTTAGCAGCCCATGTGAGTCACCTAACACATGTGGGAACCATCATTTGGCAACTAGCATGAAATATCTCATAAAATTACAAAAATATGAGTAATCATTCATGACTTATTTACATGAAAACAAAATTACATATCCTTTATATCTAATCCATATACCAACGACCAAAAACACCTACAAACACTTTCATTATTCAATTTTATTCATCTAATTGATCTCTCTCAAGTTCCATCTTCAAGTTCTAAGTGTTCTTCATAAATTCCATAAGTATAGTTTCATAAAAATCAAGAATACTACCAAGTTTGCAAGTTTACTTCCAAGCTTTCTAATCCATTCCAAGTAATCATCTAAGATCAAGGAACCTTTGTTATTTACAGTAGGTTATCTTTCTAATTCAAGGTAATATTCATATTCAAACTTTGATTCAATTTCTATAACTATAACAATCTTATTTCGAGTGAAAATCTTACTTGAACTTGTTTTCGTATCATGATTCTGCTTCAAGAACTTTCAAGCCATCCAAGGATCCTTTGAAGCTAGATCCATTTTTCTCATTTCCAGTAGTTTTATCCAGAAAACTTGAGGTAGTAATGATGTTCATAACAACATTCAATTCATACATATAAAGCTATTTTATTCGAAGGTTTAAACTTGTAATCACTAGAACATAGGTTAGTTAATTCTAAACTTATTCGCAAATAAAAGTTAATCCTTCTAACTTGACTTTTAAAATCAACTAAACACATGTTCTATATCTATATGATATGCTAACTTAATGATTTAAAACCTGAAAACACGATGAACACCATAAAACCGAATATACGCCGTTGTAGTAACACCGCGGGCTGTTTTGGGTTAGTTAATTAAAAACTATGATAAACTTTGATTTAAAAGTTGTTCTTCTGGGAAAATGATTTTTCTTATGAACATGAAACTATATCCAAAAATCATGGTTAAACGCAAAGTGGAAGTATGTTTTCCAAAATGGTCATCTAGACGTCGTTCTTTCGACTGAAATGACTACCTTTACAAAAATGACTTGTAACCTGTAATTCCGACTATAGACTTATACTTTTTCTGTATAGATTCATAAACTTAAGTTCAATATAAAACCATAGCAATTGGATTCACTCAAAACGGATTTAAAATGAAGAAGTTATGGGTAAAACAAGATTGGATATTTTTTTGATTATGTTAGCTACGGGAAATGTTTAACAAATCTATACAAATCATATCCTAGCTAACTTATATTGTATTATACATGTATTCTAATATATTATGTAATCTTGGGATACCATAGACACGTATGCAAATGTTTTGACATATCATATCAACCCATGTATATATATTATTTGGAACAACCATAGACACTCTATATGCAGTAATGTTAGAGTTAGCTATACATGGTTGAGGTTGATTCCAAAAATATATATACTTTGAGTTGTGATCTAGCCTGAGACGTGTATACACTGGGTCGTGGATTGATTCAAGATAATATATATCGATTTATTTTCTGTACATCTAATTGTGGACAACTAGTTATATATATATATATATATATATATATATATATATATATATATATATATATATATATATATATATATATATATATATATATATACATTAAAACGTATTAAAAATGTTGTAAATATATTTTGAACATACTTTGATATATATGTACATATTTGTTATAGGTTCGTGAATCGACCAGTGGCCAAGTCTTACTTTCCGACGAAGTAAAAATCTGTGAAAGTGAGTTATAGTCCCACTTTTAAAATCTAATATTTTTGGGATGAGAATACATGCAGGTTTTATAAATGATTTACAAAATAGACACAAGTACGTGAAACCTGCATTCTATGGTTGAATTATCGAAATCGAATATGCCCCTTTTTATTTATATCATATCCGAAGGGTGTCCCGGAATGATGGGGATATTCTTATATATGCATCTTGTTAATGTCGGTTACCAGGTGTTCACCATATGAATGATATTTATCTCTATGTATGGGATGTGTATTGAAATATGAAATCTTGTGGTCTATTGTTACGATTTGATATATATAGGTTAAACCTATAACTCACCAACATTTTTGTTGACGTTTAAAGCATGTTTATTCTCAGGTGAATATTAAGAGCTTCCGCAGTTGCATACTAAAATAAAGACAAGATTTGGAGTCCATGTTTGTATGATATTGTGTAAAAACTGCATTCAAGAAACATATGTCGATGTAATATGTTTCTATTGTAAACCATTATGTAATGGTCGTGTGTAAACAGTATATTTTAGATTATCATTATTTGATAATCTACGTAATGTTTTTTTTAAAACCTTTATTGATAAAATAAAGGTTATGGTTGTTTTAAAAATGAATGCAGTCTTTGAAAAACGTCTCATATAGAGGTCAAAACCTCGCAACGAAATCAATTAATATGGAACGTTTATAATCAATATGAACGGGACATTTCAATTGGTGCCACATCACGTGCGTTGAGAGATCTCATTTATTCACTTATGTATAAAGTGATGACACACATACAAATTATAAGTAATATAGACATAGTATTGATGATGACTCGCTCATTTGTAAATATGAGTCCCACATATCAGGAGTGGTTTCATACGCCAATTAGCTTATAGGCGAAGTACATTTTTGTAAAGTAGTAAAATTCGGCCTACTGATAGCATGAATACTTTCTATAAAATAACTAAAATGCTCGGAAATATCATTATTAGAGAAAGTAGTTATACCTTGCACAATTTGGAGGAATAATTGTATTCGTACACGAAAACGCCGCGTCTCACAAAAATAACCGTTCCACAATCGTTGCGCGAACTCCTCACGATCTCTGGGAATGTAACCTCGAACTCTTTGAATACGCACCGCAGACTCGATATCGGACTCATCTTCTTCTAATTGTTGAATAAGTTGAACAATTCGCATATCCTCCAAATCGTAATTGGAATCACGTAAATACGAACCCATATATAAACATGTAAGATTTCATAAAATGTAATAAAAAGTTGAGAGAAATAAATAGTTTGGTGTATAAAAAATGATAAGTTAAATGAGTTTATAAAGATAAAATTAATACATTTAAAATAAAATTTAGAAAAAACAGATGTATATATGTCGTCAACGGCTATAGGATCACAATTCGCTACCTAACATTTGACCTTTTTTCCATCAGATTATTCATTGACGCCTCATAGCGTCAAAATTCGACATCGTGTGACGTAAAAATCGCCAACTCAGTTGACAGATGCCAAACTGACGTCCCTTTAGTAACAGTGTAACGTAGCGTAGTAGTCTTATGTCATGAGTGCCACGTCTACACGATAAAGTAAATTGTTACTAAAAACCTACCTCCATATCACATTTGACCTAAAAAAACTATCTCCACGTGATTTATTTACATTTTTCTTGAATAAAACATATAATAACATTTTATCAAATGAAAACACATTGCATTATTTTGGGAAGAAATACACAAATGAAAAGAAATACAGTGGAAATATAACACGGGTATTCGTTACTTAGTTCCGCTACAAGTCACTAAATAAATGTAAAACCTGAACCTTTGAACTTTTCCTTAATGATACCATCAATTCGTTGTTGCATCTCCGGAGTTAAATGATTTTTCCAATCTCCGATTTCACCTCGTCGAAAATACGACTTGTTCCACATCTCATACCCCAAACCTGCCAGATAAGAACCATTCTTGTTTACCTCTAAGTTCTTCAAATGCTCAAAACTGCAAAATTTCGCAATCTTTTCAATCATTCCGTTTTCCTCTTCATCGACCGAAAATGGCACTCCCATAAACTCACCCAACCGCTTCACAATAACCTCAGGTTCCCTCTTAATACCTTCATATTTCAAAAACAATATATTATTTGGAGAATCAAGACTAGCTTTCCAAAATCCTAACACGTGATCCCAATAAGGACCATACGTCAAAACACCCTCACAAAACATTTCAAAAGATTGATCAAATGAAAGTGGAGGTGCTTCTTTAGGTCTAAGTTTTTTTAAGAAATGGAACAAGGACACCATCACATCTTTTGGATCCCTACAAACGTAAACTAATTTGCATCCAGAAGAAGGGTTAGTGATGGATGAAGGCAGCAAACTATGTGCTTAATGTGTGGCGAAAAGCCGAGGGGAATTATTAGAACAATCTTGTACTTTGTTGGTAGTAGTAGGGAAATCTAAGGATGGAAAGATTTCATGAGGTCCTTTTTGAAGCAAAGGATGATCATTAAAATCGAAAGTAGATCGATTTTGGATTGAAAACATGAGTGATCTAAGCCAAGTTGTGCCACTTTTCATGAAGGAAGATAAAATGAAATCGGTTGAGCGTGGCTTAAAGTGATGTTGCAAGAACATGACACCTAATAAGGCATCTTCAGGCAACCAATATCCTTGGTATAAGAACAGTTCCTCTGTTGACCAACCAATGGTTTTAGGAAGCTCGGTGATGAGTTGTGCATGTTTTTTGTATGTGCTTTTCTGATCATCATCTTTATCAATATCTTTATATCTATCAAATGTTGACATAATGATCGATCAAACTATTTGTGATGGCTGGTATGAATATATGAATTCCTACAAAACAACTTTATATATTATCACTCGAGTAGAGTCATTAAATGGAAAATCAATGATTGTTATGTGATTGGGTAACACATGTTATATATATGAATAATAATATATATGAATAGTAGTTTAAGGAATTAATGCAATGCTAACCGTATACATATTTTAATCTCGTTATTGAACACATGGATTATATTTAATATACCCACATGAATCACAATAATGCGTGTAGTAGCATAGCACGTGAAGTCTTCAAACGAACAATTATAATTATTCTCTTAGACCACTCCCACAGGGTGATAGTGCTAGCCGCCCTCAAGCCAAGCTAGTGAGGGCGTTGTTGGCAATGGTCTAGCCCTCGCTAGCCCTCGCCCACTTCGCCCTCCATCATTTCCTCACATAACATTTTCCAGCATGAAATATTTCTCCCTCTTCATTTATTTGTGTAATATTAACTTGTACCTACCCCATAAATACTTGTACATCAATTTATTTAGTTAATTTTGGTGGGGTATATGATTGGTAGTGTTTTGTTATGGGAATTTGATGGGAGAAAATGGAGAGAGAAAGCCGATGTAGCGGTGATGTGACGATGATGTGGCAATGAGGAAGGATGTCATTGTTGGGAGTATGGATAGCAATGGATCGGATTGGATCGGTTGAGACCATATCCATATCCATTTAGCTTTTGTTCATCCATATCCATATCCATATCTGTTTAATTTTGGTTTATCCATCCATATCCATATCCAATAGATTACGCGGGTTAATGGATATCCATTGGATATTCAATAATGTTATAATATTTCATAATATGTGATTAAAATAAAAATGTACTATAACAAAAACTTATATAATGTGGCATAATTAAAATATATCCATAAGAATCTATAATCTTTGTCGAAGATATAACACAATTTATTAAACTTACTATTAAACATAGACTATGACAAAATAAATTATGTAATTTATATGTTTATTTGATTATATATGTGTGTTTTATTGTCATTATATGATTTCAAGAAAAACATATGTGTAATCGTAAATGTATTTGTAATAGTAAATGTGTTTGTATATATCTATATTTATGTATTTCGGGTGTAAATGGATATATCCATGGATAAAACTTCTTCATCCATATCCATATCCATATCCGTATCCATTTTGTTTCATCCGTATCTGAATCCATGTCCATTTATATCATCCATACCCATTATAAATCGAGTGAATCGAATGGATATCTAGTGGATCGGGTGGAAATTGTCATCCCTAGTTGGGAGTGGTCTTATAAGAGAGGTGTCAACCATGACATACTTCTTTCCCGGGACTAGTTGTATGATATTGCATATTTTACATACATTTATCTTAGCAACATCCTTCATATTTATTGGTCCTTTGGATACGGTTTGGAGATAATTTGATGGTTTTTGTGAAGTATCGATTTCGAGAGCTACAAAGATGATAAAGTTGGTTATTTGAGCGTTTCGAGGTACATTATTCATCACTTTATCATGAGGTACCAGTTATATTAGTTCGGGTCAAGTATTATTGCTTTATTATAAAGTTTCAAGTCAGTATCTGCTACAGAGCATGGTCGCGACGAACCAGGTAGGCTAGCGACGCAAGGATTAGCACAAAATTAGTGTCGAGCATTTTTCAAAAGGGTGAAGATTTCTAAGTATAAACTCGTGACGCGAGGGTTATCGATCACGACAAGACATGAAGTAATAATTTGATGTCGAGCTTATTGGAAAGAATGAGAAGCAGATTTAGTTGTTGGTCACGACACGACCAATCTATGTCGCGACGCAACACTAACACGGGGTCAGTTCATGCAGCGTATAAAAAGGGTTGTTTAACCCTAAATTTATTCATCCATCATTCAGCCGAATTTGGAAGCTTCAAGGGCGATTTTTAGGTGGTTTAGGGAGAACTCCACACCATCTAATCATCGTAATCATTAATAGATCGAGCTTCAATCTCTTCTTCATTCAAGATCATCTCTATGTTTAATCTTTGTTCATCAACAATGGTTTCTTCTATGTTTTTTATTATTGTTTTTAGCATGATTGTTGGCTAAATCTCTTCTATCTACTTAGGCTAAATACTATGTTGGATGCCAATTACATTGATTAATTGATATATTCATGATATTTTGATGTTTTTAGTAAATTAAACTCTTATTGATGCTTGTGATTGAATTAGTTGATGTGACGACCCGAAAATTTTTGACCAAATTTAAACTTAATCTTACTATGATCCCGATATGATAAACAAAGTCTGTAATGTTGAGTCTCAAAAGCTTGAACTATTTCATATATTCAATTGACCTTCGACTGCTTTCGACGATTCATGAACCATTAATTGTAAATAGATATGTATATATATATATATATATATATATATATATATATATATATATATATATATATATATATATATATATATATATATTAATTTAAAATATTATAGGTTGCTCTTATTAAAAGTAATTATGTAAAATAAAATAAAAATGATATTATGATAATTATTATTTAAGAACATATCTATATATATAAATAAAGTATATTAAATATATATTTTATGATTTCGAATCTATTTAGTAAACGACTGTTACATTCTATTGCCAATCGATGGATATTACATGAGTAAAATTCGAACTTATATAATTTTTAAAATAAACGGTGATCCGAAAATGAGTGATATAAATTATAGGCTTATTAAAAGTATATTTAGGAGCTAATTGTTAATTTTTATGTTTATCATATTTTACTTGGGGTTGGGAGTGAATAATTAATGTAATTTTTTATTTAATAATTAATGACTGAATTTTAACCAAAATGACCAAAATAAATAAAGCTATATAATTTAAAAATATGAGATTTTTCTGAATAACTCTTATTCACCACTGATTAACAACGGAGCAAAATTTAGTCAGTAATAGATGACGGCTAAGGAATTTACACGTTTTAATTCATCTTCTTTGATTATTATTATTAATATTATATTATATATATTTCTGTTGAACATTACATCCGTGAACCATAATAATTGATTATTGTACTGTGTATGCTTTATAGTTTTCTTCACAACTTGATGTATTTATTATATATATTACATTCATACTGCACAAGGGAGAAAACCCATCACTTGTTAGTCATTACTACTATTACTTCTTCTATTTCTATTTCATCACCACCATTGAACATCATCAATCTAAGTCATGTGCTATTGTATTTTGGTACCAACAAGTTCCATCACCACCTAAGCCCGCTAAATTATCATCCCTTTTACCACCTTTAACCACCCTCGTGAACCACCACTCACGGCTATCACCTTCACCAACACCATGACCAAACTACCACCCATATCACAATCGAACCATCATCTTTTTGTTTTTATGTTTCTCTTCGGTTTACAAGACCAAACCAATAACCACCCATCACCATTAAAACAACCACACTTAAAACACCACAACCCGGCTACCATTTAAACCACCACCTTCGGTTCACCCAATGAACGAAACTCACCATCGTGAGCCAACTGCACCCATCACCACCCTACTCTATCTCACTATTCTCTCTTCTCCTTATCTCTTTTGTTGAAACCCATGAATCACCACCTCTGTGACCCGCTTGCTTGACAACTACTCATTCTATCTCTATTACACCCTGTACTCTCCAAAACAGACTCATTCATCTATGCGGTTTGTTAGCAAATCAAATACATTCGAGGCTCAATATATGAGTCACACCTAAATTTTTTTCTTTCTGTTTTATGTTCGAAGACCACCAACAAGTTAAAATGTAATTTCTTGATTCGATCACCACTCATCAGCAAACCACTTGTAATTACACCATGAAACACCTATCTATCTTTCTCCCCTGCTACAGCTGTAAAACCAACACCTCAAGCAACTCCCACAATCACATTCTTTATTTTTGTTGTTTCATTTACAGCCCCAATAAACCACCCTCTTCAACCTTCTTTATCCCTCTCATCCTCTCTCTTTTTCTTTTATGTCTCAGTCAGAAACACGACGTCCATCATCACCAAGCAAACACTCAACACCAACATGGAAAACCACATCCAAACCGTCACTTTTTTTTAATATCATTCGCTACTGCTACGGTAGTATAATTATTACTTGTTGCTGCGGATACTATAATAACAAAAGTAATTGTTATTAGCTAACGAATGGACAAGAAGAAATAAAGTGATGGATTGGTGTCCTCTTTCTCTTTTGCTTTTAAAAAGTAATATACACTTTGAGAATTCAATGAGATGCGTATATGCAGGGCTCCACATATATATATATATATATATATATATATATATATATATATATATATATATATATATATATATATATATATATATATATATATATATATATATATATATATTTCTTTTAAAACCTGTTCCACTAGAATAAACGTAAACCGAATCCTTAATTGTTTTCAAATGAGGCCGTTACCTTCTGTTTCTACTTGGATCGTGAATCCCTTTTAAACTTGGGCCGAACAATTGATTGTGGACTCCAATTAGATGGGTCTAGCTGTTGGGCCTTAGGAATTGGGTCAGATTTTAGAGGTGATCGAGCTGTCTTGTCTTAAAAGGTGATGATTGACCCACGATTGAGATGATGATGAGGGAAGGTGATGATGGACTTCGCTGATGCACTACTCCTGCTTTTACTAATGTAAACTGAAGCCATATTCACCCTTTTCTCGATCTTTTATTCGCTCTCGAATCCAAGTTACCACACTAAACTATAACATTTAAGTTACACATATTAAGATATTAATATGAGCTTGAATGATCATGATTATGATAGACGATTATGAATGATATTGATAGAGATGAGGAATAGATATAATTATGATTATGATTTTTGGTGATCGTGAAGATTTAAAATGGTGATGATGAAATCGGGTTATGTTAACAAATGATGAATATGATAATAGGATATGATATACACGATGATAATGATGTTTCGGAGGAATGAGGATGACATGGTCACGGTTATGATTTGACGTGTATGATAATATGAATATGATGATGGTATGATAGTGACAAAAATGGTTAAATAGAATTGAGCTGAAAATTAAATGAATGGGCAGAATGGTTAAGGTTGTTATCGGGTTAGCGGTGTAGTGACCCGAAATTTTCCATGTTTATATATATTAATTGAGATTGATATTTACATGACTAAATGTTTCTAACGTGTTAAGCAATCAAACTTGTTAAGACTTGATTAAATGAAATAAGTTTCATATAGACAATTGATCACCCAAGTTGACCGGCGATTCACGAACGTTACAAAATTGTAAAAACTACATGTTGTGGTATATATAGACATATATATATATATATATATATATATATATATATATATATATATATATATATATGGTTGACATAAGATTATGATGAGTAAGTATCTCACTAAATATATTAACAATGTGTGATATACATAAGAAATGAGATTACTAAGTTAAGAAACTCGAAATGATATATATAACGATTATCGTTATGATAACGTCTACTAAATACATATGTATCATATTAAGATATTGATACACTATATTTAACATGATAAAATGATATTTAAATATATCATTAAGTGTGTTAACAATGAACTACATATGTAAAAACAAGACTACTAACTCAAGAATTACGAAACGAGACTTATATGTAACGATTATCGTTGTAACGATATTTTAATGTATATATCATATTAAAAGATATTCATACATCATAATATTGTGATAATATAATAATTTAACATCTCATTTGATATAATAAAAATTGGGTTAACAACATTAATTGAGATCGTTAACTTAAAGGTTTCAAAACAACACTTACATGTAATGACTAACGAAGTTTTAACGACTCCATTAGAATGTATATACATGTTGTGTTTTGATATGTATTCTTACACTTTTGAAAGACTTCAAGACACATATCAAAGTACTTCTACTTAAAAAAAATGCTTACAATTACATTCTCGTTCAGTTTCATCAACAATTCTACTCGTATGCACCCGTATCCGTACTCGTACAATACACAGCTTTTAGATGTATGTACTATTGGTATATACACTCCAATGATCAGCTCTTAGCAGCCCATGTGAGTCACCTAACACATGTGGGAACCATCATTTGGCAACTAACATGAAATATCTCATAAAATTACAAAAATATTAGTAATCATTCATGACTTATTTACATGAAAACAAAATTTCATATCCTTTATATCTAATCCATATACCAATGACCAAAAACACCTACAAACACTTTAATTCTTCAATTTTATTCATCTAATTGATCTCTCTCAAGTTCCATCTTCAAGTTCTAAGTGTTCTTCATAAATTCCATAAGTATAGTTTCATAAAAATCAAGAATACTACCAAGTTTGCAAGTTTACTTCCAAGCTTTCTAATCCATTTCAAGTAATCATCTAAGATCAAGGAACCTTTGTTATTTACAGTAGGTTATCTTTCTAATTCAAGGTAATATTCATATTCAAACTTTGATTCAATTTCTACAACTATAACAATCTTATTTCGAGTGAAAATCTTACTTGAACTGTTTTCGTGTCATGATTCTGCTTCAAGAACTTTCAAGCCATTCAAGGATCCTTTGAAGCTAGATCCATTTTTTCTCATTTCCAGTAGTTTTATTCAGAAAACTTGAGGTAGTAATGATGTTCATAACATCATTCAATTCATACATATAAAGCTATCTTATTCGAAGGTTTAAACTTGTAATCACTAGAACATAGTTTAGTTAATTCTAAACTTGTTCGCAAATAAAAGTTAATCCTTCTAACTTAACCTTTAAAATCAACTAAACCATGTTCTATATCTATATGATATGCTAACTTAATGATTTAAAACCTGGAAACACGATGAACACCATAAAATCGGATATACGCCGTCGTAGTGAAATCGGGGGGCTGTTTTGGTTTGGATAATTAAAAACTATGATAAACTTCGATTTAAAAGTTGTTCTTCTAGGAAAATGATTTTTCATATGAATATGAAACTATATCTAAAAATCTTGGTTAAACTCAAAGTGAAAGTATGTTTTTCAAAATGGTCATCAAGATGTCGTTCTTTCGACGAAAATGACTACCTCTTTAGTAATTGACATGTAACTTAAATTTTTGACAATAAACCTATACTTTTTCTGTTTGGATTCTTAAATTAGAGTTCAATATGAAACCATAGCAATTTTATTCACTCAAAACAGATTTAAAATGAAGAAGTTATGGGTAAAACAAGATTGGATATTTTTGATCTTTTTAGCTACGGGAAATGTTTAACAAATCTATACAAATCATATCCTAGCTAACTTATATTGTATTATACATGTATTCTAATATATTATGTAGTCTTGAGATACCATAGACACGTATGGAAATGTTTTGACATATCATATCGACCCATGTATATATATTATTTGGAACAACCATAGACACTCTATATGCAGTAATGTTGGAGTTAGCTATACAGGGTTGAGGTTGATTCCAAAAATATATATACTTTGAGTTGTGATCTAGCCTGAGACGTGTATACACTGGGTCGTGAATTGATTCAAGATAATATATATCGATTTATTTCTGTACATCTAACTGTGGACAACTAGTTGTAGGTTACTAACGAGGACAGCTGACTTAATACACTCAAATCTTTAGAACATAATAAAAATGGTTGTAACTATATTTTGATCATACTTTGATATATATGTACATATTTGTATAGGTTCGTGAATCGATCCGTAGCCAAGTCTTATTTCCGAGGAAGGAAATATCTGTGAAAGTGAGTTATAGTTCCACTTTTAAAATCTAATATTTTTGGGATGAGAATACATGCAGGTTTTATAAATGATTTACAAAATAGACACAAGTACGTGAAACTACATTCTATGGTTGAATTATCGAAATCGAATATGCCCTTTTTTATTAAGTCTGGTAATCTAAGAATTAGAGAACAGATACCCTAATTGACGCGAATCCTAAAGATAGATCTATTGGGCCTAACAAACTCCATCCAAAGTACCGGATGCTTTAGTACTTCGAAATTCATATCATATCCGAAGGGTGTCCCGGAATGATGGGGATATTCTTATATATGCATCTTGTTAATTTCGATTAACAGGTATTCACCATATGAATGATTTTTATCTCTATGTATGGGATGTGTATTGAAATATGAAATCTTGTGGTCTATTGTTACGATTTGATATATATATATATAGTTTAAACCTATAACTCACCAACATTTTTATTGACGTTTAAAGCATGTTTATTCTCAGGTGAATATTAAGAGCTTCCGCTGTTGCATACTAAAATAAGGACAAGATTTGGAGTCCATGTTTGTATGATATTGTGTAAAAACTGCATTCAAGAAACATATGTCGATGTAATATATTTCTATTGTAAACCATTATGTAATGGTCGTGTGTAAACAGTATATTTTAGATTATCATTATTTGATAATCTACGTAATGTTTTTTTAAAAACCTTTATTGATAAAATAAAGGTTATAGTTGTTTTAAAAATGAATGCAGTCTTTGAAAAACGTCTCATATAGAGGTCAAAACCTCACAACGAAATCAATTAATATGGAACATTTATAATCAATATGAACGGGACATTTCAGTTGGTATCAGAGCGTTGGTCTTAGAGAACTAGAAAAATTTGCATTAGTATGTCTTATCGAGTTTGTTAGGTTGCATTAGTGAGTCTGGACTTCGACCGTGTTTTCTTTAAAAATGATTGCTTAACATTTTTGTTGGAAACTATATATTATTAACATGTAAATATTATGTGATATATTAATCTCGTAACATGTTTGATATTGTGTGATAGATGTCTACCTCTAGCACAAATCCCATTGACTCACCTAATAATAACGAAGAGTCGAATATATATTGGAAAGATTCACAAGTTCCCGAAGAACAGGAAGAAGAGGAAACGGAACTGGAAGAAGAGGAACCGGAAGAAGAGGAACCAGAAGAAGAGGAACCAGAAGAAGAAGAGGTTCCAGAGGGGGGAATATTAGGAACCACAGAAAACCGGTCAAATAAAAGAAAATCCTCAACCAATGGACCAAAGTTAATAATGGTCAATGGTGTTTCCGCTAAGGAAGCAAAATATTGGGAAAATTACCAATTTTCTGATGAATCGGATCCTGATGAGGATTCCGATGATGTTATAGAAATTACCCCGACCCAATTTAATGAGGCAAAAGAAAATAATAAGGGAAAATGCATCAAAGTAGAGAAATCTGATTCCGACCCCGATGAACTTTATATGTACCGTCAACACCCGTATTTTCAACATCGTGACAATAACCCGGGAACCTCTAAACTACCAGGTTTTTCTAAACCAATGTGGAAAACGACGACTCGTATTAGAGGATCATATATCCCTAGAAGATTAGGAAAAAGAACCAAGTCCGAAGAAGAAGAAACCAGTGATTCAGATTAGAGGGGTGTGAGCATGTTGCGTAATAAATGTATAGTAGTGTGCTTGTACTTTTATGTTCTATGTAAAAATTGCTTGTATTGTTTGTTATTACGAATCTAATCCTTGTCTATTTTACAGTATAAAAACAAAATGGACGTTAAGGGTAGACAACCGAATATTTTAGAAGACCTACCAGAGGATATGATTGAGGAAATCTTGTCTAGAGTCGGTCAGAATTCATCAGCACATTTAGTTATGGCGAAATTAACTTGTCAAACATTTGAAAGACTTTCCAGAAATGCCTTAGTTTATAAAAGGCTTTCCTTTGATAGGTGGGGTATATCACATTGGGGAGACTTTAAGTTACGCCGTATTTTCTTTAAAGCATTAAATGCGGGGAACCCAAATGCAATTTTACGCTACGGGTTAAGAACCTATTTTGACACAACATATCTCAACATAGGATTTCGTGAATTAGAAAGAGCTTCTAACATGCAACATAAAGAAGCATGTTATGCTTACGGGTTAGTGATGTTCGCTTCTTACCAAAGTGAGAAAAAGAACATCGGATTGCAGCTTTTAAATAAAACTTTCCCACAAGTGACGGATTCAGTAGTTGGGGTGTGAAACAAGGTTTTTAGATTATTACGGGGCTGTTGGACATTACGAAACTCTCGTCCTTTTGACGACATTACAACATGCTGCCTAGCTAATGGTCATAACGGTTATTTTCCACAAGACCAAGGATGGGAAGTCTTCTTAGTAAAACCAGAATGCATGACTTGTTTCTGGACTTATGAATTACGTGTCTTTATTTTCTTTGCTGAAAAACTTGCGTATTAACTAGATTTATCTTCAAAACTGTCCTGTATCATAGTGTACTATATTTCATGTTTTATGTAATATAGCGAAGTTGTAAGTTTGAAGAATATTTGTATGTGATATATTATTATAATCAGTTTTTCATATGGAATTGTAGTAGTTGAATTGTATATTAGCTACTAAGTATGAACTTAACGGGTAGGTAGTACCCAAATTTAAACTTATAAAATGCTAATATGAAGAAAAAGCTTTTATAAATGAGTTCATATTATGCTACGAGATACTATTGACTACTCTTAATATTCTGTATAATTAAATTGTTTCATTTGACTATTTTAAAGGAAATGGCACCGACTACTCGACACACCTTGAATATGAGCGAAGAGGAATTTCGTGCCTTTCTTGCTTCAAACATAGCCGCAGGCCGCGCTACATACCAACAATAACTCTGAATCTAGCAATACAGCTAACTGCGCAAGAAATCGTGTAGGATGCTCCTACAAGGAATTCACTGCCTGCAAACCTTCGGAATTTGATGGGACCGAAGGACCAATCGGATTGAAACGATGGACCGAGAAAGTTGAATCGGTGCTTGCCATAAGTAAGTGTGCTGAAGGAGACAAAGTGAAGTATGCTACGCATACCTTCACAGGTATTGCGTTAACATGGTGGAATACCTATCTAGAGCAAGTGGGACAAGATGCTACTTACGCGCTTCCGTGGTCAGCATTCAAGCACTTGATGAACGAGAAGTACCGTCCCAGAACCGAGGTCAATAAGCTCAAGTCAGAACTTAGAGGGTTACGAACACAGGGATTCGATATTACTTCGTACGAAAGACGATTCACAGAATTGTGCCTATTGTGTCTGAGAGCGTTCGAAGATGAGGAAGAGAAGATCGACGCATTTTTGAAAGGGTTACCGGAGAGAATCCAAGAAGATATAAGTTCACACGAGCATGCCTCCATACAAAAGTCATGTAGAATGGCTCACAAACTAGTGAACCAGATTAAGGGAAGAATTAAAGAACAGGCGGCCGAAGAGGCCAACGTGAAGTTAGTCAAAAGAAAGTGAGAGAAAAACGGTGATAAGAGTCACCAAAACAACAACAACTATCTCAACAATCACAACATCAATCGCAACTACAATAAACAGCACAACAACAACAACTACAACAATCATCCCAACAACAATAACAACTGCCACAACAACAACAACAACAACAATCAGAAGCAGCTATGCCAAAGGTGTGAAAAGTATCACTCGGGGTTCTGCACCAAATTTTGCAACAAGTGTAAAAGAAATGGTCATAGCGCGGCGAAGTGTGAGGTCTACGGACCAGGGGTTAACAGAACGAAAGGAATAAATGGTGTCGGAATGAGTAATGGTGGAGCAAGTAGTGTCGGAGCAAGTTATGCCAATGTAGTTTGTTATAAATGTGGAAAACTGGGCCACATTATTAGAAATTGCCCGAACCAGGAGAACACAAATGGACAAGGCCGCGGCAGAGGCACATGAAGACCCGGAGCTTGTTACGGGTACGTTTCTTATTGACAATAAATCTGCTTACGTTTTATTTGATTCGGGTGCGGATAGAAGCTATATGAGTAGAGATTTTTGTGCTAAATTAAGTTGTCCATTGACGCTGTTGGATAGTAAATTTTTACTCGAATTAGCAAACGGTAAATTAATTTCAACAGATTATATATGCCGGAATCGAGAAATTAAACTGGGTAGCGAAATATTTAAGATTTATTTGATACCAGTAGAGTTAGGGAGTTTTGATGTAATAGTTAGCATGGACTGGCTGAAGGAGATGAAAGCAGAGATCGTATGTTATAAAAATGCAATTCGCATTGTACGAGAAGAAGGAGAACCCTTAATGGTGTACGGAGAAAAGGGCAACACGAAGCTACATCTTATTAGTAATTTGAAGGCACAAAAACTAATAAGAAAAGGTTGCTATGCTGTTGTAGCACACGTCGAGAAAGTACAAACTGAAGAAAAGAGCATCAATGATGTTCCCGTAGCAAAAGAATTTTCCGATGTATTTCCGAAAGAATTACCGGGACTACCTCCACATCGATCTGTTGAATTTTAAATAGATCTTATACCAGGAGCTGCACCAATAGCTCGTGCTCCTTACAGACTCGCACCCAACGAGATGAAAGAACTACAAAGCCAACTGCAAGAACTATTAGAACGTGGTTTCATTCGACCAAGCACATCACCATGGGGAGCTCCTGTTTTGTTTGTCAAGAAGAAGGATGGTACATTTAGGTTGTGTATTGACTACAGAGAGTTGAATAAACTTACCATCAAAAACCGTTATCCACTGCCGAGAATTGACGACTTATTTGATCAACTACAAGGCTCGTCGGTTTATTCGAAAATCGATTTACATTCTGGATATCATCAAATGCGAGTAAAGGAGGATGATATTCTAAAAACTGCTTTTAGGATGCGTTATGGTCATTACGAGTTTATGGTTATGCCGTTTGGATTGACTAACGCACCAGCTGTGTTCATGGACCTTATGAACCGAGTGTGTGGGCCATATCTTGACAAGTTTTTCATTGTTTTCATCGATGACATACTTATTTACTCAAAGAATGACAAGAGCACGAAGAACATTTGAGAAAAGTGCTAGAAGTATTGAGGAAAGAAAAACTGTACGCTAAGTTTTCAAAGTGTGTATTTTGGTTGGAAGAAGTTCAATTCCTCAGTCACATAGTGAACAAAGAAGGTATCCAGGTGGACCCGATAAAGATCGAAACCCTTGAAAAGTGGGAAACTCCAAAAACTCCGAAGCATATACGTCAATTTTTAGGATTGGCTGGTTACTACAGAAGATTCATCCAAGATTTCTCCAAAATAGCAAAACCCTTGACTGCATTAACGCATAAAGGGAAGAAATTTGAATGGAAGGATGAACAAGAGAAGGCATTTCAGTAGTTGAAGAAAAAGCTAACTACGGCACCTATATTGTCATTGCCTGAAGGGAATGATGATTTTGTGATTTATTGTGACACATCAAAGCAAGATCTCGGTTGTGTATTAATGCAACGAATGAAGGTGATTGCTTATGCGTCTAGACAATTGAAGATTCACGAGCAAAATTATACAACTCACGATTTGGAATTGGGTGCTGTTGTTTTTGCATTAAAGACTTGGAGGCATTATTTATATGGGGTCAAAAGTATTATATATACCGACCACAAAAGTCTCCAACATATATTTAATCAGAAGAAACTGAATATGAGACAACGCAGGTGGATTGAACTGTTGAATGATTATGATTTTGAGATTCGATACCACCCGGGGAAGGCGAATGTGGTAGCCGACGCTTTGAGTAGAAAGGACAGAGAACCTATACGGGTAAAAGCTATGAATATAATTATTCGTACTAACCTTACTACTTAAATAAAGGAGGCACAACAGGGGGTTGTAAAAGAAGGAAAGTTGAAGAATGAGATACCCAAAGGATCAGAGAAACATCTTAATATTCGGGAAGACGAAACCCGATATAGGGCTGATAGAATTTGGGTACCAAGGTTTGGAGATGTGAGAGAAATGGTACTTAAAGAAGCACATAAAACCAGATATTCAATACATCCCAGAGCGGGGAAGATGTATAAAGATCTCAAGAAACACTTTTGGTGGCCGGGTATGAAAGCCGATATTGCTAAATATGTAGGAAACTGTTTGACGTGTTCTAAGGTTAAAGCTGAACATCAGAAACCATCAGGTCTACTACAACAACCTGAATTTTCGGAATGGAAATGGGAAAACATTACCATGGATTTCATTACTAAATTGCCAAGGACTGCAAGTGGTTATGATACTATTTAGGTAATAGTTGATCGTCTCACCAAGTCAGCACACTTCCTGCCAATGAGAGAAGATGACAAAATGGAGAAGTTGGCGCGATTGTATTTGAAGGAGGTTGTCTCCAGACATGGAATTCCCGTCTCTATTATCTCTGATAGGGATGGTAGAATTGTTTCAAGGTTCTGGCAGACGTTGCAACAAGCATTGGGGACTCGTCTAGACATGAGTACTGCCTATCATCCACAAACTGATGGGCAGAGCGAAAGGACGATACAAACGCTTGAAGACATGCTACGAGCATGTGTTATTGATTTCGGAAACAGTTGGGATCAACACCTACCATTAGCAGAATTTTCCTACAATAACAGTTATCACTCTAGTATTGAGATGGCGCCATTTGAGGCACTTTATGGTAGAAAGTGCAGGTCTCCGATTTGTTGGAATGAAGTGGGGGATAGACAGATTACGGGTTCAGAGATAATACAAGAAACTACCTAGAAAATCATTCAAATTCAACAACGATTGAAAACCGCCCAGAGTCGACAAAAGAGCTACGCGGACAGTAAAAGAAAAGATATAGAGTTTGAAATTGGAGAAATGGTCATGCTTAAGGTTTCACCTTGGAAAGGCGTTGTTTGATTTGGTAAACGGGGGAAACTAAATCCAAGGTACATTGGACCATTCAAGATTATAGATCGTGTCGGACCAGTAGCTTACCAACTGGAGCTACCTCAACAACTCGCGGCTTTACATAACACTTTCCACGTCTTGAATTTGAAGAAATGTTTTGCTAAAGAAGATCTCACTATTCCATTGGACAAAATCCAAATCAATGAAAAACTTCAATTCATTGAAGAACCCGTCGAAATAATGGATCGTGAGGTTAAGAGACTTAAGCGAAACAAGATACTGATTGTTAAGGTTTGATGGAATGCTCGTAGAGGACCCGAGTTCACCTGGGAGTGTGAAGATCAGATGAAGAAGAAATACCCGCATCTATTTTCAGAAGATTCGTCAACACCTTCAACAGCTTAAAATTTTGGGACGAAATTTATTTAACGGGTAGGTACTGTAGTGACCCGAACTTTTCCATGTTTATATATATTAATTGAGATTGATATTTACATGACTAAATGTTTCCAACGTGTTAAGCAATCAAACTTGTTAAGACTTGATTAAATGAAATAAGTTTCATATAGACAATTGATCACACAAGTTGACCGGCGATTCACGAACGTTACAAAATTGTAAAAACTGCATGTTGTGGTATATATAGACATATATATATGGTTGACATAATATTATGATGAGTAAGTATCTCACTAAATATATTAACAATGTGTGATATACATAAGAAATGAGATTACTAAGTTAAGAAACTCGAAATGATATATATAACGATTATCGTTATGATAACGTCTACTAAATACATATGTATCATATTAAGATATTGATACACTATATTTAACATGATAAAATGATATTTAAATATATCATTAAGTGTGTTAACAATGAACTACATATGTAAAAACAAGACTACTAACTCAAGAATTACGAAACGAGACTTATATGTAACGATTATCGTTGTAACGATATTTTAATGTATATATCATATTAAAAGATATTTATACATCATAATATCATGATAATATAATAATTTAACATCTCATTTTATATAAAAAACATCGGGTTAACAACATTAATTGAGATCGTTAACTTAAAGGTTTCAAAACAACACTTACATGTAACGACTAACGAAGACTTAACGACTCCATTAGAATGTATATACATGTTGTGTTTTGATATGTATTCTTACACTTTTTAAAGACTTCAAGACACATATCAAAGTACTTCTACTTAACAAAAATACTTACAATTACATCCTCGTTCAGTTTCATCAACAATTCTACTCGTATGCACCCGTATTCGTACTCGTACAATACACAGCTTTTAGATGTATGTACTATTGGTATATACACTCCAATGATCAGCTCTTAGTAGCCCATGTAAGTCACCTAACCCATGTGGGAATCATCATTTGGCAACTAGCATGAAATATCTCATAAATTACAAAAATATTAGTAATCATTCATGACTTATTTACATGAAAACAAAAGTACATATCCTTTATATCTAATCCATATACCAACGACAAAAAACACCTACAAATAATTTCATTCTTTAATTTTATTCATCTAATTGATCTCTCTCAAGTTCCATGTTCAAGTTCTAAGTGTTCTTCATAAATTCCATAAGTATAGTTTCATAAAAATCAAGAATACTTCCAAGTTTGCAAGTCTACTTCCAAGCTTTCTAATCCATTCCAAGTAATCATCTAAGATCAAGGAACCTTTGTTATTTATAGTAGGTTATCTTTATAATTCACTATAATATTCATATTCAAACTTTGATTCAATTTCTACAACTATAACAATCTTATTTCGAGTGAAAATCTTACTTGAACTGTTTTCGTGTCATGATTCTGCTTCAAGAACTTTCAAGCCATCCAAGGATCCTTTAAAGCTAGATCCATTTTTCTTATTTCTAGTAGTTTTATCCAGAAAACTTGAGGTAGTAATGATGATCATAACATCATTCAATTCATACATATAAAGCTATCTTATTCGAAGGTTTAAACTTGTAATCACTAGAACATAGTTTAGTTAATTCTAAACTTGTTCGCAAAAAAAAGTTAATCTTTCTAACTTGACTTTTAAAATCAACTAAACACATGCTCTATATCTATATTATATGCTAACTTAATGATTTAAAACCTGGAAACACGATGAACACCATAAAATCGGATATACACCGTCTTAGTGAAACCGGGGGCTGTTTTGGTTTGGTTAATTAAAAACTATGATAAACTTTGATTTAAAAGTTGTTCTTATGGAAAAATGATTTTTCATATTAACATGAAACTATATCCAAAAATCTTGGTTAAACTCAAAGTGAAAGTATGTTTTTCAAAATGGTCATCAAGATGTCGTTCTTTCGACGGAAATGACTACCTCTTTAGTAATTGACATGTAACTTAAATTTCCGACTATAAACCTATACTTCTTCTGTTTGGATTCTTAAATTAGAGTTCAATATGAAACCATAGTAATTTGATTCACTCAAAACGGATTTAAAATGAAGAAGTTATGGGTAAAACAAGATTGGATATTTTTGATCTTTTTAGCTACGGGAAATGTTTAACAAATCTATACAAATCATATCCTAGCTAACTTATATTGTATTATACATGTATTCTAATATATTATGTAATCTTGGGATACCATAGACACGTATGCAAATGTTTTGACATATCATATCTACCCATGTATATATATTATTTGGAACAACCATAGGCACTCTATATGCAGGGTTGAGGTTGATTCCAAAAATATATATACTTTGAGTTGTGATCTAGCCTGAGACGTGTATACACTGGGTCGTGGATTGATTCAAGATAATATAAATCGATTTATTTCTGTACATCTAACTGTGGACAACTAGTTGTGGGTTACTAACGAGGACAGCTGACTTAATACACTCAAATTTTTAAAACATAATAAAAATGGTTGTAATTATATTTTGATCATACTTTGATATATATGTACATATTTGTATAGGTTCGTGAATCGATCCGTAGCCAAGTTTTATTTTCGAGGAAGGAAATATCTGTGAAAGTGAGTTATAGTCCCACTTTTAAAATCTAATATTTTTGGGATGAGAATACATGCAGGTTTTATAAATGATTTATAAAATAGACACAAGTACGTGAAACTACATTCTATGGTTGAATTATCGAAATCGAATATGCCCCTTTTTATTAAGTCTGGTAATCTAAGAATTAGGGAACAGACAACCTAATTGACGTGAATCCTAAAGATAGATCTATTGGGCCTAACAAACCCCATCCAAAGTACCAGATGCTTTAGTACTTCGAAATTTATATCATATCCGAAGGGTGTCCCGGAATGATGGGGATATTCTTATATATGCATCTTGTTAATGTCGGTTACCAGGTGTTCACCATATGAATGATTTTTATCTCTATGTATGGATGTGTATTGAAATATGAAATCTTGTGGTCTATTGTTACGATTTGATACATATAGGTTAAACCTATAACTCACCAACATTTTTGTTGAAGTTTAAAGCATGTTTATTCTCAGGTGAATATTAAGAGCTTCCGCTGTTGTATACTAAAATAAGGACAAGATTTGGAGTCCATGTTTGTATGATATTGTGCAAAAACTGCATTCAAGAAATATATGTCGATGTAATATATTTCAATTGTAAACCATTATGTAATGGTCGTGTGTAAACAGTATATTTTAGATTATCATTATTTGATAATCTACGTAATGTTTTTAAAACCTTTATTGATAAAATAAAGGTTATGGTTATTTTAAAAATGAATGCAGTCTTTGAAAAACGTCTCATATAGAGGTCAAAACCTCGCAACGAAATTAATTAATATGGAACATTTATAATCAATATGAACGGGACATTTCAAGTGGGACGTCGCTGGTTCAAACCCGAACTTGAGCATTATTTTTAGGGCTACTTCCTTGAGGTAGTTATTTATCTATTTATCTATTTATTATTATTATTATTATTATTATTATTATTATTATTATTATTATTAATATTATTATTATTATTATTATTATTGTTATTATTATTATTATTAGTATTATTAAAATTATTATTAATAATATCATTAATATTATTATTAGTATCATTTTTAGTAAAAACTATCATTTATATTAAGAGTATCATTTTTACTATTATTATTATTATCATTATTAGAGAAATTATCATTTTAATCAAAATTATTATTTTTACTATCATTATTATTATTTTGACATTAATATTATTATTTTTACATTATCAACATTATTATCATAATAACTATTATTATTATTATTATTATAAAATAAACAACCTTTATTTATTATTATTATCAATATTATTTTATCAAGTAACTATTAGTTATATAAAACTATATTTACTACACATAACATAACTATATTAATACTTCTATAATAAATATTAATAAATATAACTAATAAGGTTATTAATGAAAAACCTAATTAAAATAACAATTAAATCTCTAATAATATATAAATTTATTTGATTTCTATTTTATGTGTTAATATATATATATATATATATATATATATATATATATATATATATATATATATATATATATATATATATATATATATATATACCTATATATATATATATATATATACCTATATATATATATATATATATATACCTATATATATATATATATATATATATATATATATATATATATATATATATATATATATATATATATATATATATATATAATGATATAGGTTCGTGAATCCGAGGCCAACACTACACTTGTTCAATAACGTCATATGTATTTTTACTACAAAATACAGTATAGTGAGTTTCATTTTGCCTTTTTACCCTTTATATTTTTGGGCTGAGAATATATGCGCAATTTTTATAAATGTTTTACGAAATAGATACAAGTAATTGAAACTATATTATATGGGTGAATGATCGAAGCCGAATATGCCCCTTTTGCTTGGTAACCTAAGAATTAGTAAACCGATCTACTAATTGACGCGAATCCTAAAGATAGATCTATTGGGCCTAACGAACCCCATCCGTTGAAGCGGATGCTTTAGTACTTCGATGTTGTTTTTATCATGTTCGAAGGATTTCTCGGAATGATAGGGGATATTCTTATATGCATCTTGTTAATGTCGGTTACCAGGTGTTCACCATATGAATGATTTTTGTCTCTATGCATGGGACGTATATGTATGAGAACTGGAAATGAAATTCTTGTGGTCTATTAAAATGATGGAAATGAATGATTATGATAAACTAATGAACTCACCAACATTTTAATTGACACTTTAAAGCATGTTTATTCTCAGGTATTAAAGAAATCTCCCGCTGTGCATTAGCTCATTTTAAAGATATTACTTGGAATCATTCATGGAATATTTCAAAAGACGTTGCATTCAAGTCGTTGAGTTCAGTAAAGATTATGATTAAGTAAATGACAGATTAGATCATTTATAGATAGATATTATGAAATGGTATGCATGCCTGTCAACTTTCGATGAAATGAAAGTTTCTCTTTTAAAACAAATGCAATGTTTGTAAAATGTATCATATAGAGGTCAAATACCTCGCGATGTATCATTTTTAGTCTAGACACATCATACTGTAATGATTGCATGAATAGTGTATAGATAAAATTCATATCTTAGCGTGTCTGCTAATTCATATCTTAGCGTATCTGTTATTGTTACCTTTGATTGACAGATTCCGTAGATTCCTCCGTAACTTATGGGATTTTAGTATTATATATGCCTATGTAAATTATGTATTGCAGGATACTAATCTACATCCTATAATCTATTTCTTATCGAATATCCTTCATCTGATCGTACGAGATGAATCCCTCAACCAGTTCGAATTCCTCTGTAATATATGAAATCTTTTGCTCTATATAGATATCCTATGTAATTAGAATACCACCCGATAGCCAAAAATCATTTCATATCGCAAACCCTTTTATCTAACCATACAAGACGGAACTCGCAACTAGTTAAAATTCCTTAGATTCCGACAGCTCTTCCGACATGGATGTTTACCAAAGCTCCGAAAGCAGCGTCACCAGAATGAAATAACCAATCAGCCATCCCCAATTCATCTGATGGGATCGTAGTTGACTTAATCAATGGAGACGCGAAGAAGGCGATCCCTTCCACCAACCGAATTTCCCTCTTGGCGAAAAAACTGAAACACTTACTGGAGAATCTATCCGAAACACCATTTTTAGCCTCATTTCCAGGGTAGCTTGTCATGATTATATTCTATCTAAAATTTTAAACCTTATTCATCCGCTCGTTCCGACCAACAATTATCTCGGAATAATAGAAAAAGTCAACGAACTTCGCGCTCGAGTAATCAATTTGGAGAATATGGTGCAAAAATTACCAGCTTCAGCAACAGCACCGGCAACACCAGTACCACCAACAACAACATCCACATCACAAGCCTCAACACTACACGTCTCAAACTCACAGTCTGTACCTACAACATAATCATCATACTACATGATGTCCTACATCGATTATCTTCGTTCTAAATGACGTTCTACATCATTTATCTTCGTACGACATGGCGATTATGTAATCTCTAATGTTTTAGAGATTATATATTCTTGTTCTAACGGTAAATCAAATGAGTTTAATATCATATTAACTCATTAAATCCATGATTACATCTGAAGAAAATATATATGTATATATGTTTTCATAAAGATTGTAATTAAAAATTCTTTTGTACAAACTGTTGATGGTGAAAATATTTTAACGGGTAGGTAATACCCGAGGAATATTTAGATTTCACATTAATAAGTTACACTGTACATTCTTTCAAATCTGATTCAACAGTCATTTACTATCCTACTTACATCCACACATATACGAATCCGTTCACCACAGAATAATCATTTTCATTCAATTTTATATTTGGATTTTGACCTATCAGAATCCAACAAGTGGCATAATGAAGAAAACATTTGACAAAATAAAATTTGTTAGAAACAAACAAATTAACTTTGAGAAATTTTGTTAAGAAACCACGCTAACAAAATCCTAGCTAACTGTTCCTAGCTAACTGATTACATTTTTATTTATCGCAATTTAATTATCACAATTTATATTCTCGTAATTTTATTTATTGTCATTTAATTTCTGTTATTTATTTTACGCACTTTAAATATCGGGACATGTATACAAGGTTTTGACATATCATATCGACACATCTATATATATATTATTTGGAATAACCATAGACACTCTATATGCAGTAATGACTGAGTTAGCTATACAGGGTTGACATTGATTCTATAATAATATATATACTTTGAGTTGTGATCGAGTCTGAGACATGTATACGGGTCACGATACGTATTAATTAATTTAAATATTATATATTAAACTATATATGAATTACTGGACTGTTAATTATGGACTATCGACTGTGGACTAATAACATTGGACAATTAAAATGATTTAAAATATTGATTATAACATATGAAACTAAACAATTCTTCAAGTTTGCCACTTAATTTCATCTTAAAACCCATTTGTATCTTGACGATTACAATCCGTGTTCAAACCTTTCATAAATCTTAAAAACACCTCAATCGAGAGGATAAATTCAACCACACGTTATCTACGAGAAGAAAGATTTATGCATATAGTTATGCATCTGAAAAACTCTTGGAACCTGAGTAAACGTTTAACACGTATCTGTGCTAGCTCCTTTGGCGTTGTTATTACTAAAAATAACTTTGCAATCCCTTTCCAAAATTAGCCAATTTTGTCACAGCTCCAGTAAGTCAGCTTTGACTTTCACTCATATTAGCCTTATTATAATCTTGATAGATAAGTTTGCCTTTCGTCATCGTTACCGAGGAACAGTTTATATCCCACCGCATTAGCAGTAAACTTACCAGCAACTTCATTACTCACTGGTTTAAGTCTCTCCGAAGAACCATTATAATTGTTCATTAAAACCTTATTTTATACTCGTCCGCATCTTGTAATGAGAATTGCCATACCAATTATCAAGAATCAGCAATCAGTATTTTCAAAATCTAGCAGCATATCTACGCCAACAGTTATATGTGTACGTACAACGTCTATCTCTTGGACTTACATTCTTTGAATGTGAAGTTTCTGAAAAACACCCTAAACTGCGAACTAGTTCTCAAAATTTTGAAAAATGCTGATGAAGCAGCAAAAACTGTAAACTACCTTAACAGCCAAAAGTTTGATGATAAAGAATAATGTGTTGGTAAAGCTCAGAAAAAGAGAAGGTCTGGAACTGGAAAACGGATTGAGCAAACCATGAAGGAGGCTGTGGACAAATCACAAAGACTAAACATGCCTTCAAAGAATCTAAATGATTCAGTATCTGCTAAAGTCAGTAGCGAATACCTTACTCCTTGATCGCTCTAAATCATCGTGAATGAATTTCTTCATCATAATTTGATTCTGAAATTCTAAGATATCATCGTATCTTTCTTTATTAATATCCTCAATATTTATGAAGATATCTTCATAAATATTCTTGTCCGATATTAATTATCTTTCCGCTCTATCTGTGTTATATCATAAAAGAAATTGTTTTAGTTTCTAAAATTCTGAAAAATTCGAATTTAAAATATGAATGTTTTGAAGTAATGTTGGGAACTGAAGCATGGATTAGTATAATATAATGGCACTTGATCAACGTGATTATATTACAGTAAGTCATGCTGAGTTTCTAATGGAATGTGATGATTCACAGATCATAACATCATCACGTGCCATGTTACATAACTCTTTCATTCTGCTTAACTTCAGAACATATCAAGAATATATATTCTTGATAGTTCTATTCTCAGTGATTCTGGTAATTTGACAAATCAAATCGTGCTATTACCTTTTCTTTCTGCTTATAATCTTAGTCATGTTCATTCGGAACTTCATACCTACGAATTCTGGATGATCATTCGCTTGATTTAAAGTCGGGAAGAGAAAAACAAAAGTATGGAACTTCAAAACATAAAGGAAACGAAGAGGGTGGATATATAGTGAAATATCCGACAGATCAATCAAAACAGATTATCGCATTTAATCGAAGAGGATCCTAATCTTCTTAATTATCGAAGAATCAAATGTTATATAGATTTCGAAGATTGTTTTTAATCCCTAAAATTCCGGAAATCCACAGTGACTACGTCAAAAGTTAAATCTCTATCTCAATCTTTTGTGATAGCTTCGCTCGTACGCTTCGAGTAAATCGAATTACTTTATCAATATTACTCAATATTGATAAAAATCTATTTATCAAACTCATAATCGTCATGTAAACATTTTTATTATTAGCCATGACGACCTCGATCAAATTTCGGGACGAAATTTCTTTAACGGGTAGGTACTGTGACGACCCGGAAATTTTCGACCAAATTTAAACTTAATCTTACTATGATCCCGACACGATAAGCAAAGTCTGTAATGTTGAGTCTCAAAAGCTTGAACTGTCTCATATATTCAATTGACCTTCGACTGCTTTCGACGATTCACGAACCATTAATTGTAAATAGATATGTGTGTATATATATATATATATATTAATTTAAAATATTATAGGTTGCTCTTATTAAAAGTAATTATGTAAAATAAAATAAAAATGATATTATGATAATTATTATTTAAAATCATATATATATATATATATATATATATATATATATATATATATATATATATATATATATATACATATATATATATATATATATATATATATATATATATATATAAATAAAGTATATTAAATATATATTTTATGATTTTGAATCTATTTAGTAAACGACTGTTACACTCTATTGCCAATCGATGGATATTAGATGTGTAAAATTCGAACTTATATAATTTTTAAAATAAATGGTGATCCGAAAATGAGTGACATAAATTATAGGCTTATTAAAAGTATATTTAGGAGCTAATTGTTAATTTTTATGTTTATCATATTTTACTTGGGGTTGGGAGTTAATAATTAATGTAATTTTTTATTTAATAATTAATGACTGAATTTTAACCAAAATGACCAAAATAAATAAAGCTATATAATTTAAAAATATGAAATTTTTCTGAATAACTCTTATTCACCACTGATTAACAACGGAGCGAAATTTAGTGTGTAATAGATGACGGCTAAGGAATTTACACATTTTAATTCTTCTTCTTTGATTATTATTATTAATATTATATTATATATATTTCTATTGAACATTACATCCGTGAACCATAATAATTGATTATTGTACTGTGTATGCTTTATAGTTTTCTTCACAACTTGATGTATTTATTATATATATTACATTCCTACTGCACAAGGGAGAAAACCCATTACTTGTTAGTCATTACTACTATTACTTCTTCTATTTCTATTTCATCACCACCATTGAACATCATCAATCTAAGTCATGTGCTATTGTATTTTGGTAACAACAAGTTCCATCACCACCTAAGCCCGCTAAATTATCATCCCTTTTACCACCTTTAACCACCCTCGTGAACCACCACTCCCGGCTATCACCTTCACCAACACCATGTCCAAACTACCACCCATATCACAATCGAACCATCATCTTTTTGTTTTTATGTTTCTCTTCGGTTTACAAGACCAAACCAATAACCACCCATCACCATTAAAACAACCACACTTAAAACACCACAACCCGGCTACCATTTAAACCACCACCTTCGGTTCACCCAATGAACGAAACTCACCATCGTGAGCCAACTGCACCCATCACCACCCTACTCTATCTCACTATTCTCTCTTCTCCTTATCTCTTTTGTTGAAACCCAAGAATCACCACCTCCGTGACCCGCTTTCTTGACAACTACTCATTCTATCTCTATTACACCCTGTACTCTCCAAAACAGACTCATTCATCTATGCGGGTTGTTAACAAATCAAATACATTCGAGGCTCAATATATGAGTCACACCTCAATTATTTTTTTTTCTGTTTTATGTTCGAAGACCACCAACAAGTTAAAGTGTTATTTCTTGATTCGATCACCACTCATTAGCAAACCACTTGTAATTACACCATGAAACACCTATCTATATTTCTCCCCTGCTACAGCTGTAAAACCAACACCTCAAGCAACTCTCACGATCACATTCTTTATTTTTGTTGTTTTCATTACAGCCCCAACAAACCACCCTCTTCAACCATCTTTATCCCTCTCATCCTCTCTCTTTTTCCTTTATGTCTCGGTCAGAAACATGACGTCCATCATCACCAAGCAAACACTCAACACCACCATGGAAATCCACATCCAAACCGTCACTTTTTTTTAATATCATTCGCTACTGCTACGGTAGTATAATTATTACTTGTTGCTGCGGTTACTATAATAACAAAAGTAATTGTTATTAGCTAATGAATGGACAAGAAGAAATAAAGTGATAGATTGGTGTCCTCTTTCTCTTTTGCTTTTAAAAAGTAATATACACTTTGAGAATTCAATGAGATGCGTATATGCAGGGGCTCCACACACACACACACACATACACACACACACACACACACACACACACACACATATATATATATATATATATATATATATATATATATATATATATATATATATATATATATATACATATATATATATTTCTTTTAAAACATGTTCCACTAGAATAAACGTAAACCGAATCCTTAATTGTTTTTAAATGAGGCCGTTACTTTCTGTTTCTACTTGGATCGTGAATCCCTTTTAAACTTGGGCCGAACAATTGATTGTGGACTCTAATTAGATGGGTCTAACTGTTGGGCCGTAGAAATTGGGTCAAATTTTAGAGGTGATCGAGCTGTCTTGTCTTATGAGGTGATGATAGACCCACGATTGAGATGATGATGAGGGAAGGTGATGATGGACTTCGCTGATGCACTACTCCTGCTTTTACTAATGTAAACCGAAGCCATATTCACCCTTTTCTTGATCTTTTATTCGCTCTCAAATCCAAGTTACCACACTAAACTATAACATTTAAGTTACACATATTAAGATATTAATATGAGCTTGAATGATCATGATTATGATAGACGATTATGAATGATATTGATAGAGATGAGGAATAGATATAATTATGATTATGATTTTTGGTGATCGTGAAGATTTAAAATGGTGATGATGAAATCGGGTTATGTTAACAAATGATGAATACGATAATAGGATATGATATACACGATGATAATGATGTTTAGGAGGAATGAGGATGACATGGTCACGGTTATGATTCGATGTGTATGATAATATGAATATGATGATGGTATGATAGTGACAAAAATGGTTAAATAGAAGTGAGCTGGAAATTAAATGAATGGGCAGAATGGTTAAGGTTGTTATCGGGTTAGCGGGACGTCGCGGGTTCAAACCCGGACTTGAGCATTATTTTTAGGGCTACTTCCTTGAGGTAGTTATTTATCTATTTATTTTTATTATTATTATTATTATTATTATTATTATTATTATTATTATTATTATTATTATTATTATTATTATTATTATTATTGTTATTATTATTATTAGTATTTTTAAAATTATTTTTAATAATATCATTAATATTATTATTAGTATCATTTTTAGTAAAAACTATCATTTATATTAAGAGTATCATTTTTACTATTATTATTATTATCATTATTAGAGAAATTATCATTTTTATCAAAATTATTATTTTTACTATCATTATTATTATATTGACATTAATATTATTATTATTTTAACATTATCAACATTATTATCATAATAACTATTATTATTATTATTATAAAATAAAACAACCTTTATTTATTATTATTATCAATAATATTTTATCAAGTAACTATTAGTTATATAAAACTATATTTACTACACATAACATAACTATATTAATACTTCTATAATAAATATTAATAAATATAACTAATAAGGTTATTAATGAAAAACCTAATTAAAATAACAATTAAATCTCTAATAATATATAAATTTGTTCGATTTCTATTTTATGTGTTAATATATATATATATATATATATATATATATATATATATATATATATATATATATATATATATATAATGATATCGGTTATATATATATATATAATGATATAGGTTCGTGAATCCGAGGCCAACCCTACACTTGTTCAATACCGTCATATGTATTTTTACTACAAAATACAGTATAGTGAGTTTCATTTTGCCTTTTTACCCTTTATATTTTTGGGCTGAGAATACATGCGCAATTTTTATAAATGTTTTACGAAATAGACACAAGTAATTGAAACTACATTATATGGGTGAATGATCGAAGCCGAATATGCCCCTTTTGCTTGGTAACCTAAGAATTAGTAAACCGATCTACTAATTGACGTGAATCCTAAAGATAGATCTATTGGGCCTAACGAACCCCATCCGTTGGAGCGGATGCTTTAGTACTTCGATGTTGTTTTTATCATGTCCGAAGGACTTACCGGAATGATAGGGGATATTCTTATATGCATCTTGTTAATCTCGGTTACCAGATGTTCACCATATGAATGATTTTTGTCTCTATGCATGGGATGTATATTTATGAGAACTGGAAATGAAATTCTTATGGTCTATTAAAATGATGGAAATGAATGATTATGATAAACTAATGAACTCACCATCCTTTTGGTTGACACTTTAAAGCATGTTTATTCTTAGGTATTAAAGAAATCTTTCGCTGTGCAATAGCTCATTTTAAAGATATTACGTGGAATCATTCATGGCATATTTCAAAAGACGTTGTATTCAAGTCGTTGAGTTTAGTAAAGATTATGATTAAGTAAATGACAGATTAGATCATTTATAGATAGATATTATGAAATGGTATGCATGCCTGTCAACTTTAGATGAAATGAAAGTTTGTCTTTTAAAACGAATGCAATGTTTGTAAAATGTATCATATAGAGGTCAAATACCTCGCGATGTAATCATATGTTATTGTATTCGTTCTTATGGATTAGGATGGGTCTTTACAGTTGATATGTACAATTGTCCGGATATAGTGACCATTTGAAGGAGTCTGTTGTGCATGTTGTCAATAGCTTAATCTATTACTAGTGGATTTGGTTGTCATTGTCTAATTTGGTGACGCAAATTTGAGTCTGTTATAACTGATTAAGATGGTAATTTGGGTTGGGTAATTTGAGCAATTAGTGGACCAAGGGATTGAATTGATTCAAGCATTGGTTGAAATAAGAGTTGATTGATTATTGATTTCAGACAACTTTGGGTTACAACTATTAGCATTAATTCAATCAATCTGCTTAGCTGCAAATGAAAAAGGTCTTTGGTGAGAAGGAACCCTAAGCCAATAAATCCTAGCTTGAAGTGTTTGCTAATAGAGAACTGTGGGTGAATCGGTGGGGTAAATTTCATGTGTATTGATATTTAATCAGGATTTAATCTTAATGCATCCAACATAGGGAATACAGCCTAGGTGGACATATTTCTTATAATCTGATTCAAATTTATCGTAATTCGTTTTATTAATAAAAAACACCAAAAATATTTTCTTTGTTTTATCGCTTCTCTTGATTTGGCTAATCGTTAAATAGCCACCAAAAATTATTCGTACTTTCCCTTATTTTATTTTTTGTTTAGTTAATTAAATTTAGTGATTTAATCATGAATTGCGCTAAATACTCTCCTTGAAAAGATACTTGGATTTACCAATATATATACTGCCACATGATTGGGTACACTGCTCGTTAGTGTGTAATATTTAATAACCGATATTTTCCTAATATAAATAATAGACGCGATTTTACAAATCATTGTCACATCAGCGCCACATCAGCAATTTCTTTCGAGGACTAACCCATGACTAAACACTACCAACCATAATATATTTCTTAAACATTTTTAATTTTTTATATTACATTTTTTAAATTATAGTTATTTAAATTGTAAATACTTATTCAAAACTAAAATTTCATTAAAAATTTAAAACATTACAATAATTAAAAATCAAAAATTAAAAACATTACAACGATAATTAAAATAAAATGCGACATTAATTAAAATACAATACTAGAAAATAAATAATCAAATTACTCGTCTTCGTTGGAGTCTTGCAATTGTCTATCATATTTATTCTTAATTTTCTCCTAGGCTCTCATTAGCATTTCATATTCTTCAGGATGTAAGTCATTGGAAACCGGTTTGGAAAGAAGCTTCAAACCTTTAAACATTGTCCGCATGTCAGTGTCTTCACATAGCTTTTTCATGATTCAATTCGTCGCTATTTGTAAAGCTTCGGCGGATTGAGCTATCTTTAATCGTACTTCATTAGATGACATATCAACTCGTGACATCGGATGAGTACGAATCACTTTGACTTTTAGCTCAACTTGGAGAGCGTCGGATTGGGTCTTGATCCTTAAATAAATTTTCAAATTGGCGTGAGTCTGTGTTCGTGCTTGTGTTCGGGTTGGAACTTTCGTCAGTAACATTTATTGGTATATCGTCGGCTTGTTTTCTTTTATTGGTTTCTGTAATACCTTCACCTTGTAAAAACTTCAGGCATTTTACTCCATTTCCCACTAATTTGATCCGCACATCTTTACTGCGGAACTAGCGAATTATATTGTCCTCGGACTTCACCCCAAAATGAATTAAAAGTTTGTGAGTTTCTCGCATTCGGATGTTCGAAAACGTACACAAAAAGCTCGGCTAAAATTCTAGTTTCCAAGTCGGTCCAAGAAACTTTCGAACACTTCACTTTCTTTCCTTTTAGATCAGCTATGGGTTCGGGTTCGACATCGAGTTCGCGTTCCCGTGTCATTTCGGGAACTTCTTTGTCATCAAATTCGGTGGGTAGTGTTGTGATATCGGCTAAAAAGTCACGTTTTCACCTCGGTATTAAGGCCCAAAAAACAATAAAGTTCCAAACTTTATCACCAAAATACCCGTTTCATCTGTTAAAATTGAAGAACAAGTGATTACGAAGACGGTGCAAAAAGAATCAAGAGAATCGGAGCTAAAACGAAGATTCTAGAGCGAAAACGGTGAAAGACAAGAATTTAAGTTACGATCCAGTGAATTCAGCAAACCAGGGCAAGACAAACGGTTTGCCAAACGGCCTGCCACTATGACAAATGGCCTGCCGCACGGGTCAAGAAAACGGTCACAGCAAACGGGCAAGGCTCGCATACGGGCACTGCAAACGGCTTGCCAAACGGCCTGCTAGCCGTTTGCAGGCAAATTTCAAGTCTATTTAAAGGGTCTTTGTCATCCATTTTTACACACACTTCAATTCACTTCTTTCTCCCTCTTTCTACAATATTAGTCATGCTTTCGAGGTCTTCGACTTCGTGCGGGAAAACTAGTACCCGGAGAAGAACGTCGAAGATTGTATTAGGAGCGGTCTGGAGTTTGAAGTTGTCACTTTTGTATTAGTACTTCTATCTCTTGTCTTTATATAATGTTTTCCATTATTATGCTTTGTGATATTATTGCCATGATTAGAGAGTAGTTATCTTTAGTGTATGTTATGATGTAGTCAGTTATAATTCCGAAATAATATTATGGTTTGTGTATGTTGTCGAGATGCTTTCCGATTATGCTTTAAACTCAATCGCTTTTCTAACTAATAGAACGTAGTTATTGACTCTGTTATTGGGAAGTTGCGAACCCCAATTCAGAGTACACTATATGTGTTACCCCTTAGTAAGAGAAGTTTACCGGATATAACGTGAGTTTGACTGAGGCACACCGGTTGTAGTAAGTCCACTAAGCCTTGGATTCCGACTGAGAACTCTTTCGTAGTGAAACATCTAACTAAACCCCTAGTACATTGTTGGTCTTAGACCATGCTAGTGTAGTCACCAAGCATATAAACTTCGTACGTGCACGCTGAAGCACATCGGTTGTTGTAAGTTGTACCTCTGCTAAGTAAGGCCATGGAATCCGGTCAGTGCTGATTAGTACACTTAACCATAACGCAGTCTCAAGCATTGCACCCCGCTTGAGGGATTTTTGGTTAATTAAGGAACTGTTTGTTTAAACACATAAAGGATTGGACCGTTAGGATAACCGAACGTGTTCATGGAAGTCAAACTTGACTTGGCCATGGTGTTCTTTATGGTTGCACTTTTTTTAAGGGCCTAACTATCTTTTAAATCCAATTATTAACGAAAGCATCGAAACACATCACGTCTCTCGGATACGGTAAACCCTGTATTCTATTATGCTTAAGAAAGTTTAGACCTTTGTGGAATGTTAATACATCACCCAACTGAGTCGCTCAATTGGATGAGCCGTCTGAACATGTATACATGTAGTCAGACTGCACAGGCGTCAGGGATAAGGGACGTTGCTGTCATTTCAGAATCTTCAAGCCTATCGCATTACCCAGTGACATGTCTTATGACAGGGGCGTTTAGGACTATTATAATGAATACAAGGTCACTGCCTATTCATGAGCCAGCATTCCATAATCCCGGCAAAGTAACTGAAAAAATCATAGTTGCGCTTGTGTTAACCTTATCTGAATTACAAATTTTACCGCATTTACTTACTTTATCTCATAAACTAGAAAACCCAAAAATTGGGTAACAAACCACTACTCCTGCACCTTTGGATTATCTTAAGCTTTAAATATAGATTCGATTCTACTGCTATCTCAAAAATACGACCCTAGGTCATACTTCCCTTACTCATAATAAGGAGTAGTACGATTAAGGCCCCGCTAAATAAAAATTTAAAACCATTACCCCCTGTTGGTGGTTGATTCTGACGCCTTGCAGCCTAACGACATCGCATAAATAAAACCGTCTATTTCGGCCATATCAGGAGAGTCACAAGTTTTTGGCGCCGCTGCCGGAGAACTGGTATCAGATAATACTGCTTTTATCAAACTCATTCACAAGCATTTAGTGGTGTCTAAGAAAGACAATTATACACGGACTTGGTTGTTGGATTTTCTGAACAGTCTCCAATTATATTGGAACCAAAAGGATCCCGACTCTCCGTAGTCGGCCTGGCCACTTGGTTTGTTGAATAGTTCGTGCGAAGCTTTGTTATCGAAATACCAGGGAATCAGTAGCAAGAACTAAAAACATATTTAAACTTAGGATAATTAGATTAGATTATCTTAGATTACTTTAGATTAAGATTACCTTAGATTAATTTAGAATAGCTTTAGATTGCGTTAGACTAAATTAGGAACTTAGCTTATCTGCTTAAAATTGAAAACAAAAAGGCATACCCAGTGTATGACACAAGCCTGATCTAGACCAGGGCCGTTGTTATTCGTACCTGATCCAGACGCAATAATCTCTAAAGCATGCAAGGAAGCACGAATCATAAATCGAATGGCGTTACGCGTTACTTTAGTAGAAAACACAAAGCCCTCGATTGAAGGTCGAGGAGGACCAATCAGATTCCCAAAGATCCAAGGACTCTCGTTCACGTTAAAACATCATATCATACAGCTCATCCAAAATGGCTGTCAGTTTCATAGGTTACCGAATGACGATCCTAACTCTCACCGGGATAAATTCATATCTCTTTCGAACTCCTACAAACAGCTAGGGATAGGACAAGATATAGTCCGGCTATAATTGTTCCCCTATTCTCTCACTCATCATGCACAAACATGGTTTGAAGGATTGGAAAAAGATTCCATCACATCATGAACGGAGATGGCTACTAAATTCCTAACCAAACATTTCCCTCCTTCTAAACAAACCAAACTCAAGAATGACATCATTAACTTCAAACAAAGTTGTGATGAATCTCTTTACACTTCATGGGAGCGATTCAAAACCCTGCTGAAGAAATGCCCTAATCTCCAGTTAGAATGGTCAGCTCAAATCTGTACCTTCTACAATGGTCTTACGATAAATCATAGGACAACGATCGATGCCGCAGCTCAAGGAAATTTTATGAACCAAACCGCAGACGAAGCATGGGAGTTGCTCGAGAACATGACAATGCATCATCATGACTGGAACAATGGTGAAACAACTTCATCATCTGCACCACTCTCCGCACTTAATAATCAAACGTAGGCCATCAAATCTCTCACGGATAAGATGGAATCTCTTTCCAAACAACTCGGAGAATTGAAGACGCAGTCGCAGCAAGTTAACCAGGTCCAGACCTGTGTTAACTGTACCAACCCCCAACCCACTGAAGAATATCAAGTTGAGTACGAGAACCCTGACGGTTCAGTCTGTTACATTCAATACCCAGCTCGTCAATCAAATCCCGGATTCAATCAACAACCTATGGTAAATCAATTCCAAAGGAACAACCAGCCTTTTCGCTAACGCTACCCACCTTATCTACCCCAACAGTCTCAATTAACCTACGATCAATCACTTCCACTCACTGGTCCACCAGCTGAGGAAAATTCCCCAACCACCCAAATTATGAAAGTAACCAACCCTATTCTCGGTACTGATGATCAGTTGACTTAGTTCATCCTAGGACAAAAACAGTTGAATTAGAGAACTGCATCTAGACAAGACCAGACAGAGATACTAATGAGAAACCAATTGGCTTTGCTCAAAAGTCTAGAATCGCAGCTCAGACAGTTATTACAACGCCTTGAAACCCGATCACAAGGGAGATTACCTAGTAATACTATCCAAAATCCCTACATAGAGGAAGCTAAGGAAATGGATTCCGTATTCCCAGAGGAGGAACCACAAAGAAGGTCAGTTAGGCTCAAGAACAAATCGACATATACTCAGAAGCTGTCCACTGCAACTCCGATTCGTGTATTTTACCCTAGAAGGTTACAAGAGGAACCATCCAAGCTTGATTCCTTCAAACTTGATGGAAGATTCCTGGACACCATGTCCAAAGTTCCCAACCAAAAGAGATATATCCGAAGGATTCTCTCTACAAAGGAGAGGATACCAGATTCTAACAAATTTCCACTGAGTAAAGAATGCTAGGAATTACTCAGAAACTCTCTACCGCAAAAGCTAGGAGATACGGGTTCATTTTCCCGTGTTCAATCTACCAATCCAGAACCATTCATGCTCTAGCATATTTAGGAGCAAGTATCAACCTAATCCCCTACTCTATCTACAAGAGATTAGAGTTAGGAGACTTGTCACCCACTAAAATGACAATCGAACTTGGCGATCACACAATTCGATATCCTAAGGGCAAAGTTGAGAACGTCTTAGTGAAAGTCGACATATTCTTGTATCCTACGGATTTCGTAGTGATGGACATTAAGAAAGACCTACACACACCAATAGTGTTAGGAAGACCTTTCATGAATATAGCTAGGACTGTCATTGATATGTACAATCAAACCTTGATCTTACGATCACATGGGGAGAGCGTTACCTTCAAAATTGACCGACCTACCGATCTTTCTGGACAGGCAGAGACGTTTGCTATTTCCACCAGACGGATCACTTTCGATGATGAGTCTCCACCACCAGCCAATGATATCGAGATGGGTGTCGAATCACAGTCAGTTGACCATCCAAAAATGGAAGAAGAGGATCCCAGTGAAGAAATAGAGGAAGAGGAAGAACATGATGAGGAAGAAGAAATGGGAGACGTAAAAGAAACTGCGATGATACCCTCTCCAAGCTTGGAATGTCTTGAAGAATTAATGAGGCTTGAGATAGAAGATCACAGTTTAATCATCGTTTCAAGAAGAAAACTGATAAGGTTGAGGTTAAGGATATAGAAATTGACCATATAAGTGTCAAAGTTGTGACGACCCGGAAATTTTCGACCAAATTTAAACTTAATCTTTATATGGTTTCGACATGATAAGGAAAGTCTATTAAATTGAATTTCAAAATTTTTGAATTAGTTTATGAAATCATTTACCCTTCGACTGTTCTCGATGATTCACGAACAATTAATTGTAAATAGATATGTGTGTATATATACATATACATATACATATAGATATATATATATATATATATATATATATATATATATATATATATATATATATATATATATATATATATATATAACAATTGAAAATATAATTTGAAATATTATATGTTGATGTTATTAAAAATTAATTATGTAAAATAAAATAAAAATATGATATTATGATTTAAAACACATCTATATAAATAAAGTATTTTAAATATATATTTTGTGATTTCGAATCTATTTAGTAAACAACAGTAACACTCAAGTGTCATTCGATCGATATTAAGTAAATTAAATTCAAACTCATATAATTTTAAAAATAAATGGTGATTCGAAAATGAGTGATTTTAACTATAGGGTTATTAGAAATGTATTTAAGATCTGATCATTAAATTTTAACACTTTTAATATTTTAGATGGGAGCGGGCGTGGACAGTGAGTTAATTTTTGTTTAATAATTTTAAATAGTTAATGATCGAATTTTATACCATAATGACCAAAATAAATAAATATAGTTAATTTAAAAATTTGGGATTTTTCTGGAGACTTTTATCCGTCACTGATTAACAACGGAGCACGGAGTCCAGTCCGTGAAAAGTGTCGGCATGATATTTCCAACCACTTGTCACGGATGAAAACTAAGTGATTTAAATTAAAATGTTTACTGTTTTCATTTCTTGTCTCATATCTCAATTTCAAATGAATATATATCTATACACATAACTACACCCATATAGATTAACACACACTACACATATATTCATCCTTCTACTTTCTGCAATTCCCATCTTCTCCTTTGTGAGTTTATTTAAAGTCTACATTCTTATTTATGCATAATACAAAAGAAACCCATAACCTGATACTTATTTCTTGCTCGACTCTTCTATTTTTGCCTTCGGATAATAACACAACGAACATAAACCATCACCAAACCCACTTCCATCACCACCTTCTTCATTGAGCCACCACTACAACCACCATTATAGCCACCGCCACCTACACCTTATACCACCTTGTAAACCACCATGAAAACCCACCATCTCCATTACCATACAACCATAGAATCCAACTTGGTTCTTGGTTCTTGTTTCTGTTGTTGATGTAAGCAACACAACACCACCTTAGTAATCACCATTATATAGGCAATCACCATTGAATCACCTATCTTCAAAATTTTTCTGGTTTTGCAAACCATCTCTTATTTCTGTTCTATATATTTTCTGTTTCTAATAGACATCTTTTAGACCACCTTGCAACCCCAAATAAACCACCATAATCGCTGTTCCTACCTTTTGTTTCTTTTTTTTCTTTGTTTCAATCGGTTATAATTACTAAACCTTGATTAAATATTTCGCTGTTGCTACATATTTTTTTACGGTTTATACAAAGATTCGATGGATGAGTGATGATGTTGAGTAGATAAATTGGTGACTAGCGATGTATTATGATAATAAGGATGTTACAAGGTTACGAAGATAAATATGATGATCTTGAGGATGAGTGATGACAACGATGATGTTATTGACGATGATAATGAAAGGAGGATAAATGGATGATGATTTTATGTGCTAAATAATAATGATAACGATGATGATAATGATATAATGCTATATGATCTTGTTCCGTTTTTGTAAAAAATTCAAGATAAGGATGAATAGTTCTGGGTCTTATTTGTGAAGAAGAAGATGAAAACAGTTAATGGTTAAATAAATATTAAGTACAATATATTTTAGAAAAGCAAGACAGAGCAAACGGTTAGGGGCATGTGTGTTAAAGCGAGAGGACCAGGGTTCGATTCTAGGCTAGAACATTTTTTTTTCTTTTAACAATAAATCTGTTTGGGCTGCTAATTGGGCTCCAGTTAATATGTTGGGCTGAAACAAGGCAAATAAAAGGCTTATATATAATTGGGTGCAAATTAAAAAAAAATAAAATCGAAATAGAGGGATGGTTTAGAGGCGTGTTGGTTATCCAGGAGTTCGCGGGTTCAAACCCGGGCCGAGGCATTTTTTTTAGAAAAAGCTTTTAAGGTAGTAATCACTCCTATTATTATTATTATTATTATTATTATTATTATTATTATTATTATTATTATTATTATTATTATTATTATTATTATTATTATTATTATTATTATTATTATTATTATTATTATTATTATTATTATTATTATTATTATTATTATTATTATTGATATTATTGTTATATTAATTATTGATATTAATATCATCATTTTTATTATTATCATTAATATAGTTTACATTATTATCATTAAAATAAGTATTATGAGTATTATTAAAAACTATTATCTTTATTATCATTTTTACAAAAATTATCATTTTTAATATTATTATTAAAATTATTATTATTATTATCATTTCTATTAAAAGTATCATTATAACTAAAATTATCAAGTTATCATTTTTATTAAACATATCATTTTTATCAAAATTTAACATTACTAGTAAAGTTATTATCTTTATCCTTATTAAAATTTACATTTTTATTATTATTATTATTACTATTATTACAATCATTATTATTATTATTATTATTATTATTATTATTATTATTATTATTATTATTATTATTATTATTATTATTATTATTATTATTATTATTATTATTATTATTATTATTTTTACTACTAGTATTATTATTATTATCATTATAACTATATAATTATTATCAATACTACTATTAATATTATTATCAATATGACTATAAAAAAAGTTAGCCATATAAAAATATACTTAACAAAACTATATTAATATATTTATTTCTTTAATTTATACAAAATAATTACATTTAATTTACTAATGAAACACCTAATCTACTAAGATAACATTTATAATATATAAATCTAATATATAAATCTGTTCGATTACAACTAGAGGTGTTAATATATATACTTGATATAGGTTCGTGAATCCGAGGCCAACCCTGCATTTTTCAAATCCGCCGTATGAATATTTTTACTACAAAATATAGTATTGTGAGTTCATTTGCTCCCTTTTACTCTTTACATTTTTAGGACTAAGAATATATACACTATTTTTATAACTGCTTTATTAATGCTTTTGAAATATATTTTGAACTGAGAATACATGAAATGCTTTTATAAATGTTTGACGAGATAGACACAAGCAAAACATTCCTCGAATAAATTATTATGCAGACAGAAGTTCTGTGGATTATTATTGAATTAGTTGGACGTGATAATTGCCACTAATTGTTGTGAATATTTTTCCCCTGATTATTATTGCTTGGTAACCTAAGAATTAGAAACGGGTATGGCCCTAATTCACGCGAATCCTAAAGGTAGCTACCGGGTTTAACATGTAGTGACCCGAACTTTTCCATGTTTATATATATTAAATGAAATTGATATTTACATGATTAAGTGTTTCCAACATGTTAAGCAATCAAACTCGTTAAGACTTGATTAATTGAAATAGGTTCATATAGTCAATTAGCCACCCAAGTTGACCGGTGATTCACGAACGTTAAAACTTGTAAAAACTATATGATGACATATATATGATTATATATATAGTTAACATGATATTATGATAAGTAAGTATCTCATTAGGTATTTTAACAATGAGTTATATACATAAAATTGTGTGTATTGAATTAAGAAATTCAGAACGATATATATAATGATTATCGTTATAACAACGTCTTACTAATTACATATGAATCATATTAAGATATTGTTACACTATGTTTAATCATGATAAATGATAAATAAACATGTCATTATGTATATTAACAATAAACTACATATGTAAAAACAAGACTACTAACTTAAGGATTTCGAAACGAGACATATACGTAAGGATTATCGTTGTAACAACATTTAACTGTATATATATCATACTAAGATATATTAATATATCATAATATCATGATAATGTAATAATTTAACATCTCATTAGATATAATAAATATTGGGTTAACAACATTTAACATGATCATTAACTTAAAGGTTTCAAATCAACATTTACATGTAACGACTAACGATGACTTAATGACTCAGTTAAAATATATATACATGTAGTGTTTTAATATGTATTCATACACTTTTGAAAGACTTCTAGACACTTATCAAAATACTTCTACTTAACAAAAATGCTTACAATTACATCCTCGTTCAGTTTCATCAACAATTCTACTCGTATGCACCCGTATTCGTACTCGTACAATACACAGCTTTTAGATGTATGTACTTTTGGTATATACACTCCAATTATCAGCTCTTAGAAGCCCATGTGAGTCACCTAACACATGTGGGAACCATCATTTGGCAACTAGCATGAAATATCTCATAAAATTACAAAAATATTAGTAATCATTCATGACTTATTTACATGTAAACAAAATTACACATCCTTTATATCTAATCCATATACCAATGACAAAAAACACCTACAAACACTTTCATTTTTCAATTTTCTTCATCTAATTGATCTCTCTCAAGTTCTATCTTCAAGTTCTAAGTGTTCTTCATAAATTCTATAAGTTCTAGTTTCATAAAATCAAGAATACTTCCAAGTTTGCTAGCTTACTTCCAATCTTGTAAAGTGATCATCCAACCTCAAGAAATCTTTCTTATTTACAGTAAGATATCTTGCTAATACAAGGTAATACTCATATTCAAACTTTGATTTAATTTCTATAACTATAACAATCTTATTTCGAGTAGAAATCTTACTTGAACTTGTTTTTGTGTCATGATTCTGCTTTAAGAACTTTCAAGCCATCCAAGGATCCTTTGAAGCTAGATCTATTTTTCTCATTTCTAGTAGGTTTATCCACAAAACCTAAGGTATTAATGATGTTCATAACATCATTCCATTCATATATATAAAACTACCTTATTCGAAGGTTTAAACTTGAAATCACTAGAACATAGTTTAGTTAATTCTAAACTTGTTCGCAAACAAAAGTTAATCCTTCTAACTTGACTTTTAAAATCAACTAAACACATGTTCTATATCTATATGATATGCTAACTTAATGATTTAAAACCGGAAAACACGAAAAACACCGTAAAACCGGATATACGCCGTCGTAGTAACACCGCGGGATGTTTTGGGTTAGTTAATTAAAACCTATGATAAACTTTGATTTAAAAGTTGTTCTTCAGGGAAAATGATTTTTCTTATGAACATGAAACTATATCCAAAAATCATGGTTAAACTCAAAGTGGAAGTATGTTTTCCAAAATGGTCATCTAGACGTCATTTTTTGGACTGAAATGACTATCTTTACAAAAATGACTTGTAACCTATATTTCCGACTATAAACTTATACTTTTTCTATTTAGATTCATAAACTTAAGTTCAATATGAAACCATAGCAACTTGAAACACTCAAAACGGATTTAAAACGAAGAAGTTATGGGTAAAACAAGATTGGATATTTTTGCTTGTTGTAACTACGTGAAAATTGGTAACAAATTTATATTAATCATATCCTAGCTAACTTATATTGTATTATACATGTATTCTAATATATTATGTAATCTTGAGATACCATAGACACGTATTTAAATGTTTTGACATATCATATCTGCCCATATATATATATATATATATATATTATTTGGAACAACCATAGACACTCTATATGCAGTAATGTTAGAGTTAGCTATACAGGGTTAAGGTTAATTCCAAAAATATATATACTTTGAGTTGTGATCTAGCATGAGACGTGTATACACTGGGTCGTGGATTGATTCAAGATAATATATATCGATTTATTCCTGTACATCTAATTGTGGAAACTAGTTGTAGGTTACTAACGAGGACAGCTGACTTAATAAACTTAAAACATTAAAACGTATTAAAAATGTTGTAAATATATTTTGAACATACTTTGATATATATGTACATATTTGTTATAGGTTCGTGAATCGACCAGTGGCCAAGTCTTACTTCCCGACGAAGTAAAAATATGTGAAAGTGAGTTATAGTCCCACTTTTAAAATCTAATATTTTGGGATGAGAATACATGCAGTTTTATAAATGTTTTACGAAATAGACACACGTAATTGAAACTACATTATATGGGTGAATGATCGAAGCCGAATATGCCCATTTTGCTTGGTAACCTAAGAATTAGTAAACCCATCTACTAATTGACGCGAATCCTAAAGATAGAGCTATTGGGACTAACGAACCCCATCCAAAGTACCGGATGCTTTAGTACTTCGAATTCGTTTTTATCATTTCCGAAGGATTTCCCGGAATGATAGGGGATATTCTTATATGCATCTTGTTAATGTCGATTACCAGGTGTTCACCATATGAATGAATTTTATCTCTATGTATGGGATGTATATTGAAATATGAAATCTTGTGGTCTATTATTATGATTTGATAATATATAGGTTAAACCTATATCTCACCAACATTTTTGTTGATGTTTTAAGCATGTTTATTCTCAGGTGATTATTAAGAGCTTCCGCTGTTGCATACTAAAATAAGGACAAGATTTGGAGTCCATGCTTGTATGATATTATGTAAAAACTGCATTCAAGAAACTTATTTTTGATGTAATATATTCTTATTGTAAACCATTATGTAATGGTTGTGTGTAAACGGTATATTTTAGATTATCATTATTTGATAATCTTTGTAATGCTTTTAAACCTTTATCGATAAAATAAAGGTTATGGTTGTTTTAAAAATGAATGCAGTCTTTGAAAAACGTCTCATATAGAGGTCAAAACCTCGCGACGAAATCAATTTATATGGAACGTTTATAATTAATATGAACGGGACATTTCAGTTGGTATCAAAGCGTTGGTCTTAGAGAACCATAAAATTGCATTAGTGTGTCTTACCAAGTTTGTTAAGATGCATTAGTGAGTCTGGACTTCGGCCGTGTTTTTCTTCAAAAATGATTGCTTAACATTTTTGTTGTTGGAAACTATATATTATTAACATGTAAATATTATGTGATATATTAATCTCTTAACGTGTTTGATATTGTGTGATAGATGTCTACCTCTAGTACAAATCCCATCGACTCACCTAATAATAATGAAGAGTCAAATATACTTTGGGAAGATTCACAAATTCCCGAAGAGGAGGAACCGGAAGAAGAGGAACCGGAAGAGGAGGAATCAGAAGAGGAAGAACCGGAAGAAGAAGAGGTTCCGGAGGAAGAAATATTGATACCTATAGTAAATCGATTAAATAAAAGAAAATACTCAACCAACGGACCAAAGTTAATAATGGTCAATGGTGTTTCCGCCAAGGAAGCAAAATATTGGGAAGATTACCAATTTTCTAATGAATCGGGTCCCGATGAGGATTCCGATGATGTTATAGAAATTACCTCGACCCAATTTAATAAAGCGAAAGAAAATAATAAGGGAAAAGGTATAAAAATAGAGAAACCCGATTCCAACCTCGATGAACTTTATATGTATCGACAACATCCGTATTTCCTAAAATGTAACAATGATCCGGGAACCTCTAAACCACCAGGTTTTCTAAACCATTATGGAAAACGACGGCTCGTATTAGAGGAACACCATATATTCCTAGAAAATTAGGAAAACGAACCAAGTCCGAAGAAGAAGAAACCAGTGATTCAAATTAGAGGGTTGTAATCATGTTGTATATTATATGTATTGTAGTGTGCTTGTACTTTTATGTTCTATGTAAAAATTGCTTGTATTGTTTGTTAATTATCTTTTATGAATCTAATCCTTGTCTATTTTACAGTATAAAAACAAAATGGACGTTATGTAGTGACCCGAACTTTTCCATGTTTATATATATTAATTGAGATTGATATTTACATGATTAAATGTTTCAAACATGTTAAGCAATCAAACTTGTTAAGACTTGATTAATTGAAATATGTTTCATATAGACAATTGACCACCCAAGTTGACCGGCGATTCACGAACGTTAAAACTTGTAAAAACGACATGACGATATATATATGGATATACATATGGTTGACATGAGATTATGATAAGTAAGTATCTCCATAAGTATATTAACAATGAGTTATATACATATAAACAAGACTACTAACTTAAGGATTTCGAAACGAGACATATATGTAACGATTATCGTTGTAACGACATTTAAATGTATATATATCATATTAAGATATATTAATATATCATAATATCATGATAATATAATAATTTAACATCTCATTAGATATAATAAACAATGGGTTAACAACATTAATTGAGATTGTTAACTTAAAGGTTTCAAAACAACACTTACATGTAACGACTAATGATGACTTAACGACTCAGTTAAAATGTATATACATGTAGTGTATTTAGATGTATTAAAATACTTTTGAAAGACTTCAAGACATATATCAAAACACTCATACTTAACGAAAATAGTTACAGTTACTTTCCCATTCTTTTCTTTCATCAAGAATTCTAGTCGTATTCTTACCTGTATTATACACAGCTTCAAAACGTACTTACTATGGGTATATACCAATAGGAACTAGCATGGGATTCTACTCTTGATTATGTCATGTATGACTAATCAATTTTAACTTCTACCATGAGCTAGTCAACTAACTAGAACTCCTTTTAACCCCACTCACCACTCACCAATTACCACTCATCATTCACTCTATTTCACTTCCAATTCTCTTTCTAATTCTCTCTCAACACACACACACACACTATTATGAACGTATTTTTCCAGTAGTTAATCATCATCTTCATCAAAAATCACTTCAAGAATCAAGCTATAATCATCATAGGAAGAACACTTCAAGAACACATCAAAAATCACTTCAAATTTACTAATTTACTTCCAAGCTTTCTAATCCATTCCAAGTAATCATCTAAGATCAAGAAACCTTTGTTATATACAGTAGGTTATCTTTCTTATTCAAGGTAATATTCATATTCAAACTTTGATTCAATTTCTATAACTATAAACTATCTTAATTCGAGTAAAAATCTTACTTGAACTTGTTTTTGTGTCATGATCCTACTTCAAGAACTTTCAAGCCATCCAAGATCCTTTGAAGCTAGATCATTTCTTGTCACTTCCAGTAGGTTTACCTACTAAACTTGAGGTAGTAATGATGTTCATAACATCATTCGATTCATATATATAAAACTATCTTATTCGAAGGTTTAAACTCGTAATCACTAGAATATAGTTTAGTTAATTCTAAACTTGTTCGCAAACAAAAGTTAATCCTTCAAACTTGACTTTTAAAATTAACTAAACACATGTTCTATATCTATATGATATGCTAACTTAATGATTTAAAACCTGGAAACACGAAAAACACCGTAAAACCGGATTTACGCCGTCGTAGTAACACCGCGGGCTGTTTTGGGTTAGTTAATTAAAAACTATGATAAACTTTGATTTAAAAGTTGTTATTCTGAGAAAATGATTTTTATTATGAACATGAAACTATATCCAAAAATTATGGTTAAACTCAAAGTGGAAGTATGTTTTCTAAAATGGTCATCTAGACGTCGTTCTTTCGACTGAAATGACTACCTTTACAAAAATGACTTGTAACTTATTTTTCCGACTATAAACCTATACGTTTCTGTTTATATTCATAAAATAGAGTTCAATATGAAACCATAGCAATTTGATTCACTCAAAACGGATTTAAAATGAAGAAGTTATGGGTAAAACAAGATTGGATAATTTTTCTCATTTTAGCTACGTGAAAATTGGTAACAAATCTATTCCAACCATAACTTAATCAACTTGTATTGTATATTATGTAATCTTGAGATACCATAGACACGTATACATTGTTTCGACCTATCATGTCGACACATCTATATATATTTCGGAACAACCATAGACACTCTATATGTGAATGTTGGAGTTAGCTATACAGGGTTGAGGTTGATTCCAAAATATATATAGTTTGAGTTGTGATCATGTAAGACCCAAATATTTATTGTACATAATGTATTTATGGTGTACGATGCGTGTATGAAGTGTACGAGACATGTACGTGTTGCTTGCTCGAACGTCGAAGAAAACTGGACGTTGTTTGGAGTCACAAGGTGTGTACGTACCTTTTCGACCCCAAATAAAGTTTGTGTTGATATTTCAAAGCCTTACCATTGGAAAGAAAATCTTATTACGTTTCCAACGATATTTGATTCATCGAAAACGGAGTTACGGTCAAAAAGTTATGGCCAAAACAAGTTTGCTGAAGTTCAGATGAAACAGGCAAATGCCGCGGCGCGACCAGAATGGCCACGGCGCGACAAATGCCTATTTTGAGGGTCAGAAAGCTTAAAAAAAGTGATCTAAAACCACCCTTTGGGCCACGGCGCGACAAATCTGCTCCGCGGCGCGACAATAGGCACGTTCTGGTACTTTTCAGCCTTTTAATGAGTTAAATGAGGGGCAAAGTTGGTATTTCACATATGGACGGGTCTTTGGCCATAAAACTGATCCTAATCTTATCTAAACCTCATTTCCTTCTCATTTCTTCCCTCCCACTCACACCCCAAACCCTAGAGAGAGAGTAAAGGGTTTAGAGAGAGAAAGCTCGAATCAGGGATGAAGAAGAGTGATTCGGGTCGGGTCTCAAGAGTTAAAGTTGTTCTCCTCATTCACGGCTACGTTGTGATAGTGATGGTAAGTTCTAACTCCGAAATTCATCTTTATGATTTGGTATTCAAGTTAGGGTTTTTAGCTTTTTAGTTGTAAAACCCATTTAGATGATGAAGTGGGTTTATGGAAACTAGTTATTTTTGATACATGGCGGGTTTTGGGTTGATTGACGTTTTGACCATGATTAGGCTTTGGTTTTGGGTGTAATCACTTAGTTTAGTGATTTTGGAAGCGTTGGAACCCTTTTGGGTGTATTCGAGTTGACTAATTTTGAAATGGGTCAAAATTAGGGTTTATGTGTCAAAGTGGGTTTCGAGTGATGAAATTATGAGTTTGGGTCTTGCGTATGTTGGTTAAACGTTAGAACATTTGTGTTGACTTGGTTTTTGGGTGTAAACCCTAATTTAGGTCAACACGGGTCAAATGGGCATTTCGGGACAAGTAAGCTCGATTCGTTGTCAAATTAAGTTTTAAATCAAGTTTTGGTAAATCAAGTAGGTAAATACTTGATTTAAGTGTTAGTGGTTGTCTTGGAAATATAATCACTAGTCGTTAGTGATTTTGGGGCGTTTTATGACTTTGGTCAAAATGAGCAATTTGAATTGGGTCAAAATTGAGGATGACACTAATTTGGATTAATTGGATGTTAAACAATTTTGTTGAGTGTTAAATGATGCTTTTCATGTAATTACTCGCGAGAAGTGATTTTAGGTTAAAATTTGGTGTTTTAGCAATAAAGTCAAACTTGGTCAACCATGGAATGGGTTTTGTGTAAAATACGAGCTAGTATGAGTTTAAAGGTTAAAGTTGACATAATTGGGTATTTCGAGAACGCGTGAACTAGTCTCGTTAGTTTTGGACCTTCGGGTAGCGTTAAAAGTGCAAAAGGGTGTATTTTACACTTGTTGTTCATTTGGGCGGGTCGAGAGTCCAAATGGGATTGTATGTTGATTATGTGTATACCTATATGCGTATTGTAGGTAAAATCTTGCTCGGTTGCATGTGGTGAAGATTTCGCGCATGGTTTGTAATGCTCGAGTTCACGAGGTGAGTGGAATAATTATATGCGTAGGTATATAATATATTTATTTGTGGTAGCGTGAGATGTGAAGTGTCGAGGTGTTAAGACACCATGTTTCACGTGACGAGTGAAGCATCGAGGTGTTAAGATGCCACTCGAGGTGAAGCATCGAGGTGTTAAGATGCCACCTAGGAGTGAAGTGTCGAGGTGTTAAGACGCCACTCCATGTTAAAGGGTGAAGTGTCGAGGTGTTAAGACGCCACCCGAGGGTGAAGTATCGAGGTGTTAAGATGCCACCCGGGGGTTAGTGATACGAGGTGCTAAGTACACTAATGGATGTTATGAACACCAATGGGAAATTCGAGTACCATCCCTTGTACGATTGGTTAACCATGGTTATTGTGTTGTAGTGTAGCATACTATATTGTTCGTGTTATATATATGCTGTTGTTGTGCTAGCTTGTGGTATTGGAGGTTTATAGCTTTGTATTGTGATGATAAGCTATTTGTGCTGCTAGCATGTATGCGGTATGTGAGTAAGTGTTTGCAATTAGGTATATTATATATGTATGTGTATAATTATTGCATTCACTAAGCTTTATGCTTACCCCTCTCGTTGTTTACCTTTTTACAGGTATTGTGATTATGAAGCTAGCTAGTTGTAGACTAGATGCTTAGGAGCGCTTGGGCTCGACGGGGTAGCTTTTGGATATTTGGACGCGGATGGGGGATTTGGTAGTCCCCGAGATTATGCTCTTGGTATTGGGTTGGGTTATTGAGTCTTAACCCGTATTTCTTGTGATCGGGTCATTATTACAAATGATTTTGTAAAGTGTAATTTGTGTGCCAAGGGTCATGATAGATTGTTAAACGTATCCTTATGATGTTATGTTTCGATTAAAACAGAGTTGAAAATGTATTATATTAATGGGACCTAACTAAATAAAAAAAAATGTACTCTGTTTTTGGTTAAATGGATTTGGGTTGTTACAAGTGGTATCAGAGCATAGTCTAAGGGAATTAGGTGACCTTGGAATAGGTGCCTAGTCTTAGACTTATTGATAGTGGTGCGTTAATTGCGGGACTTGTAGGATTACGGGTCAGATTGAGATTTGTTAGTGCCTTAGAGTAGGTGACTAACTAGGACTTGTGCTGGTCCAATGTGGAATTTTGTGGGGCCTTATTTCGTGAGTAAATTAGTGCCTTAGATTGTTAGTGCCTAAGATAAGTAGGCGAACGGGGACGTTATTTTAGTGATAGTCACCTAGGCTGTAGGATGACGTGTTATTGCAGTGTACTTGTGTATATTTATTATTATGTTGTATATAGGTGTATATATATCGGTATCTTTTGTGCGGTATCCTAGGGATGAATCTATTAGGGAGATTCGTATGTTTGGCGGTTTTGAGTGATCAAGTTCACGGTAAGGACTTTGGTCATTCGGGTACTAGGAGTTATCGCGTGTTATTTTGTGTGAATGTTGCGTCAGTCCGGGTAAAGTACTTTGCGTGACCATGTGGAAATGGTAAGGTACGTATTTGTAATAGTGACCGATCACCATTATTACGAAAGTGTATCTTAACACTAAACATGACATGACAAGTACCGAACGGAGGGGACGTGGCATGGTTGGGGTAGAACGGGAAGAATTAGGAATCTTTTACTGGTTCCTGGGACATAGTAGTCTCGAGTGATGTGCTTGTTATCACATCAGGTTCTTTGTGAGTTGGGAAGTGTTCGATGGAATCGGTTAGTTAAGTGAGCGAGCTAACTCACGAGTTTGGTGCGTGCTTAGCCACCCTAAGTAGTGGGTGCATTATTGAGATTGTAATTGGTTTTAGTTACCCATCGTAACTAGGATGACCGATTTACGCTTGCGTGTGTGCGACGAGGACTTGAATTCTGTAATGGAATGCGGCAAGTCTAATGATTGTAGTTTTGAGTTACACTCGGTAGAGTGTGTGGGTAGAGAATCGTGTTAGGATTCTAATTCTGAGTCGCCTTGGAATTGGCGAATCGAGGAGTCTTCGGGTCATTAAACTCATGGGAGTGGGACCCATATGATGATGTTTACGATAGTGTGTTGGTGTGTTGTGGATTATAGGGTAACATTCCTAACGGAATACCCCTGTCGTTGTGACTGTGCCGATAGGTGGAAGGGTGTAAGACTTGGTGTTCTCAAGCATCTCCTTAGTGTTAGATGAAGGGTTTCGTTAGGCTATATCGTTTTGGCCTTGTGAAAATTGCGGGTAGCGTGTGATCGCTAGGAACCTTCGATAAGACGATAAACCGTAAGGTTTGTCGGGTATGTATGACTCCAGGTCATTATTATAGAGAGACGGGTGACATCGGGCGTATGGAACCTAAAGGTCGAGTTTCTAAAATTCGGTTGATTGTGGTGGGAGTCTGCATGACACGGCGTCAGGTGCCTTCTTATACCTGCTAGTGTAATGTTCAACTCCGGTGATGGTGTGATCACTTTGTGCTTAGGGTGCTTGTGAGATACCCTTTGGAAGCATCGAAGATTTTAAATAGTGATCGACGGGTGATAGTAATTCGACGGTTGCAAAAGTCGAAGTTTAGGAGCATTGCAGTTAATACTTCTTATGAAGTGGCAGATGAGCGAATCTTGTTGCTCTTATGTGATGGACGAGTAAGGATGACCGGTGAGCCGGTGATGGGCTTAATGGTCGATTAGGTCGAAGGTTATGATGAAGCGTTGATGTTGCGATCGATGCAATTATTGTGTCGGATTAGTCACTCTTCCCCATGAGAGTGAGCAATTGTTGATGATGGTTCGTTGCGTAGAAGGTCGGGTGATCTCGACTGTGATGCACAACTGATTAAGCGGAGTGGCATATGCCTAGTCATAGAGGCGTGTGTGGGACTTTGGTGGAGTTCGCTTTGCGAACGATGAAGAGCTGTAAATTATGATTTGTGGTATGACGGTGCGATGTCGTTGCGTGTACGACGTCTCAAGTGATAGTACATGTCGGCTCTAAGAGCCTAAAGTGAATTTGCGGTGATTTGATGTTTATGACCAACGGTGAGAATGGTCAGGTATGACGTGAAATTACAATTCCGCGGGATGTTATCATCTTGGCGGTGAGAATGGAGAGATAAATCCTAAGTGGGGGAGTTTTTACTGCCGCCCGAGGAATATCCGGTGGTGTTAGATCAAGTGAAGCGTAAGTCTTCTTGTATAAGGTGGTCGTGCAGTACCAAGTGCGGTATGAGACCAAGTGTGAAGTTTGATATCACGGAAGTGAGAGAATGTAACTGTTATTGCAGGTGCTCTCGTGATGTAAAATTGGGTTGGTGCGAAACCCGGATAGTGCTGTTGAGTAGGTACGAGTTCGATTTCGGTATGGATACTGTATTTTCCCTTTCGGGAAACGTGATTGTGGATATTATCAGTGGATTATTCCACTTTATGGATGATTGTGGGGCGGGGAGTTCTATTTTCGATTGTCTCACATAGAGACACGCGGGTTTTGTTTGTTTGCGAGGGTGCATTCCCTAGTGATGCGACCCGTTAGCCGCATTGAAATGTCGAAACCATCCTTAACGGACGGCCTAGGTTGGAGGATTCACCTGACATTGGTGAATACTTTTGGAGGTCGCGTGACGAATTGCGAATTGTTGGGATGATAATTCGCTATTGACAGGATTCTAGTACACAAATAGTTTCCATACTAGTGATAGGAAGCCGTATTGTATGGATGTGTTGTTGGGTTTAGGGGAGAAGCCCTGTGTCGAGTGTTGATGTTTTGTCTAACTTGTGGTGTATTATTGTCGTCCTGGATTAATTCAGAGACGGAAAGTCGTGTGCGGATCCATTCATGGGAAAGTTTGTATCCCTAGTGTGATTGGTTGGTGATACCGAAATTTCTTCGTTGAAGGAATGACCCGGTTGTGGAGACGAGGGGAGTTGGTTCTTGAATCGGAGAACATTCATGATTGAACGGTTGAGTGTAAATTTATGAACCGGTGAAGCACGGAGTTTTAACACGGCATGAATCCTTCTCGATTTGGATTAATGCAAGACTTGGGTCACAGCGTAGTGGACCTAGTAGATCGCGTTGGGTTATATAGTTAAGGATGTAGCTTGTTGCGAGTTATAGCCGAGAGAACTTGAAGGGATGTTAAGTGGTAAGTGTTATTCGTAAGGATTTACTTTTACTCGGTCTTCGTCGTTTTGGATGTTGACCTTATTGTAGGACGTGGCTACTATTGGCATTGTACTTGTTAAGGGTATACCAAAGGGGTGATATCTCGGTACGAGATTGGTTGAGTTCTTCCCGATGTGAGGGATTGAGCAAGTTTCTAGTGCTCGGATTCGTGGATTTGGTAAATCGCGGATGGAGATTAAGTTGAAAGGGGGTGATTCATCGGAAGGGTCACTTAAGAGCCGTGTAAGATCTTCGTGTTGCGGGAAATTTCGTAGACTTCGAGTTCGAAAGTACGTCGAAGGACCATAGGATGTAGGTCCGGATGGGTTAAGTGATGAAGATCACGAGGACGTGATCGAGTTTAAGTGGGGGAGAGTTGTAAGACCCAAATATTTATTGTACATAATGTATTTATGGTGTACGATGCGTGTATGAAGTGTACGAGACATGTACGTGTTGCTTGCTCGAACGTCGAAGAAAACTGGACGTTGTTTGGAGTCACAAGGTGTGTACGTACCTTTTCGACCCCAAATAAAGTTTGTGTTGATATTTCAAAGCCTTACCATTGGAAAGAAAATCTTATTATGTTTCCAACGATATTTGATTCATCGAAAACGGAGTTACGGTCAAAAAGTTATGGCCAAAACAAGTTTGCTGAAGTTCAGATGAAACAGGCAAATGCCGCGGCGCGACCAGAATGGCCACGGCGCGACAAATGCCTATTTTGAGGGTCAGAAAGCTTAAAAAAAGTGATCTAAAACCACCCTTTGGGCCACGGCGCGACAAATCTGCTCCGCGGCGCGACAATAGGCACGTTCTGGTACTTTTCAGCCTTTTAATGAGTTAAATGAGGGGCAAAGTTGGTATTTCACATATGGACGGGTCTTTGGCCATAAAACTGATCCTAATCTTATCTAAACCTCATTTCCTTCTCATTTCTTCCCTCCCACTCACACCCCAAACCCTAGAGAGAGAGTAAAGGGTTTAGAGAGAGAAAGCTCGAATCGGGGATGAAGAAGAGTGATTCGGGTCGGGTCTCAAGAGTTAAAGTTGTTCTCCTTGTTCACGGCTACGTTGTGATAGTGATGGTAAGTTCTAACTCCGAAATTCATCTTTATGATTTGGTATTCAAGTTAGGGTTTTTAGCTTTTTAGTTGTAAAACCCATTTAGATGATGAAGTGAGTTTATGGAAACTAGTTATTTTTGATACATGGCGGGTTTTGGGTTGATTGACGTTTTGACCATGATTAGGCTTTGGTTTTGGGTGTAATCACTTAGTTTAGTGATTTTGGAAGCGTTGGAACCCTTTTGGGTGTATTCGAGTTGACTAATTTTGAAATGGGTCAAAATTAGGGTTTATGTGTCAAAGTGGGTTTCGAGTGATGAAATTATGAGTTTGGGTCTTGCGTATGTTGGTTAAACATTAGAACATTTGTGTTGACTTGGTTTTTGGGTGTAAACCCTAATTTAGGTCAACACGGGTCAAATGGGCATTTCGGGACAAGTAAGCTCGATTCGTTGTCAAATTAAGTTTTAAATCAAGTTTTGGTAAATCAAGTAGGTAAATACTTGATTTAAGTGTTAGTGGTTGTCTTGGAAATATAATCACTAGTCGTTAGTGATTTTGGGGCGTTTTATGACTTTGGTCAAAATGAGCAATTTGAATTGGGTCAAAATTGAGGATGACACTAATTTGGATTAATTGGATGTTAAACAATTTTGTTGAGTGTTAAATGATGCTTTTCATGTAATTACTCGCGAGAAGTGATTTTAGGTTAAAATTTGGTGTTTTAGCAATAAAGTCAAACTTGGTCAACCATGGAATGGGTTTTGTGTAAAATACGAGCTAGTATGCGTTTAAAGGTTAAAGTTGACATAATTGGGTATTTCGAGAACGCGGGAACTAGTCTCGATAGTTTTGGACCTTCGGGTAGCGTTAAAAGTGCAAAAGGGTGTATTTTACACTTGTTGTTCATTTGGGCCGGTCGAGAGTCCAAATGGGATTGTATGTTGATTATGTGTATACCTATATGCGTATTGTAGGTAAAATCTTACTCGGTTGCTGAAATGTCCCGTTCTTATAGATTAAAAACGTTCCATATTAATTGATTTCGTTGCGAGGTTTTGACCTCTATATGAGACGTTTTTCAAAGACTGCATTCATTTTTAAACAAACCATAACCTTTATTTCATCAATAAAGGTTTAAAAAGCTTTACGTAGATTATCAAATAATGATAATCTAATATATCCTGTTTACACACGACCATTACATAATGGTTTACAATACAAATATGTTACAACAAAATAAGTTTCTTGAATGCAGTTTTTACACAATATCATACAAGCATGGACTCCAAATCTTGTCCTTATTTAAGTATGCGACAGCGGAAGCTCTTAATAATCACCTGAGAATAAACATGCTTAAAACGTCAACAAAAATGTTGGTGAGTTATAGGTTTAACCTATATATATCAAATCGTAACAATAGACCACAAGATTTCATATTTTAATACACATCCCATACATAGAGATAAAAATCATTCATATGGTGAACACCTGGTAACCGACAATAACAAGATGCATATATAAGAATATCCCCATCATTCCGGGACACCCTTCGGATATGATATAAATTTCGAAGTACTAAAGCATCCGGTACTTTGGATGGGGTTTGTTAGGCCCAATAGATCTATCTTTAGGATTCGCGTCAATTAGGGTGTCTGTTCCCTAATTCTTAGATTACCAGACTTAATAAAAAAGGGCATATTCGATTTCGATAATTCAACCATAGAATGTAGTTTCACGTACTTGTGTCTATTTTGTAAATCATTTATAAAACCTGCATGTATTCTCATCCCAAAAATATTAGATTTTAAAAGTGGGACTATAACTCACTTTCACAGATTTTTACTTCGTCGGGAAGTAAGACTTGGCCACTGGTTGATTCACGAACCTATAACAATATATACATATATATCAAAGTATGTTCAAAATATATTTACAACACTTTTAATATATTTTGATGTTTTAAGTTTATTAAGTCAGCTGTCCTCGTTAGTAACCTACAACTAGTTGTCCACAGTTAGATGTACAGAAATAAATCGATAAATATTATCTTGAATCAATCCACGACCCAGTGTATACGTATCTCAGTATTGATCACAACTCAAACTATATATATTTTGGAATCAACCTCAACCCTGTATAGCTAACTCCAACATTCACATATAGAGTGTCTATGGTTGTTCCGAAATATATATAGATGTGTCGACATGATAGGTCGAAACATTGTATACGTGTCTATGGTATCTCAAGATTACATAATATACAATACAAGTTGATTAAGTTATGGTTGGAATAGATTTGTTACCAATTTTCACGTAGCTAAAATGAGAAAAATTATCCAATCTTGTTTTACCCATAACTTCTTCATTTTAAATCCGTTTTGAGTGAATCAAATTGCTATGGTTTCATATTGAACTCTATTTTATGAATCTAAACAGAAAAGTATAGGTTTATAGTCAGAAAAATAAGTTACAAGTCGTTTTTGTAAAGGTAGTCATTTCAGTCGAAAGAACGACGTCTAGATGACCATTTTAGAAAACATACTTCCACTTTGAGTTTAATCATAATTTTTGGATATAGTTTCATGTTCATAATAAAAATCATTTTCTCATAATAACAACTTTAAAATCAAAGTTTATCATAGTTTTTAATTAACTAACCCAAAACAGCCCGCGGTGTTACTACGACGGCGTAAATCCGGTTTTACGGTGTTTTTCGTGTTTCCAGGTTTTAAATCATTAAGTTAGCATATCATATAGATATAGAACATGTGTTTAGTTGATTTTAAAAGTTAAGTTAGAAGGATTAACTTTTGTTTGCGAACAAGTTTAGAATTAACTAAACTATGTTCTAGTGATTACAAGTTTAAACCTTCGAATAAGATAGCTTTATATGTATGAATCGAATGATGTTATGAACATCATTACTACCTTAAGTTCCTTGGATAAACCTACTGGAAAAGAGGAAAATGGATCTAGCTTCAATGGATCCTTGGATGGCTCGAAGTTCTTGAAGCAGAATCATGACACGAAAACAAGTTCAAGTAAGATCATCACTTGAAATAAGATTGTTATAGTTATAGAAATTGAACCAAAGTTTGAATATGATTATTACCTTGTATTAGAATGATAACCTACTGTAAGAAACAAAGATTTCTTGAGGTTGGATGATCACCTTACAAGACTGGAAGTGAGCTAGCAAACTTGAAAGTATTCTTGATTTTATGAAACTAGAACTTTTGGAATTTATGAAGAACACTTAGAACTTGAAGATAGAACTTGAGAGAGATCAATTAGATGAAGAAAATTGAAGAATGAAAGTGTTTGTAGGTGTTTTTGGTCGTTGGTGTATGGATTAGATATAAAGGATATGTAATTTTGTTTTCATGTAAATAAGTCATGAATGATTACTCATATTTTTGTAATTTTATGAGATATTTCATGCTAGTTGCCAAATGATGGTTCCCACATGTGTTAGGTGACTCACATAGGCTGCTAAGAGCTGATCATTGGAGTGTATATACCAATAGTACATACATCTAAAAGCTGTGTATTGTACGAGTACGAATACGGGTGCATACGAGTAGAATTGTTGATGAAACTGAACGAGGATGTAATTGTAAGCATTTTTGTTAAGTAGAAGTATTTTGATAAGTGTATTGAAGTCTTTCAAAAGTGTATAAATACAAATTAAAACACTACATGTATATACATTTTAACTGAGTCGTTAAGTCATCGTTAGTCGTTACATGTAAGTGTTGTTTTGAAACCTTTAGGTTAACGATCTTGTTAAATGTTGTTAACCCAATGTTTATAATATCAAATGAGATTTTAAATTATTATATTATCATGATATTATCATGTATGAATATCTCTTAATATGATATATATACATTAAATGTCTTTACAACGATAATCGTTACATATATGTCTCGTTTAAAAATCATTAAGTTAGTAGTCTTGTTTTTACATATGTAGTTCTTTGTTAATATACTTAATGATATGTTTACTTATCATAGTATCATGTTAACTATATATATATCCATATATATGTCATCATATAGTTTTTACAAGTTTTAACGTTCGTGAATCACCGGTCAACTTGGGTGGTCAATTGTCTATATGAAACATATTTCAATTAATCAAGTCTTAACAAGTTTGATTGCTTAACATGTTGGAAACATTTAATCATGTAAATATCAATCTCAATTAATATATATAAACAAGGAAAAGTTCGGGTCACTACAGTACCTACCCGTTAAATAAATTTCGTCCCGAAATTTTAAGCTGTTGAAGGTGTTGACGAATCTTCTGGAAATAGATGCGGGTATTTCTTCTTCATCTGATCTTCACGCTCCCAGGTGAACTCGGGTCCTCTACGAGCATTCCATCGAACCTTAACAATTGGTATCTTGTTTTGCTTAAGTCTTTTAACCTCACGATCCATTATTTCGACGGGTTCTTCGATGAATTGAAGTTTTTCGTTGATTTGGATTTCATCTAACGGAATAGTGAGATCTTCTTTAGCAAAACATTTCTTTAAATTCGAGACGTGGAAAGTGTTATGTACAGCCGCGAGTTGTTGAGGTAACTCTAGTCGGTAAGCTACTGGTCCGATACGATCAATAATCTTGAATGGTCCAATATACCTTGGATTTAATTTCCCTCGTTTACCAAATCGAACAACGCCTTTCCAAGGTGCAACTTTAAGCATGACCATCTCTCCAATTTCAAATTCTATATCTTTTCTTTTAATGTCAGCGTAGCTCTTTTGTCGACTTTGGGCGGTTTTCAACCGTTGTTGAATTTGGATGATCTTCTCGGTAGTTTCTTGTATAATCTCCGGACCCGTAATCTGTCTATCCCCCACTTCACTCCAACAAATCGGAGACCTGCACTTTCTACCATAAAGTGCTTCAAACGGCGCCATCTCAATGCTTGAATGGTAGCTGTTGTTGTAGGAAAATTCTGCTAACGGTAGATGTCGATCCCAACTGTTTCCGAAATCAATAACACATGCTCGTAGCATGTCTTCAAGCGTTTGTATCGTCCTTTCGCTCTGCCCATCAGTTTGTGGATGATAGGCAGTACTCATGTCTAGACGAGTTCCTAATGCTTGCTGTAATGTCTGCCAGAATCTTGAAATAAATCTGCCATCCCTATCAGAGATAATAGAGATTGGTATTCCATGTCTGGATATGACTTCCTTCAAATACAGTCGTGCTAACTTCTCCATCTTGTCATCTTCTCTTATTGGCAGGAAGTGTGCTGATTTGGTGAGACGATCAACTATTACCCAAATAGTATCAAAACCACTTGCAGTCCTTGGCAATTTAGTGATGAAATCCATGGTAATGTTTTCTCATTTCCATTCCGGGATTTCGGGTTGTTGAAGTAGACCTGATGGTTTCTGATGCTCAGCTTTGACCTTAGAACACGTCAAATATTCTCCTACGTATTTAGCAACATCGGCTTTCATACCCGGCCACCAAAAATGTTTCTTGAGATCCTTGTACATCTTCCCCGTTCCAGGATGTATTGAGTATCTGGTTTTATGAGCTTCTCTAAGCACCATTTCTCTCATATCTCCAAATTTTGGTACCCAAATCCTTTCAGCCCTATACCGGGTTCCGTCTTCCCGAATATTAAGATGCTTCTCCGATCCTTTGGGTATTTCATCCTTTAAATTTCCCTCTTTTAAAACTCCTTGTTGCGCCTCCTTTATTTGAGTAGTAATGTTATTATGAATCATTATATTCATAGATTTTACTCGAATGGGTTCTCTGTCCTTCCTGCTCAAGGCATCGGCTACCACATTTGCCTTCCCCGGGTGGTAACAAATCTCAAAGTCGTAATCATTCAATAATTCAATCCACCTACGCTGCCTCATATTCAGTTGTTTCTGATTAAATATGTGTTGAAGACTTTTGTGGTCGGTATATATAATACTTTTGACCCCATATAAGTAGTGCCTCCAAGTCTTTAATGCAAAAACAACCGCGCCTAATTCCAAATCATGCGTCGTATAATTTTGTTCGTGAATCTTCAATTGTCTAGACGCATAAGCAATCACCTTCGTTCGTTGCATTAATACACAACCGAGACCTTGCTTTGATGCATCACAATAAATCACAAAATCATCATTCCCTTCAGGCAATGACAATATAGGTGCCGTAGTTAGCTTTTTCTTCAATAACTGAAACGCTTTCTCTTGTTCATCATTCCATTCAAATTTCTTCCCTTTATGCGTTAATGCAGTCAAGGGTTTTGCTATTCTGGAAAAGTCTTGGATGAACCTTCTGTAGTAACCAGCTAGTCCTAAAAACTGGCGTATGTGTTTCGGAGTTTTCGGGGTTTCCCACTTTTCAACAGTTTCTATCTTTGCCGGATCCACCTTAATACCTTCTTTGTTCACTATGTGACCGAGGAATTGAACTTCTTCCAACCAAAATGCACACTTTGAAAACTTAGCGTACAATTCTTCCTTCCTCAATACTTCTAACACCTTTCTCAAATGTTCACCGTGTTCTTGGTCATTCTTTGAGTAAATAAGTATGTCATCAATGAAAACAATGACAAACTTGTCAAGGTATGGTCCACACACTCGGTTCATAAGGTCCATGAACACAGCTGGTGCATTAGTTAAACCAAACGGCATGACCATAAACTCGTAATGACCGTAACGTGTTCTGAAAGCAGTCTTTGGAATATCATCTTCTTTCACCCGCATTTGATGATACCCGGAACGTAAGTCAATCTTTGAATAAACAGACGAGCCTTGTAGTTGATCAAATAAGTCGTCGATTCTCGGTAGTGGGTAGCGGTTCTTGATGGTAAGTTTGTTCAACTCTCGGTAGTCGATACACAACCTGAATGTACCATCTTTCTTCTTGACAAACAAAACAGGAGCTCCCCACGGTGATGTGCTTGGTCGAATGAAACCACGCTCTAAAAGTTCTTGTAATTGGCTTTGCAGTTCTTTCATCTCGCTGGGTGCGAGTCTGTAAGGAGCACGAGCTATTGGTGCAGCTCCTGGTACAAGATCTATTTGAAATTCAACGGATCGATGTGGGGGTAATCCCGGTAATTCTTTCGGAAATACATCGGGAAATTCTTTTGCAATGGGAACATCATTGATGCTCTTTTCTTCAGTTTGTACTTTCTCGACGTGTGCTAGAATAGCATAGCAACCTTTTCTTATTAGTTTTTGTACCTTCAAATTACTAATAAGATGTAGCTTCGTGTTGCCCTTTTCTCCGTACACCATTAAGGGTTTTCCTTTTTCTCGTATAATGCGAATTGCATTTTTGTAACAAACGATCTCCGCTTTCACTTCTTTCAACCAGTCCATACCGATTATCACATCAAAACTCCCTAACTCTACTGGTATCAAATCAATCTTAAATGTTTCGCTAACCAGTTTAATTTCTCGATTCCGACATATATTATCTGCTGAAATTAATTTACCATTTGCTAATTCGAGTAAAAATTTACTATCCAAAGGCGTCAATGGACAACTTAATTTAGCACAAAAATCTCTACTCATATAGCTTCTATCCGCACCCGAATCAAATAAAACGTAAGCAGATTTATTGTCAATAAGAAACGTACCCGTAACAAGCTCCGGGTCTTCCTGTGCCTCTACCGCATTAATATTGAAAACTCTTCCACAGCCTTGTCCATTCGTGTTCTCCTGGTTCGGGCAATTTCTAATAATGTGGCCTGGTTTTCCACATTTATAACAAACTACATTGGCATAACTTGCTCCGACACTACTTGCTCCGCCATTACTCGTTCCGACACCATTTGTTCCTTTCGTTCTATTAACCCCTGGTCCGTAGACCTCACACTTCGCCGCGCTATGACCATTTCTTTTACACTTGTTGCAAAATTTGGTGCAGAACCCCGAGTGATTCTTTTCACACCTTTGGCATAGTTGCTTCTGATTGTTGTTGTTGTTGCGGTTATTATTGTTGTTGGGATGATTGTTGTAGTTGCTGTTGTTGTTGTTGTTGTTGTTGTTGTTGGGCCGTTTGTTGTAGTTGCGATTGATGTTGCGATTGTTGGGATAATTGTTGCGATTATTGTTGTAATTGCTGTTGTTGTTGTATTGGTGATTCTTATCACCGTTTTCCTCCCACTTTCTTTTGACTTGCTTCACATTGGCCTCTTCAGCAGTCTGTTCTTTAATTCTTTCTTCAATCTGGTTCACTAGTTTGTGAGCCATTCTACATGCCTGTTGTATGGAGGCGGGCTCGTGTGAACTTATATCTTCTTGGATTCTTTTCGGTAATCCTTTCACAAACGCGTCGATCTTCTCTTCCTCATCTTCGAATGCTCCCGGACACAATAGGCACAATTCTGTGAATCGTCTTTCGTACGTGGTAATATCAAATCCTTGGGTTCGTAACCCTCTAAGTTCTGTCTTGAGCTTATTGACCTCGGTTCTGGGACGGTACTTCTCGTTCATCAAGTGCTTGAATGCTGACCACGGTAGTGCGTACGCATCATCTTGTCCCACTTGCTCTAGATAGGTATTCCACCATGTTAACGCAGAACCTGTGAAGGTATGCGTAGCGTACTTCACTTTGTCCTCTTCAGTACACTTACTTATGGCAAACACCGATTCAACCTTCTCGGTCCACCGTTTCAATCCGATCGGTCCTTCGGTTCCATCAAATTCCAAAGGTTTGCAGGCAGTGAATTCTTTGTAGGTGCATCCTACACGATTTCCTGTACTGCTAGATCCAAGGTTATTGTTGGTATGTAGCGCAGCCTGTACTGCGGCTATGTTTGAAGCTAGAAAAGTACGGAATTCCTCTTCATTCATATTCACGGTGTGTCGAGTAGTCGGTGCCATTTCCTTCAAAATAGTTAAATGGAACAAGTTAATCATACAGAATATTAAGAGTAGTTAATAGTATTTCGTAGCATAATATGAACTCATTTATAAAAGCTTTTTCTTCATATTAGCGTTTTATAAGTTTAAATTCGGGTAGTACCTACCCGTTAAGTTCATACTTAGTAGCTAATATACAATTCAACTACTACAATTCTATATGAAAAACTGATTATAATAATATTTCGCGTTCAAACTTTTATACAATATTTTACAAACTTACAATACCGCTTATTTTACATAAAGCATGAAATATAGCACACAATAACTTTGATACAAGATAGTTGTGAAGATAATTCTAGCTAGTACACAAGTCGTTCAGCAAAGGCAATAAAGACACGTAATTCATACGTCCAGAAACAAGTCATGCATTCTGGTTTTACTAGGACTACTTCCCATCCTTGGTCTTGTGCAACATAACCGTTATGGCCGTTGATAAGACAGCGTGTTGTAACGTCATCAAAGGGATGAGGGTTACGTAATGTCCAACAGTCCCGTAATAATCTAAAAACCTCATTTCTTACCCCAATTACCGACTCCGTCACTTGTGGAAACGTTTTGTTTAATAGTTGTAGCCCGATGTTCTTGTTCTCACTTTGGTGAGAAGCGAACATTACTAATCCGTAAGCATAACATGCTTCTTTATGTTGCATGTTAGCCGCTTTTTCTAAATCACGAAGTCCAATATTCGGATATATTGAGTCAAAATAATTTCTTAACCCGTTGCGTAAAATAGCATTTGGGTTCCCCGCAATATATGCGTCAAAGTAAACACATCGTAACTTATGGGTTTCCCAATGTGATATCCCCCATCTTTCAAACGAAAGTCTCTTATAAACCAAGACATTCTTGGAACGTTCTTCGAATGTCTTACAAACTGATCTCGCCTTAAATAGTTGTGCCGAGGAATTCTGGCCGACTCTAGACAAGATTTCATCAATCATGTCTCCGGGTAGGTCTCTTAAAATATTTGGTTGTCTATCCATTTTGTGTTTTTAAACTGTAAAATAGACAAGAGTTAGATTCATAAAAAAAATACTTATTAATACAAGCAATTTTTACATATATCATAAAGCATAAGAACACTATATTCCATATATTACACCACACGAATACAACTATCTTATTCCGACTCGCTCGTTTCTTCTTCTTCAGTTTTGGTTCGTTTTGCCAAGTTTCTAGGGATATATGATGTTCCCCTAATACGAGCCGTCGTTGTCCACATTGGTTTAGAAAAACCTGGTGGTTTAGAGGTTCCCGGGTCATTGTTACAACTTAAGGACTTCGGGGGTTGACGATACATATAAAGTTCATCGGGGTTGGAATTAGATTTCTCTATTTTTATGCCCTTTCCCTTATTATTTTCTTTTGCCTTTTTAAATTCAGTTGGGGTAATTTCTATAACATCATCGGAATTCTCGTCGGAATCCGATTCATCGGAGAATTGGTAATCCTCCCAATATTTTGCTTCCTTGGCGGAAACACCATTGACCATAATTAACCTTGGTCGGTTGGTTGAGGATTTTCTTTTACTTAACCGTTTTATTATTTCCCCCGCCGGTTCTATTTCTTCATCCGGTTCCGATTCTTCTTCCGGTTCCGATTCTTCTTCCGGTTCCGACTCTTCTTCCGGTTCCTCTTCGGGAACTTGTGAATCAGTCCACGAATCATTCCAATTTACATTTGACTCTTCATTATTATTAGGTGAGTCAATGGGACATGTTCTAGAGGTAGACATCTATCACATAATATCAAACGCGTTAAGAGATTAATATATCACATAATATTCATATGTTAAAAATATATAGTTTCCAACAAAAATGTTAAGCAATCATTTTTAAAGAAAACACGGTCGAAGTCCAGACTCACTAATGCATCCTAACAAACTCGATAAGACACACTAATGCAAATTTTCTGGTTCTCTAAGACCAACGCTCGGATACCAACTGAAATGTCCCGTTCTTATAGATTAAAAACGTTCCATATTAATTGATTTCGTTGCGAGGTTTTGACCTCTATATGAGACGTTTTTCAAAGACTGCATTCATTTTTAAACAAACCATAACCTTTATTTCATCAATAAAGGTTTAAAAAGCTTTACGTAGATTATCAAATAATGATAATCTAATATATCCTGTTTACACACGACCATTACATAATGGTTTACAATACAAATATGTTACAACAAAATAAGTTTCTTGAATGCAGTTTTTACACAATATCATACAAGCATGGACTCCAAATCTTGTCCTTATTTAAGTATGCGACAGCGGAAGCTCTTAATAATCACCTGAGAATAAACATGCTTAAAACGTCAACAAAAATGTTGGTGAGTTATAGGTTTAACCTATATATATCAAATCGTAACAATAGACCACAAGATTTCATATTTTAATACACATCCCATACATAGAGATAAAAATCATTCATATGGTGAACACCTGGTAACCGACAATAACAAGATGCATATATAAGAATATCCCCATCATTCCGGGACACCCTTCGGATATGATATAAATTTCGAAGTACTAAAGCATCCGGTACTTTGGATGGGGTTTGTTAGGCCCAATAGATCTATCTTTAGGATTCGCGTCAATTAGGGTGTCTGTTCCCTAATTCTTAGATTACCAGACTTAATAAAAAAGGGCATATTCGATTTCGATAATTCAACCATAGAATGTAGTTTCACGTACTTGTGTCTATTTTGTAAATCATTTATAAAACCTGCATGTATTCTCATCCCAAAAATATTAGATTTTAAAAGTGGGACTATAACTCACTTTCACAGATTTTTACTTCGTCGGGAAGTAAGACTTGGCCACTGGTTGATTCACGAACCTATAACAATATATACATATATATCAAAGTATGTTCAAAATATATTTACAACACTTTTAATATATTTTGATGTTTTAAGTTTATTAAGTCAGCTGTCCTCGTTAGTAACCTACAACTAGTTGTCCACAGTTAGATGTACAGAAATAAATCGATAAATATTATCTTGAATCAATCCACGACCCAGTGTATACGTATCTCAGTATTGATCACAACTCAAACTATATATATTTTGGAATCAACCTCAACCCTGTATAGCTAACTCCAACATTCACATATAGAGTGTCTATGGTTGTTCCGAAATATATATAGATGTGTCGACATGATAGGTCGAAACATTGTATACGTGTCTATGGTATCTCAAGATTACATAATATACAATACAAGTTGATTAAGTTATGGTTGGAATAGATTTGTTACCAATTTTCACGTAGCTAAAATGAGAAAAATTATCCAATCTTGTTTTACCCATAACTTCTTCATTTTAAATCCGTTTTGAGTGAATCAAATTGCTATGGTTTCATATTGAACTCTATTTTATGAATCTAAACAGAAAAGTATAGGTTTATAGTCAGAAAAATAAGTTACAAGTCGTTTTTGTAAAGGTAGTCATTTCAGTCGAAAGAACGACGTCTAGATGACCATTTTAGAAAACATACTTCCACTTTGAGTTTAATCATAATTTTTGGATATAGTTTCATGTTCATAATAAAAATCATTTTCTCATAATAACAACTTTAAAATCAAAGTTTATCATAGTTTTTAATTAACTAACCCAAAACAGCCCGCGGTGTTACTACGACGGCGTAAATCCGGTTTTACGGTGTTTTTCGTGTTTCCAGGTTTTAAATCATTAAGTTAGCATATCATATAGATATAGAACATGTGTTTAGTTGATTTTAAAAGTTAAGTTAGAAGGATTAACTTTTGTTTGCGAACAAGTTTAGAATTAACTAAACTATGTTCTAGTGATTACAAGTTTAAACCTTCGAATAAGATAGCTTTATATGTATGAATCGAATGATGTTATGAACATCATTACTACCTTAAGTTCCTTGGATAAACCTACTGGAAAAGAGGAAAATGGATCTAGCTTCAATGGATCCTTGGATGGCTCGAAGTTCTTGAAGCAGAATCATGACACGAAAACAAGTTCAAGTAAGATCATCACTTGAAATAAGATTGTTATAGTTATAGAAATTGAACCAAAGTTTGAATATGATTATTACCTTGTATTAGAATGATAACCTACTGTAAGAAACAAAGATTTCTTGAGGTTGGATGATCACCTTACAAGACTGGAAGTGAGCTAGCAAACTTGAAAGTATTCTTGATTTTATGAAACTAGAACTTTTGGAATTTATGAAGAACACTTAGAACTTGAAGATAGAACTTGAGAGAGATCAATTAGATGAAGAAAATTGAAGAATGAAAGTGTTTGTAGGTGTTTTTGGTCGTTGGTGTATGGATTAGATATAAAGGATATGTAATTTTGTTTTCATGTAAATAAGTCATGAATGATTACTCATATTTTTGTAATTTTATGAGATATTTCATGCTAGTTGCCAAATGATGGTTCCCACATGTGTTAGGTGACTCACATAGGCTGCTAAGAGCTGATCATTGGAGTGTATATACCAATAGTACATACATCTAAAAGCTGTGTATTGTACGAGTACGAATACGGGTGCATACGAGTAGAATTGTTGATGAAACTGAACGAGGATGTAATTGTAAGCATTTTTGTTAAGTAGAAGTATTTTGATAAGTGTATTGAAGTCTTTCAAAAGTGTATAAATACATATTAAAACACTACATGTATATACATTTTAACTGAGTCGTTAAGTCATCGTTAGTCGTTACATGTAAGTGTTGTTTTGAAACCTTTAGGTTAACGATCTTGTTAAATGTTGTTAACCCAATGTTTATAATATCAAATGAGATTTTAAATTATTATATTATCATGATATTATCATGTATGAATATCTCTTAATATGATATATATACATTAAATGTCTTTACAACGATAATCGTTACATATATGTCTCGTTTAAAAATCATTAAGTTAGTAGTCTTGTTTTTACATATGTAGTTCTTTATTAATATACTTAATGATATGTTTACTTATCATAGTATCATGTTAACTATATATATATCCATATATATGTCATCATATAGTTTTTACAAGTTTTAACGTTCGTGAATCACCGGTCAACTTGGGTGGTCAATTGTCTATATGAAACATATTTCAATTAATCAAGTCTTAACAAGTTTGATTGCTTAACATGTTGGAAACATTTAATCATGTAAATATCAATCTCAATTAATATATATAAACAAGGAAAAGTTCGGGTCACTACAGTTGCATGTGGTGAAGATTTCGCGCATGGTTTGTAATGCTCGAGTTCACGAGGTGAGTGGAATAATTATATGCGTAGGTATATAATATATTTATTTGTGGTAGCGTGAGATGTGAAGTGTCGAGGTGTTAAGACACCACGTTTCACGTGACGAGTGAAGCATCGAGGTGTTAAGATGCCACTCGAGGTGAAGCATCGAGGTGTTAAGATGCCACCTAGGAGTGAAGTGTCGAGGTGTTAAGACGCCACTCCATGTTAAAGGGTGAAGTGTCGAGGTGTTAAGACGCCACCCGAGGGTGAAGTATCGAGGTGTTAAGATGCCACCCGGGGGTTAGTGATACGAGGTGCTAAGTACACTAATGGATGTTATGAACACCAATGGGAAATTCGAGTACCATCCCTTGTACGATTGGTTAACCATGATTATTGTGTTGTAGTGTAGCATACTATATTGTTCGTGTTATATATATGCTATTGTTGTGCTAGCTTGTGGTATTGGAGGTTTATAGCTTTGTATTGTGATGATAAGCTATTTGTGTTGCTAGCATGTATGCGGTATGTGAGTAAGTGTTTGCAATTAAGTATATTATATATGTATGTGTATAATTATTGCATTCACTAAGCTTTATGCTTACCCCTCTCATTGTTTACCTTTTTACAGGTATTGTGATTATGAAGCTAGCTAGTTGTAGACTAGATGCTTAGGAGCGCTTGGGCTCGACGGGGTAGCTTTTGGATATTTGGACGCGGATGGGGGATTTGGTAGTCCCCGAGATTATGCTCTTGGTATTGGGTTGGGTTATTGAGTCTTAACCCGTATTTCTTGTGATCGGGTCATTATTACAAATGATTTTGTAAAGTGTAATTTGTGTGCCAAGGGTCATGATAGATTGTTAAACGTATCCTTATGATGTTATGTTTCGATTAAAACAGAGTTGAAAATGTATTATATTAATGGGACCTAACTAAATAAAAAAAAATGTACTCTGTTTTTGGTTAAATGGATTTGGGTTGTTACAGATCAATACTGAGATACGTATACACTGGGTCGTGGATTGATTCAAGATAATATTTATCGATTTATTTCTGTACATCTAACTGTGGACAACTAGTTGTAGGTTACTAACGAGGACAGCTGACTTAATAAACTTAAAACATCAAAATATATTAAAAGTGTTGTAAATATATTTTAAACATACTTTGATATATATGTATATATTGTTATAGGTTCGTGAATCAACCAGTGGCCAAGTCTTAGTTCCCGACGAAGTAAAAATCTGTGAAAGTGAGTTATAGTCCTACTTTTAAAATCTAATATTTTTGGGATGAGAATACATGCAGGTTTTATAAATGATTTACAAAATAGACACAAGTACGTGAAACTACATTCTATGGTTGAATTATCGAAATCGAATATGCCCCTTTTTATTAAGTCTGGTAATCTAAGAATTAGGGAACAGACACCCTAATTGACGCGAATCCTAAAGATAGATCTATTGGGCCTAACAAACCCCATCCAAAGTACCGGATGCTTTAGTACTTCGAAATTTATATCATATCTGAAGAGTGTCCCGGAATGATGGGGATATTCTTATATATATGCATCTTGTTAATGTCGGTTACCAGGTGTTCACCATATGAATGATTTTTATCTCTATGTATGGGATGTGTATTGAAATATGAAATCTTGTGGTCTATTGTTACGATTTGATATATATAGGTTAAACCTATAACTCACCAACATTTTTGTTGACGTTTAAAGCATGTTTATTTTCAGGTGAATACTAAGAGCTTCCGCTGTTGCATACTAAAATAAGGACAAGATTTGGAGTCCATGTTTGTATGATATTGTGTAAAAACTGCATTCAAGAAACTGATTTCGATGTAACATATTTGTATTGTAAACCATTATGTAATGGTCGTGTGTAAACAGGATATTTTAGATTATCATTATTTGATAATCTACGTAAAGCTTTTTAAACCTTTATTTATGAAATAAAGGTTATGGTTTGTTTTAAAAATGAATGCAGTCTTTGAAAAACGTCTCATATAGAGGTCAAAACCTCGCAACAAAATCAATTAATATGGAACGTTTTTAATCAATAAGAACGGGACATTTCAGTTGGTATCCGAGCGTTGGTCTTAAAGAACTAGAAAATTTGCATTAGTGTGTCTTATCGAGTTTGTTAGGATGCATTAGTGAGTCTGGACTACTACCGTGTTTTCTTTAAAAATGATTGCTTAACATTTTTGTTGGAAACTATATATTTTTAACATATGAATATTATGTGATATATTAATCTCTTAACGTGTTTGATATTATGTGATAGATGTCTACCTCTAGAACAAGTTCCATTGACTCACCTAATAATAATGAAGAGTCAAATGTAAATTGGAATGATTCGTGGACTGATTCACAAGTTCCCGAAGAGGAACCGGAAGAAGAGTCGGAACCGGAAGAAGAATCGGAACCGGAAGAAGAATCGGAACCGAAAGAAGAAATAGAACCGGTGGGGGAAATAATAAACGGTTAAGTAAAAGAGAATCCTCAACCAACCGACCAAGGTTAATTATGGTCAATGGTGTTTCCGCCAAGGAAGCAAAATATTGGGAGGATTACCAATTCTCCGATGAATCGGATTCCGACGAGAATTCCGATGATGTTATAGAAATTACCCCTACTGAATTTAAAAAGGCAAAAGAAAATAATAAGGGAAAGGGCATAAAAATAGAGAAATCTAATTCCAACCCCGATGAACTTTATATGCATCGTCAACCCCCGAAGTCCTTAAGTTGTAACAATGACCTGGGAACCTCTAAACCACCAGGTTTTTCTAAACCAATGTGGACAACGACGGCTCGTATTAGGGGAACATCATATATCCCTAGAAACTTGGCAAAACGAACCAAAACCGAACAAGAAGAAACGAGCGAGTCGGAATAAGATAGTTGTATTCGTTTGGTGTAATATATGTAATATAGTGTGCTTATGCTTTATGATATATGTAAAAATTGCTTGTATTAATAAGTATTTTTTTATGAATCTAACTCTTGTCTATTTTACAGTATAAAAACACAAAATGGATAGACAACCCAATATTTTAAGAGACCTACCCGGAGACATGATTGATGAAATCTTGTCTAGAGTCGGTCAGAATTCCTCGGCACAACTATTTAAGGCGAGATCAGTTTGTAAGACATTCGAAGAACGTTCCAAGAATGCCTTGGTTTATAAAAGGCTTTCGTTCGAAAGATGGGGGATATCACATTGGGAAATCCATAAGTTACGATGTGTTTACTTTGACGCATATATTGCGGGGAACCCAAATGCTATTTTACGCAACGGGTTAAGAAATTATTTTGACTCAGTATATCCGAATATAGGACTTCGTGATTTAGAAAAAGCGGCTAACATGCAACATAAAGAAGCATGTTATGCTTACGGGTTAGTAATGTTCGCTTCTCACCAAAGTGAGAACAAGAAGATCGGGCTACAACTATTAAGCAAAACATTCCCACAAGTGACGGAGTCGGTAATTGGGGTAAGAAATGAGGTTTTTAGGTTATTACGAGACTGTTGGTCATTACGTAACCCTCGTCCCTTTGACGACGTTACAACACGCTGTCTTATCAACGGCCATAACGGTTATGTTCCACAAGACCAAGGATGGGAAGTAGTCCTAGTAAAACCAGAATGCATGACTTGTTTCTGGACGTATGAATTACGTGTCTTTATTGCCTTTGCTGAACGACTTGTGTACTAGCTAGAATTATCTTCACAACTATCTTGTATCAAAGTTATTGTGTGCTATATTTCATGCTTTATGTAAAATAAGCGGTATTGTAAGTTTGTAAAATATTGTATAAAAGTTTGAACGCGAAATATTATTACAATCAGTTTTTCATATAGAATTGTAGTAGTTGAATTGTATATTAGCTACTAAGTATGAACTTAACGGGTAGGTACTACCCGAATTTAAACTTATAAAACGCTAATATGAAGAAAAAGCTTTTATAAATGAGTTCATATTATGCTACGAAATACTATTAACTACTCTTAATATTCTGTATGATTAACTTGTTCTATTTGACTATTTTGAAGGAAATGGCACCGACTACTCGACACACCGTGAATATGAATGAAGAGGAATTCCGTACTTTTCTAGCTTCAAACATAGCCGCAGTACAGGCTGCGCTACATACCAACAATAACCTTAGATCTGGAAGTACAGGAAATCGTGTAGGATGCACCTACAAAGAATTCACTGGCTGCAAACCTTTGGAATTTGAAGGAACCGAAGGACCGATCGGATTGAAACGGTGGACCGAGAAGGTCGAATCGGTGTTTGCCATAAGTAAGTGTACTGAAGAGGACAAAGTGAAGTACGCTACGCATATCTTCACAGGTTCTGCGTTAACATGGTGGAATACCTATCTAGAGCAAGTGGGACAAGATGATGCGTACGCACTACCGTGGTCAGCATTCAAGCACTTGATGAACGAGAAGTACCGTCCCAGAACAGAGGTCAATAAGCTCAAGACAGAACTTAGAGGGTTACGAACCCAAGGATTTGATATTACCACCTACGAAAGATGATTCACAGAATTGTGCCTATTGTGTCCGGGAGCATTCGAAGATGAGGAAGAGAAGATCGACGCGTTTGTGAAAGGATTACCGGAAAGAATCCAAGAAGATATAAGTTCAAACGAGCCCGCCTCCATACAACAGGCATGTAGAATGGCTCACAAACTACTGAACCAGATTGAAGAAAGAATTAAAGAACAGACTTCTGAAGAGGCCAATGTGAAGCAAGTCAAAAGAAAGTGGGAGGAAAACGGTGATAAGAATCACCAATACAACAACAACAGCAATTACAACAATAATCGCAACAACTATCCCAACAATCACAACATCAATCGCAACTACAACAAATGGCCCAACAACAACAACAACAACAACAACAACTACAACAATCATCCCAACAACAATAATAACCGCAACAACAACAACAATCAGAAGCAGCTATGCCAAAGGTGTGAAAAGTATCACTCGGGGTTCTGCACCAAATTTTGCAACTAGTGTAAAAGAAATGGTCATAGCACGGCGAAGTGTGAGGTCTACGGACAAGGGGTTAATAGAACGAAAGGAACAAATGGTGTCGGAACGAGTAATGGCGGAGCAAGTAGTGTCGGAGCAAGTTATGCCAATGTAGTTTGTTATAAATGTGGAAAACAGGGCCACATTATTAGAAATTTCCCGAACCAGGAGAACACGAATGGACAAGGCCGCAGAAGAGTTTTCAATATTAATGCGGCAGAGGCACAGGAAGACCCGGAGCTTGTTACGGGTACGTTTCTTATTGACAATAAATCTGCTTACATTTTATTTGATTCGGGTGCGGATAGAAGCTATATGAGTAGAGATTTTTGTGCTAAATTAAGTTATCCATTGACGCCTTTGGATAGTAAATTTTTACTCGAATTAGCAAATGGTAAATTAATTTCAGCAGATAATATATGTCGGAATCGAGAAATTAAACTGGTTAGCGAAACATTTAAGATTGATTTGATACCAGTAGAGTTAGGGAGTTTTGATGTGATAATCGGTATGGACTGGTTGAAAGAAGTGAAAGCAGAGATCGTTTGTTACAAAAATGCAATTCGCATTATACGAGAAAAAGGAAAACCCTTAATGGTGTACGGAGAAAAGGGCAACACGAAGCTACATATTATTAGTAATTTGAAGGCACAAAAACTAATAAGAAAAGGTTGCTATGCTGTTCTAGCACACGTCGAGAAAGTACAAACTGAAGAAAAGAGCATCAATGACGTTCCCATTGCAAAAGAATTTCCCGATGTATTTCCGAAAGAATTACCGGGATTACCCCCACAGCGATCCGTTGAATTTCAAATAGATCTTGTACCAGGAGCTGCACCAATAGCTCGTGCTCCTTACAGACTCGCACCCAGCGAGATGAAAGAACTGCAAAGCCAATTACAAGAACTTTTAGAGCGTGGTTTCATTCGACCAAGCACATCACCGTGGGGAGCTCCTGTTTTGTTTGTCAAGAAGAAAGATGGTACATTCAGGTTGTGTATCGACTACCGAGAGTTGAACAAACTTACCATCAAGAACCGCTACCCACTACCGAGAATCGACGACTTTTTTGATCAACTACAAGGCTCGTCTGTTTATTCAAAGATTGACTTACGTTCCGGGTATCATCAAATGCGGGTGAAAGAAGATGATATTCCAAAGACTGCTTTCAGAACACGTTACGGTCATTACGAGTTTATGGTCATGCCGTTTGGTTTAACTAATGCACCAGCTGTGTTCATGGACCTCATGAACCGAGTGTGTGGACCATACCTTGACAAGTTTGTCATTGTTTTCATTGATGACATACTTATTTACTCAAAGAATGACCAAGAACACGGTGAACATTTGAGAAAGGTGTTAGAAGTATTGAGGAAGGAAGAATTGTATGCTAAGTTTTCAAAGTGTGCATTTTGGTTGGAAGAAGTTCAATTCCTCGGTCACATAGTGAACAAAGAAGGTATTAAGGTGGATCCGGCAAAGATAGAAACTGTTGAAAAGTGGGAAACCCCAAAAACTCCGAAACACATACGCCAGTTTTTAGGACTAGCTGGTTACTACAGAAGGTTCATCCAAGACTTTTCCAGAATAGCAAAACCCTTGACTGCATTAACGCATAAAGGGAAGAAATTTGAATGGAATGATGAACAAGAGAAAGCGTTTCAGTTATTGAAGAAAAAGCTAACTACGGCACCTATATTGTCATTGCCTGAAGGGAATGATGATTTTGTGATTTATTGTGACGCATCAAAGCAAGGTCTCGGTTGTGTATTAATGCAATGAACGAAGGTGATTGCTTATGCGTCTAGACAATTGAAGATTCACGAACAAAATTATACGACGCATGATTTGGAATTAGGCGCGGTTGTTTTTGCATTAAAGACTTGGAGGCACTACTTATATGGGGTCAAAAGTATTATATATACCGACCACAAAAGTCTTCAACACATATTTAATCAGAAACAACTGAATATGAGGCAGCGTAGGTGGATTGAATTATTGAATGATTACGACTTTGAGATTCGTTACCACCCGGGGAAGGTAAATGTGGTAGCCGATGCCTTGAGCAGGAAGGACAGAGAACCCATTCGAGTAAAATCTATGAATATAATGATTCATAATAACCTTACTACTCAAATAAAGGAGGCGCAACAAGGAGTTTTAAAAGAGGGAAATTTAAAGGATGAAATACCCAAAGGATCGGAGAAACATCTTAATATTCGGGAAGACGGAACCCGGTATAGGGCTGAAAGGATTTGGGTACCAAAATTTGGAGATATGAGAGAAATGGTACTTAGAGAAGCTCATAAAACCAGATACTCAATACATCCTGGAACGAGGAAGATGTACAAGGATCTCAGGAAATATTTTTGGTGGCCGGGTATGAAAGCCGATGTTGCTAAATACGTAGGAGAATGTTTGACGTGTTCTAAGGTCAAAGCTGAGCATCAGAAACCATCAGGTCTACTTCAACAACCCGAAATCCCAGAATAGAAATGGGAAAACATTACCATGGATTTCATCACTAAATTGCCAAGGACTGTAAGTAGTTTTGATACTATTTGGGTAATAGTTGATCGTCTCACCAAATCAGCACATTTCCTGCCAATAAGAGAAGATGACAAGATGGAGAAGTTAGCACGACTGTATTTGAAGGAAGTCGTCTCCAGACATGGAATACCAATCTCTATTATCTCTGATAGGGATGGCAGATTTATTTCAAGATTCTGGCAGACATTACAGCAAGCATTAGGAACTCGTCTAGACATGAGTACTGCCTATCATCCACAAACTGATGGGCAGAGTGAAAGGACGATACAAACGCTTGAAGACATGCTACGAGCATGTGTTATTGATTTCGGAAACAGTTGGGATCGACATCTACCATTAGCAGAATTTTCCTACAACAACAGCTACCATTCAAGCATTGAGATGGCGCCGTTTGAAGCACTTTATGGTAGAAAGTGCAGGTCTCCGATTTGTTGGAGTGAAGTGGGGGATAGACAGATTACGGGTCCGGAGATTATACAAGAAACTACCGAGAAGATCATCCAAATTCAACAACGGTTGAAAACCGCCCAAAGTCGACAAAAGATCTACGCTGACATTAAAAGAAAAGATATAGAATTTGAAATTGGAGAGATGGTCATGCTTAAAGTTGCACCTTGGAAAGGCGTTGTTCGATTTGGTAAACGAGGTAAATTAAATCCAAGGTATATTGGACCATTCAAGATTATTGATCGTGTCGGACCAGTAGCTTACTGACTTGAGTTACCTCAACAACTCGCGGCTGTACATAACACTTTCCACGTCTCGAATTTGAAGAAATGTTTTGCTAAAGAAGATCTCACTATTCCGTTAGATGAAATCCAAATCAACGAAAAACTCCAATTCATCGAAGAACCCGTCGAAATAATGGATCGTGAGGTTAAAAGACTTAAGAAAAACAAGATACCAATTGTTAAGGTTCGATGGAATGCTCGTAGAGGACCCGAGTTCACCTGGGAGCATGAAGATCAGATGAAGAAGAAATACCCGCATCTATTTCCAGAAGATTCGTCAACACCTTCAACAGCTTAAAATTTCGGGACGAAATTTATTTAACGGGTAGGTACTGTAGTGACCCGAACTTTTCCATGTTTATATATATTAATTGAGATTGATATTTACATGATTAAATGTTTCCAACATGTTAAGCAATCAAACTTGTTAAGACTTGATTAATTGAAATATGTTTCATATAGACAATTGACCACCCAAGTTGACCGGCAATTCACGAACGTTAAAACTTGTAAAAACGACATGACGATATATATATGGATATACATATGGTTGACATGAGATTATGATAAGTAAGTATCTCCATAAGTATATTAACAATGAGTTATATACATATAAACAAGACTACTAACTTAAGGATTTCGAAACGAGACATATATGTAATGATTATCGTTGTAACGACATTTAAATGTATATATATCATATTAAGATATATTAATATATCATAATATCATGATAATATAATAATTTAACATCTCATTAGATATAATAAACAATGGGTTAACAACATTAATTGAGATCGTTAACTTAAAGGTTTCAAAACAACACTTACATGTAACGACTAACGACGACTTAACGACTCAATTAAAATGTATATACATGTAGTGTATTTAGATGTATTAAAATACTTTTTAAAGACTTCAAGACATATATCAAAACACTCATACTTAACAAAAATGGTTACAGTTACTTTCCCATTCTTTTCTTTCATCAAGAATTCTAGTCGTATTCTTACCCATATTATACACAGCTTCAAAACGTACTTACTATGGGTATATACCAATAGGAACTAGCATGAGATTCCACTCTTGATTATGTCATGTATGACTAATCAATTTTAACTTCTACCATGAGCTAGTCAACTAACTAGAACTCCTTTTAACCCCACTCACCACTCACCAATTACCACTCATCATTCACTCCATTTCACTTCCAATTCTCTTTCTAATTCTCTCTCAACACACACACACACTATTATGAACGTATTTTTCCAGTAGTTAATCATCATCTTCATCAATAATCACTTCAAGAATCAAGCTATAATCATCATAGGAAGAACACTTCAAGAACACTTCAAAAATCACTTCAAATTTACTAATTTACTTCCAAGCTTTCTAATCCATTCCAAGTAATCATCTAAGATCAAGAAACCTTTGTTATATACAGTAGGTTATCTTTCTTATTCAAGGTAATATTCATATTCAAACTTTGATTCAATTTCTATAACTATAAACTATCTTAATTCGAGTAAAAATCTTACTTGAACTTGTTTTTGTGTCATGATCCTACTTCAAGAACTTTCAAGCCATCCAAGATCCTTTGAAGCTAGATCATTTCTTGTCACTTCCAGTAGGTTTATCTACTAAACTTGAGGTAGTAATGATGTTCATAACATCATTCGATTCATATATATAAAACTATCTTATTCGAAGGTTTAAACTCGTAATCACTAGAACATAGTTTAGTTAATTCTAAACTTGTTCGCAAACAAAAGTTAATTCTTCTAACTTGACTTTTAAAATTAACTAAACACATGTTCTATATCTATATGATATGCTAACTTAATGATTTAAAACCTGGAAACACGAAAAACACCGTAAAACCGGATTTACGCCGTCGTAGTAACACCGCGGGCTGTTTTGGGTTAGTTAATTAAAAACTATGATAAACTTTGATTTAAAAGTTGTTATTCTGAGAAAATGATTTTTATTATGAACATGAAACTATATCCAAAAATTATGGTTAAACTCAAAGTGGAAGTATGTTTTCTAAAATGGTCATCTAGACGTCGTTCTTTCGACTGAAATGACTACCTTTACAAAAACAACTTGTAACTTATTTTTCCAACTATAAACCTATACTTTTCTATTTAGATTCATAAAATAGAGTTCAATATGAAACCATAGCAATTTGATTCACTCAAAACGGATTTAAAATGAAGAAGTTATGGGTAAAACAAGATTGGATAATTTTTCTCATTTTAGCTACGTGAAAATTAGTAACAAATCTATTCCAACCATAACTTAATCAACTTGTATTGTATATTATGTAATCTTGAGATACCATAGACACGTATACAATGTTTCGACCTATCATGTCGACACATCTATATATATTTTGGAACAACCATAGACACTCTATATGTGAATGTTGGAGTTAGCTATACAGGGTTGAGGTTGATTCCAAAATATATATAGTTTGAGTTGTGATCAATACTGAGATACGTATGCACTGGGTCGTGGATTGATTCAAGATAATATTTATCGATTTATTTCTGTACATCTAACTGTGGACAACTAGTTGTAGGTTACTAACGAGGACAGCTGACTTAATAAACTTAAAACATCAAAATATATTAAAAGTGTTGTAAATATATTTTAAACATACTTTGATATATATGTATATATTGTTATAGGTTCGTGAATCAACCAGTGGCCAAGTCTTACTTCCCGACGAAGTAAAAATCTGTGAAAGTGAGTTATAGTCCCACTTTTAAAATCTAATATTTTTGGGATGAGAATACATGCAGGTTTTATAAATGATTTACAAAATAGACACAAGTACGTGAAACTACATTCTATGGTTGAATTATCGAAATCGAATATGCCCCTTTTTATTAAGTCTGGTAATCTAAGAATTAGGGAACAGACACCCTAATTGACGCGAATCCTAAAGATAGATCTATTGGGCCTAACAAACCCCATCCAAAGTACCGGATGCTTTAGTACTTCGAAATTTATATCATATCCGAAGGGTGTCCCGGAATGATGGGGATATTCTTATATATATGCATCTTGTTAATGTCGGTTACCAGGTGTTCACCATATGAATGATTTTTATCTCTATGTATGGGATGTGTATTGAAATATGAAATCTTGTGGTCTATTGTTACGATTTGATATATATAGGTTAAACCTATAACTCACCAACATTTTTGTTGACGTTTAAAGCATGTTTATTCTCAGGTGAATACTAAGAGCTTCCGCTGTTGCATACTAAAATAAGGACAAGATTTGGAGTCCATGTTTGTATGATATTGTGTAAAAACTTCATTCAAGAAACTGATTTCGATGTAACATATTTGTATTGTAAACCATTATGTAATGGTCGTGTGTAAACAGGATATTTTAGATTATCATTATTTGATAATCTACGTAAAGCTTTTTAAACCTTTATTTATGAAATAAAGGTTATGGTTTGTTTTAAAAATGAATGCAGTCTTTGAAAAACGTCTCATATAGAGGTCAAAACCTCGCAACGAAATCAATTAATATGGAACGTTTTTAATCAATAAAAACGGGACATTTCACGTTAAGGGTAGACAACCGAATATTTTAGAAGATCTACCAGAGGATATGATTGAGGAAATCTTGTCTAGAGTCTGTCAGAATTCATCAGCACAATTAATTTTGGCAAAATTAACTTGTCAAACATTTGAAAGACTTTCCAGAAATGCCTTAGTTTATAAAAGGCTTTCATTTGATAGGTGGGGTATATCACATTGGATAGACCGTAAGTTACGCCGTGTTTTCTTTAAAGCATTAAATGCGGGGAACCCAAATGCAATTTTACGCTACGGGTTAAGAACCTATTTTGACTCAACATATCCCAACATAGGATTTCGTGAATTAGAAAGAGCTTCTAACATGCAACATAAAGAAGCATGTTATGCTTACGGGTTAGTGATGTTCGCTTCTTACCAAAGTGAGAAAAAGAACATCGGATTGCAACTTTTAAATAAAACCTTCCCACAAGTGATGAATTCAGTAGTTGGGGTGAGAAACAAGGTTTTTAGATTATTACGGGGCTGTTGGACATTACGAAACCCTCATCCTTTTGACGACATTACAACATGCTGCCTAGCCAATGGTCCTAACGGTTATTTTCCACAAGTCCAAGGATGGGAAGTCGTCTTAGTAAAACCAGAATGCAAGACTTGTTTCTGGACTTATGAATTACGTGTCTTTATTTCCTTTGCTGAACAACTTGTGTATTAACTAGATTTATCTTCAAAACTGTCCTGTATCATAGTGTACTATATTTCACGTTATATGTAATATAGCGAAGTTGTAAGTTTGAAGAATATTTGTATGTGATATATTATTATAATCAGTTTTTCATATGGAATTGTAGTAGTTGAATTGCATATTAGCTACTAAGTATGAACTTAACAGGTAGGTAGTACCCGAATTTAAACTTATAAAACGCTAATATTAAGAAAAAGCTTTTATAAATGAGTTCATATTATGCTACGAAATACTATTGACTACTTTTAATATTCTGTATGATTAACTCGATTCAGTTTAGCTATTTTGAAAGAAATGGCACCGACTACTCGACACACCATGAATATGAGCGAAGAGGAATTTCGTACCTTTCTTGCTGCAAACATAGCCGCAGTACAGGCTGCGCTACATATCAACAATAACTCTGAGTCTAGCAATGCAGCTAACGGCGCAAGAAATCGTGTAGGATGCTCCTACAAAGAATTCACTGCCTGCAAACCTTTGGAATTTGATGGAACCGAAGGACCAATTGGATTGAAACGGTGGACCGAGAAACTCGAATCGGTGTTTTCCATAAGTAAGTGTACTGAAGAGGAAAAAGTTAAGTACGCTACGCATACCTTCACAGGTACTGCGTTAACGTGGTGGAACACCTATCTTGAACAGGTAGGACAAAATGCTGCTTACGCACTTGATAATGCTAAAAACGAACATATATTTCATAGCATTATTCCTCAAGAAATACAAGCTTTTAGTTGCAATTGTTCTATTTAAAAGTGATATTCGTTTAAATAATAAAAGGTGAAGACAAAAGACAGATTCGACGAATTGAAGATGCAAACGACCAAAAAGCTCAAAAGTACAAAATACACTCAAAGAGGTTCCAATTATTGATAAGAAACGTCTCGAAATTACAAGAATACAAGATTCAAAACGCAAAGTACAAGATATTAAATTGTACGCAAGGACGTTCGAAAATCCGGAACTGGGACCAGAGTCAACTCTCAACGCTCGACGCAACGGACTAAAAATTACAAGTCAACTATGCACATAAATATAATATAATATTTAAATAATTCTTATAATTATTTATATATTATAATAAATAATAAAAATCCGTCGGCAAGAAAGACTCCAAAGTTTGTGAGCTATAATTTCAAACTCCGCGACTCGCGGAGTTTGAAGGCAAAAAATGCCGCGAGTCGCGGAGCCCCAATTTCTGAAACTCCCTATAAAGCCAACCGAATTCTGATCATTTTTCATCATCAATATATCCATCTCTCTATCTATATACGTAAAATATATATATATATATATATATATATATATATATATATATATATATATATATATATATATATATATATATATATATATATATATATATATATATAATTTATATTTTAATTTTAATTTTAATTTTAATCCTAATAATAAGGGTATGTTAGCGAATGTTGTAAGGGTGTAAGTCGAAATTCTGTCCGTGTAACGCTACGCTATTTTTAATCATTGTAAGTTATGTTCAACCTTTTTAATTTAATGTCTCGTAGCTAAGTTATTATTATGCTTATTTAATCCGAAGTAATCATGATGTTGGGCTAATTACTAAAATTGGGTAATTGGGCTTTGTACCATAATTGGAGTTTGGACAAAAGAACGACACTTGTGGAAATTAGACTATGGGCTATTAATGGGCTTTATACTTGTTTAACTAAATGATAGTTTGTTAATGTTAATATAAAGATTTACAATTGGGCGTCCCTATAAATTACCATATACACTCAATAGGACACGATGGGCGGGGTATTTATATGTACGAATAATCGTTCATTTAACCGGACACGGGAATGGATTAATAGCCACTAGAATAATTAAAACAGGGGTGAAATTATGTACAAGGACACTTGGTATAATTGATAACAAAATATTAAAACCTTGGATTACACTCAGTCGACATCCTGGTGTAATTATTAAACAAAGTATTAAAATCTTGTTACAGTTTAAGTCCCCAATTAGTTGGAATATTTAACTTCGGGTATAAGGATAATTTGACGAGGATACTCGCACTGTATATTTATGACTGATGGACTGTTATGGACAAAAACCAGACGGACATATTAAATAATCCAGGACAAAGGACAATTAACCCATGGGCATAAAACTAAAATCAACACGTCAAACATCATGATTACGGAAGTTTAAATAAGTATAATTCTTTTATTTCATATTTAATTTCCTTTATTTTATATTTAATTGCACTTCTAATTATCGCATTTTTATTGTTATTGTATTTAATTGCACTTTTAATTATCGTACTTTTTAATTATCGCAATTTTATTTTATCGCACTTTTATTATTCGCAATTTCATTATCGTTATTTACTTTACGCTTTAATTTAAGTCTTGTATTTATTTTTAATATTTTACATTTTGGTTTTAACTGCGACTAAAATTTTAAAATCGACAAACCGGTCATTAAACGGTAAAAACCCCCCTTTATACTAATAATATTACTTATATATATATTTGTATTTTTATAAAAGTAAACTAATATAGCGTTAAGCTTTGTTTAAAGATTTCCCTGTGGAACGAACTGGACTTACTAAAAACTACACTACTGTACGATTAGGTACACTGCCTATAAGTGTTGTAGCAAGGTTTAAGTATATCCATTCTCTAAATAAATAAATATCTTGTGTAAAATTGTATCGTATTTAATAGTATTTTCTTGTAAAAATTAATAGTATTTTATATACACCTCGCGAAACATCAAGTTATTTTTGGCGCCGCTGCCAGGGACTTCTTAAACGCCGGAGGCGCAACGCTAATATAAAAAAAAAGATTTTTAGTTTACTTTTATTAAAATTCGTTTTTATAAAAATACGTTTTAAATATTCGAAAATATAAAAAGAAAAACAAAAATATAAGTATTTTTAAGATTTTGTTAAATATTTAAGTTTTATAAAGTTTCTTTATTTTTATATAAGTTTTATTTAAGTATTTTGTTTTTATTTAAAACATAAAAAAATTAAAAAAAACCGAAAAAAAAAATTTAATATATATAAATCTATTTTTAAGATATTTTTAAATTTATAAAGTGGTTCTATTTTTATTTAAGTTTTTAAATATAAGTTTTTATTATATAAATATATAGATTTTAAAACAGAAAAATATAAAAACAGAAAATTAAATTCTAAAAAAAAAAAGCATCAATTAAAAAACTGTACCAAAGTTGAATTTTGGAACCTCGCGAATCGCGGGGTTTGCTGTTTCGAATACCGCGACTCGCGGAGTTTCTCTGACACGGGTACACAGAACCCTAATCAAGCATTAATTACGGGTAATTATTATAATTATTATTATAAAACCCTAATTAGGTTTTAATTAATTATTTATTTTAGTTTTTATTATTATTTTGTTTAATTAGTTTAATTAAAATATAAAATTAATAGTTTTAATAAATAAATAATATAAAAATAATATTTTTATAAAAATTGTACTTTTTACAACTTTTTGTATATTTTTATATTTTGTCCCTTTTTAGTCATTTTAGCATAATATTTGTATTTTTCGCTCATATTTAGTTTTAAACTTAGTTTTTGCCATAGTTATTTTTACTTCTAGATTTTTAGGCTTTGCCGTAGAATTCCTTAAGTGCTTTTTCTTTAGACTAAGATTTAAGTACTTTAGAATTTTGCGACGCCTTTTTAAGTTTTAGTTTCTTTTTAAGTTATTTCCATTTGGGATTTAGTTTTTCCTGTAAGCTTTAATATTTTTCGACGACTTTTACCTATGTATCAATTATCATTCTAATTAGTAATCTCAATTTGCGATTATAATTTTAAGTTAGTTGTAGTAATAAGGTTAGGTTAGTCAAGTGTTTTTAAGTTTTATAAGTTTCTTTTATTTTTCCGTCACCTTTTATTTTTCAACCATTTTTCTTTTTCGACCTTTTTCGACGAACTTCTTTTTCTTTCTTATTTCTCGCCATTCTAGTTTTTAGGACATAGATTTTTATTCTACTTCTTATCTAAATTTCTTAAAATTACGAAAATTTATTTTAAGTGGTTAAATTAATAGACATCAAAATTTTCTGGTTCGTAGTAATAGTTGGATTTGTACGTGGACCGGGTTATTGGAGCCAAACAGTCCTCAATTATATTGAGACCAAACGAATCCTGCCCCTCTGCTGCATCTTTTGGCTATTCGAAACGTGGGCAAAATCAGAAAAGTCTAATGATTGAATAACTTATTATAATTTTTCTTTCCTTTTAAAAACTAATAGGATATTCAGTGAATGCACCGAGCAAGACGTTCACCACCTTTTGTACGTTCACCACCTGTAACTAGATCAAGACATTTAGCAAATATTACTGCCGTTGATTTTTCTTTAGAATCGTCATCCAGTCGACCAAGTACTCCAGTTCAAATTTCTGATAATCCATTTTTTGAACCCGACCTCACAATTGAGAATCCGGAGAATATTCAGGGACGATTCATAGATCCTGAACCATTAAATTTTCCTCCGGAACCACCAATCATTCAAACAGAGATTGTTGAGGAACGAACCATTAAATCAGAATCCTCTACTGATTCCGATTCAACAAATTCAATTATGGAGAATCTGGAACCTTTAAGTATGGAAGACCGAATGAGAGCTAAACGCACTGGCCAAGGTAACGCAATTACTCATCCAGACATTAATGCGCCAGATTATGAAATCAAAGGACAAATTCTACACATGGTGACTAATCAATGCCAATTTAGTGGTGCACCGAAGGAAGATCCAAATGAACATTTACGTACCTTTAATAGGATCTGCACACTATTTAAAATTCAAGAAGTGGAGGATGAACAGATATATCTCATGTTATTTCCCTGGACTTTAAAGGGAGAAGCCAAAGATTGGTTGGAATCGTTACCTGAAGGGGCGATTGATACATGGGATGTTTTAGTTGAAAAATTTCTTAAACAATTCTTTCCTGCATCTAAAGCCGTAAGACTTCAAGCAGAAATTGTTACGTTTACACAGAAGCCAAATGAAACTCTATATGAGGCGTGGACAAGATATGGAAAGTTATTAAGAGGATCTCCGCAACATGGTTTAGACACCTGTCAAATAGTACAAATATTCTACCAAGGATGCGACATCACTACAAGGAAAGACATAGATATAGCAGCTGGTGGTTCTATTATGAAGAAAACCGAAACTGATGCTTACAAAATTATTGATAACACTGCTTCCCACTCACATGAGTGGCACCAAGAAAAAGATATCGTTAGATCATCTAAAGCAGCTAGAGCCGATTCTAGCCATGACTTAGATTCCATTTCCGCAAAGATAGATGCTGTCGAGAGACGAATGGAAAAGATGACTAAAGATATTCACTCAATACGAATTAGTTGTGAGCAGTGTGGAGGACCACATTTGACAAAAGATTGTCTCGGTATTGAATTAACAATGGAACAAAGAGAGAATATTTCATACATAAACCAAAGGCCTGGAAATAATTATCAGAATAATTATCAACCGCCAAGACCTATTTACAATCAAAACCAGAATTATAACAGAAATATTCCATACAACAACCAACAAGGTCCTAGCAATCAACAAGTATCCAATAATACTTACAATCAGCAAAGACCTAATTTTCAAAACAAACCACCACAACAAACCGATGATAAAAAGCCGAATTTAGAAGATATGATGACGAAGCTAGTTGAAACTCAAACACAGTTTTTCACATCTCAGAAACAAACTAATGAACAAAATGCTCAAGCATTTAGAAATCAACAAGCTTCTATTCAAAATCTGGAACAAGAAGTAAGTAACCTAGCAAGGTTAATAGGTGAAAGAAAACCGGGAAGTTTACCTAGTGATACAAATGCTAACCCCCGGAATGAAACAGCTAAAGCCATTACCACAAGAAGTGGTACAATACTTAAACCACCTGAAATACCTGTAACTTCTGATGAAGTTATTCCTACTCCACAAGAACCACAACCTGATCAAGATAAGGAAAAAGAACCAGTAGTTGAAAAGGTTAATGATGATAACACAGCTAAGGATAAACCTTATGTTAAACCATACCAACCACCACTTCCTTACCCGAGTAAAATGAAGAAAGAGAAACTTGAAGCCGAGCAATCCAAATTCTTGGATATGTTTAAATAGATAAATGTAAATCTTCCTTTCATTGATGTGATTTTAGGAATGCCTATATATGCTAAATTCTTGAAAGATCTAATCTCAAATAGAAAGAAAATGGAAGAACTCTCGGCTGTTACCATGAATGCTAATTGTTCAGCAGTGCTGTTGAATAAGATACCAGAAAAACTATCTGATCCAGGAAGTTTCACAATTCCATGTTTTCTGGGAAGTCTTAGTTCAATAGAAGCATTGGCAGACTTAGGTGCTAGTATAAATCTAATGCCGTATTCACTATACGCTAAACTAGACCTTGGAGAATTGAAACCAACCAGAATAAGCATACAACTAGCCGATAGATCAATAAAATATCCTAGAGGGATAATGGAGAACATGCTAGTTAAAGTTGGTACTTTAGTATTTCCAGTAGATTTTGTTATTTTGGACATGGAAGAAGATTCTCAAGTTCCTCTCATATTAGGAAGACCATTCTTAAATACGGCTAAAGCAATGATAGACGTGTTCGGTAAGAAACTGACCCTAAGTATAGAGGACGAGAGTGTTACCTTTTCAGTTGATAGAGCAATGCAACAACCACAATCTGCAGATGATACATGTTATTATATTCAAACTATAGATGCACATGCAGAATTATTAGAAGAATTTCCAGAATTACAAGGAACAGGAGAATGTTCTTTAGGAGAAGGTAATGAACCAATTGATGAAGCTGAAATGTTAGCTACACTTATAGCTAATGGATATGAACCAACAACAGAAGAAATTCAAATGCTAAAAGAAGAAGACAGATATCGATATAAATCATCGATAGAAGAACCTCCGAAATTAGAGTTAAAGCCACTTCCAAACCATTTGGAATACGCTTATTTACATGGTGAATCTGAATTACCTGTAATAATATCGTCTTTTCTTACTGAAAATGAGAAATCACAACTCATTTCTGTGTTGAAAGCTCATAAACCAGTCATTGCATGGAAGATTCATGATATTAAAGGAATAAGTCCTTCGTATTGCACATATAAAATCCTTATGGAAGAAGGACATAAAACTTATGTGCAACGCCAACGAAGACTAAATCCTAATATGCAAGATGTAGTTAAAAAAGAAATTATTAAACTGCTAGATGCAGGTTTGATATATCCAATTTCTGATAGTCCATGGGTAAGCCCAGTTCAATACGTGCCTAAGAAGGGTGGCATGACTGTCATTACAAATGAAAAAAATGAGCTTATTCCTACTAGGACTGTAACAGGATGGCGTGTGTGTATTGATTATAGAAAATTAAATGACGCCACCAGAAAAGATCACTTTCCCTTACCTTTCATTGATCAAATGTTGGAAAGATTAGCCGAAAATAGTTACTATTGTTTTCTAGATGGATTTTCCGGATATTTTCAAATTCCAATAGCACCCGAAGACCAAGAGAAAACCACATTCACGTACCCTTATGGTACTTTTGCTTACAAACGCATGCCATTTGGACTTTGCAACGCCCCTGAAACCTTTCAAAGGTGTATGATGGCGATTTTTCATGACATGATAGAAGAATGCATGGAAGTTTTCATGGATGACTTTTCAGTCTTCGGTAATACATTTGAATCATGTCTAGTTAATCTGGAACAAATGCTTATTAGATGCGAACAATCAAATCTAGTACTTAATTGGGAGAAATGCCATTTCATGGTTAAAGAAGGCATCGTTCTTGGTCATAAAATTTCAAAAGAAGGAATTGAAGTGGATAGAGCTAAAGTAGATGTAATTGCTAAACTTCCACATCCCACCAATGTTAGAGGAGTTAGGAGTTTTCTAGGGCATGCCGGTTTTTACCGAACTTTCATAAAAGATTTTTCTAAAATTGCCACTCCTATGAATAAACTCCTAGAAAAGGATGCTCCATTCATCTTTTCAGATGAGTGTATCAAATATTTTAATATTCTTAAAGAGAAACTCACTAATGCACCGATCATGATAACACCAAATTGGAATCTACCATTTGAACTAATGTGCGATGCAAGTGATTTTGCAATGGGAGCCGTGTTAGGACAAAGGATTGAAAAACGATTTCAACCTATATATTATGCTAGTAAGACGTTACAAGGAGCACAAACGAACTATACAACTACTGAAAAAGAACTCCTTGTTATTGTCTTTGCTTTTGACAAATTTCGATCATATCTCGTTCTAGCAAAAACGGTGGTCTATACCGACCATTCTGCTCTTAGATACCTATTTTCAAAACAAGATGCTAAACCAAGATTAATCCGTTGGATCTTACTCTTACAAGAGTTTGATATTGAAATCCGAGATAAAAGAGGAGCAGAAAATCTCGCCGCTGATCATCTTTCTCGTCTTGAAAATCCTGAGTTAGAAGTTCTAAATGAATCGGCCATACAAGACAACTTTCCTGATGAATATCTATTGAAGATAGATTATAAAGAAATTCCATGGTTTGCAAACTATGCAAACTACTTAGTTTGTGGATTCCTTGAAAAAGGATTATCGTACCAAAAACGAAAAAAATTCTTCAGTGATATAAAACACTATTTTTGGGAAGATCCACACCTGTTTAAAAGTTGTCCAGATGGAATAATATGCCGATGTGTATTTGGAGATGAATCTAGTAAAATTTTAAACCATTGTCACACAGGACCAACAGGAGGGCATAATGGGCCTCAACTAACAGCAAGAAAAGTTTATGATGCTGGATTCTATTGGCCTACAATTTACAAAGACACACACCTTCTTTGCAAATCCTGTGATGCTTGTCAAAGGGCCGGAAAAATAAGTCAACGTGATGAAATGCCACAAAATGTCATCCAAGTATGTAAAGTATTTGACATTTGGGGTATTGACTTTATGGGTCCATTTCCAAAATCTCATAATAATCTATATATACTCGTAGCCATTGATTATGTATCTAAATGGGCGGAAGCACAAGCTCTCCTAACTAACGATGCACGAGTTGTAGTCAACTTTTTAAAACGTCTTTTTGCAAGGTTTGGAACACCGAAAGCTTTAATAAGTGATCGGGGTACTCATTTCTGTAATAATCAACTTGAGAAAGTTCTTAAAAGATATGGAGTAACTCATAAAATCTCCACCGCATATCATCCACAAACAAGTGGACAAGTTGAAAATACCAACCGAGCTTTAAAACGTATTCTAGAGAAAACCGTAGGATCAAATCCGAAGGAATGGTCCATTAAATTGGAGGATGCACTCTGGGCTTTTAGAACAGCCTATAAAACTCCAATTGGAACCATACCTTTTAGACTTGTTTATGGAAAAGCATGTCATCTTTCAGTAGAAATTGAACACAAAGCATTTTGGGCTTTGAAGACATGTAATCTTGATTTACATGAAGCTGGACGTCTACGATTAAGTCAACTAAACGAATTAGAAGAATTAAGACATGAAGCATACAAAAATTCGTTAATCTATAAGGAAAGAATGAAGAAATGGCATGATAAAAGAATCAGAAGTTCAAAAGAATTTAAAGAAGGAGACAGAGTTCTTCTTTTCAATTCACGATTCAAGCTATTTCCTGGAAAATTGAAATTAAGATGGTCTGGACCATTCATAGTCAAAAGAGTTTTCCCATATGGAACGATAGAATTAATAAATTCAAATGGGATTGAATTTAAAGTTAATGGTCACAGAGTTAAACATTACATACATGGTCCGATGGAAGTCGACAACGAAGTTAATCACAATTTCGACACCACAGCTAACTAAGTGTGGGGAGAATCAAGTCTTTAAAGGATAATATGTATTTTTGTTAGAGTTAGATTGTCTGTTTTCGTGTAGTTCTCGAAAATGGAACCCGAATGGTCTTTCCCTAGCAGACCCTAAAGAACTAGTCTTCTCCCCCCATTCTGAATTTTTATTTTTTTTAGGTTTTTACAAAATGAAGACTGCCTGTGAACTAAACCATGGTCTAATGCTACACGCTTTGATCACTAAACGTAATAATGACACACTACCGACTGAAATAGTATCAGTAATCAGAGAAAGAATGGACGGAGTTAGAAAAGAATCCAGATGCGAAGATAATAAGTTACAATTTGGTAAAGGAAAATCAAAATCCGCAGCGAAAAGAAGAGCACGACACCTAGAAAGATGTCACAAATGCGGAAAATGGTCACATGGAGGTAAATGTTCAAATAATCAAACCTATTCAAATACCGAATTTGTTACTTTATGCAGAGACGGACCGTTCATACGTTTAGAAGAAAATACACTGAATGCTCGAGGTTACGCCTATGTAGCCATGGAAAACCAATTAAACCGACTATCTTATGAATGGGATAGATCATATAACTAAGAAATCTATTTCACAGGTAAGTCTGTACAGTTTCTATTTATTTATTTTTTATTTTTAACCTTTTGATAATAAATGCTAATTTGTTCTCTATAAAGTATTAAATTGGTATTGAATAAAATTAGGTTTGGCGACCGAAATTATTGATATCATTCAAAAATTTATTACATCACTGTGAAATTTAACGTTTATTCTTAAGGTATAAATATCTTTAATCAATCAACCCAAAATATTTCAAAAATTCGTCATGAGTTAAATTAGGTCTTGGAACCGAAATTTCTTTACCGAAAAGAGGGGCGTATATTTTTGATAATATTTGATTGATTAAAGTGGGATAAAAAGCCAAAAATATTTTTAGTTTTATTTTTACCATGTTTTTAAAATTAATATTTAAATCTTAAATTAATATTGTAAACTTTGTAAAAACAATATTTTTAAAATTGTAAATATTTGAAAAATTAATATAAGTTTGGTGTGAATTTATAATATGAATTTTTAAATTAAGTTTGGTGTGAATTTTTAATTTTTAAAATATGAATTTTTAATTTTATGCATTTCAAATTTTAAGTTTGGTGTGAATTTTTAATATTAATTTTGAATTTTATATTTAAATTGTGTGAATTTAAAAACAAAAATTTACTTTATCTCATTAAGTTAAAAATATGATTTTTAAAATTCGATGTAAGTTGAAGACTAGGTCTTTAAACCGAAATTGCTTTACCCAAGGGAGGAACGAGAACTTTTATTATCATTATTTTTAATCTTATTGAATTAAAGTATGCCAAAAACATTAAAAAAACCCAAAAATCTTAGCTTTTAAAACAATCGCTACAAAAAGACAAATTTTAAAATTTTGCCGAAGGACGGACTAGGACATCGATCCGAAACGACCTCGTCCTAAATAACAATGGAAACAAAATTTTAAAATTAATTACTTAATTGTTTTAATTAGTATAAGAATTAAAGGAAAAACAAAAAAAACAAACTCCGCGACTCGCGGAGTTTGAAGGGTCCAAACACCGCGAGTCGCGGGAGGACCAAAAATCAGAAGAAAAATAAAACGCAGCACTGATTAGTTGCACACCACAAAACTCACAAACACTGCGAAATACTGCGCAAAAAAACCCTAAAAACACCCCCAAAATCACAATTTTTAACCGTTAATCATCAAATCTTTTACTAAAATCATGTTGAGAAGGATGCTATCAAGGAATTACTCAAGAAAAACGGTAAATTTCTACACCTAAACACCATTTAATCCGAAAATTAGTGTTCTTGAGCAATTTTTTCCCCAATTTGATTTTGATGCTTTTTAGTGTAATTATGCTTAAATTGTTTATGTATTAAGCTTGTATAACCTAGATTGATGCTATTTAACATGATTAGAAGCCTTAAACTTCAAATTTTGAGTAATCTAGGGTTTGTGTTCTTGAGCAAATTTGGGACTTTTTGATAAAAACAGGTTATGGCCGATTTTTGTCATGAATTGTTGCTAAATTAAGTAGTGTAACATGTTTAGGTAGTTAAATGATCCAAACTTTGAGCCTAAACATGATTTTGAGAATTAAAGTGGACTTTTTCAAGTCTAAAATTCATGAACTTGATTTTTGAGAGATAGTGCCATTTGAAACTTGTTTAATTGCTAGTAATGATTATTTTGACATATTATTTGAGTTGAATGCTTATGAACTTGGCGAACATTTTCGTATATGCTTATTTGAAAAAGTGTAGATTTGATAAAAATGTGAAAATGAGCTTAAGTTTGATATAAATTGATCATGTCATTGTAATTATTTTGATTGATGATTTTGCTGACACTAATGCATATTTGGATGCACAAAAATTGTGTTTGATGTGTTTTGCAGACTGAAAGGGGTGAATCTTCATCCCAAGCTCGCAATGCTCCTGCTGAGAATGCGGAACAACAGGAGGTGGATAACTACTACAAGCAAGATATACCTCATCCAGTCATGACATTTTCTGATATGCACTTGGAAGATTTGCATCCAAACCTGAGATTTGACAGACTTTGAATAGATTATCCAAAATACCAAAGGGGTTTGCATACTCTTCATTCTAAAGTTGTTAAGGTACCTAGGGTCATAGAATGGGGACCATTAGAAGCTGTAGAATTGGCCGGGCCAATTAGGGAATTACTTGCACAGAGGTATGGTAATTCTACTTTTAACGACTGGGTACGTTTATTCACCATGCGTAGACCTGTATATAAAGTATGGTGTGAAGAATTGTTGTGTAGTATAGAATTAAATGATCGGGTAGCTAGTTTAACCGATCGATCTTTTATTAGATTTTTGTTAGGAGGTTCGATGCGCCACATGTCTTTACTAGACATGGCTCAGGCTTTACGTATATATACGCCTGAGGAGTTAGCATCTGCCGATTGTAGAGGGTTGATACTAAATGGTAGAAAGATAGATGAAAATTTTGATACACACGGTGTATGGAGTCAAATGACAAGCCATCACCGATTCAAAGGGGGAAATTACTCTTATTTGGATATAGATAGAGCTGAATTAAGAGTGATTCATAGGTTTTTAGCTAATTCGATTACACAAAGAGGTAAGAACAAGGAAAAGGTAAATGAACAGGATTTGTTTTACCATATGTGTATTCGAGACCCACAAAGCGCTGTAAGTATACCTTATTGTGTGGGTTATTATTTATCAGCTATGGTTAGGGGGATGAGACCGCATAGCATAATAGGAGGTGGTATTTTTATTACTTTGATTGCTGAATATCTCGGTGTGGATATAAGTCGGGGGGATTATTAGTCGAAGAACCAGAACCCCGCGATACTATAGGTTTAAATGTATACCATGGTGTGAAAGTTTTGAAGAGGCGAAATAACGCCGCAGTACAATACCATGGTAGACATCCACAGGTTGAGAGAAACCAACAGCAAGGTAATGTAGGAGGGGGAAATGAAATGCAAGAAATGCAAAGGTTTATAGCTTCACAGGAGTACGAAAATGCTAGACAGAGAGCATTTGAAGATTGGCAAGTTCATCAAAACCAAATCATAGCTCATTGCCAACATATAGGTAGAAACTATATTCCTACTCCAAAACCCATATTCCCTCCCTGGTCTATAGAGATGCAACCAACATATCCTACGTATAAACCTGCCGAAGCATTCTATAGCACCTATGGTTATGCTTGGAACCCCTATTGGTATCAGTATCATCCCTAGTCTACTTAGTTTTATTTATTTTGTAAATTGTAATATTGATACGTTTAATACTTATGTTAATATTGTAATAGTTTTTATAATTTTCTAACTTTTATTCTTAGATTTTAATAATTTTTGAATGTGGGGTAATATACCAAACTTCAAAAATATGTATATATGTTTGCAGTTTATCTTATGTACACAACAGGGTAAAACAACGCATTTTCAAAGACTGGCATTAAGTTCAGCAAAAGCAACTAATTTTTACGACAAGATGCAAAATATATGTGAAATAACAACAAGACGGAATGAACAAATGATGTGCCCCATTTATCATTCAGCAAACAAACGCCAATATATTTGGAAACTTTGGTAAAAATTTAATCATTTTCACACAAATCACCCTCAATAATTTAAATTGTTACTGATTTCTTGCAAATGAGGGCATTGCAAGATCTTAAGTGTGGGAAGGGGTTAAATTCTTTCGGATTTTAAAATTTTTATCTTAAACACTTGGTTACCATTAGAAATACTAGTAAAGTAGTAGTTGTATTAGAATCTAGTGCTCTCTGATAATAAAGAACAGCCCTAGTCTTATATACTGACTACCCAATTCTTGTAAAATTTTTCAAAATTTTCAATTAAATGAACTCAAAATCATGTTTATACATATTTATGAACGATAAAACTAGGTTTTAACACCGAAATTATTGTTACCTCAGAAAGGACATAAATTGAGAAACAAACCAAAATGTTAAAATTCATTTAAAATGGAATAGAGGACGATAAAAAGGAAAATAAAAGCCAAGTGTGGGAAAATTTACCAAGTTATCTTAAACATATGTCACATATATCTGTAACAAATAACTGAAAATACTTTTGCTTTGGACTAAACAAAACTGTTTTACCCGATGAAAGAAAAGAAGAGATGGATCCACACGATGAATCAATTCCATCATTAAAAGGAAGTAAAGTCTTCCGAAAAAGACACGTGCTTCTTGATTTAAGTCAAGAAGTTGTCGTCCAGACCAGCTGTAGGTTGACGAAAAACCTAGAAAAGTCATCACTAAAATCAGCAGGAAATCCACGGACTTCAGAATTAAACAGGGTCACCAAGTGGTCAGATTTATCCTAACCATGAGAAGGATTTATCTCGTACAATGGGGGGGCACCATGCAAATTAGCTGGATAAGACTAATGAATCAGATCCCCAGAAAGGATAATCTCCTTAAAAGATCAAAAATCAGCTTTTAAGCCTGATATTACTCAATCCTTGAGATTGACCTTAAAGATTGAGAATTCAAACTCATGGAATTCAATGATATCTAAACTCGAGCTTGAACGAGAAAATATTTTGATCAAAATTACAAACCGATTTGTTTTCTGAAAACCCTATTTTCAATGCGTTCATTACCATTGAACGTAAAATCCTAGGAATTCACCTGGAATTCATTAGGTCACCTGAACCAAATCGGGTGTCAACCGTAAGAACGGTGGCTGCATAGCATGGTCAAAGACAGGACCTTGTGCCAGACCAAAAAATCATAAGGGTGAGCTTTACTATTGCTCCTACCAAGGATAGTAATTGCGTCCGACATGTTATAGACCATAATTAAAAGCATGTCAGGGGACATTGCCTTAACAGTTGCTTGTTCAACGCTTTCCTTTACAACAGGACAGTAGTTTACCAAAAGGTAATATACGGGAAAAGTAAACTGGACGTGTTGCTTTCCAAATACAAGGTTAGCAAATGGGTGACACAAAACCGCAAGTTTTGAGCTAAAATTTTCAAATCTGAAACCCACCAAACCCACAAAAATATTTTGCAAACACCGGTAAAGGGTTATTCCGGAAAACTTATCTAGGGTAAAAACTAGATTTAATTTTCAAAAGATCAAATGTTTTCATAAAGATCCAATTTCCTTAATGGATCTAAATTTTTATAGTCATGTGGGACTGTAAACCATATCGTTACTACCATTGTTTATACCGCCGTATAGAAATCACTGATGTACAAAGTGTGAAGAATAAAGAAGTGATTCTAGTATTTCAAGACGATATTGCTTGAGGACAAGCAACGCTTAAGTGTGGGAATATTTGATAATGCTAAAAACGAACATATATTTCATAGCATTATTCCTCAAGAAAGACAAGCTTTTAGTTGCAATTGTTCTATTTAAAAGTGATATTCGTTTAAATAATAAAAGGTGAAGACAAAAGACAGATTCGACGAATTGAAGATGCAAACGACCAAAAAGCTCAAAAGTACAAAATACAATCAAAGAGGTTCCAATTATTGATAAGAAACGTCTCGAAATTACAAGAGTACAAGATTCAAAATGAAAAGTACAAGATATTAAATTGTACGCAAGGACGTTCGAAAATCCGGAACTAGGACCAGAGTCAACTCTCAACGCTCGACGCAACGGACTAAAAATTACAAGTCAACTATGCACATAAATATAATATAATATTTAAATAATTCTTATAATTATTTATATATTATAATAAATAATAAAAATCCGTCGGCAAGAAAGACTCCAAAGTTTGTGAGCTGTAATTTCAAACTCCGCGACTCGCGGAGTTTGAAGTCAAAAAATGCCGCGAGTCGCGGAGCCCCAATTTCTGAAACTCCCTATAAAGCCAACCGAATTCTGATCATTTTTCATCATCAATATATCCATCTCTCTATCTATATACGTAAAATATATATATATATATATATATATATATATATATATATATATATATATATATATATATATATATATATATATATATATATATATATATATATATATATATATAATTTATATTTTAATTTTAATTTTAATTTTAATCCTAATAATAAGGGTATGTTAGCGAATGTTGTAAGGGTGTAAGTCGAAATTCTGTCCGTGTAACGCTACGCTATTTTTAATCATTGTAAGTTATGTTCAACCTTTTTAATTTAATGTCTCGTAGCTAAGTTATTATTATGCTTATTTAATCCAAAGTAATCATGATGTTGGGCTAATTACTAAAATTGGGTAATTGGGCTTTGTACCATAATTGGGGTTTGGACAAAAGAACGACACTTGTGGAAATTAGACTATGGGCTATTAATGGGCTTTATACTTGTTTAACTAAATGATAGTTTGTTAATGTTAATATAAAGATTTACAATTGGGCGTCCCTATAAATTACCATATACACTCAATCGGACACGATGGGCGGGGTATTTATATGTACGAATAATCGTTCATTTAACCGGACACGGGAATGGATTAATAGCCACTAGAATAATTAAAACAGGGGTGAAATTATGTACAAGGACACTTGGTATAATTGATAACAAAATATTAAAACCTTGGATTACACTCAGTCGACATCCTGGTGTAATTATTAAACAAAGTATTAAAATCTTGTTACAGTTTAAGTCCCCAATTAGTTGGAATATTTAACTTCGGGTATAAGGATAATTTGACGAGGATACTCGCACTTTATATTTATGACTGATGGACTGTTACGGACAAAAATCAGACGGACATATTAAATAATCCAGGACAAAGGACAATTAACCCATGGGCATAAAACTAAAATCAACACGTCAAACATCATGATTACGGAAGTTTAAATAAGCATAATTCTTTTATTTCATATTTAATTTCCTTTATTTTATATTTAATTGCACTTCTAATTATCGCATTTTTATTGTTATTGTATTTAATTGCACTTTTAATTATCGTACTTTTTAATTATCGCAAGTTTATTTTATCGCACTTTTATTATTCGTAATTTCATTATCGTTATTTACTTTACGCTTTAATTTAAGTCTTGTATTTATTTTTAATATTTTACATTTTGGTTTTAACTGCGACTAAAATTTTAAAATCGACAAACCGGTCATTAAACGGTAAAAACCCCCCTTTATACTAATAATATTACTTATATATATATTTGTATTTTTATAAAAGTAAACTAATATAGCGTTAAGCTTTGTTTAAATATTTCCCTGTGGAACGAACCGGACTTACTAAAAACTACACTACTGTACGATTAGGTACACTGCCTATAAGTGTTGTAGCAAGGTTTAAGTATATCCATTCTCTAAATAAATAAATATCTTGTGTAAAATTGTATTGTATTTAATAGTATTTTCTTGTAAAAATTAATAGTATTTTATATACACCTCGCGAAACATCAGCACTATCGTGGTCGGCATTCAAGTAATTGATGAACGAGCAGTACCGTCCTAGAAACGAAGTCAATAAACTCAAGGCAGAACTTAGAGAGTTACGAACACAAGGGTTCGACGTTACCACATATGAACGACGATTCACAGAGTTGTGCCTATTGTGTCCGGGAGCATTCGAAGATGAAGAAGAGAAGATCGACGCTTTTGTAAAAGGGTTACCAGTAAGGATTCAAGAAGATGTGAGTTCACACGAGCCCGCTTCTATACAGAAGGCAAGTCGAATGGCTCATAAACTCATGAATCAGATTGAGGGAAGAATTAAAGAGCAGGCGGTCGAAGAAGCCAACACGAAACAACTCAAGAGGAAGTGGGAGGAAAACGATGACAAGAGTCACCAGTACAACAACAACAACAACAATTACAACCACAATCGCAACAACTATCCCAACAACCGCAACAACAATCGCAACAATAACCGCAATCCTAACAATAACTACAACAAACATCCCAACAACAACAACAACAACTACAACAACCATTTCAACAACAATAACAATCCCAACAACAACCTCAATAACAACAACGGCAGCAAAAACCAAAAACAGCCAAGTCATAGGTTTGAAGAAAATCATCAAGGGTTTTGCACGACATTTTGCAACAGATGTAACAGAAATGGTCATAGCACGACAAAGTGTGAGGTCTACGGACCAAAGTTTAACAGAACTAAAGGAACAAATAATGTCGGAACAAGTAATGCCGAAACGAATAGTGTCGGAGCAAGTAATACCAATGCTGTTTGTTATAAATGTGGGAAACTGGGCCACATTATTAGAAATTGCCCGAATCAGGGGAATACTAATGGGCAGGGCCGTGGAAGAGTTTTCAATATTAATGCCATAGAAGCACAGGAAGACCCGGAGCTTGTTACGGGTACATTTCTTATTGACGATAAATCTGCTTATGTTTTATTTGATTCGGGTGCGGATAGAAGCTATATGAGTAGAGAATTTTGTGCTAAATTAAGTTGCCCATTGACGCCTTTGGATAGTAAATTTTTACTCGAATTAGCAAACGGTAAATTAATTTCAGTAGGTAATATATGTCGGGAGAGAGAAATTAAACTGGGGGATGAAACGTTCAAAATTGATTTAATACCAGTTGAGTTAGGGAGTTTTGATGTAATAATTGGCATGGACTGGTTGAAAAAGGTGAGAGCAGAGGTCGTTTGTTACAAAAATGCGATTCGCATTATGCGTGAAAGAGGAAAACCTTTAATGGTGTACGGAGAAAAGAACAACGCGAAATTAAATCTTATTAGTAGTTTGAAGGCACAAAAACTAATAAGAAAAGGTTGTTACGTCATTCTAGCACACATCGAGGAAGTTAAACCTGAAGAAAAGAACATCAGTGATGTTCCCGTCGCAAAAGAATTTCCCGATGTATTTCCGAAAGAATTACCGGGATTACCCCCACATCGATCCATTGAATTTCAAATAGACCTTGTACCAGGAGCTGCACCAATAGCTCGTGCTCCATACAGGCTCGCACCCAGTGAAATGAAAGAATTACAAAGTCAGTTACAGGAACTTTTAGAGCGTGGTTTCATTCGACCAAGCACATCACCATGGGGAGCTCCTGTTTTGTTTGTCAAGAAGAAAGATGGTACATTCAGGTTATGTATCGACTATCGAGAGTTGAACAAACTTACCATCAAGAACCACTACCCACTACTGAGAATCAACGACTTATTTGATCAACTACAAGGCTCGTCTGTTTATTCGAAGATCGATTTATGTTCTGGATATCATCAAATGCGGGTGAAGGAGGATGATATTCCAAAGACTACTTTTAGGACGCGTTACGGTCATTACGAGTTTATGGTTATGCCGTTTGGATTGAATAACGCACCAGCTGTGTTCATGGACCTCATGAACTGAGTGTGTGGGCCATATCTTGACAAGTTTGTCATTGTTTTCATCAATGACATACTTATTTACTCGAAGAATGATCAAGAGCACGAAGAACATTTGAGAAAAGTGCTAGAGTTGCTGAGAAAAGAAAAACTGTACGCTAAGTTTTCAAAGTGTGCATTTTGGTTGGAAGAAGTTTAATTCCTCGATCACATAGTGAACAAAGAAGGTATTCAGGTGGATCCAGCAAAGATTGAAACCGTTGAAAAGTAGGAAACCCCGAAAACTCCGAAACACATACGCCAGTTTTTAGGACTAGCTGGTTACTACAGAAGGTTCATCCAAGACTTTTCCAGAATAACAAAACCATTGACTACATTAACGCATAAAGGGAAAAAATTTGAATGGAAAGATGAACAAGAGAAAGCGTTTCAATTGTTAAAGAAAAAGTTAACTACGGCACCTATATTGTCATTACTTGAAGGGAATGATGATTTTGTGATATATTGTGACGCCTCAAAGCAAGGTCTCGATTGTGTATTAATGCAACGAACGAAAGTAATTGCTTATGCGTCTAGACAATTGAAGATTCACGAACAGAATTATACGACACATGATTTGGAATTAGGCGCGGTTGTTTTTACATTAAAGACTTGGAGGCACTACTTATATGGGGTCAAAAGTATTATATATACTGACCACAAAAGTTTTCAACACATATTTAATCAGAAACAACTGAATATGAGGCAGCGTAGGTGGATTGAATTGTTGAATGATTATGACTTTGAGATTCATTACCACCCGGGGAAGGCAAATGTCATAGCCGACGCCTTGAGCAGAAAGGACAGAGAACCCATTCGAGTAAAAGCTATGAATATAATGATTCACACTAACCTTACTACTCAAATAAAGGAGGCACAACAAGGAGTTTTAAAAGAGGGAAATTTAAAGGATGAAATATCCAAAGGATCGGAGAAGCATCTTAATATTCGGGAAGACGGAACCCGGTATAGGGCTGAAAGAATTTGGGTAACAAAATTTGGAGATATGAGAGAAATGGTACTTAGAGAAGCTCATAAAACCAAATACTCAATACATCCTGGAATTGGGAAGATGTACAAGGGTCTCAAGAAACATTTTTGCTGGTCAGGTATGAAAGCCGATGTTGTTAAATACGTAGGGGAATGTTTGACGTGTTCTAAGGTCAAAGCAGAGCATCAAAAACCATCATGTCTACTTCAACAACCCAAAATCCCGAAATGGAAATGGGAAAATATTACCATGGATTACATCACTAAATTGCCAAGGACTGCAAGTGGTTTTGATACTATTTGGGTAATAGTTGATCGTCTCACCAAATCAGCACACTTCCTGCCAATAAGAGAACATGACAAGATGGAGAAGTTAGCACGACTGTATTTGAAGGAAGTCATCTCCAGACATGGAATACCAATCTCTATTATCTCTGATAGAGATGGCAGATTTATTTCAAGATTCTGGCAGACATTACAGCAAGCATTAGGAACTCATCTAGACATGAGTACTGCCTATCATCTACAAACTGATGGGTAGAGCAAAAGGACGATACAAACGCTTGAGGACATGCTACGAGCATGTGTTATTGATTTCGAAAACAGTTGGGATCGACATCTACCGTTAGCAAAATTTTCCTACAACAACAGCTACCATTCAAGCATTGAGATGGCACCGTTTGAAGCACTTTATGGTAGAAAGTGCAGGTCTCCGATTTGTTGGAGTGAAGTGGGGGATAGACAGATTACGGGTCCTGAGATAATACAAGAAACTACCTAGAAGATCATCCAAATTCAACAACGGTTGAAAACTGCCCAAAGTCGACAAAAGAGCTACGCTTACATTAAAAGAAAAGATATAGAATTTGAAATTTGAGAGATGGTCATGCTTAAAGTTGCACCTTGGAAAGGCGTTGTTCGATTTGGTAAACGAGGGAAATTAAATCCAAGGTATATTGGACCATTCAAGATTATTGATCGTTAAAACTATATAGTTAACTATATGATGACATATATATGATTATATATATAGTTAACATAATATTATGATAAGTAAGTATCTCATTAGGTATTTTAACAATGAGTTATATACATAAAATTGTGTTTATTGAATTAAGAAACTCAGAACGATATATATTACGATTATCGTTATAACAACGTCTTACTAATTACATATGAATCATATTAAGATATTGTTACACTATGTTTAATCATGATAAATGATAAGTAAACATGTCATTATGTATATTAACAATGAACTACATATGTAAAAACAAGACTACTAACTTAAGGATTTCGAAACGTGACATATATGTAACAATTATCGTTGTAACAACATTTAACTGTATATATATCATACTAAGATATATTAATATATCATAATATCATGATAATATAATAATTTAACATCTCATTAGATATAATAAACATTGGGTTAACAACATTTAACATGATCGTTAACTTAAAGGTTTCAAATCAACATTTACATGTAACGACTAACGATGACTTAACGACTCAGTTAAAATGTATATACATGTAGTGTTTTAATATGTATTCATACACTTTTGAAAGACTTCAAGACACTTATCAAAATACCTCTACTTAATAAAAATGCTTACAATTACATCCTCGTTCATTTTCATCAACAATTCTACTCGTATGCACCCGTATTCGTACTCGTACAATACACAGCTTTTAGATGTATGTACTATTGGTATATACACTACAATGATCAGCTCTTAGCAGCCCATGTGAGTCACCTAACACATGTGGGAACCATCATTTGGCAACTTGTATGAAATACCTCATAAAATTACAAAAATATTAGTAATCATTCATGACTTATTTACATGTAAACAAAATTACACATCCTTTATATCTAATCCATATACCAACGACCAAAAACACCTACAAACACTTTCATTCTTCAATTTTCTTCATCTAATTGATCTCTCTCAAGTTCTATCTTCAATTTCTAAGTGTTCTTCATAAATTCTATAAGTTCTAGTTTCATAAAATCAAGAATACTTCCAAGTTTGCTAGCTTACTTCCAATCTTGTAAAGTGATCATCCAACCTCAAGAAATCTTTCTTATTTACAGTAAGATATCTTTCTAATACAAGATAATACTCATATTCAAACTTTGATTCAATTTCTATAACTATAACAATCTTATTTCGAGTAGAAATCTTACTTGAACTTGTTTTCGTGTCATGATTCTGCTTCAAGAACTTTCAAGCCATCCAAGGATCCTTTAAAGCTAGATCTATTTTTCTCATTTCCAGTAGGTTTATCCATAAAACCTGAGGTAGTAATGATGTTCATAACATCATTCGATTCATATATATATATATAACTACCTTATTCAAAGGTTTAAACTTGAAATCACTAGAACATAGTTTGTTAATTCTAAACTTGTTCGCAAACAAAAGTTAATCCTTCTAACTTGACTTTTCAAATCAACTAAACACATGTTCTATATCTATATGATATGCTAACTTAATGATTTAAAATCGGAAAACACGAAAAACACCGTAAAACTGAATATACGCCGTCGTAGTAACACCGCGGGCTCTTTTGGGTTAGTTAATTAAAAACTATGATAAATTTTAATTTAAAAGTTGTTCTTCTGGTAAAATAATTTTTCTTATGAACATGAAACTATTTCCAAAAATCATGGTTAAACTCAAAGTGGGAGTATGTTTTCCAAAATGGTCATCTAGACGTCGTTGAAATGACTACCTTTACAAAACAACTTGTAACCTGTATTTCTGACTATAAACTTATACTTTTTCTGTTTAGTTAAGTTCAATATGAAACCATAGCAACTTGAAACACTCAAAATGAATTTAAAACGAAGAAGTTATGGGTAAAACAAGATTGGATATTTTTGCTTGTTGTAACTACGTGAAAATTGGTAACAAATTTATATTAATCATATCCTAGCTAACTTATATTGTATTATACATGTATTCTAATATATTATTTAATCTTGGGATACCATAGACACGTATGCAAATGTTTTGACATATCATATCGACCCATCTATATATATTATTTGGAACAACCATAGACACTCTATATGCAGTAATGTTGGAGTTAGCTATACAGGGTTAAGGTTGATTCCAAAAATATATATACTTTGAGTTGTGATCTAGCCTGAGAAGTGTATACACTGGGTCATGGATTGATTCAAGATAATATATATATCGATTTATTTCTGTACATCTAATTGTGGACAACTAGTTGTAGGTTACTAACGAGGAAAGCGGACTTAATAAACTTAAAACATTAAAACGTATTAAAAATGTTGTAAATATATTTTGAACATACTTTGATATATATGTACATATTTGTTATAGGTTCGTGAATCAACCAGTGGCCAAGTCTTACTTCCCGACGAAGTAAAAATCTGTGAAAGAGAGTTATAGTCCCACTTTTAAAATCTAATATTTTGGGATGAGAATACATGCAGTTTTATAAATATTTTACGAAATAGACACAAGTAATTGAAACTACATTATATGGGTGAATGATCGAAGCCGAATATGCCCCTTTTGCTTGGTAACCTAAGAATTAGTAAACCGATCTACTAATTGACGCGAATCCTAAAGATAGATCTATTGGGCCTAACGAACCCCATCCAAAGTACCGGATGCTTTAGTACTTCGAATTCGTTTTTATCATGTCCGAAGGATTTCCCGGAATGATAGGGCATATTCTTATATGCATCTTGTTAATGTCGGTTACCAGGTGTTCACCATATGAATGAATTTTATCTCTATGTATGGGATGTATATTGAAATATGAAATCTTGTGGTATATTATTATGATTTGATAATATATAGGTTAAACCTATATCTCACTAACATTTTTGTTGACGTTTTAAGCATGTTTATTCTCAGGTGATTATTAAGAGCTTCCGCTGTTGCATACTAAAATAAGGACAAGATTTGGAGTCCATGCTTGTATGATATTATGTAAAAACTGCATTCAAGAAACTTATTTTTGATGTAATATATTCTTATTGTAACATCCCGCCTTTTTCAGTTTACTTTTTCGTTTAACTATTTTAAATTCCGTTATATGTTTATAACATTTCCCGTTTATACGCGTTTTAAAAATATCTCGTTTAGGTAAATCACGCATCCGCAACCGAACTCGAGGGACTAGTTTCGCTAAAGTGCCAAAAAGGTGACTAGCATTTGACTAGTCAACCCCACCTCCCATCTTTTTTTCATTTCCATTTTTCCTTTTCTTTTACTACTTCCCTATTTTCTTTCAATTCTCCAATTTGAAGATTCATCATCTAAATCCGTTCAAGCAAGCATCAATCAAAACAAATTACATATTTGGAATCCTTGCAACTTCCTCTTCGATTCCATACCGATTTCATTACATTTGGGAAACTTTCTAAAATCACTAGATTTTGTGTTCTTGATGTTTTTAAGTTATAAAGTTGTTAATTAGTGTCTATGGCTCAAGTCTAACATGATTATATGATTTATATGCTTGATTTCGTTATTTGAAGTAACTAGCTTGAATATGAACTTTGGTGTGTTTGATTTGATGATTTGGTTGCTTGAATGTTGTTAAATGATATAAGTACACGTATTAAATGGTTCCTAGTATCACTAGCTTCAATTTGATGTGTAGGTTGCTTGAGAAAACTCCATAAACTTGATTATTGATTTTGGTGAATTTGGGTTAGGGTTTGATAAGCTTGAAATGAATATTTGATGCATTGAATGCCATGAATTATTGTTGGTAAGTGGTTAGTTAGATTGTATGTTTGATTACCTACGAAACGGCGTGTCATATGTATGCATTTAATTCCCGAATCATAAATGTGCATTTGTGAATTTGAAGCATTTATCGTGTGCATTGATTGATCATTTAACTTGGAAAGTCGATTGTTGCAAATGATGTTTTTGGTTGGTGAAATGTATTTAGTTGTGTTCTTTGTCAAATTACCTTTCTAACGATATAAGATATGAGTTCCAAGTGTTTGCGGGTCGTAAATGGTGATTGTTTGAGGTTAGGTTCGTGCATAAAACTTAAAAACTGCCAGAATTCTCTGCACAGGTAATGGCGCGGCGCGCCATATGCCCTCGCGGCGCGCCAAAGTGGGCTGTCCAATTTGGTCAAATTATGGAAAATGTTTGCCATGCTACGGACCTCCGATTCACATATAACTTGTTCTAACATGCTTATAAATGATTAAAAACCTCAGAAAAATAGTTCGGGACCCGACCCGAACGTGTTGACTTTTTCGTTGACTTTGACCGACCAAAGTTTGACTTTTTGTCAAACTTAACCAAATGATTGTGCAATCTTTCTAACTTGTTTCTATACTAGTATCTTGCATGAAACTTGACAATTTGATTTACATGCTACATAATCGAGTCGTAACGAGCCATAGGACTAATTGAACATCTTTGACCTATCGCGTTTACCGTTATTGATACGACCTATTTGTTTAGGTCAAGACTAGCATTGTTCTTTGCACACGTTACTTGTTGAAGTACTTATTACTCATGTACACAAGGTGAGATCATAGTCCCATCTTTCAAACAACTTTTATGCTTTAAACTATGGGATGAGAAACATATACGTATCATGCTTTTACACTTTGAACACAAGTACGAAAATGAACATTCCACGTACGGGTTTGAACAAAAATGCTCAATTCAATTATCATTAGTTACACTTGCAGGGTGTAAACGTGAACTTATATTATGTGATCACATGGGCTTGACGAGCCTCATTCGGACGGTTCGCTACCGTTAGCGGATGAAATATATTTTTGGGTCTAGTGTATGTTCTAACACTACGCAAAGGGTACAAAACAGTTAAGTTTGATAATTGGGTGCCCGCGAAACAAATAATAACTTTGGAATGCAAATGATTTTGATAATCATATTATATTAAATCTTGTGGTTCAAATGCAACGTTTACTAAAACACCTATGATTTCACCAACGTTTTCATTGACAGTTTTCTATATGTTTTCTCAGGTCCTTGAGCGCTACTTGATACATGCTTCCGTACTCTTTTTGATACTTGCTTGGATGTCGAGTATACATGCATAGTTGGAGCGTCTTTTGACTACTTTAAATTGTGTCGCATATGTTTCATTCGTACGTTAAACATTGTAATGTAACTAGTCTTTTGAACTACATTTGTAAACTTGAAACATCCTTTTACTTATGAAATGAATGCGACATATTTTGGTCAAACGTCATGTTAAAGACTTATGACCACGTAACGGGACCTAAGTAGTCGGCGCCGTCAAACATGATTTGGTCGGGTCACCACAGATGGTATCAGAGCGTTGGTTGTAGGGATTTAGAGTTCATTGGTGTCAACCCTGAGTCGTAGGGTACATTAGTGAGTCTAGACTACAACCGGCATATAGACTTGAAATAGGAATTACTTGACTACTTGTGCATTTATACTCGAACGTTTCTACTCATATCTACTCTTATTTCATCTTAACCTCACGTTGTTTAATTTAATTGACACGCCACCTTGACTTAGTGGAATAATGTCGAATGCACATGTGAATTAGGGTAATATAATTTCCGGGATTATATTACAGTGACTCATATGAACGTTTCGACATTATGGCATAAAGAATTTAAGGCGAGTTAAGGAAAATTTCTCTCTACCCTTATTCCATATCATGGTTAGTTTATTAAAAATACTAATCAACGGTATTCTTGTATTTTGAAGGAACAATGCCTCCTCGTCGTGTGCCACGCCATGAGACTCCTGAACAAGCTCTACAACGAATGATAGCCACCGCCGTGGATGCGGCCATGGCCGGTCACTCCTCCAACAACAACAATAACAACAACCACAACAACAACAATCAAGGGGTCGGTAACTCAAGCGAAGGGTGCTCCTATAAAGCTTTCATGGGGTGCAAATCTCATACTTTTGATGGGACTGGGGGACCGGTTGTACTCACTTGATGGTTCGAACAAACGGAAGCCGTTTTTAGCATAAACGGTTGTCGGGATCAAGATAAAGTCAAATATTCCACCCACACCTTTGCCGGTATCGCCCTCACATGGTGGAAAACGTATGTACAATCAGTGGGTACCAATGAAGCTCACTCCCTCTCTTGGGCCGATTTAAGGGAAAGGTTGATCGTCGAATTTTTCCCTCGTGAAGAAACCCGAAAGCTCGAACAAGAGCTAAGAACTTTAAAGGCGATCGGAAACGATCTCAAGGCCTACAATCAACGATTCGCCGAGCTATCCTTGATGTGTCCCAACCTCGTAAACCCCGAATCTCAAAGGGTTGAACTCTATATGGATGGTCTTCCAAAGAGCATCAAACATGGAGTGATGTCATCCAAACCCGCTAACCTACAACAACCCTTAAACATGGCACGCCAATTGATCGAAACAGTTTACGAAATCATAGTTTCGGCACCTAAGGTCGAGGATAAAACGGGCGACAACAAAAGAAAATGGGAAGCCCCCCAATCAAGCAACAACTACAACAACAATTTCACCAAAAAGCCTTTCACCTCCGACGCCAAGAAAAGTTATGGCGGAAATAAACCCTTTTGCAACAAATGCCACAAACACCACTATGGTGAATGTAGCAATCTATTTTGCCACCGGTGCCAAAGGGGTGGTCATGTGTCCAACGATTGTAGAAGTCCGCCCCCGTCGCTCAAAAGGTGCCCAATGCACCAAAATTGGGTACTTGTTATGAATGTGGCCAAACGGGTCATTTTAGAAATGCATGTCCGAAGAAGAAAGTCAACCCCAACACACACGGCCGAGCTTTCAACATCAACACCGAGGAAGCCCGAGATGACAATGAATTAGTCACGGGTACGTTTCTCCTCAACAACACTTATGTTACTTGTTTATTCGATTCGGGTGCCGATAAGAGTTTTGTATCCAAGACTTTGACTCATTCTTTTAGCACTCCACCACTTCCACTAGATACCACTTATACCATTGAAGTGGCCAACGGGAAACTATTGAGTGCCGACACATATTACCGGGGGTGTACGTTAAACATTTTGGGTAATGAGTTTGAAATTGACTTGATACCCATGGAACTAGGAAGCTTCGATGTAATAATCGGTATGAATTGGCTAGCCAAAACGAAATCTCACATCCTTTGTGATCTTAAAGCAATCCGGATTTCTATCGAGAACGGCGAACCTTTGATCGTCTATGGCGATAAGAGTTGCACCGGACTCAACCTCGTTTCATGCATTAAAGTTAGAAAACTACTCCGTAAGGGTTGTTTTGCGATCCTTGCTCACGTTAAGAAAGTCGAGTCCGATGAGAAGCACAGCGATGATGTGCCAATTGTTAGTGACTATTCCGATGTATTTCCCGACGAATTGCCCGGTCTTCCACCTCATCGACCGGTTGAATTCCAAATCGATCTTATTCCGAGAGCCGCACCCGTAGCACGTGAACCATATAGACTCGCTCCATCCGAAATGCAAGAATTGCAAAGTCAAATCAAAACACTACTTGATCGGGGTTTTATCCAACCTAGCCATTCACCTTGGGGCGCTCCGATTTTGTTTGTTAAAAAGAAAGACGGATCCCTACGAATGTGCATTGATTATCGTGAACTAAAAAAATTGACGGTTAAGAACCGATATCCTCTTCCTCGCATCGATGACCTCTTTGATCAACTACAAGGGTCTTGTGTATATTCGAAAATCGATCTCCGCTCGGGTTATAATCAATTAAGGGTTAAGGGGGAAGATGTCTCCAAAATCGCTTTCTGAACTCGTTATGGTAGTTATGAATTCCTTGTCATGCCATTTGGTCTCACTAACGCACCGGCGGTGTTCATGGATCTTATGAACCGCGTGTGCAAACCGTATCTTGACAAATTCGTTATCGTGTTCATCGATGATATTTTGGTTTATTCTAAAAGCGAAGAAGAACATGAGGAACACCTCCGACTTGTGCTTGAACTTTTAAGACAAGAACGACTCTATGCCAAATTCTCCAAGTGTGAATTTTGGTTGGAGGAAGTTCAATTTCTTGGTCATGTTGTAAGTGACCAAGGTATTAAAGTCGATCCATCAAAAATCGAAGCCATTAGTAAATGGGAGACTCCTACTACTCCTACTCACATTCGTCAATTCTTGAGTCTCGCCGGATACTATCGTAGATTCATCAAAGATTTCTCTTTGGTCGCTCGTCCTCTAACCGCGTTAACTCATAAGGGAAGAAAATTCGTTTGGGCAACCGAACAAGAATCCGCATTTCAAATCTTGAAAACGAACCTAACCACCGCTCCTATCTTGTCACTTCCCGAAGGCAACGATGATTTTGTTGTGTATTGCGACGCCTCGAAACATGGTTTTGGGTGTGTGTTGATGCAACGAACGAAAGTCATTTCTTATGCTTCTCGACAACTCAAAATTCATGAACGAAACTACATGACCCATGATCTCGAACTCGGAGCCGTTGTCTTTGCACTTAAAATGTGGAGACACTATCTTTATGGAACCAAGAGTACTATCTTTACTGATCACAAAAGTCTCGAACACAACTTCGATCAAAATCAACTAAACATGAGACAACGAAGGTGGATTGAAACCTTAAACGATTATGATTGCGAGCTTCGTTACCATCCCGGGAAGGCAAACGTAGTAGCCGATGCCTTAAGTCGAAAAGAAAGAGCGGTGCCTCTTCGTGTCCGAGCTTTAAACATCACCATCCACACAAACCTTAATAGCCAAATTCGGGTAGCCCAAGATGAGGCTCTCAAGGATGAAAACGTTTCACACGAGCTCTTGAACATTCTCATCTCTCGATTCGAAATTAGGGAGACTGGACTCTGGTATTACGCCGGAAGGATTTGGGTGCCTAGATATGGGGACCTACGAAACCTTATTTTAGATGAAGCCCATAAGTCATGATACTCGATTCACCCCCGTGCCAATAAGATGTACCACGACCTTAAAGAACAATATTGGTGGCCGAACATCAAAAGGGACGTAGCTACTTATGTTGCCAAGTGTTTGACATGTTCCAAAGACAAAGCCGAACACCAAAGACCGTCCGGGTTACTTCAACAACCCGAAATCCCACAATGGAAGTGGGAAAGAATAACGATGGACTTCGTCACTGATAGTGCTCCAAATGAACATATATTTAGTAGCAATATCCTCCCAATATGTAAATTATTTAGTTGTAATTGTCCTATTTTAAGTTGTAATCGTTTATATTAAATAAGTGCGAAGACAAAAGGCGTAAACGAAGATTTGAAGACAAAAAGGTCCAAAATGCTCAAATGTACAAGATTCAATCAAAAAGGTTCAAAATATTTATGAAGGACGTCTAAAAATGACAAGAGTACAAGTTGCAGAACGCAAAGTACACGATATAAAATAGTACGAAAGGACGTCCGAAAATCCGGAACCGGGACCCGAGGCAAGAAGAAACGCCCGACGCAATGGACCAAAAATATCTAGTCTACTATGCACATAAATATAATATAATATATAAATAATTATTAAAATTATTTATATTTTATATATATTTAATAAATATGTCGACGAACAAGAGGACAAAAGATATGTGAGCTGTCCAGCGTGGCCATGCGAGTCGCATGGCAAATAGGCATAAACCCATGCGAGTCGCATGAGGATCAGAATCAGCTCACATTCTATAAATTGCCAGTTTTTCGTTCGTTTTTAAGACACCACACACATAACAATAATAATACTCTGTAATAAATAAATATATATAATATATATAGTATAGTGTAGTTTTATATTAGATTAGTTCGGGTTATGTAAAGGTTATTTTACGGGTTTTAAAATCGGAGCTCTGTCCGTGTAACACTACGCGATAAATAATCAATGTAAGCTATGTTCTCCTTTTTAAATTAATGTCTCGTACTTAAGTTATTATTATGCTTATTTGAACCGAAGTAATCATGATGTTGGGCTAATTACTAAAATTGGGTAATTGGTCTTTGTACCATAATTGGGGTTTGGACAAAAGAACGACACTTGTGGAAATTAGACTATGGGCTATTAATGGGCTTTATATTTGTTTAACTAAATGAAAGTTTGTTAATGTTAATATAAAGATTTACAATTGGGCGTCCCTATAAATTACCATATACACTCGATCGGACACGATGGGCGGGGTATTTATATGTACGAATAATCGTTCATTTAACCGGACACGGGAATGGATTAATAGCCACTAGAATAATTAAAACAGGGGTGAAATTACATTCAAGGGTAATTGGTGTAATTGTTAACAAAGTAGTAAAACCTTGGTTTACACGCAGTCGATAACCTGGTGTATTCATAAAACAAAGTATTAAAACCTTGTTACAATTCAAATCCCCAATTAGTTGGAATATTTAACTTCGGGTATAAGGATAATTTGACGAGGGCACTCGCATTTTATATTTATGACCGATGGACTGTTATGGACAAAAACCAGACGGACATATTAAATAATCCAGGACAAAGGACAATTAACCCATGGGCATAAAACTAAAATCAACACGTCAACCATCATGGTTACGGAAGTTTAAATAAGCATAATATATTTTATTTCATATTTCCTCGTACTTTTATTTATTGTCATTTTAATTATTGTTATTTATTTTATATTGTTATTTAAATATCGTCATTTACTATACGCTTCGCTTAAAATATAAAATCGACAAACCGGTCATTAAACGGTAAAACCCCCACTTTTATATATTATTATATATATATTTATATATTTTTGTACAAATATATTTATATAAAAATAAGTGTTTCATAAGCCCGTCTCCCTGTGGAACGAACCGGACTTACTAAAAACTATACTACTCCGCGACTAGGTACACTGCCTATAGTGTTGTAGCAAGATTTTGGTATATCCCACTCGATAAATAAATAATTAAAACTTGTCATAATTTGTAGCATTCCGCATTAAAAATATAGTATATTTCGTAACCCCACGCTACGACATCAAGTTTTTGGCGCCGCTGCCGGGGAGTCGGCGAAATATTTATTTACATTTTTAGAAAAAACAATATAAAAAAAAAAAAAAAAAAAATTTAAAACCGAAAAAAAAAATATACTTATATATATTTTTAAGATTTTTATTTACAAAATTATCAAATATTTCTATTTTTAGTTTTATAAAAATATAAGTTTTTATTTAAACTATATAAATATTTTATATTAAATTTTAAAACAGAAAAATTAAAAAATAGAAAAACAGAAAAAAAAATAAAAAAAAAATAATAAGTAATCGGGCCAAGGTACTGTAGCAGCCCAACTTTTGGCCTGGATCCGAACACCATGCGAGTCGCATGATATTTCAACTGAACCCCATGCGAGTCGCATGAGGTCTTCTGACAGGCCACCATTCTACCCTAATTTCGCATTTATTACGGATTTTATTATTATTATTATTATAAACCCTAATCTATTTATTATTATTATATTTCAGTTTTTAATTAGTTATTATTACTTATAATTAGTTTTATTTTATTTAAAATTAATACTTTTATAATATAAATATAAAAATAATATTTTTATAAAAATATATAATTTTATCAACTTTTTATTTTCCTTTATATTTTGTATCTTTTATTTATTTTTAGCGTAATTTTTGTATTTTTATCATTCGTGCTTAGTTTTAAGTCTAGTTTTTGCCGTAGTTTCATTTTTATTTCTAGAATTTTTAGGCATTGCCGTAAAATCCCTTAAGTGCTTATTCCTTAGACTAAGATTTAGGTGCTTTAGAATTTTGCGACGCCGTTTTTCGCTTTAGTTTTAAATAGATTTTAGTGCCTTTAAGTAATTGCGGATTTCCTATAGAATTGCTTCTAAGCCTTAATACCTTTAGGCACAACTTTTTAGATTTAGTTTTTAGACTTTTAAGTTCCGACGTTTTATTTTCTTATTTTTATTTTTCGACGCCTATTTTTCTACCTTTTTATTTTTTCGACACTTTTCGACGCGCAATCTATTTCTTTCTTATTTCTCGACGCTTTAGTTTTCTAGGACTTAGAAATTTTCTCTACTTCTTATCTAATTCTCAAAACGGAAAGAAAAATTATTTAAGCGGTTAAGTTAATGGACGTTGACATTTTTCTGGTTCGTAGTAATAGTTGGATTTGTTAGTGGCTAGTTGTGGGCTTCCGATTTAAAGGGTCCTGGCTACCTGCTGCATCTTTTGGCTATTCGAAACGTGGGCAAAAATCAGAAAAGTCTATTAATTGGACAACTTATATAAGTTTTTCTATTTTTATAACTAATAGGATCATTTGTGAATGTAGCTAAAATTTGGCCGTCGCAATAAAATGGAAAATTTTGAAAACAAGGCCTTGGAAACTCTTTTTGAACTCCAAAATCAATTAAATCAATACTCTCAACCGAGTGTTGATGACAATTCGTTCAGTCAATCTTGGATCACAAATGACGAAACAATAACTGGTTGTGAAATCTGTGGAGATTATCACTCAACATGGGAATGTTATTATTACGTTCCTATGGAAAATTACGTACCCACAGAACCTGAATGGAACGATTATGAAGAACGCAATTCAAACTGGGATTATTCCCAAGAATATATCCAAACTCAACAACCAGAAGACGAGGAAAATTACGTGTCCGAAAATTCTTTAGACAATATGAAAATCAAACTCGAAGAACTTGATGCTCAAAAGGAACAAATGAGAGAGTTTGTAAACCGGCAAGCTGAAACTCTATCAGATTACACACCTGTTGATCTGAGGAGTCGTGTGCAAGAAAATCTCAAATCATCGAATTTTGATGAATTCGGGAGCTCCGAAATCACTAACTATCCCGATGATACTTTTTATTCAGTCTTACCAAATTCACAACATATCGACACATTAGCCTCTACCGACGAAATAATCAATCCATCAATGGAGGATGAAGAAGAAGAAAGGGTGACAAATTGGTACTCTTGGGAAAACGATAACGTTGAAAATTTTACCCCCGAGGCCAAACCGAACTTTACCATCCCACAACTTTCCAACCCAATATTCTCAATAGACGAGTCATCTACTGAAGATGAACTACGAGCTGTAATAGATAATGACACCTCGGATTTCACCCAATTGGGTAATAGAGGTGAAAACTTTAATCCCGAGAATAAACGGAAGGACACTTTTGGAATTGACCACCCTATAGATATAAGTATGTCGGTGTATATCTATCCATTTGACCAAGAACCAGAAAAGAGACATATCCATTTACTAAAAGCTACACTTAAAAAAGAATTAAGTAGTGACGATCGGGTGAGTCTAAACTTTAAACCCATTGATATATTATACACCACCCGAGATGCAAATAACTGGCTCACTATTTTAATTCGTGGAACTTATTCCACCGATTTCACATGTCGTCAGCTAAGTGTGGGGAAGTCTAACCCCACTTAACGTTAAATTAGGGGTTCGGGTTAGTGCATAACACGTTAATAAACATGCATAATAAATTAGGGTAAAAGATGCATTTTCAAAGATTAGCAAACAGTTCAGAAAAGCAACCATTTTTGAAGAAAAACATGTGTGATAATACAAGAAGGAATGAACGATGAGGCGCGCCATCTATCATTCGTCGAGCTTTGTAAGTACAAACTAGGTATTCTTAATCACTTTTCTACACTAATCACCCTCATGAATTTATAATTAGAGTCTGATTTCATGCAAATGAGGGCATTGCATGATCTCAAGTGTGGGGAAGGGTTATAAATTCTCTCGGGTTTACACTTAGTTTATTTGCCAAATTTTGTGAAAATTTGAAAAATTTTCAATTAAATGAAGTCAAAATCATGTTTATATATATTTATGAACGATGAAAACTAGGTGTTAATACCGAAATTATCGTTACCTCGAAAAGGACATAAATTGAGAAACAACCCAAAATGCTTGAATTCATTTAAGAATGGAATAAAGGAGAATAAAAAGGCAAAGAAAGAAACTAAGTGTGGGGAGAATATACCAAGTCATTCAATTAAAGAACTATCTATCACATGTTTCTGTAAAGTTATTGCAGGTGTTTTGTTTTGGACTAAATTAACTGTTTTACCCGATTTACTGTAATGAGAGATGGATCTACACGATGAATCAATTCCATCATTAAAAGGAAGTAAAGTCTTCCGAAAAAGACACACGCTTCTTGATTTAGGTCATGAAGTTGTCGTCCAGACCAGCTGTAGGTTGACGAAAAATCTAGAAAAGTCATCACTAAAATCGGCTGGAAATCCACGGACCTCAGCATCAAACAGGGTCGCCAAGTGGTCAGATTTATCCTAACCATGAGAAGGATTTATCTCGTACAATGGGGGGGCACCGTGCAAATTAGCTTGATAAGACTAATGAATCAGATCCCCAGAAAGGATAATCTCCTTAAAGATTAAAAATCAGCTTTTAAGACTGATATTACTCAATCCTTGAGATTGACCTTAAAGATTGAGAATTCAAACTCATGGAATTCAATGATATCTAAACTCGAGCTTGAACGAGAAAATATTTTGATCAAAAATACAAACCGATTTGTTTTCTGAAAATCCATTTTCAATGCGTTCATTACCATTGAACGTTAAATCCTAGGAATTCACCTGGAATTCATTAGGTCACCTGAACCAAATCGGGTGTCAACCGTAAGAACGGTGGTTGCATAGCATGGTCGGAGACAGGACCTTGTGCCAGACCGAAAAATCATAGGATGATCTTTACTATTGCTCCTACCAAGGATAGTACTAGCATCCGACACGTAATTAGACCATGAACAAATGCATGTCACGGGACATTGCCTTAACAGTTTCTTGTTAATCGCTTTCCTTTACAACCGGACGGTAGTTTACCGAAAGGTAATATACGGAACAAGTAAACTGGATGTGTGCTTTCCGATACCAGGATAGCAGTGGATTACACGAACCTAAAAGTTTTTAGCCAAAATATTGATCCACAAATATATTTTGCAACACCGATGGTGGGTCAAATCAGAAAACTTGTCTAGGGTAAAAGCTAGAATGAATTTTCAAAAGATCAAATGTTTTCATAAAGATCCAATTTCCTTAAGGATCTAAATTTTTATAGTCATGTGGGACTGTAAACCGCCTTTCAAATGTGCACTTTGCTTTGGAAACCGAAAGTAAATCGGCTATTTGATTGCCAGTGTCGTTGACCTAAACCCGAGGCAACTATAAAAGACACACCCACCTTTAACCACATCGTTACTATCATTGTTTATACCGCTCTATCAAAATCACTGATGTACAAAGTGTGAAGAATAAAGAAGTGATTCGTATGTTTTTTATTTCAAGACTGTATTGCTTGAGGACAAGCAACATTCAAGTGTGGGGATATTTGATAGTGCTCCAAATGAACATATATTTAGTAGCAATATCCTCCCAATATGTAAATTATTTAGTTGTAATTGTCCTATTTTAAGTTGTAATCGTTTATATTAAATAAGTGCGAAGACAAAAGGCGTAAACGAAGATTTGAAGACAAAAAGGTCCAAAATGCTCAAATGTACAAGATTCAATCAAAAAGGTTCAAAATATTTATGAAGGACGTCTAAAAATGACAAGAGTACAAGTTGCGGAACGCAAAGTACACGATATAAAATAGTACGAAAGGACGTCCAAAAATCCGGAACCGGGACCCGAGCCAAGAAGAAACGCCCGACGCAATGGACCAAAAATATCTAGTCTACTATGCACATAAATATAATATAATATATAAATAATTATTAAAATTATTTATATTTTATATATATTTAATAAATATGTCGACGAACAAGAGGACAAAAGATATGTGAGCTGTCCAGCGTGGCCATGCGAGTCGCATGGCAAATAGGCATAAACCCATGCGAGTCGCATGAGGATCAGAATCAGCTCACATTCTATAAATTGCCAGTTTTTCGTTCGTTTTTAAGACACCACACACATAACAATAATAATACTCTGTAATAAATAAATATATATAATATATATAGTATAGTGTAGTTTTATATTAGATTAGTTCGGGTTATGTAAAGGTTATTTTACGGGTTTTAAAATCGGAGCTCTGTCCGTGTAACACTACGCGATAAATAATCAATGTAAGCTATGTTCTCCTTTTTAAATTAATGTCTCGTACTTAAGTTATTATTATGCTTATTTGAACCGAAGTAATCATGATGTTGGGCTAATTACTAAAATTGGGTAATTGGTCTTTGTACCATAATTGGGGTTTGGACAAAAGAACGACACTTGTGGAAATTAGACTATGGGCTATTAATGGGCTTTATATTTGTTTAACTAAATGAAAGTTTGTTAATGTTAATATAAAGATTTACAATTGGGCGTCCCTATAAATTACCATATACACTCGATCGGACACGATGGGCGGGGTATTTATATGTACGAATAATCGTTCATTTAACCGGACACGGGAATGGATTAATAGCCACTAGAATAATTAAAACAGGGGTGAAATTACATTCAAGGGTAATTGGTGTAATTGTTAACAAAGTAGTAAAACCTTGGTTTACACGCAGTCGATAACCTGGTGTATTCATAAAACAAAGTATTAAAACCTTGTTACAATTCAAATCCCCAATTAGTTGGAATATTTAACTTCGGGTATAAGGATAATTTGACGAGGGCACTCGCATTTTATATTTATGACCGATGGACTGTTATGGACAAAAACCAGACGGACATATTAAATAATCCAGGACAAAGGACAATTAACCCATGGGCATAAAACTAAAATCAACACGTCAACCATCATGGTTACGGAAGTTTAAATAAGCATAATATATTTTATTTCATATTTCCTCGTACTTTTATTTATTGTCATTTTAATTATTGTTATTTATTTTATATTGTTATTTAAATATCGTCATTTACTATACGCTTCGCTTAAAATATAAAATCGACAAACCGGTCATTAAACGGTAAAACCCCCACTTTTATATATTATTATATATATATTTATATATTTTTGTACAAATATATTTATATAAAAATAAGTGTTTCATAAGCCCGTCTCCCTGTGGAATGAACCGGACTTACTAAAAACTATACTACTCCGCGACTAGGTACACTGCCTATAGTGTTGTAGCAAGATTTTGGTATATCCCACTCGATAAATAAATAATTAAAACTTGTCATAATTTGTAGCATTCCGCATTAAAAATATAGTATATTTCGTAACCCCACGCTACGACATCAGTCACCAAGTTACCAAAGAAAATGAGCGGTTATGATACCATTTCGGTTATTGTTGACCGTCTCACCAAATCTGCACACTTTCTCGCTATGAAAGAAACCGACAAAATGGAGAAACTTGCACAACTTTACATTAAGGAGATCGTAGCCCGACACGGTGTACCTTTATCGATTATCTCTGACCGAGATGGCCGTTTTGTTTCTAGATTTTGGCGTACCTTGCAAGAAGCATTGGGAACGCGTTTAGACATAAGCACCGCATATCATCCTCAAATCGATGGGCAAAGCGAACGCACAATTCAAACCTTAGAGGACATGTTACGGGCTTGTGTTGTCAATTTTGGAAAAGCTTGGGACAAGCACTTACCTCTCGCCGAGTTCTCTTACAATAATAGTTATCACGCAAGTATAAAAGCCGCACCTTTTGAAGCGTTATATGGTCGAAAATGTCGTTCACCTCTTTGTTGGGCCGAGGTAGGTGACGTGCAAATCACCGGACCCGAACTCATTCATGAAACCACCGAGAAGATCGTACAAATCCGAGATAGGCTTCGGACGGCCCGGAGTCGTCAAAAGTGCTACAGCGACATAAGACGCAACGACCTCGAATTTCAAGTCGGTGACCGAGTAATGTTAAAAGTCGCACCTTAGAAAGGTGTAATCCATTTTGGGAAACGCGGGAAGCTAAATCCGCGGTATATTGGTCCTTTCAAAATCTTGGAGAGTATTGGAACCGTTGCTTATCGTTTAGATCTTCCACCTCAATTGAGCTCCGTTCATCCTACCTTCCATGTATCTAACTTGAAAAATTGTCTTGCCGAACCCGATATCGTCATCCCTCTCGAGGAACTTACTATTGATGACAAACTTCATTTTGTGGAGGAACCGGTTGAAATTGTGGACACCTCCCTCAAGACATTGAAACAAAGCCGAATTCTGATTGTTAAAGTCCGTTGGAACGCCAAAAGGGGACCCGAGTTTACTTGGGAAAGGCAAGACCAAATGCAAAAGAAATACCCTCACTTGTTCCCGGTTCCAGAAATGCAAGATTCCAAGGAAGAAACAACGACTACTACGCCTACTTAAATTCCGGGACGAAATTTCTTTTAAGGAGTAGGTAATGTAACATCCCGCCTTTTTCCGTTTAACTATTTTAAATTCCATTATATGTTTATAACATCTCCCGTTAATACGCATTTTAAAAATATCTCGTTTAGGTAAATCACGCACCCGCAACCGAACTCGAGGGACTAGTTTCGCCAAAGTGCCAAAGAGGTGACTAGCATTTGACTAGTCAACCCCACCTCCCATCTTTTTTTCATTTCCATTTTTCCTTTTCTTTTACTACTTCCCTATTTTCTTTCAATTCTCCAATTTGAAGATTCATCATCTAAATCCGTTCAAGCAAGCATCAATCAAAACAAATTACATATTTGGAATCCTTGCAACTTCCTCTTCGATTCCATACCGATTTTATTACATTTGGATAACTTTCTAAAATCACTAGATTTTGTGTTCTTGATGTTTTTAAGTTATAAAGTTGTTAATTAGTGTCTATGGCTCAAGTCTAACACGATTATATGATTTATATGCTCAATTTTATTATTTGAAGTAACTAGCTTGAATATGAACTTTGGTGTGTTTGATTTGATGATTTGGTTGCTTGAATGTTGTTAAATGGTATAAGAACATGTATTAAATGGTTCCTAGTATCACTAGCTTCAATTTGATGTATAGGTTGCTTGAGAAAACTCCATAAACTTGATTAGTGATTTTGGTGAATTTGGGTTAGGGTTTGATAAGCTTGAAATGAATATTTGATGCATTGAATGCCATGAATTATTGTTGGTAAGTGGTTAGTTAGATTGTATGTTTGATTACCTACGAAACGGCGTGTCATATGTATGCATTTAATTCCCGAATCATAAATGTGCATTTGTGAATTTGAAGCATTTATCGTGTGCATTGATTGATCATTTAACTTGGAAAGTCGATTGTTGCAAATGATGTTTTTGGTTGGTGAAATGTATTTAGTTGTGTTCTTTGTCAAATTACCTTTCTAACGATATAAGATATGAGTTCCAAGTGTTTGCGGGTCGTAAATGGTGATTGTTTGAGGTTAGGTTCGTGCATAAAACTTAAAAACTGCCAGAATTCTCTGCACAGGTAATGGCGCGGCACGCCATATGCCCGCGCGGTGCGCCAAAGTGGGCTGTCCAATTTGGTCAAATTATGGAAAATGTTTGCCATGCTACGGACCTCCGATTCACATATAACTTGTTCTAACATGCTTATACATGATTAAAAACCTCAGAAAAATAGTTCGGGACCCGACCCGAACGTGTTGACTTTTTCGTTGACTTTGACCGACCAAAGTTTGACTTTTTGTCAAACTTAACCAAATGATTATGCAATCTTTCTAACTTGTTTCTATACTAGTATCTTGCATGAAACTTGACAATTTGATTCACATGCTACATAATCGAGTCGTAACGAGCCATAGGACTAATTGAACATTTTTGTCCTATCGCGTTTACCGTTATTGATACGACCTATTTGTTTAGGTCAAGACTAGCATTGTTCTTTGCACACGTTACTTGTTAAAGTACTTATTACTCGTGTACACAAGGTGAGATCATAGTCCCATCTTTCAAACAACTTTTATGCTTTAAACTATGGGATGAGAAACATATACGTATCATGCTTTTACACTTTGAACACAAGTACGAAAACGAACATTCCACGTACGGGTTTGAACAAAAATCCTCAATTCAATTATCATTAGTTACAATTGCAGGGTGTAAACGTGAACTTATATTATGTGATCACATGGGCTTGACGAGCCTCATTCGGACGGTTCGCTACCGTTAGCGGATGAAATATATTTTCGGGTCTAGTGTATGTTCTAGCACTACGCAAAGGGTGCAAAACAGTTAAGTTTGATAATTGGGTGCCCGCGAAACAAATAACAACTTTGGAATGCAAATGATTTTGATAATCATATTATATTAAATCTTGTGGTTCAAATGCAACGTTTACTAAAACACCTATGATTTCACCAACATTTTCGTTGACAGTTTTCTATATGTTTTCTCAGGTCCTTGAGCGCTACTTGATACATGCTTCCGCTCTCTTTTTGATACTTGCTTGGATGTCGAGTATACATGCATAGTTGGAGCGTCTTTTGACTACTTTAAATTGTGTCGCATAGGTTTCATTCGTACGTTAAACATTGTAATGTAACTAGTCTTTTGAACTACATTTGTAAACTTGAAACATCCTTTTACTTATGAAATGAATGCGACATATTTTGGTCAAAGGTCATGTTAAAGACTTATGACCACGTAATGGGACCTAAGTAGTCAGCGCCGTCAAACATGATTTGGTCGGGTCGCCACACTTATTGTAAACCATTATGTAATGGTTGTGTGTAAACGATATATTTTAGATTATCATTATTTGATAATCTTCGTAATGCTTTTTAAACCTTTATCGATAAAATAAAGGTTATGGTTATTTTAAAAATGAATGCAGTCTTTGAAAAACGTCTCATATAGAGGTTAAAACCTCGCGACGAAATCAATTAATATGGAACGTTTATAATCAATATGAACGGGACATTTCATAACACCCCCACCCAGAATGTTCACTAGACGGAAGAGCTAGTGGGCGTGGTGTTTAGTACTTCGAAGTTTATATATTATACAGACGAGATGTTCTGTTTTGGGGATATTATTTATGCGCATTATATGTTAAGGTCGGTTACCATGTTGAGTAATGAAATCAAATTGAATGTTATGTATCGAGAGAATGATTTTTATATACAGGTTATGTGTATTATTTTTGTGCACGAGATATGTGTACGGTTATTTAAAAATCGCGAGGCAACATACGGGGGAGAAAAGGATACGAATCTACTCTGCCAAGCATTATGAAAAATGGTTTAGTACACGAGATATGTGTACTGTATTTAAATCTTGTGGTCTATCAAAATGATGGATTTTATTGTTTATGATAAACTTATGAACTCACCAACCTTTTGGTTGACACTTTTAAGCATTTTTATTCTCAGGTATTAAAGAAATCTTCCGCTGTGCATTTGCTCATTTTAGGGATATTACTTGGAGTCATTCATGACATATTTCAAAAGACGTTGCATTCGAGTCGTTGAGTTCATCAAGATTATTATTAAGTCAATTATAGTTGGATATATTATGAAATGGTATGCATGACGTCAATTTTCGATGTATAGAAAGATTGTCTTTTAAAAACGAATGCAATGTTTGTAAAATGTAGCATATAGAGGTCAAATACCTCGCAATGAAATCAATTATTGGGAATCGTTTATAATCGGTATGAATTGGTCCTTTCAGTTGGTATCAGAGCGATGGTCTTAGCGAACCAGGTCTTGCATTAGTGTGTCTAACTGATAGTTGTTTAGATGCATTAGTGGGTATGGACTTCGACAATGTCTGCGTGTCAAAAGTTTTGCTTATCATTTCGTGTCAAAAATTATTTGCTTATCATTCTTAGTCTAGACACATCTTACTGCATTGACTGCATGAATAGTGTATAGACAAAATTCATATCTTAGCGTATCTGGTACTGTAAACTTTGTCTGACATATTCCGTAAATTTCTCCGTAATCTACGAAATCTTTTGTTCTATATATATAGATAATCTATGTAATTAGAATACCATTCGATAGCCGAAAATCATTTCATATCAAAAAATCCTTCATTCAATCGAACGAAATGGAACTCGCCACTAGTTCAAGTCCTTCGGATTCCAATATGGAGTTTCACTCGAGCTCTGAAACCAGTGTGACCGAAATGAAACAATCAATCAGCCGTCATCAATTCTGGATGAATTAGGGATGGGTTCGTAGTCGACTTAATCAATGGAGACACGAAGAAGGTGATCCCTTACACCAACCGAATTCACCTCTTGGTGAAGAACCTGAAGCACTTACCGGCTAACCTGTTCGAGACACCATTTTCACCCTCATTTCCCGAATATCTCGCCACGATTATATTCTATCTAAAATTCTAAACCTTATTCATCCACTCGTTCCAACCGAAAATCATCCCAAAATAATAGAAGAAGTCAACGAACTTCGCGCTCGAGTAATCAATTTGGAGAATATGATGCATGACTTGCAGGCATCACAGGCACCACCAGCATCACCGGCACCAATAGTACCTCCAACATCAGCACCGACAGCACCAGTACCACCAACAACAACATCTGCATCACACGCCTCAACATCACAATCTATACCTCGAGCATAATCTTTGTTCTACATCTTATTCTACATCGGTTATCTTCGTTCTACGTAACGTTCTACATCATTTATCTTCGTTTTTCATGACGATTATGTAATCTCTAATGTTTTAGAGATTATGTATTCTAGTTCTAACGATAAATCAAATGAGTTTAATATCATATTAACTCATTAAATCTATATTACATCTGAAGAAAATATATATGTATATATGTTTTCATAAAGATTGTAATTAAAAATTCTTTTGTACAAACCGTTAATGGTGAAAATATTTTAACAAGTAGGTAATACCCGAGGAATATTTAGATTTCACATTAATAAGTTACACTGTACACTCTTCTAATCTGATTCAACAGTCATTTACTATCCTACTTACATCCACAGATATACGAATTCGTTCACCACAGAATAACCATTTTCATTCAATTTTGTAGAGACCCGTCCTAATCCATCCGGACGAAGTCCATATCGATTATAAATGATTCACAACAGTTGAATACATCGCGAGGTACTTGACCTCTATATGATATATTTTACAAACATTGCATTCATTTTTGAAAACACAATCTTTCAATACATCGAAAGTTGACGGCATGCATACCATTTCATAATATATCTAACTATAATTGACTTAATAATAATCTTGATGAACTCAACGACTCGAATGCAACGTCTTTTGAGATATGTCATGAATGACTCCAAGTAATATCTCTAAGATGAGCAAATGCACAGCGGAAGATTTCTTTCATACCTGAGAATAAACATGCTTTAAAGTGTCAACCAAAAGGTTGGTGAGTTCATTAGATTAACATAAATAATCATTTCCATCATTTTAATAGACCATAAGATTTTCATTTCTCATAAATATACATCTCATATCAGGCATTTCGCAAACTGCATAGAGATAAAAAAAATCATTCATATGGTGAACGCTTGATAACCGAACTAACAGGATGCATATAGAATATCTCCATCATTCTGGGACTCTCATCGAACATGATAATCAAAGTACTAAAGCATTCATAACCCGAATGGGACTTGTCAAGGTCCATAGATCTATCTTTAGGATTCGCGTCAATTAAGGGCCATTTCCTTAATTCTTAGGCTACCAAGCTAAAAAGGAGCATATTCGATTTCGATAATCCAACCATAGAATGTAGTTTCGATTACGTGTGTCTATTTCGTAAAGCATTTACAAAAGTAGCGCATGTATTCTCAGTCCCAAAAATATATATTGCCAAAGCATTGAAAAAGGGAGCAAATGAAACTCACCATGCTGTATTTTGTAGTAAAAACACATACGACTATATTGAACAATGCAGGGTTGGCCTCGGATTCACGAACCTATATCATTTGTATATATATTAATACATATACAGGGAATCACATAATTTACTTTATTAATTTATATATTATTTATGTATTTGTAGTTTATATAATTTATATTAAACTCCATTTAAAATATATACATATATTATATCTTAAAGTATATGTTGTATTTACTTATTTTATATATTTTCAAAATAGTTAAAATCTATACATTTAATTATATTAATATATTCATATATATATACATAATCGTTTAGTGTTATATTAATAGTTTGTTATATGTAAGTTTTTATATATAAAAAAATATTAATAGGTTTGTTATATATAGTTACGTGAAATACTAATATAATTATAGTATATGTAATAAGTATATTTTATAAAAACAATATAATGATAGTTTTGATATTATTTGGTTACTAATACACATAATAATAATTTTATTAATAATGGTAATGATAATAACCATAAATACTATTCTTAATGATGCTTATGTTAATAATGATAATAATAATAATATTAATAACTATAAAAATGATACTAATACTAATATTTAAGAAAAGTAATAATAAATTTTATTATTTTTAAACTACTGAAAATAATAACAATAACGTTCCTAGTTATGTAAATAATAATAATAGTTATATTTAGTAACAACCATAATAATATTACTTATAATTATTCTAATAAACATATTACAAGTATTAATAATACTAACAACTAATAATAACAATGCTAACTTTATTAATAATAATGATAATACTAATAATGATAATAATAATAATAGTAATAATGAACTTAATAATAACATTAATAATTATAATCATAATAATAATAATAAAAATATTAATAATAATAATGAAAAACTACCTTAAAAGGTTGTTCTAAAAAGAATGTCCCAAACCAGGCTCGAACCCATAACCCCTCGCTCACCCGCAAACACTATAACCATTGCACTGCCGATCCTTTTTCTGTTTTATTTCAGGATTTTATTTACTTTAAACTGTTTTTCTGTTTCTTCTTCTTCACCACGATATTCAGACTGTGGCTTCACCATTGCAGCGAAACAAAATAACAATTGGACTTCAGCGATTACAAACAACACAGAAATCTTGTTGTGAAAATATTTTGGATTTACAGAATCATGAAAAAAAAAAAATACAGCAGCAGCTTCGTATGAACAAATTGAAAAAAAAAATCGATTTTAATTTCAAGAGTGTTTCATTAATCGTTTTCTTCATGAAAGATACTCTAAATTAAGTTTGTGATGTTTTACAAATGAAATTATACCTCATAGTATTACAGAAAACTCGAATTTGATTTATGTTCATACGTTTGACTTTTTCTTTTTGAAGTTTGACTTCGAAATTCAACATAATTAGAATGAATTAAAAACTGGAAACTTACAGATAGATCAAGTGAACGATTCCTAACACAATTACATCTTTAGATTTTGATGAGGGTTTCGAAATTGAGCTATTGGTAGAAAAATTTATCGCGAACCACAGACACACCCGTTTTCCTAATTTTTCTGTTTAATTTCACTAATTGTAGTTGCTAATTGATGTGTATAATTAATAAGGATTATGTAAAAGTTTAAGGGTTTTTCCTTCAGTTATCCGTATATAATAGATGTGGGAAGGTCTACAATGAATCACGAGCAAACAGAAACAAGAAGAAAGAAACAGAAAAATAATTATAAAAAAAAGAATAAACTGATGCTGATGGAATCATACGCGTTTATATATCTGTACATGTATCTATTATTATATCCGTATATATAACAATAATTATATATGTATTTAAATTTATATTTCAGTATTTTATATATCTCAATACCTATATATGTATTTATATATATATGTAATAGTATTTCACATATGTATATCTATTTACATAAGTCTATATATAATTTGTAAATTTTGTTAATTACAAGTATAAATATATTAATATTACTAATAATAATAAAGTTTTTGATAAAGGATCTAGTAATGCTAATTGATAATGTTAATACTAACAATAATACTAATTTTAATAAATTAATTAATAATAATAATGATAATAATCTTATTAATGATACAATTAATAATACTAGTTATAATAATATTATTAATGATAATAATAACATTAATAATAATAATAATAATAATAATAATAACACAAATCAAATTATATATATATATATATATATATATATATATATATATTTTATTTAAGAAGTAATAATATTACTAATACAAATATTAATATGAATATTAACAATAATAATAATGATGAAATTAATGATAACAATATTAATATATCAATTATATTCAAACTTGTAATTAAATTTAATATAATAATAATATTACATATTATTAGTTATGTAATAATACATTTGAATATTTAATATTTTTATATTAGATATATTACAACATACATATAATATTAATAGAGTACAGAATTCATACATATTTATTTATATATTTATTTTAATAACATTTTATTTATCTTGTATATTACTTTACATATTTAAATCAAATGATTAGATATTATTACTTCAAATTAATATAAACACGTATATATATATTTACACACACACACACACACACACACACACACATATATATATATATATATATATATATATATATATATATATATATATATTTACATTTTTATTTACACACAATTGATCGTGAATCGTCGGGAATAGTCAAAGGGTAATTGGTTACATAAAATAGTTCAAACGTTTTGAATCTTGATTTAATAGACTTTGCTTATCGTGTCGAAATCATATAAAGATCAAGTTTAAATTTGGTCGGAAATTCCCGGGTCATCACAGTACCTAACCGTTAAAGAAATTTCGTCCCGAAATTTGAGTGAGGTCGTCATGGCTAACAATAAATATGTTTTCCTGACGAATATGAGCTGATAAATAGAGTTTTATCATTATTGAATAATATGGATAAAACAATTTGTTTATGTAAAGAGTACGAGTGAAGCTACCACAAAATAGTGAAATGAGTACATGCAGGTTCGTCATAACTGGTGACGTAGTCACAGTTGATTTCCGGAAATCAAGGAATTTAAAGAAAATCTTCGAAATCTAAAAGATTTGATTCTTCGGTGAATAAGGAAATTAAGATCTTTATAATTAAATACGGTTATCTGCCTCGATTACTCTGTCTGATATTTTTTCATTATAAATTAAACTTTTTTTTTTCGTTCCATTATTTTCTCCATTCCTATACTTTCTTTCTTAGTTCATACATCCAAAAGATTGTGAAAATGCTTAATCCAGTTCTAATCCTTGTTCTCATCCTTACTATTACAACAATCATTCTCCTTTTCCAATTTCTACCAAAGGAATCTGCTTTCTTCTACTTTGCCCTTGGGGTTATAGTATTTTTAATTCTCCCATGTCTTTATGTTGCGATAAACATTGATATACACGGTTTGTAATTTATGTGTTATTATCGGGCTTTATATCTCCCCTTATATTTTAATGTCCCTATTTCTGTTTCCTATAATTATTGTCATCCACAGTTAATACTCTCTCCTATTTGCTGTGATTTATACTCCAATTTCTATTTCGGAGCTTTGTCCCTTCGTTTCTTATTCTTGCGATTGGGCATCTCTTGTAATGGTCCAGAATTCGCAGATATAAGTTTTAGAATGAACATTGTTAATGTTCTAAGAAGGGAATGGTAATGGCTCGATCTTGATTTGTTAAATTACCAGAATACCCTGAAAAGGACCGAATCATCAAGAAATATTTTCTTGATATTTTAGAGGTTTAGATAGAATACAAGAGCCGTGTAACATGGCACATGATGATGTTAGAGTCTGTGAATCATCATATCCCATTAGAAACTCAGCATGACTTACTGTAATATAATCACGTTGATCAAGTGTCATTATATTATACTAACTCTTGCTTCAATTTTCAACACTTCTCCAGAATTCATTCATAATTTATATTTAGATGTTACAGAATATTGAAAACTAAAACAGTTTTCAATATGATGTAATACAGATAGCACAAAGAGGTATATAATTTCGAACCAAAATATTTATGAAAATATCCTCAGAAATATCGAAGATATTTATGATGATATTTTGGAAATTTCTAAGTTAGAAGATTGATGAGGAAAAATTTTTCGTAAGATTTTAACATGACTTCAGAGCAGGATATTCTCTAAAGATTTCATCGGATCCAGAATTACCTGGATTCTTTGAATATAGGGTATGGTCCTTATATTTGTCCTTGGTCTCCTTCGTGGTTAGCTCAATTCGTTTTCCAGTCCAAATTTTTATGAGCTTTTCCAACGTACTATTCTCTATCATCAAACTTTCGACGATTAAGGTCGTTTACGGTTATCTACAGTTTCTGCTGCTTCATTCAACTTTTTCAAAGTTCAATGTATTAATTCGTAGGCTGGGTGCTTTTCAAAATTTCAGAATGGAAGGTCATTATTCTAAAAGATAAATGTTATACATATAACTGTTGATGTAGATATGATGTGAGTTTTCAAAGTACTGATTGCTGATTCCTCTACATTTACTGCTACCATATCTGAATCATTGATTATCGATCCGAGGTGATTTCAAGAGAATTATATTTTTAGATGATTAAACGATGACGGTAATATGGTGGAATATAAAAGGTTCCCCGGTAACAATAAAAGAGCATACATATAAATCAAGGTGATAATAAGGTTGTTTCGAACGAAAAGTCGAAGTTGATTTGCTGGAGCTGTGACAAAATTTGCTACTTTGAAAGGAATTACCAAGTTATTTTGGGTAATAATAATACTAAGGGAAATAGTACAACTACGTGTTAAACGTTTACTCAGTTTTTGAGAGTTTTTCAGATGCATAACTAAATGTATCAATCTTTTCTCCCATAGATGAAGTGCGGTTGGTTCATCCTCTCGTTTGAGATGTTCTCAAGAATTATGAAAGGTTTGAACGCAAGTTGTAATCGTCAAGATACAAATGAGGTTTAAGATGAGATCAAGTGGAAAACTTGAAGAATTGTTTAGTTTTATATGTTATAATCAATATTTTAATTCATTTTAATTGTCCAATGTTGGCAGTCCACAGTTGATAGTCCACAGTTAGCAATTCAATAATTAATATATAATATTCGAATTAATTAATAAGTATCGTGACCCGTGTACATGTCTCAGACTCGATCACAACTCAAAGTATATATATTATTGTAGAATCAACCTCAACCCTGTATAGCGAACTCGATCATTACAGCATATAGAGTGTCTATGGTTATTCCAAATAATATATATAGATGCGTCGATATAATATGTCAAAACCTTGTATACGTGTCCCGATATGTAAAGTGCGTAAAAATAAATAACAGAAATTAAATGACGATAAATAAAGTGCGTAAAGTAAATAACAGAAATTAAATGACAATAAATAAATTGCGAGAATGTAAATTGCGATAATTAAATTGCGATAAATAAAATGTAATCAGTTAGCTAGGATCAATTAGTTACGAACAGTTAGCGTGGATTCTTAATAAAATTTCTCATAGTTAATTTGTTTGTTTCTAACAAATTTTATTTTGTCAAATGTTTTCTTCATTATGCCACTTGTTGGATTCTGATAAATCAAAATCCAAATATGAAATTGGATGAATATGGTTATTCTGTGGTGAACGGAATTGTATATCATGGATGTAAGTAGGATAGTAAATGACTGTTGAATCAGATTCGAAGAATGTATAATGTAACTTATTAATATGAAATCTAAATATTCCTTGGGTATTACCTACCCGTTAAAATATTTTCACCATTAACAGTTTGTACGAAAGAATTTTTAATTACAATCTTTATGAAAATATAGTTACATATATATTTTCTTCAGATGTAATCATAGATTTAATGAGTTAATATAATATTAATCTCATTTGATTTACTGTTAGAACTAGAATACATAATCTCTAAAACATTAGAGATTACATAATTGCCATGAAGAACGAAGATAATTGATGTAGAACGATACGTAGAACGATGATTATATTCGAGGTACAGAATGAGATGTTGAGGCATGGATTGTTGATGGTACGGGTGCTGTTATTGATGATACTGTTGATGCCGGTGATGTTTCCGAAGCTGGTATGTTTTGCACCATATTTTCCAAATTGATTACTCGAGCGCGAAGTTCGTTGACTTCTTGTATTACTCCGGGATGATTGTCAGTCGGAACGAGCAAATAAATAAGGTTTAGAATTTTAGATAGAATATAATTGTTGTGAGACATTCGGGTAATGAGGGTGAAAATAGTGTTCCGGACTGGTTCGCTGATAAGTGCTTCATATTCATCGCCAAGAGGTAGATTCGGTTGGTGAAAAGGATCGCCTTCTTCGCGTCTCTACTGATTAAGTCGACTACGAACTCATCAGATGAATTGGGGATGGATGATTGGTTGATTCATTTTGGTGACACTGCTTTCGGAGCTTAGGTGAAACTCCATATCGGAATAGCTGTCGGAATCCGAGGAATTCGAATTGATTAAGGGATTCATCTCGTACGATCAGATGAAAAATTTTCGATAAGAAATAGATTATAGGATGTAGATTAGTACCCTGCAATACATAATTTATATATGCATATATAATACTAAAATCCCATAAGTTACGGAGGAATCTACGAAATCTTTCAGGCAAAGGTAACAATAACAGATACGCTAAGATATGAATTTTGTCTATACACTATTCATGCAATCATTGCAGTATGATGTGTCTAGACTAAGAATGATAAGCTGATGAGTTCCGACTAGAAATGATAAGCAAAACTTTTGACATGCAGACACGGTCAAAGTCCAGACTCACTAATGCATCCTAACGACTATCAACTAGACACACTAATGCAAGACTTGGTTCGCTAAGACCACCGCTCTGATACCAACTGTTGAGACCCGTCCTAATCCATCCGGACGAAGTCCATATCGATTATAAATGATTCACAATAGTTGAATACATCGCTAGGTACTTGACCTCTATATGATACATTTTACAAACATTGCATTCGTTTTTTAAAAGACAATCTTTCAATACATCGAAAGTTGATGGCATGCATACCATTTCATAATATATCTAACTATAATTGACTTAATAATAATCTTGATGAACTCAATGACTCGAATGCAATGTCTTTTGAAATATGTCATGAATGACTCCAAGTAATATCTCTAAGATGAGCAAATGCACAGCGGAAGATTTCTTTCATACCTAAGAATAAACATGCTTTAAAGTGTCAACCAAAAGGTTGGTGAGTTCATTAGTTTAACAAAAATAATCATTTCCATCATTTTAATAGACCACAAGATTTTCATTTCTCATAAATATACATCTCATATCAGGCATTTCGCAAACTGCATAGAGATAAAAAAAATCATTCATATGGTGAACGCTTGATAACCGAACTAACAGGATGCATATAGAATATCCCCATCATTCCGGGACTCTCATCGGACATGATGATCGAAGTACTAAAGCATTCGTAACCCGAATGGGACTTGTCAAGGTCCATAGATCTATCTTTAGGATTCGCGTCAATTAAGGGCCATTTCCCTAATTCTTAGGCTACCAAGCTAAAAAGGGGCATATTCGATTTCAGTAATCCAACCATAGAATGTAGTTTCGATTACTTGTGTCTATTTCGTAAAGCATTTATAAAAGCAGCGCATGTATTCTCAATCCCAAAAATATATATTGCAAAAGCATTGAAAAAGGGAGCAAATGAAACTCACCATACTGTATTTTGTTGTAAAAATATATATGACTATACTGAACAATGCAGGGTTGGCCTCGGATTCATGAACCTATATCATTTGTATATATATTAATACATATACAGGGAATCACATAATTTCCTTTATTAATTTATATATTATTTATGTATTTGTAGTTTATATAATTTATATTAAACTCCATTTAAAATATATACATATATTATATCTTAAAGTATATGTTGTATTTACTTATTTTATATATTTTCAAAATAGTTAAAATCTATACATTTAATTATATTAATATATTCATATATATATACATAATCGTTTAGTGTTATATTAATAGTTTGTTATATGGAAGTTTTTATATATAAAAAAAATATTAATAGGTTTGTTATATATAGTTACGTGAAATACTAATATAATTATAGTATATGTAATAAGTATATTTTATAAAAAAAAAATATAATGATAGTTTTGATATTATTTGGTTACTAATACACATAATAATAATTTTATTAATAATGGTAATGATAATAACCATAAATACTATTCTTAATGATGCTTATGTTAATAATGATAATAATAATATTAATAACTATAAAAATGATACTAATACTAATATTTAAGAAAAATAATAATAAATTTTAATATTTTCAAACTACTAAAAATAATAACAATAACGTTCCTAGTTATGTTAAAAATAATAATAGTTATATTTAGTAACAACCATAATAATATTACTTATAATTATTCTAATAAACATATTACAAGTATTAATAATACTAACAACTAATAATAACAATGCTAACTTTATTAATAATAATGATAATACTAATAATGATAATAATAATAGTAATAATGAACTTAATAATAACATAACAATAATAATTATAATCATAATAATAATAATAAAAATAATAATAATAATAATAATAATAATAATAATAATAATAATAATAATGAAAAAATACCTTAAAAGGTTGTTCTAAAAAGAATGTCCCAAACCAGGCTCGAACCCATAACCCCTCACTCACCCGCAAACACTATAACCATTGCACTGCCGATCCTTTTTCTGTTTTATTTCAGGATTTTATTTACTTTAAACTGTTTTTCTGTTTCTTCTTCTTCACCACGATATGCAGACTGTGGCTTCACCATTGCAGCGAAACAAAATAACAATTGGACTTCAGCGATTACAAACAACACTGAAATCTTGTTGTGAAAATATTTTGGATTTACAGAATCATGGAAAAAAATAAAAAAAATAAAAAAAATAAAAAAAATACAGTAGCAGCTTCGTATGAACAAATTGAAAAAAAATCGATTTTAATTTCAAGAGTGTTTCATTAATTGTTTTCTTCATGAAAGATACTCTAAATTAAGTTTGTGATGTTTTACAAACGAAATTATACCTCATAGTATTATAGAAAACTCTAATTTGATTTATGTTCATACGTTTGACTTTTTCTTTTTGATGTTTGACTTCGAAATTCAACATAATTAGAATGAATTAAAAACTGGAAACTTACAGATAGATCAAGTGAACGATTCCTAACACAATTGCATCTTTAGATTTTGATGAGGGTTTCGAAATTGAGCTATTGGTAGAAAAATTTATCGCGAACCACATACACACCCGTTTTCCAAATTTTTCTATTTAATTTCACTAATTGTAGTTGCTAATTGATGTGTATGATTGATAAGGATTATGTAAAAGTTTAAGGGTTTTTCCTTCAGTTATCTGTATATAATAGATGTGGGAAGGTCTACAATGAATCACGAGCAAACAGAAACAAGAAGAAAGAAACAGAAAAAAAATTCTAAAAAAAAGAATAAACTGATGCTGATGGAATCATACGCGTTTATATATCTGTACATGTATCTATTATTATATTCGTATATATAACAATAATTATATATGTATTTAAATTTATATTTCAGTATTTTATATATCTCAATACCTATATATGTATTTATATATATATGTAATAGTATTTCGTATATGTATATCTATTTACATAAGTCTATATATAATTTGTAAATTTTGTTAATTACAAGTATAAATATATTAATATTACTAATAATAATAAAGTTTTTGATAAAGGATCTAGTAATGCTAATTGATAATGTTAATACTAACAATAATACTAATTTTAATAAATTAATTAATAATAATAATGATAATAATCTTATTAATGATACAATTAATAATACTAGTTATAATAATATTATTAATGATAATAATAACATTAATAATAATAATAACACAACTCAAATTATATATATATATATATATATATATATATATATATATATATATATATATATATATATATTATTTAAGAAGTAATAATATTACTAATACAAATATTAATATGAATATTAATAATAATAATAATAAGGATGAAATTAATGATAACAATATTAATATATCAATTATATTCAAACTTGTAATTAAATTTAATATAATAATAATATTACATATTATTAGTTATGTAATAATACATTTGAATATTTAATATTTTTATATTAGATATATTACAACATACATATAATATTAATTGAGTACAGAATTCATACATATATATTTATATATTTATTTTAATAACATTTTATTTATCTTGTATATTACTTTACATATTTAAATCAAATGATTAGATAGTATTACTTCAAATTAATATAAACACGTATATATATATTTACATATATATATATATATATATATATATATATATATATATATATATATATATATATATATATATATATATATATATATATATTTTTACATATTTATTTACACACAATTGATCTTGAATCGTCGGGAATAGTCAAAGGGTAATTGGGTACATAAAATAGTTCAAAAGTTTTGAATCTCGATTTAAAGACTTTACTTAACGTGTCGAAATCATATAAAGATCAAGTTTAAATTTGGTCGGAAATTCCCGGGTCATCACAAATTTCATATTTGGATTTTGACTTATCAGAATCCAACAAGTGGCATAATGAAGAAAACATTTGATAAAATAAAATTTGTTAGAAACAAACAAATTAACTATGAGAAATTTTTTTAAGAAATCACGCTAACAAAATCCTAGCTAACTGTTAATTCCTTATTACATTTTATATATTGCAATTTATTTTTTTGCAATTTATTTATCGCAATTTTAATTCTCGCAATTTTATTTATCGTCATTTAATATCTGTTATTTATTTTACGCACTTTAAATATCATCGTATAAATCGGGACACATATACAATGTTTTGACATATCATATTGACGTCATCTATATATATTATTTGGAATAATCGTAAGTCACTTTATATCGCGGTAATGTTCGAGTTAGCATATAAAGGGTCGAGGTTAATTCTAAATAATATATATACTTTGAGTTATGATCGAGTCTGAGACTTGTATACAATGGGTCATGACACGTATTAATTAATTCGAATATAATATATTAAACTATATATACTACTAACTGTGGACTACTAACTGTAAACTACTAACATTGGACAATTAAAATGAATTAAAATATTGATTATAACATATGAAACTAAAAATTTCTTCAAGTTTGCCACTTGATTTCATCTTAAACCTCATTTGTATCTTGACGATTACAATTTGCGTTTAAAGCTTTCATGATTCTTAAAAACACCTCAATCGAGAGATGAACCAACCACACTTCATCTACGGAAAGAAAGATTTATGCATATAGTTATGCACCTGAAAAACTCTCGGAACCTGAGTAAACGTTTAACACGTAGCTGTGCTAATTCCTTTAGTGTTATTATTACCAAAAATAACCTTGCAATCTCTTTCCAAATTAGCAAAATCTGTCACAGCTCCAGCAAGTCAACTTTGACTTTTCATTCAGATTACCCTTATAATAACTTTAATATAAGTTACCTTTCATCGTCATCATCGGGGAACCGTTTATATTCCACCACATTAGCAGTAAACTTACCAGCAACTTCATTACTCATTGGCTTAAGTCTCTCCAAAGAACCATTATATTTGTTTGTTAAAATCTATTCATATACTCATCCACATCTTAACGAGAATTACCACATCAATTACCAGGAATTAGCAATCAGTATTTTGAAATCTCACAGCATGTCTACATCAACAGTTATATGTATACATATAACCTTTATCTCTTAGAATTATGACCTTCCATTCTGAAATTCTGAAAAACACCCAGTCTACAAATCAATACTCTGAGTTTTGAAAAGTTGAACGAAGCAACAAAAACTGTAAACGACCTCAACAGCTAAAATTTTGATGATAACGAAGGATACGTTGGAAAAGCTCAAAAGGAAACTTGGTATTGAAAAACGAATTGAGCAAACTATGTGTGACGATCGCTCCAAATCCATATGGACGAACACATCATTCATTGATTTCATTGCGAGGTATTTGACCTCTATATGATACGTTTTGTAAACATTGCATTCTTTTGAAAAGGCACACCATAAATGAATATTTAAATCAAAGGTTATCGACATCTGATGATTTCTACATATAGACAATCACCATAAATAATAGTTTACAACAGTACTTCCGTTGACAATGCAGTCAAAATAAGATACATGGTGATGATTTGGTGAATGCAACGTTTCCTTGAAAAATATGTCATGTAAGACTCCATGCACATAGCTTGTCTAACATCTAAGCAAACAGCGGAAGACTTCTAGGAAACCTGAGAATAAACATGCTAACAAGTGTCAACACAAAGGTTGGTGAGTTCATAGTTTTAATGTTTCGTATAATCTGTATATAAAGGTGGATCACAAGATTTCAGTTGTTTCATCCGAAACGTTTATCAAAATATTCTACAAAATTGAGCACCCTGATAACTAAACTTAACGTATATATAATTTGTACCCTTTGTATAATCATCTTAATAATACACGCAAACCAACGTGCACGCTTATCAAATAGCATACGTCCGTTAAAAGGCTAGCGCTCTAGCTCGGACAGGGATATCAAGCCCTATGGATCCATATACTACTACTCGCGCCCACCAGTTCTTAAAACTGGCAGTTACTAGTTACCAAAGCTAAGGGATTTTCGGTTCAAACTCAGTGTAGAATTTAGTATGTACTTGTATCCATTGCGTTTAAAAACAAAGTGCATGTATTCTCAGCCCAAAAATATAGATTGCAAAAGCAATTAAAAAGGGAGCAAATGAAACTCACCTTAGCAACATATAAAGTCGTTCACCAAAATGTGATCGAAACACGGATTACCAAATAACCGTAGATTTCAACGTATCAATATTGAGATTCAATATTGTAGGAAAGTACGTAGACACAACGGAGATGATAAACACTAGGTTTGATTCACAAATATACCCCCGAACATTACCCATAATCTCCTTGGCAATAACCCATAATTTCCTTAGCTCTATCCCACTCGTAAAACTCATTTTTAAAATGACACACTCATGACTTAGTCGTAGTATTTTATGTATAATAATACTACTAATAATAAGATTAATAATAATAATAATTAATCTTAATAGTAATAATAATAATAATAATAATAATGATAATAATAATAATAATAATAATAATAATAATAATAATAATAATAATAATAATAATAATAATATAAATGTAAGATGTATCGTGTATGTGTATGTGTGTTCTTCAAACTGCCAAAATGATCGAGCTTTTATAATGTGGCCTGAAAATCCCTGCCATGCAATCGCATGGATGTTGTGAGGGGACTCCATGCGATCGCATGGACCCCTTTTCCAGCTCACATATGATTTTGTAATTTAGCTTGTCGACGTAATTAAATATTAATATATATATAATATATATTTAATTTATATAATTAATTATATATTATATTAAATTTACGTGCATAGTTGACCTGTAATTTTCGTTCCGATAAGTTGTACGTTGTCACTCGACTTATGTCCCAGTTCTGGTTTTTCTAATGTCCCTTCGTACGCTGAGAAAACTTGTACATTACATTTTGGGACACGTACCTTAGTCAAAATATAGCCTTAAATAATCCCTAAATTATATCACTCAAAATATAACTTATACATTTGAGTGTTTTAGTTATTTACTTCTATAAATCAGCGTCTCGCTATTTGTTAAAATACATTTTAAAATAGTGTTTACTGTAGCAAAGTTACTGTAGCAAGTCAATTTTTACTGTAGCAATTCACTGTAGCAAAGTCAATTTCACTGTAGCAAATAGTGATTTTCAAAAACACTGTAGCAATTTGGATACTGTAGCAATTTGAAAATACTGTAGTAAATTAGTGTTTTACTGGTTCATCTTAAACGCTTTATTTAACTTATCTGAATATCAATCGAATCAATAAACGAATGTTACTATCGTTTACTAAATAACTTGAAATTATATATATGTATATATCTTTTTAATATACATAAATCAGTTTTTAAATACACATTGGAAGTTATTTATAAATAAATTATAATAATAAATATTTCAACTTATCATATATATTCAAATAGATATTTAAACCAATAAGTTTAATGTACGGTATCAAACAATTAATACATTGTTACCTTTTCAAGTTATAGAATATATGTATCTATTTACATATAATTGTTCGCGAATCATCGAAAACAACCGAAGGGTATTTAAATATATAAAAGTAGTTCAAAAATTTTGAGATTCAGTTTTACAGACTTTGCTTATCGTGTCGGAAATGTTAATCATACAGAGATTAAGTTTAAATTTGGTCAGAAATTTTCGGGTCATCACACTATGAAGGAGGCTGTGGACAAATCACAAAGACTAAACCTGCCTTCAAAGAATCCAAATGATTCAGTATCTGCTGAAGTCATTAACGAATACCTTGCTCCTGACCCTTCACTTTTACGGACAAATCTTCACCATTATCCATCGATATTAGAAATTCTAAGATATCATCATATCTTTCGTTATAAATATCCTCGATATTTTTGAAGATATTTTCATAACTATTCTTACCTGAAATTATTTATCTCTTCGCGATATCAGTGTTATGTCAGAAAGGAAATTGTTTTAGTTTCTAAATTCTAAAAAATTCAAACTTAAAATATGAATGTTATTGAAGTAGTGTTGGGAACTGAAGCATGAGTTAATATAATATAATGACACTTGATCAACGTGATTATATTATAGTAAGTCATGCTGAGTTTCTAATGGAATGTGATGATTCACAGATCATAACATCATCATGTGCCATGTTACACGACACTTACATTTTACCTAATCTCCAAACATATCGAGAACATATCTTCCTGATAGTTCCATCTTTTCTCTTAAACTCTGGAAATTTAACCAATCAAGATCGTGCTATTACTGTTTCTTTCTTAGAACATTAGTCATGTTCATTCGAAACTCCATACCTATGAATTCTGGACCATTACTTGCGGAGAGAAAACAAAAGGATGGAACTCCAAAATATAAAGGAAATGAAGAGGGTGGATTTATAGTGAAATATCCGACAGAAGAATCAATATAGATTATTGTATTTAACCAAAGAGGATCCTAATTTCCTTAATCACCGAAGAATCAAATCTTATTATGAAGATTTTCCCTAAATTATTTGAATTCCGGAAATCAACCATAACTATGTCATCAGTTAAGACAAACCTGCATTTACTCATTTTATTCTTTTGTGATAACTTCACTCGTACTCTTCACCTAAATGAATTGTTTTATCCATATTACTCAATGATGATAAAACTCTATTTATCAACTCATTTTAGTCATGAAAAAAATTTTATTGTTAGCCATGACGACCTCGATCAAATTTCGAGGACGAAATTTCTTTAACGGGTAGGTACTGTGACGACCCGGAAATTTTTGACCAAATTTAAACTTAATCTTTATATGGTTTCTACATGATAAGCAAAGTCTATTAAATTGAATTTCAAAATTTTTGAATTAGTTTATGAAATCATTTACCCTTCGACTGTTCTCGATGATTCACGAACAATTAATTGTAAATAGATATATATATGTGTGTGTGTGTATATATATATATATATATATATATATATATATATATATATATATATATATATATATATATATATATATATATATTTGAAATATTATATGTTGATGTTATTAAAAATTAATTATGTTAAATAAAATAAAAATATGATATTATGATTTAAAACACATCTATATAAATAAAGTATTTTAAATATATATTTTGTGATTTCAAATCTATTTAGTAAACGACAGTAACACTCAAGTGTCATTCAATCGATAGTAAGTAAATCAAATTCAAACTCATATAATTTTGAAAATAAACGGTGATTCGAAAATGAGTGATTTTAACTATAGGCTTATTAGAAATGTATTTAAGATCTAATCATTAAATTTTAACACTTTTAATATTTTAGATGGGAGCGGGCGTGGACAGTGAGTTAATTTTTGTTTAATAATTTTAAATAGTTAATGATCGAATTTTATACCATAATGACCAAAATAAATAAATATAGTTAATTTAAAAATTTGGGATTTTTCTAGAGACTTTTATCCGTCACTGATTAACAACGGAGCACGGAGTCCAGTCCGTGAAAAGTGTCAGCTGGATATTTCCAACCACTTGTCACGGATGAAAACTAAGTGATTTAAATTAAAAAGTTTACTGTTTTCATTTCTTGTCTCATTTCTCAATTTCAAATGAATATATATCTATACACATAACTACACCCATATAGATTAACACACACTACACATATATTCATCCTTCTACTTTCTGCAATTCCCATATTCTCTTTTGTGAGTTTATTTAAACTCTACATTCTTATTTATGCCTAATACAAAAGAAACCCATAACCCGATACTTGTTTGTTGCTCGACTCTTCTATTTTTGCTTTCGGATAATAACACAACGAACATAAACCATCACCAAACCCACTTCCATCACCACCTTCTTCGTTGAGCCACCACTACAACCACCATTATAGCCACCGCCACCTACACCTTATACCACCTTGTAAACCACAATGAAAACCCACCATCTCCATCACCATACAACCATAGAAACCAACTTGGTTCTTGTTTCTGTTGTTGACGTAAGAAACACAACACCACCCTGGTAATCACCATTATATCGGCAATCACCATCGAATCACCTATCTTCAAAAATTTTTTGGTTTTGCAAACCATCTCTTATTTCTCTTCTATATATTTTCTGTTTCTAATAGACATCCTTTAGACCACCTTGCAACCCCAAATAAACCACCATAATCGATGTTCCTGCCTTTTGTTTCTTTTTTTTTCTTTGTTTCAATCGGTTATAATTACCAAACCTTGATTAAATATTTCGCTGTTGCTGCATATTTTTTTTTATGGTTCATACAAAGATTCGATGGATGAGTGATGATGTTGAGTAGATAAATTGGTTACTAGCGATGTATTATGATAATAAGTTTGTTACAAGGTTACGAAGATAAATATGATGATCGTGAGGATGAGTGATGACAACGATGATGTTATTGACGATGATGATGAAAGGAGGATAAATGGATGATGATTTTATGTCATAAATAATAATGATAACAATGATGATAATGATATAATGCTATATGATCTTTTTCCGTTTTTGTAAAAAATTCAAGATAGGGATGAATAGTTCTGGGTCTTGTTTGTGAAGAAGAAGATGAAAACAGTTAATGGTTAAATAAATATTAAGTACAATATATTTCAGAAAAACAAGACAGAGCAAACGGTTAGGGGCATGTGTGTTAAAGCGAGAGGACCAGGGTTCGATTCTAGGCTGGAACATTTTTTTTTCTTTTAACAATAAATCTGTTTGGGCTACTAATTGGGCTCCAGTTAATATGTTGGGCTGAAACAAGGTAACTAAAAGGCTTATATATAATCGGGTGCAAATTAAAAAAAAAATCAAAATAGAGGGATGGTTTAGAGGCGTGTTGGTTATCCAGGAGTTCGCACCCGGGCCGAGGCATTTTTTTTAGAAAAAGCTTTTAAGGTAGTAATCACTTCTACTACTATTATTATTATTATTATTATTATTATTATTATTATTATTATTATTATTATTATTATTATTATTATTATTATTATTATTATTATTATTACTATTATTATTATTATTATTATTATTGTTGATGATATTATTGTTATATTAATTATTGATATTAATATCATCATTTTTATTATTATCATTAATATAGTTTACGTTATTATCATTAAAATAAGTATTATGAGTATTATTTAAAAACAATTATCTTTATTATCATTTTTACAAAAATTATCATTTTTATTATTATTATTAAAATTATTATTATTATTATAATTTCTATTAAAAGTATCATTATAACTAAAATTATCGAGTTATCATTTTTATTAAACCTATCATTTTTATCAAAATTTAACATTACTAGTAAAGTTATTATCTTTATCCTTATTAAAATTTACATTTTTATTATTATTATTATTACTATTATTACTATTATTACTATTATTATTATTATTATTATTATTATTATTATTATTATTATTATTATTATTATTATTATTATTATTATTATTACTACTACTACTACTACTACTACTAGTATTATTATTATTATTATTATTATTTTTATTATTATTATTATTATTATTATTATTATTATTATCATTATAACTATATTATTATTATTATCAATACTACTATTAATATTATTATCAATATGACTATAAAAAAAATTAGCCATATAAAAATATACTTAACAAAACTATATTAATATATTTATTTCTTTAAAGTATACAAAATAAATACATTTAATTAAGTTACTAATGAAACACCTAATCTACTAAGATAACATTTATAATATATAAATCTAATATATAAATCTGTTCGATTACAACTAGAGGTGTTAATATATATACTTGATATAGGTTCGTGAATCCGAGGCCAACCCTGCATTGTTCAGTTCCGTCGTATGAATATTTTTACTACAAAATACAGTATTGTGAGTTCATTTGCTCCCTTTTACTCTTTACATTTTTGGGACTGAGAATACATGCGCTGTTTTTATAACTGCTTTATTAATACTTTTGAAATATATTTTGAACTGAGAATACATGAAATGCTTTTATAAATGTTTGACGAGATAGACACAAGCAAAACATTCCTCGAATGAATTATTATGTAGACAGAAATTCTGTAGATTATTATTGAATTAATTAGACGTGATAATTGCCACTAATTGTTGTGAATATTTTTCCCCTGATTATTATTGCTTGGTAACCTAAGAATTAGAAACAGGTATGGCCCTAATTCACGCAAATCCTAAAGGTAGCTACCGGGTTTAACACCTCCACCCAGAATGTTCACTAGACGGAAGAGCTAGTGGGCGTAGTGTTTAGTACTTCGAAGTTTATATATTATACAGACGAGATGTTCTGTTTTGGGGATATTATTTATGCGCATTATATGTTAAGGTCGGTTACCATGTTGAGCAATGAAATCAAATTGAATGTTATGTATCGAGAGAATGATTTTTATACACAGGTTATGTGTATTATTTTTGTGCACGAGATATGTGTACGGTTATTTAAAAATCGCGAGGCAACCAACGGGGGAGAAAAGGATACGAACCTACTCTGCCAAGCATTATGAAAAATGATTTAGTACACGAGATATGTGTACTGTATTTAACTCTTGTGGTCTATCAAAATGATGGATTTTATTATTTATGATAAACTTATGAACTCACCAACCTTTTGATTGACACTTTTAAGCATGTTTATTCTCAGGTATGAAAGAAATCTTCCGCTGTGCATTTGCTCATTTTAGGAATATTACTTGGAGTCATTCATGACATATTTCAAAAGACGTTGCATTCGAGTCGTTGAGTTCATCAAGATTATTATTAAGTCAATTATAGTTGGATATATTATGAAATGGTATGCATGCCGTCAACTTTCGTTGTAAAGAAAGATTGTCTTTTAGAAACGAATGCAATGTTTGTAAAATGTAGCATATAGAGGTCAAATACCTCGCAATGAAATCAACTATTGGGAATCATTTATAATCGGTATGAACGGGTCCTTTCAGTTGGTATCAGAGCGGTGATCTTAGCGAACCAGGTCTTGCATTAGTGTGTCTAACTGATAGTTGTTTAGATGCATTAGTGGGTCTGGACTTCGACCGTGTCTGCATGTCAAAAGTTTTTCTTATCATTTCGTGTCGAAAATTATTTGCTTATCATTCTTAGTCTAGACACATCTTACTGCATTGACTGCATGAATAGTGTATACACAAAATTCATATTTTAGCGTATCTGTTACTGTAAACTTTGCCTGACATATTCCGTAAATTCCTCCGTAATCTACGAAATTTTTTGTTCTATATATATATATATATATATATATATATATATATATATATATATATATATATATATATATATATATATATATATATATATATATATATATATATATATATATATATATATATATATATATATATTCTATGTAATTAGAATACCATTCGATAGCCGAAAATCATTTCATATCGAAAAATCCTTCATTCAATCGAACGAAATGGAATTCGCCACTAGTTCAAGTGTAACACCCGCGTTTTGGGTCTAGATGAAATGACCATTGTACCTTGGGAAATGGCGTAATTAGTGATTTTTATAATTATATGTTTATAATTATTTGGTTGTTTAGTTGAGACCAGTTTGTGACAAGGGTAACAGAATAGGTTCGTTTGTTTAATTTGGACTCCGTTAGGGCAGTCAAATTAAGTACGAAAGATATCATATAACTGGTAAATACCCGTGTGTTATGGGGTATGGTTTTATAACCCAATATAAATAGCTTGAATCTGGATTATTCCATCATTTTCCCCAAATTAGAAATATTACTCCCGTACCTAACTCCTTCACTCTTGAAATCCTAATTGATCTAAACTTGAAATTCGATTAAGAGACTTTAGAGACTGATTTCTAGCATCATTGTGAGCATCATCTCAGGTTTGTCTTGTTAAATCCATGCTTTGATTGTTAGAAATTGGGTTTTTGTGTTCTTGAATAAAAAGTGTGAATATGAGCTTGAATCTTCATGAAATATGTTTATTATGCTTAATTGATGTTAGAAATAGGTTGTATATATGTTTAGTAACTTTCTTGTGCTTAAAATTTGGTCAAAAACACTTAGAAATCGAGTTTTTGGGGAAGAAATCACAAAATCAGTGAAATTGGTTCGAAACCCAGTTTGCTACAGTACCCGAGTTGCTACAGTACCCCCGAGTTGCTACAGTACCGAGTTGCTACAGTGTCACTATTTGCTACAGTGTCACTATTTGCTACAGTTTCACGATTTGCTACAGTACCCGAGTTGCTACAGTATCCGAGTTGCTACAGTGTCACTATTTGCTACAGTGTCACTATTTGCTACAGTACCTTTTATGAAATTGAGACGGGCGTAACTTTCAAAACGTAACTCCGTTTTTGATGAATAAACTATCGTTAGAATTGTAATAAAGAATACTTTTCAATGGTGAACTTTTAAGAAACTAGATCAAACTGTTTTTGGGTCGGAAAAGGAGTTTTAGTGTGTATGTCGTATTTTGCACGCACCTGTATGCCATTATTGAATGGAGTCATGATGTAGACTTATAAAATTATGAATATATGGTGTTATGACCTAGTTTATAGTATGATTTGATTATACTATTGATTGAGATATGTATATTGACTTCGTTGTGTTGTTCTCAGGTGATAAGAACAAGGAAGAAGCTCAGAAGTAAGATAACTGAGCTGTAGCTGGTAATCGGTGAGTGGGATTATCTCCGGGTGTAGTATAGAGTAGCAAGTTGTGCTACTATGTTATACTATTATAGTTGCTATGCTTAGTAGATATGTTGTAATAATGATCATCGTAGAGTTGCCATGCTAGTCGTAGGAACAGTTGTTCGTAGTGGTAGTTGCATAACAGTTGTGTGCACAAGTTGTAGTTGCCTGTTGGAACCTATTGTTGTTAGGTTCAGCTCAGAGAGGTCAACCTTGTTGTGGTTGGGTCCAGTTGGCTACTGTTTGTTGAGTATAGTGCTGAATGACGCATCACCTGCGTGTGGATTTACTATACTGGGGATTCAGTAGTAAGGACTTTCGGTAGACGCTAGACTGATCAGCTAGTGGTAGTGTGCTCGTACAAGCCGCCGAGTCTCTAGTTGGAGCATAGTTGCTAGTTGATTGTTGCCAGTTGATAGTTGCTAGTTATTAGTTGTCAGTTGCCTGTTATGGATTGTTGTAGTTGCTGTAGTTGTACAAGTTGGTACTGTATGCTAGATCTGTTAGATGATTCCAATCACTTAGCCTCGTGCTAACCCCCCTCACCTCCTCCCTTGCAGGTTTTTGATCTTAGTGCTGGTAGGGACGGGAGTTGGGTTGACGATATGTTTGACAAGACGAACTCTGATGTCTTAACTTTTATAAATATGTAACTAGTTGTTTAACGTAACACCGGTTGTTTGTAATAAGTAACTAGCTAATGATTTGTGATAATCATGTTCGTAATTAACTAAGGGTATTTATGTGAATTAAGACTTCCGCTGTGATTTAAAAAAAAAGCAGGGTGTTACAACTTGGTATCAGAGCATAGGTTTGGCCACATGTACATTGTGTTGAATGTCATGTTCCCAAACCTTGTGTTGTGTCAAACATATATGAGGGAACGGGTTAAGTGAATGTAGGGATTACATGTGTTAGTTGATAGGTACTAACCTGTTTTCCACTAAGAGTTTGTGTGAGATGTTGTGGTAGTGCAGATATGGCAGATAATACAGGAAACGCAACTGGTCCGTCATCCCCCGGAACATTCAGAGCCCCAGATGAAGACGGATATGTGTCAGAAGAGGATCCGCAGGAACAAATTTTAGATTTGCAAAGTAAGTTAAAGGAAGCACGTGATCGAATAAGGGAATTAGAACAACGTCAGGTAACCGTGAATCCAAGTGGTAGTGTACCGAATCAGACGATTAGTGGGTATCCGGTGCAGTCAAATAATTATCAGCAAATTGGAAGTGCTTTCCAACAACAGCAATGGTTACCACCTCAATATCAGTTTCCTCAACAGTATCAGATGTCACCTCAGTTTAATTAACAGTTCCTAAATCAGATGTCGGGTCTGTATCAGACGCCGATGTTTCAACAACCAAAGAAATGTACCTTCAAACAGTTTCTGAATTGTAATCCACCAGAGTACTCAGGAAGTTCTAACCCAACGGTAACACTTAACTGGTTAAGAGAGATAAAAAAGGTTTTTGAGGCATGTCAGTGTGAACTAGAATTGCAGGTTATTTATGTTAGTCGTATGCTGAAGAATAGGGCAATGGTTTGGTGGGATACGGTTATTTCTAGTATACCAAAAGAGCAAGTAAACATGATTACTTGGGAACAATTTTATAGTAAAGTTTGTGAGCAGTATTGTTCGTCTTATGACCTCAATCGAATTAAGACGGAATTTATGGCGATGAAAATGACACCTCAGATGACGATATATGAGGTGATTGAGCAGTATATGGATAAATTAAGGTTTGTGCAACAGTGGGTTCCAGATGAGCAGTCCAGAATTCAGCACTTTGTTAACATAATTTTACCAGAGTACAGAACAATGGTTAGGATGGCGATGACGTTATCGCAAGCGTTTGTTATGGCCAAGATGGTAGAGGATGATGTCAGAGCAGCAAGGAATAGAATAGTAGGTTATGAGATGTCACAACAAGATCAGGTGATCAGTCATTCGGACTCTAGGTCAAAGAAGTCTATTAAGTTGAAACATAAGAGTGGGTCAGAACAGAGTGGGTCAGCATCAAGTCAGAATTCTTGGTGTTATAGTTGCAGATCATCTCATAGTGGTCCTTGTTCGGATTCAACCAAAAGATGTTTGAGATGTGGTATTGTGGGACACGAGATTCGGATGTGTTCATTCCAAGAGGATGTATGTTGGAGATGTCATCAAGTGGGGCATAGGTCAGCTCAGTGTCCGTATGTAAGAGGATCGAGTTCTGGGGCGGGGCCAGGAGCGCAGTCGGGATCAGTAGGTGGATCTTCTGGTTCTCCAGTTGGGCAGAAAAAAAGAATCCACCTACAGAAACAGCAAGAGCTTATCAGATGGTTGCAGATGCAGATGTTGAATATGATGTGAATACAGGTATGCTTCAAAATCCTCGTATTGTTTAGTTATATACATGTATATGATTGGGTGTATATATATGTGTGGTAGATTAGTAGATCTTGATAGTAGTGTAAGATTTATTTTGTTGCATTATGTTGTTTATGTTTTGGTTGCGACCCTTCTGTGCCATGTGGGGTAAGGGTGACCCTTAGGTTGACTTTTTGGGATTGAGAACCGTGACTTGGATAGAGATGCGTTGATTATGTTTGTGTAGTGGACTTTTGGATGACATGAAGTTGTTGGATAGTGGCATGAGTATGATTGTTATGACGGTATTTCCTAAGCTTGTTGGATGTATGATCTGGTTGATAGATTATATTTGGATGATTGATAGACAAGGTTTGAGTAACTATGATTGGACAGATGTTGTGATTGATTAGTCATAAAGTAGTTAAATTAATTACCGATGCTTATTGAGGAAATTGATTGGACATAAGTTAGTGAATGAGACAAGTAGAATTTTTCCGTTACGAGCTACTCAGAATGAAAGTATGATTTAGGATAATATGCTTGTGTCTGGCCAATAGAAGTATATTGTGATAAATCATACGGAATTTCTGGGAAGTTGAAGGAAAATTAGGCGGCCTGTGCTATATTGGATTGTGATGTGACTGGATATGAGACGAATAACCTGTGAAGTTCTGTTGACTTACGAGACAATTTCGTGGACCTATGTATAGATTTTAGCATGATGACTAATTCTATTGCCTAAGCTTTGGATAATTGGGAAAAGTGGACTGTATAAAGAGTTGAATTGGATGACAGATCTTGAAATTTATGATACGGAATGGCGAAGAAACACGAATTTGACTCTGATTATTTGACTTGATAGTGTAATTTGTGGGCTTAAGTGGATTAACGGACGTTGATCGATGAAGATTGTGACAAGTTATTTGGTATTGGGAGTGTATCAGGAATCTCATTTCCTATGCAATTGTGGTAGATATTGTTGATATCGGGGATAAGATCGATAAAGTTAACCGTGTGTTTTGGCGGTGCGAGTAACAATTTTTGGGTTTGTTGACCATAGTTGACCCGATTCCGAGGACGGAATCTCTTTTAAGGAGGGTAGATTTGTAACACCCGCGTTTTGGGTCTAGATGAAATGACCATTGTACCCTGGGAAATGGCGTAATTAGTGATTTTTATAATTATATGTTTATAATTATTTGGTTTTTTAGTTTAGACCAGTTTGTGACAAGGGTAACAGAATAGGTTCGTTTGTTTAATTTGGACTCCGTTAGGGCAGTCAAATTAAGTACGAAAGATATCAGATAACTGGTAAATACCCGTGTGTTATGGGGTATAGTTTTATAACCCAATATAAATAGCTTGAATCTGGATTATTCCATAATTTTCCCCAAATTAGAAATATTACTCCCGATAACTGGTAAATACGAATCTGGATTAAGAGACTTTAGAGACTGATTTCTAGCATCATTGTGAGCATCATCTCAGGTTTGTCTTGTTGAATCCATGCTTTCATTGTTAGAAATTGGGTTTTTGTGTTCTTGAATAAAAAGTGTGAATATGAGCTTGAATCTTCATGAAATATGTTTATTATGCTTAATTGATGTTAGAAATAGGTTGTATATATGTTTAGTAACTTTCTTGTGCTTAAAATTTGGTCAAAAACACTTAGAAATCGCGTTTTTGGGGAAGAAATCACAAAATCAGCGAAATTGGTTCGAAACCCAGTTTGCTACAGTACCCGAGTTGCTACAGTACCCCCGAGTTGCTACAGTACCGAGTTGCTACAGTGTCTCTATTTGCTACAGTGTCACTATTTACTACATTGTCACTATTTGCTACGGTACCGAGTTGCTACAGTACCGAGTTGCTACAGTACCGAGTTGCTACAGTGTCACTATTTGCTACAGTGTCACTATTTGCTACAGTACCTTTTATGAAATTGAAACGGGCATAACTTTCAAAATGTAACTCCGTTTTTGATGAATAAACTATTGTTAGAATTGTAATAAAGAATACTTTTCAATGGTGAACTTTTAAGAAACTAGATCAAACTATTTTTTGGTCGAAAAAGGAGTTTTAGTGTGTATGTTGTGTTTTGCACGCACCTGTAAGCCATTATTGAATGGAGTCATGATGTAGACTCATAAAATTATGAATATATGGTGTTATGACCTAGTTTATAGTATGATTTGATTATACTATTGATTGAGATATGTATATTGACTTCGTTGTGTTGTTCTCAGGTGATAAGAACAAGGAAGAAGCTCAAAAGTAAGATAACTGAGCTGTAGCTGGTAATCGGTGAGTGGGATTATCTCCGGGTATAGTATAGAGTAGCAAGTTGTGCTACTATGTTATACTGTTATAGTTGCTATGCTTAGTAGATATGTTGTAATAATGATCATCGTAGAGTTGCCATGCTAGTCGTAGGAACAGTTGTTCGTAGTGGTAGTTGCTTAACAGTTGTGTGCACAAGTTGTAGTTGCCTGTTGGAACCTATTGTTGTTATGTTCAGCTCAGAGAGGTCAACCTTGTTGTGGTTGGGTCCAGTTGGCTACTGTTTGTTGAGTATAGTGCTGAATGACGCATCACCTGCGTGTGGATTTACTATAATGGGGATTCAGTAGTAAGGACTTTCGGTAGATGCTAGACTGATCAGCTAGTGGTCGTGTGCTCGTACAAGCCGCCGAGTCTCTAGTTGGAGCATAGTTGCTAGTTGATTGTTGCCAGTTGATAGTTGCTAGTTATTAGTTGTCAGTTGCCTGTTATGGATTGTTGTAGTTGCTGTAGTTGTACAAGTTGGTACTGTATGCTAGATCTGTTAGATGATTCCATTCACTTAGCCTCGTGCTAACCCCCCCTCACCTCCTCCCTTGCAGGTTTTCGATCTTAGTGCTGGTAGGGACGGGAGTTGGGTTGACGATATGTTTGACAAGACGAACTCTGATGTCTTAACTTTTATAAATATGTAACTAGTTGTTTAACGTAACACCGGTTGTTTGTAATAAGTAACTAGCTAATGATTTGTGATAATCATGTTCGTAATTAACTAAGGGTATTTATGTGAATTAAGACTTCCGCTGTGATTTAAAAAAAAAAGCAGGGTGTTACATCAAGTCCTTCGGATTCCAATATGGAGTTTCACCCGAGCTCCGAAACCAGTGTGACCGAAATGAAACAATCAATCAGCCATCATCAATTCTGGATGAATTAGGGATGGGTTCGTAGTCGACATAATCAATGCATACGCGAAGAAGGCGATCCCTTACACCAACCGATTTCACCTCTTGGCAAAGAACCTGAAGCACTTACCGGCTAACCTATTCGAGACACCATTTTCACCCTCATTTCCCGAATATCTCGCCATGATTGTATTCTATCTAAAATTCTAAACCTTATTCATCCACTCGTTCAGACCGACAATCATCCCAGAATAATAGAAGAAGTCAACGAACTTCGCGCTCGAGTAATCAATTTGGAGAATATGATGCACGACTTAAAAGCTTCACAGGCACCACCAGCATCACCGGCACCAACAGTACCTCCAACATCAGCACCGACAGCACCAGTACCACCAACAACAACATCTGCATCACACGCTTCAACATCATAATCTATACCTCGAGCATAATATGTGTTCTACATCTTGTTCTACATCGGTTATCTTCATTCTACATAACGTTCTACATCATTTATCTTCGTTCTTCATGACGATTATGTAATCTCTAATGTTTTAGAGATTATGTATTCTAGTTCTAACGGTAAATTAAATGAGTTTAATATCATATTAACTCATTAAATGTATATTACATCTGAAGAAAATATACATGTATATATGTTTTCACAAAGATTGTAATTAAAAATTCTTTTGTACAAACTGTTAATGGTGAAAATATTTTAACGGGTAGGTAATACCCGAGGAATATTTAGATTTCACATTAATAAGTTACACTGTACACTCTTCCAATCTGATTCAACAGTCATTTACTATCCTACTTACATCCACAGATATACGAATCCGTTCGCCACAGAATAACCATTTTCATTCAATTTCATATTTGGATTTTGACTTATTAGAATCCAACAAGTGGCATAATGAAGAAAACATTTGACAAAATAAAATTTGTTAGAAAAAAACAAATTAACTATGAGAAATTTTGTTAAGAAATCACGCTAACAAAATCCTAGCTAACTGTTCCTAGCTAACTGTTAATTCTTTATTACATTTTATTTATTGCAATTTATTTATCGCAATTTTAATTCTCGCAATTTTATTTATCGTCATTTAATTTCTGTTATTTATTTTATGCACTTTAAATATCGTCGTATAAATCGGGATACATATAATAATGTTGAAATCCTAGAAGAGCGCATTCAAGACTTTATCAACACCCTTCACGATCATATCTGCCGTGAAGAAAGGCAACGAGAGCACAATTTAGTGGTTCGCACTATTCTTGAGACAAGATTCTGTCGAGATCAGAAGATCATTTACTCTAAGGTTTACAACGCCTTAGCCGGATCTGCACTTCCGTTCTCAGCAAACCAACGAGCACTACTGACTCTCATCCGGAAGCATATAGATCTTTCCACCGGACGCCCGAGTTATCACTCTGATTTGCAAATGATCGAGGATATTCACAGCTTTTTCGCTCTCTTGTAAAGAGATAATTTCGAAAGCACACCATAGAGGCTAGTGATTTGCGTAACAATTGATCACCACGCTGATCTGATTATCAAGGAGTTACGAGATGCATACACAGAAGAAGGAAGACGTAACTGTGATGACCCAGGAATTTCCGACTAAATTTAAACTTGAATCTTATTTGATTTCGATACGATAAGCAAAGTCTATTAGATGAGTCTTGAAATTTGTGAACTGTTTAAATGGATTCATTTGACCTTCGACCATTCCCGACGATTCACGAACAACTATTTGTAAATAGATACATATATATTTACTTTAATTTGAAATACAATTTAAAATAATATATGATTTAATTGCTAGAACTAAATATGTAAAATAATATAAGATTGTAGTGAGAAATATTATAAATTATATTATAAATTTATTTATGTAAATATACATATATTCAATATAGTTATTTATGTAAACATGTTACTAAAATGTATTTATATAAATATATATATATATATATATATATATATATATATATATATATATATATATATATATATATATATATATATATATATATATATATATATATATATATATATATTATCATTATTAATATAAATACAATATAAATATTATAATTATCATTATTAATATTAGTATATTAATATCTAAATATATAGAGTTGATACATCTAATTTGTATATCATTGTAATTAGTATTATTATTAGTATTATTATTATTTATTATTACCATTAATATAATTATCATTATTATATTTATTAATTATTATTATTAATTATATGAAATATAAAATCAGAAGTTCGTACTTGTTACATCATATAATCAAAACTTTATTAATTTTTTTTCTATCTTTTGTTTGTTACAAATCGCTATCGATAGTACCAATCAATTTAATCTCACAAATTGTAGTATTCTTATTCTCCTGTTTTGATTGATTTTTTGTCAAACCAAGTTTTGGATATAAACTAATTCATTCTAATTAATAACTACTACCATACAATTCCACATATCAATTATAAACTACAGAAATCATTAACAACTTGTGTTTATTTAGAAAAAGTGAAGAGCACAAGTTATACAGCTCGTTCAACCCTGTTCTGAACCACAATATCCAAAAACCTCATCACTACTATGATACTGATTCTTTTAATTGCTGCAGCATATGTTATTCGTGCCAGTTTAACAAATGAAAAACCAACTCAAATTAACCATAGATCATCATCTTGTAACTACTATCCAACCCCAAATTTATTTCAACCACTTGATCCTCTCTTCATGATCAATAAACAAGACCATCAGAACCATCAATAACCGATCACATGCCACCTTAATCATACCTGCAGTTGTTGTTAATGTTATAAGAGCATAAATGAAAATGTTGATGCTACACAGCTACAAGGAAACAGAAGGATTATCTTCGCCTGATTCCTGCTTTAACGAGTCAAGTCGATCACCCTAGTTTCTATTTCGATTGGCAAACCGAGACGAGACCCATCACTTTAGCTGTTTACTCTTTACTTAAATCAAACCCAAAACCCGAAAAGTTTTTCTGTTCAAACACCCTAAACCCAATAAAACCCAACCAAATACCGATCACAATTTACTGGTATGTAAACAATTACAGTTACAACTCCTTGTTTGGTTTGGAAAGAAAAAAAAAGAAAAAAAAAAAGAAAGAAACATGACCCATTGATCTACACAACCATCATCATCGGATCTGTTTACAATTTAGCAAAGTACAAACAAAATATTCCTATCTTTATTATACAAATCAAGCAGATAGATTACATCGCGATCAATTACAGTTTGGATTGAATAATGATTTACGATGATGGCTATTATAAATAAATATAAATAAATACGAAAATAAATAATAAGATCAAAAATTACAGTTTCTGTTCTTTGTTGGTACTCGGTGTTGATAATAATCGATGATAATAAGATACAGTACCTGCATCTACTCTGCTATGATTATCAATTTCTTCCTAGTTGAACAAACATCATCAATTGCTTCGATCTCCCTGTTAACGATGATGATGAAGACTGATAAGGATGATTGAAAGATGATGACGATAAATCGATGACTTGTTATGCCTCGGTGATCGTGGTTTGATCGATTGAAGAACAAAAACTCCATGAACCGTGATATTCCTGTGTTCTTGACCTACCATTCTCGATCCAATTTTGAGCCATCAACAGAAGTTCATACGGTGTACCATTTAATCTATTAAACCGAAATGGGGTACTGGACTCTTGTTAGATGGGCTAGTTAGGCCACATAAGACTTCAACATGGGCTAATAACTGGGTCTCATTAAAACCTTATTGGACTTGAATAGGTATATCATTATTCTTATTTCTTATTATTATTATTATTATTATTATTATTATTATTATTATTATTATTATTATTATTATTATTATTATTATTATTATTATTATTATTATTATTATTAATTAAGTTAGTTTTAATATTAATATGATTAATCTTAGAAATTGAAAGTATTAATCTAGATTGTAATAAAATGATTGGATTACAAAAATAATGTAAACTAAGATATTTAAAATAAAATTAATGAAAGATTGTAGCTACTCTTACAAAGTTTATAACTTATAAGGATAAGTATAAAAATACATATAATTATTATTACTATTATTATTATTACTACTATTATTAACATAAGTATTATTAATAACAAGTATTATTATTAAGTATTTTAGTAAGTAAGAATTATTATCAAAATTAGTATTTTACTGTAAAAATGGTACAACTTTTTATTTTTGTTAATATTACCATCATTATTAAATTTTTATATATTTTATTATTATTATCATTCTTATTATCAATATCAACATTATTAGTATTATCATTATTATTATTATAAGATGTAGTATCATTATTATCAATAATATACTTATAATTAACATTATAACAAATAAACACAAATTATATAAAAATATATTTAATACATATAACATAATTATATTAATATTTTTATAATAAATACTAATTATTTACCTAAAGTAAGTAAAGTAAATATGTCTAACTGAATTATTATAAAAGAAACTAAATTACTAAATATAATAATTAGATCACTATATATATATATATATATATATATATATATATATATATATATATATATATATATATATATATATATATATATATATATATATATATATATATATATATATATATATATATATATAAACTTGTTCGGTTACAATTACATGTTTTAATATATATAATTGATATAGGTTCGTGAATCCGAGGTCAACCCTGCATTGTTCAATATAGTCATATGTATTTTTACTACAAAATACATTAGGTGAGTTTCATTTGATTCCCTTTTACTCTTTATATATTTGGGACTGAGAATACATGCGCTGTTTTTACAACTGCTTTATTAAATGCTTTTGAAATATATTTTGGACTGCGAATACATGCAAATGCTTTATTAACTATTTTACAATATTTATATGCGTGAGTTTCATTTAATCCCTTTTACACTTTACATTTTTGGGCTGAGAATACATGCAAATGCTTTATTAACTGTTTTACAATATTTATATGCGTGAGTTTCATTATTCCCTTTTTATATATATTTTTGGGCTGAGAATACATGCAAATGCTTTATTAACTGTTTTACAATATTTATATGCGTGAGTTTCATTTGCTCCCTTTTTAAATGCTTTTGCAATATATATTTTTGGGACTGAGAATACATGCGCTGCTTTTATAAATGCTTTACGAAATAGACACAAGTGATCGAAACTACATTCTATGGTTGGATTATTAAACAGAATATGCCCCTTTTTAGTCTGGTAATCTAAGAATTAGGGAACATACACCCTAATTGACGCGAACTCTAAAGATAGATCTATCGGGCCCAACAAGCCCCATCCAAAGTACCGGATGCTTTAGTACTTCGAAATTTATATCATGTCCGAAGGAGGATCCCGGAATGATGGGGATATTCTTATATGCATATTGTGAATGTCGGTTACCAGGTGTTCAATCCGTATGAATGATATTTTTGTCTCTATGCATGGGACGTATGGTTATGAGAAATGGAAATATGAAATCTTGTGGTCTATTAAAATTATGAATTGATTATTTATAATAAACTAATGAACTCACCAACCTTTTGGTTGACACTTGAAAGCATGTTTATTCTCAGGTATGAAAGAAATGTTCCGCTGTGCATTTGCTCATTTTAAAGACAGTATTTGGAGTCGATCATCGCAATGGAACCAGTTGTTGGTGACTTCGTCCAGATGGTTTAGGACGGGTCCTTTCAGTTGGTATCAGAGCGGTGGTCTTAGTGAACCAGGTCTGCATTAGTGTGTCTAACTGATAAGTCGTTAGGATGCATTAGTAAGTCTGGACTTCGACCGTGTCTGCATGTCAAAAGTTTTGCTTATCATTTCGTGTCAAAAATTACCTACTTATCATTCTTAGAGAATCACTTGCTTATCTTTCTTAATCTAGACATATCTTAATGTCTGGATTGCATGAATAGTTTATAGACAAAATTCATATCTTAACGTATCTACTACTTCATATCTTAGTGTATCTGTTATTGTTACCTTTGCCTGACAGATTCCATAGATTCCTCCGTAACTTATGGGATTTTAATATTATATATGCATATGTAAACTATGTATTGCAGGGTACTAATCTACATCCTATAATCTATTTCTTATCGAAATTCCTTCATCTGATCGTACGAGATGAATCCTGCGACCAGTTCGAGTCCCTCAGATTCCGATAGCTATTTTGATAGTTATTCCGACAGCTATTCCGACATGGATCTTCACTCGAGCTCTGAAAGCAGTATAACCGAAATGGATCAACCATTTAGCCATCATCTATTCTGGATGAATTAAGGATAGGTTTGTAGTCGACTTAATCAATGAAGACGTGAAGAAGGCGATCCCTTCCACCAACCGAATTCACCTCTTGACAATGAACCCGAAGCGTTTACCGGCGAACCTGTTCGATACACCATTTTCTCTCTCATTTCCAGAGTATCTCGACATGATTATATTCTATCTAAAATTCTAAACCTCATTCATCCGCTTATTCCAACTGCCAATCATCCCGGAGTAATCGAAGAAGCCAACGAGCTTCGCTCCCGAGTTGTAGCTTTGAAAAATATGGTGCAAAACGTACCAGCTTCAGCAACATCACCGGCACCAACAGTACCATCACCACTATCAACAACAACATCCGCATCTCATGCCTCAACATCTCATTCTGTACCTCGAGTACAATCATCGTTCTACGAATTGTTCTACATTATTTATCTTCGTTCTACATGGCGATTATGTAATTTCTCAAGTTTTAGAGATTATTCATTCTAGTTCCAAACGGAAATCAAATGAGATTAATATCATATTAACTCATTAAATCCATGATTGCATCTGAAGAAAATATATATACAAGTATATTTTTATAAAGATTGTAATTAAAAATTCTTTCGTACAAACTGTTAATGTTGAAAATATTTTAACGGGTAGGTAATACCCGAGGAATATTTAGATTTCACTTTAATAAGTTACACTGTACATTTGACGAAACTGATTCAACAGTCATTTACTATCCTACTTACAACCACCGATATACGTATCCGTTCACCAAAGAATAACTATTTTCATTCAAATTCAATTTCATATTTGGATTTTGTCCTATCAGAATCTAACAAGTGGCATAATGAAGAAATAATGGACACAATAAAAATTGATTAGAAACAGATTAATTAACAATATGAAATTCTATTAAGAATCCACGCTAACAAAATCCTAGCTAACTGATCCTAGCTAACTGTTAATTCTGTATTACCATTTAATTATCGCAAGTTATTTATCGCAATTTAATTATCGCAATTTACATTCTCGCAATTTTATTTATCGTCATTTAATTTCTATTATTTACTTTACGCATTTAATTTATTGTCATTTAATTTCTGTTATTTATTTTACGCACTTTAAATATCGGGACACGTATACAAGGTTTTGACATATCATATCGACGCATCTATATATATTATTTGGAATCACCATAGACACTCTATATGCAGTAATGATCGAGTTCTCTATACAGGGTTGAGGTTGATTCTCAAATAATATATATACTTTGAGTTGTGATCGAGTCTGAGACATGTACACGGGTCACGATACGTATTAATTAATTTGAATATTATATATTAAGCTATATATGAAATATTGGACTATCAACTATGGACTATCAACTGTGGACTGCCGACATTGGAAAATTAAAATGAAATAAAATATTGATTATAACATATGAAACTAAACAATTCTTCAAGTTTGCCACTTGATTTCATCTTAAACCTTATTTGTACCTTGATGATTACAATCTGCGATTCAAACCTTTCATGATTCTCGAAAACACCTCAATCGATAGGATGAACCAACCGCACTTCATCTACGGAAGAAAAGACTTATGCATATAGTTATGTACCTGAAAACACTCGGAACCTGAGTAAACATTTAACACATATATGTGCTAGCTCCTTTGGCGTTTTTATTACCGAAAATAACTTTACAATCTCTCTTCAAATTAGCCAATTTTGTCACAGCTCCAGCAAATCAACTTCGACTTTTCGTTCGAAACAACCTTAATATAATCTTGATATATATGCGTGCTCTTTGGTTGTTACCGGGGAACCTTTTATATTTCACCATATTACCATCAGCGTTTAATCATCTAAAAACACAATTCTCCTGAAACCACCTCGAATTGATAACCAATGATTCAGATATCGTAGCATTAAATGCAGAGGAAACAGAAAAATTGTAGATGGTCTAAACGGCCAAAAGTTTGATGATAAAGAAGGGAGTGTTAGGAACGCTCGATAGAAAATTTGGTACTGAAAAACAGATTGAGCAAACCATGAAGAAAACCAAGGCCAAATACAAGTAACATATCATATGTTCAAAGAATCCAAGTAATTCTGGATCCGATGAAACCTTCAACGAATATCTTGCTCCGTACTCATGTTAAAATCTTGCGAAAAATCTTTCTCCATCAACCATCGAACTTAGAAATTCCAAAATATCATCATAAATATCTTCGATATTTCTGAGGATATTTTTATAAATATTCTTGTCCGAAATTATTCATCTCTTCCTGCTATCTATATTACATCATAAAGGAAACTACTTTAGTTTCTAAATTTCTCTAAAATTTGAGTTTGAATTATGAACGATTTTGAAGTAGTGTTGGAAATTGATGCATGAATTAGTATAATATAATGACACTTGATCAACGTGATTATATTACAGTAAGTCATGCTGAGTTTCTAATGGAATGTGATGATTCACAGATCATAAGGTCATCAGGTGCCATGTTACATAACTCTTTCATTCTGCTAAACTTCTGAACACATCAAGAAAGTATATTCTTGATAGTTCTATTCTCAGTAATTCTAGTAATTTGACAAATCAAATCGTGCAATTACGTTCTTTCTTATTTAGAACATTAAGTTCATTCGAAACTTTATACTTACGAATTCTGAACTATTACTCGCTTTACCAGAGTTCAAGAGGAAAATAACAAGGCAAAGAGCTCCCGAATATAAGAGAAAAATATAAAGCCCAATAACAACATGGATGTCACAAACCGTGGATATTAATACGAATAGAAATATAAAGACACGGTATAATTAGGAATAGTATCACCCCAAGGCAATAGTAGAAGTGAATAGATTCCTCCAGCAGTAAATGGAAAAGAAGGATGACATAAATCATAATTAGGAAAATATCAGGGTTTAGAATTGGATTAAGCATTTTCATAATCTTTTGAATTTGGGGATTGTATAGAAATGGTGAGAATAAGGGAACGGAAGAGCTTAATTTATAATGGAAATAACAGACAGAGTAATCGAGACAGATCACCATATTTAATTATAGAGATCTTAATTTCCTTATTTGCCGAAAAATCAAATTTTTTAGATTTTGAAGATTTTCTTTAATCTCTTGAATTCCGAAATTCAACCCTCTACGTCAAAGGTTAAGACGCACCCTACTTTCTAAATTCAATCGTGACTACGTCAAAAGTTAAGATGCATCTTACTTTCAAAATTCAACCCTGACTCTGTCAAAAGTTACGACGAATTTTTACTTATCCTATTTCAATCTTTTGTGATAATTTCACTCGTACGCTTCGAATAATTGAGTTGTTTTATTCAAATCATCTGATGGTGATAAAACTTTAATTATTGACTCATATTCGTCATGTAAACATTTTTATTGTTAGACATGACGACCGCACTCAAATTTCGGGACGAAATTTCTTTAACGGGTAGGTACTGTGATGACCCAGGAATTTCCGACTAAATTTAAACTTGAATCTTATTTGATTTCGATACGATAAGCAAAGTCTATTAGATGAGTCTTGAAATTTGTGAACTGTTTAAATGGATTCATTTGACCTTCGACCATTCCCGACGATTCACGAACAACTATTTGTAAATAGATACATATATATTTACTTTAATTTGAAATACAATTTAAAATAATATATGATTTAATTGCTAGAACTAAATATGTAAAATAATATAAGATTGTAGTGAGAAATATTATAAATTATATTATAAATTTATTTATGTAAATATACATATATTCAATATAGTTATTTATGTAAACATGTTACTAAAATGTATTTATATATATATATATATATATATATATATATATATATATATATATATATATATATATATATATATATATATATATATATATATAAAAATATTATCATTATTAATATAAATACAATATAAATATTATAATTATCATTATTAATATTAGTATATTAATATCTAAATATATAGAGTTGATACATCTAATTTGTATATCATTGTAATTAGTATTATTATTAGTATTATTATTATTTATTATTACCATTAATATAATTATCATTATTATATTTATTAATTATTATTATTAATTATATGAAATATAAAATCAGAAGTTCGTACTTGTTACATCATATAATCAAAACTTTATTAATTTTTTTTCTATCTTTTGTTTGTTACAAATCGCTATTGATAGTACCAATCAATTTAACCTCACAAATTGTAGTATTCTTATTCTCCTGTTTTGATTGATTTTTTGTCAAACCAAGTTTTGGATATAAACTAATTCATTCTAATTAATAACTACTACCATACAATTCCACATATCAATTATAAACTACAGAAATCATTAACAACTTGTGTTTATTTAGAAAAAGTGAAGAGCACAAGTTATACAGCTCGTTCAACCCTGTTCTGAACCACAATATCCAAAAACCTCATCACTACTATGATACTGATTCTTTTAATTGCTGCAGCATATGTTATTCGTGTCAGTTTAACAAATGAAAAACCAACTCAAATTAACCATAGATCATCATCTTGTAACTACTATCCAACCCCAAATTTATTTCAGCCACTTGATCCTCTCTTCATGATCAATAAACAAGACCATCAGAACCATCAATAACCGATCACATGCCACCTTAATCATACCTGCAGTTGTTGTTAATGTTATAAGAGCATAAATGAAAATGTTGATGCTACACAGCTATAAGGAAACAGAAGGATTATCTTCGCCTGATTCCTGCTTTAACGAGTCAAGTCGATCACCCTAGTTTCTATTTCGATTGGCAAACCGAGACGAGACCCATCACTTTAGCTGTTTACTCTTTACTTAAATCAAACCCAAAACCCGAAAAGTTTTTCTGTTCAAACACCCTAAACCCAATAAAACCCAACCAAATACCGATCACAATTTACTGGTATGTAAACAATTACAGTTACAACTCCTTGTTTGGTTTGGAAAGAAAAAAAAAAGAAACATGACCCATTGATCTACACAACCATCATCATCGGATCTGTTTACAATTTAGCAAAATACAAACAAAATATTCCTATCTTTATTATACAAATCAAGCAGATAGATTACATCACGATCAATTTGAATGGATTGAATAATGATTTACGATGACGGCTATTATAAATAAATATAAATAAATACGAAAATAAATAATAAGATCAAAAATTACAGTTTCTGTTCTTTGTTGGTACTCGGTGTTGATAATAATCGATGATAATAAGATACAGTACCTGCATCTACTCTGCTATGATTATCAATTTCTTCCTAGTTGAACAAACATCATCAATTGCTTCGATCTCCCTGTTAACGATGATGATGAAGACTGATAAGGATGATTGAAAGATGATGACGATAAATCGATGACTTGTTATGCCTCGGTGATCGTGGTTTGATCGATTGAAGAACAAAAACTCCATGAACCGTGATCTTCCTGTGTTCTTGACCTACCATTCTCGATCCAATTTTGAGCCGTCAACAGAAGTTCATACGGTGTACCATTTAATCTATTAAACCGAAATGGGGTACTGGACTCTTGTTAGATGGGCTAGTTAGGCCACATAAGACTTCAACATGGGCTAATAACTGGGTCTCATTAAAACCTTATTGGACTTGAATAGGTATATCATTATTCTTATTTCTTATTATTATTATTATTATTATTATTATTATTATTATTATTATTATTATTATTATTATTATTATTATTATTATTATTATTATTAATTAAGTTAGTTTTAATATTAATATGATTAATCTTAGAAATTGAAAGTATTAATCTAGATTGTAATAAAATGATTGGATTACAAAAATAATGTAAACTAAGATATTTAAAATAAAATTAATGAAAGATTGTAGCTACTCTTACAAAGTTTATAACTTATAAGGATAAGTATAAAAATACATATAATTATTATTACTATTATTATTATTACTACTATTATTAACATAAGTATTATTAATAACAAGTATTATTATTAAGTATTTTAGTAAGTAAGAATTATTATCAAAATTAGTATTTTACTGTAAAAATGGTACAACTTTTTATTTTTGTTAATATTACCATCATTATTAAATTTTTATATATTTTATTATTATTATCATTCTTATTATCAATATCAACATTATTAGTATTATCATTATTATTATTATAAGATGTAGTATCATTATTATCAATAATATACTTATAATTAACATTATAACAAATAAATACAAATTATATAAAAATATATTTAATACATATAACATAATTATATTAATATTTTTATAATAAATACTAATTATTTACCTAAAGTAAGTAAAGTAAATATGTCTAACTGAATTATTATAAAAGAAACTAAATTACTAAATATAATAATTAGATCACTAAATATATATATATATATATATATATATATATATATATATATATATATATATATATATATATATATATATATATATATATATATATATATATATATATATATATATATATAAACTTGTTCGGTTACAATTACATGTTTTAATATATATAATTGATATAGGTTCGTGAATCCGAGGTCAACCCTGCATTGTTCAATATAGTCATATGTATTTTTACTACAAAATACATTAGGTGAGTTTCATTTGATTCCCTTTTACTCTTTATATTTTTGGGACTGAGAATACATGCGCTGTTTTTACAACTGCTTTATTAAATGCTTTTGAAATATATTTTGGACTGCGAATACATGCAAATGCTTTATTAACTGTTTTACAATATTTATATGCGTGAGTTTCATTTAATCCCTTTTACTCTTTACATTTTTGGGCTGAGAATACATGCAAATGCTTTATTAACTGTTTTACAATATTTATATGCGTGAGTTTCATTATTCCCTTTTTATATATATTTTTGGGCTGAGAATACATGCAAAAGCTTTATTAACTGTTTTACAATATTTATATGCGTGAGTTTCATTTGCTCCCTTTTTAAATGTTTTTGCAATATATATTTTTGGGATTGAGAATACATGCGCTGCTTTTATAAATGCTTTACGAAATAGACACAAGTGATCGAAACTACATTCTATGGTTGGATTATTAAACAGAATATGCCCCTTTTTAGTCTGGTAATCTAAGAATTAGGGAACGGACACCCTAATTGACGCGAACTCTAAAGATAGATCTATCGGGCCCAACAAGCCCCATCCAAAGTACCGGATGCTTTAGTACTTCGAAATTTATATCATGTCCGAAGGAGGATCCCGGAATGATGGGGATATTCTTATATGCATATTGTGAATGTCGGTTACCAGGTGTTCAATCCGTATGAATGATATTTTTGTCTCTATGCATGGGACGTATGGTTATGAGAAATGGAAATATGAAATCTTGTGGTCTATTAAAATTATGAATTGATTATTTATGATAAACTAATGAACTCACCAACCTTTTGGTTGACACTTGAAAGCATGTTTATTCTCAGGTATGAAAGAAACGTTCCGCTGTGCATTTGCTCATTTTAAAGACAGTATTTGGAGTCGATCATCGCAATGGAACCAGTTGTTGGTGACTTCGTCCAGATGGTTTAGGACGGGTCCTTTCAGTAACAATCAGTTTTCTTATTTTGAACCAAACTGAGTCAACATTGCCACCTACGTTACGAAGCAGATATCACGTATCTTACACAAATCCACGGACCCTAGTTTCACATTCAAAGCTGGATCAGATATACTTAAAGACGGTGACATTAATGCTTGGGTCAGGACTGCTCTTCACTTCTTTTCAGCTTCGCCTCTTGACTAATCTTTGCAAGGCTACAGACTCCTACTGTGGAGACCACCGTTCAGAAGATTTTGAGATACTGAAGATACAATTTCTGACACTATTTGAAGATCTTCGAAATGAACATCCTATCAGAGAAGTAATCACCATCAGCACCGTCTCAATGATTGATATTCATGGATCAATTAGTAGAGCAGTGGATCATATTCTTATCGGACTTCAAGATTCGTCACGAGCCGAAATCGCACATTATCTCTCTTTCAGAAGATCTTCAAGAGAAGTACCAGATCTGCTACCACTTTTGGTCCGACACTTTCTCAGGATTTATCCACCAAGACTCGCATTCCCTCGAGAAGACCAAGATCACAACTACCAGAGGGGAATGTCTGCTTTTTAGGCATCATTACGGTCGAGCCAATGACCTTAAACAAGCGGGAGGCAACCCGTGCAATAAAGTAGAGTAGAAGAATAAAGGATGACAAATGAGACGATAAATAAAGGACGTAACTTCCAAGATTGCAAGTCAGCCAGTTTCTTCACAAGCAACCACATCTGCTGGGGGTACTCCTTTGTTCCCGTTACTAGCTCAAATTTTAAATTATGTCACATCCAAGCTTATCACTAAGTGTGGGATTCCAACCCAAATAAACATTAGACAAATATTCCCAAATCTTTAACTAAAACACTCAAGTGTGGGATACACTGAGAACATTGAGGACAATGTTCGTCTAAGTGTGGGATGTTGGTATAAACTTTTTATGCTATATTAAAATAACCCATTATGAAGATTCCAAGTTCTAAAGCCAAATTTCAAAATTTTTAACAAGAGAAAGCCTTTCCGAAAAAGTATTTTTGAAAACCTGAAGCATTTGTAAATAAAATTAAGGCTTAAGTAAGATAGAAGTCTTGTTGGGACGAACCAAATCTCTAATAGAGCATTGCAGGACTAGGCATTATAATCCTAAATTGATTATAATGAGGCACCCAAATAAGACCAACATTCATCTTTAATTCTTCACTGTTTTCCGTTGAGAGTGCTGATGTCTGTGCTCAAAATCAGAACTTGCTCTAGATCTGCATTTTCAAGTAACGAAATGTGATTCGGTTATGATCAGAAGAGCTAGCCATTTGTCAAAATAAGCCTTTCATACCTCCACTACTTCTACCACACCAACTCATCCACATCATCTTTACTACCACTCGAAAAACTAGAAAATGAGATTCCTTCCGAAAACCCGATGTTATAAACCTCTCAAGTATCATGGCAAAGGTCTTGAAATAGTTTACCTGCAAAAAAATTTCTCAAGATTAAATCTCTAAAAAAAAAAATCAAAGTTCTGAAAAAAGGAGCAGAGCTTATAAAGAGAAACATCGAAGAAGAACTTAATTACAAATGATTATCACTCCAAAAAGGAGAGAATAGTTCAAAAGTGCTTCTCGAAAATATCAGCACTCCTATCTATCTTAATTTTTTTCCGAAATTCAGAATAAAAGCCTTTAAAATACTATATTACCTTTTTCTCACCCCCTTAAAACAACTTCACCACCACTCCAAAATTCCTTTCCATCATTGAAAAATGACCTGGAAGCTATGGTTACTACCGTTTTCACATTAGTAGCAAGGATTCGAGTCTTTATCAAGCCTATGATGATGGGTGCAACATAACTGGCTATGAGTGAATTCATTTCATATATCTATAGGGAACCCTAAACACTTGAGTGATTTGAGTGACCCGTAAAAGCTAGTCCAAGTCATGTAACCTCCTTGCATGCTTGCATAGATAGTTTCAACCCTAACATAGATGACTCACCTTGTCTTTTGCTCTTATAATAAAAAGTAAACCGCTTAGGATATTAGAAAATAAACTTCGAAAATATTTCTTTAAGTAAAAACGAGAAGTTTGCTTGAGGACAAAAAATTCTAACTGTGGGATATTTGATATCGGCTAAAAGTCACGTTTTCACCTCGGTGTTAAGGCCCAAAAAAAATAATAAATTTCCAAACTTTATCGCCAAAATACCCGCTTCGTCGGTTAAAATTGAAGAACAAGTGATTAAGAAGACAGTGCAAAAAGAATCAAGAGAATCGGAGCTAAAACGAAGATTCTAGAGCGGAAATAGTGAAAGACAAGAAATCAAGTTACGATCTAGTGAATTCAGCAAACCAGGCCAGGCCAAACGGCTTGCCAAATGGCCTGTCACTATAGCAAACGGCCTGCCACACAGGTCAAGCAAACGGGCACAGCAAACGGGCACTGCAAACGGCTTGCCAAACGGCCTGCCAGTCGTTTGCAGGTAAATTTCAAGTCTATTTAAAGGGTCTTTGTCATCCATTTTTACACACACTTCAATTCACTTCTTTCTCTCTCTTTCTACAATATTAGTCATGCTTTCGAGATCTTCGACCCCGTGCGGGAAACCTAGTACCCGGAGAAGAACGCCGAAGATTGTATTAGGAGCGGTCTGGAGTTTGAAGTTGTCACTTTTGTATTCAGAACTCGTTTAATCTACTGATACTTCTATCCTTTGTCTTTATATAATGTTTTCCATTATTATGCTTTGTGATATTATTGCCATGATTAGCGAGTAGTTATCTTTAGTGTATATTATGATGTAGTCAGTAATAATGCCGAAATAATATTATGGCTTGTGTATGTTGTCGAGATACTTCCCGATTATGCTTTAAACTCAATCATTTTTCCAACTAATAAAACGTAGTTATTGGCTCTATTATTAGGAAGTCGCGAACCCTGATTCAGAGTACACTATCTGTTTCACCCCTTGGTAAGAGAAGTTTATCGGATACAACGTGAGTTTGACTGAGGTACACCAGTTGTAATAAGTCCACCGAGCCTTGGATTCTAACTGAGGACTCTTTCGTAGTGAAACATCTAACTAGACCCCTAGTACATTGTCGGTCCTATACCATGCTAGTGTAGTCACCAAGCATATAAACTTCGTACATGCACGCTGAAGCACATCAGTTATTGTAAGCTGTACCTCTGCTAAGTAAGGCCATGGAACCCGATCAGTGCTGATTAGTACACTTCACCATAATGTGGTCTCAAGCATTGCACCCCGCTTGAGGGATTCTTGGTTAATTAAGGAACTGTTTGGTTAAACACATAAAAGGATTTGACCGTTAGGATAACCGAACGTGTTCAGGGAAGTCAAACTTGACTTGCCCATGGTGTTCTTTATAGTTGAACTCTTTTTAAGGGCCTAACTATCTTTTAAATCCAATCATTAACGAAAGCATCGAAGCACATCACGTCTCTCGGATATAGTAAACCATGTATTCTATTATGCTTAAGAAAGTTTAGACCTTTGTGAAATGTTAATACATCACCCAACTGAGTTGCTCAATTGGATGAGCCGTCTGAATGTGTATGCCCGTAGTCAGACTGTAAGGGCGTCAGGGGTAAGGGATGTTGCTGTCTATTCAGAAACTTCAAGCCTATCTCATTACCCAGTGACATGTCTTATGACAGGGGCGTTTAGAACTAGTATAATGAATACAAGGTCACTGCCTATTCATGAGCCAGCATTCCATAATCTCGGCAAAGTAACTGACAAAATCATAGCATGCGCTTGTTGATAATGCTAAAAACGAACATATATTTCATAGCATTATTCCTCAAGAAAGACAAGCTTTTAGTTGCAATTGTTCTATTTACAAGTGATATTCGCTTAAATAATAAAAGGTGAAGACAAAAGACAGACTCGACGAATTGAAGATGCAAATGACCAAAAAGCTCAAAAGTACAAAGTACAATCAAAGAGGTTCCAATTATTGATAAGAAACGTCTCGAAATTACAAGAGTACAAGATTCAAAACGCAAAGTACAAGAAATTAAATTGTACGCAAGGACGTTCGAAAATCCGGAACCGGGACATGAGTCAACTCTCAACGCTCGACGCAACGGACTAAAAATTACGAGTCAACTATGCACATAAATATAATATAATATTTAAATAATTCTTAAAATTATTTATATATTATATTTATATTAAAAATCCGTCGGCAAACAAAGAGCCAAAGCTGGGTGAGCTGTAAAATCAAACTCCGCGAGTTGCGGAGTTTGAAGAAGGAAAATGCCGCTAGTCGCGGAGTTCCCCTGGACTCAATTCCCTATAAAAGCCAACGCAGTTCGACGAGTTTTAATATCATAAAAATCAATCTCTCTTTATATATGTATACGTAATATTTATATTTATATTTTATATTTTAATTTTAATTTTAATTTTAATTCTAATAATAAGGGTATGTTAGCGAATGTTGTAAGGGTGTAAGTCGAAATTATGTCCGTGTAACGCTACGCTATTTTTAATCATTGTAAGTTATGTTCAACCTTTTTAATTTAATGTCTCGTAGCTAAGTTATTATTATGCTTATTTAAAACGAAGTAATCATGATGTTGGGCTAATTACTAAAATTGGGTAATTGGGCTTTGTACCATAATTGGGGTTTGGACAAAAGAACGACACTTGTGGAAATTAGACTATGGGCTATTAATGGGTTTTATATTTGTTTAACTAAATGATAGTTTGTTAATTTTAATATAAAGATTTACAATTGGACGTCCCTATAAATAACCATATACACTCAATCGGACACGATGGGCGGGGTATTTATATGTACGAATAATCGTTCATTTAACCAGACACGGGAATGGATTAATAGCCACTAGAATTATTTAACCTGTCAAACGAAGCTACCTAATCTGAATTCTCGAACCCCGCGACTCGCGGAGTTTTCCAGCTTCGGACACCGCAACTCACGAAGCCGCCCTGACAAACGTGACCAGAAACCCTAATCGCAATTAATACGGGGTAATTATTATTATTATTAACTTTAAACCTAATTAGGTTATTTATATTATATTAATTAGTTTAGTTATTTTATTATTTGTATTATTTAGTTAAATTAGTTTAATTAAAATATAAAATTAATAGTTTTATAAATTAAATAATATAAAAATAATATTTTTATAAAAATTGTGATATTTACAACTTTTAGTATTTTTTATATTTTGTCCCTTTTTATTTGTTTTTAGCATAACTTTTGTATTTTCCGTTCATATTTAGTTTAAGACATAGTTTTTGCCATAGTTATTTTTACTTCTAGATTTTTAGGCTTTGCCGTAAAATTCCTTAAGTGCTTTTTTTTAGACTAAGATTTAGGTACTTTAGAATTTTGCGACGCCTTTTTAAGTTTTAGTACCTTTTTAAGATATTGCCATTTGGGAGATAGTTTTACCTGTAAGCTTTAATATTTTTAGACGCCTTTTACCTATGTATCAATTATCATTCCAATTAGTAATCTCAATTTACGATTATAATTTTAAGTTAGTGGTAGTAATAAGGTTGGGTTAGTCGAGTGTTTTTAAGTTTTATAGTCATTCTCTGTTTATTTCATTTTTCGACGCCTTTTTCAACCCTTTTCTTTTTCTTTTTCGACGCTCTCTTTTTCTTTCTTATTTCTCGCTATTCTAGTTTCTAGGACATAGATTTTTATTCTACTTCTTATCTAAATTTCTTAAAATTACGAAAATTTATTTTAAGTGGTTAAATTGATAGACATCAAAATTTTCTGGTTCGTAGTAATAGTTGGATTTGTACGTGGACCGGGTTATTGGAGCCAAACAGTCCTCAATTATATTGAGACCAAACGAATCCTGCCCCTCTGCTGCATCTTTTGGCTATTCGAAACGTGGGCAAAATCAGAAAAGTCTATTAATTGGATAAATTATATAATTTTTCTTTCCTTTTAAAAACTAATAGGATATTCAGTGAATGCACCGAGCAAGACGTTCACCACCTTTTGTACGTTCACCACCTGTAACTATATCAAGACATCTAGCTAATATTGTCGCCGTTGATAATCCATTTTTTGAACCCGACCTCACAATTGAGAATCCGGAGAATATTCAGGGACGATTCATAGATCCTGAACCACTAAATTTTCCTCCGGAACCACCAATCATTCAAACAGAGATTGTTGAGGAACGAACCATTAAATCAGAATCCTCTAGTGATTCCGATTCAACAAATTCAATTATGGAGAATCTGGAACCTTTAAGTATGGAAGACCGAATGAGAGCTAAACGTACTGGCCAAGGTCACGCAATTACTCATCCTGACATCAATGCGCCAGATTATGAAATCAAAGGACAAATTCTACACATGGTGACTAATCAATGCCAATTTAGTGGTGCGCCGAAGGAATATCCAAACGAACATCTTCGTACCTTTAATAGGATCTGCACACTATTTAAAATAAGAGAAGTTGAGGATGAACAGATATATCTCATGTTATTTCCCTGGACTTTAAAGGGAGAAGCCAAAGATTGGTTGGAATCGTTACCTGAAGGGGCGATTGATACCTGGGACATTTTAGTTGAAAAATTTCTTAAACAATTCTTTCCGGCATCTAAAGCCGTAAGACTTCAAGGATAAATTGTTACGTTTACACAGAAACCAAATGAAACTCTATATGAGGCATGGACAAGATTTGGAAAGTTATTAAGAGGATGTCCGCAACATGGTTTAGACACCTGTCAAATAGTACAAATATTCTACCAAGGATGAGACATCACTACAAGAAAAGACATCGATATAGCAGCTGGTGGTTCTATTATGAAGAAAACCAAAACTGATGCTTATAAAATTATTGATAACACTACTTTCCACTCACATGAGTGGCACCAAGAAAAAGATATCGTTAGATCATCTAAAGCAGCTAGAGCCGATTCTAGCCATGACTTAGATTCCATTTCCGCAAAGATAGATGCTGTCGAGAGACGAATGGAAAAGATGACTAAAGTTATCCACTCAATACGAATTAGTTGTGAGCAGTGTGGAAGACCACATTTGACAAAAGATTGTCTCAGTATTGAACTAACAATGGAACAAAGAGAGAATGTTTCATATCTAAACCAAAGGCCTGGAAATAATTATCAGAATAATTATCAACCGCCAAGACCGATTTACAATCAAAATCAGAATTATAACCGAAATATTCCATACAACAACCAACAAGGTCCTAGCAATCAACAAGTATCCAATAATACTTACAACCAGCAAAGACCTAATTTTCAAAACAAACCACCACAACCCGATGATAAAAAGCCGAATTTAGAAGATATGATGACAAAGCTAGTTGAAACTCAAATGCAGTTTTTCACATCTCAAAAACAAACTAATGAACAAAATGCTCAAGCATTTAGAAATCAACAAACTTCTATTCAAAATCTGGAACAAGAAGTAAGTAATCTAGCAAGGTTAATAGGTGAAAGAAAACCGGGAAGTTTACCTAGTGATACAAATGCTAACCCCCGAAATGAAACAGCTAAAGCCATTACCACAAGAAGTGGTACAACACTTATACCACCTGAAATACATGTAACTTCTGATGAAGCTATTCCTACTCCACAAGAACCACAACCTGAACAAGATAAGGAAAAAGAACCGGTAGTTGAAAAGGTTAATGAAGATAACACAGCTAAGGATAAACCTTATGTTAAACCATACCAACCACCACTTCCTTACCCGAGTAAAATGAAAAAAGAAAACCTTGAAGCCAAGCAATCCAAATTCTTGGATATGTTTAAACAAATAAATGTCAATCTTCCTTTCATTGATGTGATTTCAGGAATGCCTAGATATGCTAAATTTCTAAAAGATCTAATCTCAAATAGAAAGAAAATGGAAGAACTCTCGGCTGTTACTATGAATGCTAATTGTTCAGCAGTGCTGTTGAATAAGATACCAGAAAAACTATCTGATCCAGGAAGTTTCACAATTCCATGTTTTCTGGGTAGTCTTAGTTCAATAGAAGCATTGGCAGACTTAGGTGCTAGTATAAATCTAATGCCGTATTCATTATACGCTAAACTAGACCTTGGAAAATTGAAACCAACAAGAATAAGTATACAACTAGCCGATCGATCAATAAAATATCCTAGAAGGATAATGGAGAACATGCTAGTTAAAGTTGGTACTTTAGTATTTCCAGTAGATTTTGTTGTTCTGGACATGGAAGAAGATTCTCAAGTTCCTCTCATATTAGAAAGACCATTCTTAAACACGGCTAAAGCAATGATAGACGTGTTTGGTAAGAAACTGACCCTAAGTATAGAGGACGAGAGTGTTACCTTTTCAGTTGATAGAGCAATGCAACAACCGCAATCTGCAGATGATACATGCTATTATATTCAAACTATAGATTCACATGCAGAATTGTTAGAAGAATTTCCAGAATTACAAGGAACAGGAGAATGTTCTTTAGGAGAAGGAACTAAACCAATTGATGAAGCTGAAATGTTAGCTACACTAATGGCTAATGGATATGAACCAACAACAGAAGAAATTCAAATGGTAAAAGAAAAAGACAGATATCGATACAAATCATCGATAGAAGAACCTCCGAAATTAGAGTTAAAGCCACTTCCAAACCATTTGGAATACGCTTATTTACATGGTGAATCTGAATTACCTGTAATAATATCGTCTTCTCTTACTGAAAATGAAAAATCTCAACTCATTTCTGGGTTGAAAGATCATAAACCAGCCATTGCATGGAAGATTCATGATATTAAAGGAATAAGTCCTTCGTATTGCACACATAAAATCCTTATGGAAGAAGGTCATAAAACGTATGTGCAACGCCAACGAAGACTAAATCCTAATATGCAAGATGTAGTTAAAAAAGAAATTATTAAACTGCTAGATGCGGGTTTAATTTATCCAATTTCTGATAGTCCATGGGTAAGCCCAGTTCAATGCGTGCCTAAGAAGGGTGGCATGACTGTCATTACAAATGAGAAAAAGGAGCTTATTCCTACTAGGACTGTAACAGGATGGCGAGTTTGTATTGATTATAGAAAATTAAATGACGCCACCAGTAAAGATCACTTTCCCTTACCTTTCATTGATCAAATGTTGGAAAGATTAGCCGGAAATAGTTACTATTGTTTTCTAGATAGATTTTCCGGATATTTTCAAATTCCAATAGCACCCGAAGATCAAGAGAAAACCACGTTCACGTGCCCTTATGGTACTTTTGCTTACAAACGCATGCCATTTGGACTTTGTAACGCCCCTGCAACCTTTCAAAGGTGCATGATGGCGATTTTTCACGACATGATAGAAGAATGCATGGAAGTTTTCATGGATGACTTTTCAGTCTTCGGTGATACTTTTGAATCATGTCTAGTTAATCTGGAACGAATGCTTATTAGATGCGAACAATCAAATCTAGTACTTAATTGGGAGAAATGCCATTTCATGGTTAAAGAAGGCATCGTTCTTGGACATAAAAGTTCAAAGGAAGGAATTGAAGTGGATAGAGCTAAAGTAGATGTAATTGCTAAACTTTCACATCCCACCAATGTTAGAGGAGTTAGGAGTTTTCTAGGGCATGCCGGTTTTTACCGACGTTTCATAAAAGATTTTTCTAAAATTGCCACTCCTATGAATAAACTCCTAGAAAAGGATGCTCCATTCATCTTTTCAGATGAATGCATCAAATCGTTTAATATTCTTAAAGAGAAACTCACTAATGCGCCGATCATGATAACACCAAATTGAAATCTACCGTTTGAACTTATGTGCGATGCAAGTGATTTTGCAATGGGAGCCGTTTTAGGACAAAGGATTGAAAAACGATTTCAACCTATATATTATGCTAGTAAGACGTTACAAGGAGCACAAACAAATTACACAACTACTGAAAAAGAACTCCTTGCTATTGTCTTTGCTTTTGACAAATTTCGTTCATATCTCGTTCTAGCAAAAACGGTGGTCTATACCGACCATTCTGCTCTTAGATACCTATTTTTGAAACAAGATGCCAAACCAAGACTAATCCGTTGGATCTTACTCTTACAAGAGTTCGATATTGAAATCCGAGATAAAAGAGGAGCAGAAAATCTCGCCGCTGATCATCTTTCTCGTCTTGAAAATCCTGAATTAGAAGTTCTAAATGAATCGACCATACAAGACAACTTTCCTGATGAATATCTATTGAAGATAGATTATAATGAAATTCCATGGTTTGCAGACTATGCAAACTACTTAGTATGTGGATTCCTTGAAAAAGGATTGTCGTACCAAAAATGAAAGAAATTTTTCAGTGATATAAAACACTATTTCTGGGAAGATCCACATCTATTTAAAAGTTTTCCAGATGGAATAATACGCCGATGTGTATTCGGAGATGAAGCTAGTAAAATTTTAAACCATTGTCACACAGGACCAACTGGAGGGCATTATGGGCCTCAACTAACAGCAAGAAAAATTTATGATGCTGGATTCTATTGGCCTACAATTTACAAAGATGCACACCTTCTTTGCAAATCCTGTGATGCTTGTCAAAGGGCCGAAAAAATAAGTCAACATGATGAAATGCCACAAAATGTCATTCAAGTATGTGAAGTATTTGACATTTGGGGTATTGACTTTATGGGTCCATTTCCAAAATCTCATAATAATCTATATATTCTCGTAGCCATTGATTATGTATCTAAATGGGCGGAAGCACAAGCTCTCCCAACTAACGATGCACGAGTTGTAGTCAACTTTTTAAAATGTCTTTTTGCAAGGTTTGGAATACCGAAAGCTTTAATAAGTGATCGGGGAACTCATTTTTGTAATAATCAACTTGAGAAAGTTCTTAAAAGATATGGAGTCACTCATAAAATCTCCACCGCATATCATCCACAAACAAGTGGACAAGTTGAAAATACCAACCGAGCTTTAAAACGTATTCTAGAGAAAACCGTAGGATCAAATCTGAAGGAATGGTCCATAAAATTGGAGGATGCACTCTGGGCTTTTAGAACAGCCTATAAAACTCCAATTGGAACCACACCTTTTAGACTCGTTTATGGAAAAGCATGTCATCTTCCAGTAGAAATTGAACACAAAGCATTTTGGGCTTTGAAGACATGTAATCTTGATTTACATGAAGCTGGACGTCTACGGTTAAGTCAACTAAACGAATTAGAAGAATTAAGACATGAAGCATACGAAAATTCATTAATCTATAAAGAAAGAACGAAGAAATGGCATGATAAAAGAATCAGAAGTTCAAAAGAATTCAAAGAAGGAGACAGAGTTCTTCTTTTTAATTCACGATTCAAGCTATTTCCTGGAAAATTGAAATCAAGATGGTCTGGACCATTCATAGTGAAAAGAGTTTTCCCATACGAAATAGTAGAATTGATAAATTCAAATGGGATTGAATTTAAAGTTAATGGTCACATAGTTAAACACTACATAGATAGTCCGATGGAATTCGACAACGAAGTTAATCACAATTTCGATACCACAGCTAACTAAGTGTGGGGAGAATCAAGTCTTTAAAGGATAATATGTATTTCTGTTAGAGTTAGATTGTCTGTTTTCGTGTAGTTCTCGAAAATAGAACCCGAATGGTCTTTCCCTAGCAGACCCTAAAGAACTAGTCTTCTCCCCCCATTCTGAATTTTTATTTTTTTTAGGTTTTTACGAAATGAAGACTTCCTGTGAACTAAACCATGGTCTAATGCTACACACTTTGATCACTAAACGTAATAATGACACACTTCCGAGTGAAATAGTATCAGTAATCAGAGAAAGATTGGATGGAGTAAGAAAAGAATCCAGATGCGAAGATAATAAGTTACAATTTGGTAAAGGAAAATCAAAATCCGCAGCGAAAAGAAGAGCACGACACCTAGAAAGATGTCACAAATACGGAAAATGGTCACATGGAGGTAAATGTTCAAATAATCAAACCTATTCAAATACCGAATTTGTTACTTTATGCAGAGACGGACCGTTCATATGTTTAAAAGAAAAAACACTGAATGCTCGAGGTTACGCCTATGTAGCCATGGAAAATCAATTAAACCGACTATCTTATGAATGGGATAGATCATATCACTAAGAATACTATCTCACAGGTAAGTCTGTACAGTTTTTATTTTTTATTTTCATTTTTAACCTTTTGATAATAAACGCTAATTTGTTCGCTATAAAGTATTAAATTGGTATTCAATAAAATTAGGTTTGGCGACCGAAATTGTTGATATCATACAAAAATTTATTACATCACTGCGAAATTTAACGTTTATTCTTAAGGTATAAATATCTTTAATCAATCAACCCAAAATATTTCAAAAATTCGTCATGAGTCAAATTAGGTCATGGAACCGAAATTACTTTACCGAAAAGAGGGGCGTATGTTTTTGATAATATTTGATTGATTAAAGTGGGATAAAAAGCCAAAAAGATTTTTAATTTTATTTTTACCATGTTTTAAAATTAATATATAAAAATTAAAATAATATTGTAAACTTTTTAAATCAATATATTTAAAATTTTAAATATTTGAAAAATTAATCTTTTTAATATAAGTTTGTATGCATAAAAACAAAAATATAATATAAGTTTGGTGTGAATTTATAATATGCATTTTAAATTAAGTTTGGTGTGAATTTTAAATTTTATGCATTTTAAATTTAAGTTTGGTGTGAATTTAAAAACAAAAATTTACTTTATGTCGCTAAGTTAAAAATATGATTTTTAAAATTCGTCGTAAGTTGAAGACTAGGTATTTGAACCGAAATTGCTTTACCCGAGGGAGGGACGAGAACTTTTATTATCATTATTTTTAATCTTATTGAATTAAAGTATGCCAAAAACATTAAAAAAACCCAAAAATCTTAGCTTTTAAAACAATCGCTACAAAAAGACAAATTTTAAAATTTTGTTGAAGGACGGACTAGGACATCGATCCGAAACGACCTCGTCCTAAAACAAAGGAAAACAAAATTTTAAATTTATTTTATATTTGTTTTATAAGTTAAGATTTATAAAAAAAAAGCACCGCGACTCGCGGAGTTTGATGGGCAAAATCACCGCGACTCGCGGAGTTCAGAAATTACAGAAAAAAATAAAAACGCTGGAATCAGCTCAGTCTACACACAACACCCACATAAACTGCGAAAAATACCGAAAAATTACTCCCAAAATCGAATTTTTTCACCGAAAATATCAAATCTTTTACTAAAATCATGTTGAGAAGGATGCTATCAAGGAATTACTCAAGAAAAACGGTAAATTTCTACACCTAAACACCATTTAATCCGAAAATTAGTGTTCTTGAGCAATTTTTTCCCCAATTCGATTTTAATGCTTTTTAGTGTAATTATGCTTAAATTGCTTGTGTATTATGCTTGTATAACCTAGATTAATGCTATTTAACATGATTAGAAGCCTTAAACTTCAAATTTTGAGTAATCTAGGGTTTGTGTTCTTGAGCAAATTTGGGGCTTTTTGATATAAACATGTTATGGCCGATTTTTGTCATGAATTATTGCTAAATTAAATAGTGTAACATGTTTAGGTAGTTAAATGCTCCAAACTTTGAGCCTAAACATGATTTTGAGAATTAAAGTAGACTTTTTTAAGTCTAAAATTCATGAACTTGATTTTTGAGAGATAATGCCATTTGAAACTTGTTTAATTGCTAGTAATGATTATTTTGACATGTTATTTGAGTTGAATGCTTATGAACTTGGTGATCATTTTCGTATATGCTTATTTGAAAAAGTGTAGATTTGATAAAAATATGAAAATGAGCATAAGTTTGATATAAATTGGACATGTCATTGTAATTATTTTGATTGATAATTTTTCTGACACTAATGCATATTTGGATGTACAAAAATTGTGTTTGATGTGTTTTGCAGACTGAAAAGGGTGAATCTTCATCCCAAGCTCGCAATGCTCCTCCTGAGAATGCGGAACAACAGGATGTTGATAGCTATTATAAACAAGATATACCTCATCCAGTTATGACATTTTCAGATATGCACTTGGAAGATTTGCACCCGAACCTGAGATTTGACAGACTTTGGATAGATTATCCAAAATACCAAAGGGGCTTGCATACTCTTCATTCTAAAGCTGTTGAAGTACCTAGGGTAATAGAATGGGAACCGTTAAAAGCTGTAGAATTGGCCGGGCCAATTAGGGAATTACTTACACATAGGTATGGTAATTCTACTTTTAACGATTAGGTACGATTATTCAACATGCGTAGACCTGTATATAAAGTATGGTGTGAAGAATTGTTGTGTAGTATAGAAATAAATGATCGGGTAGCTAGTTTAACCGATCGATCTTTTATTAGATTTTTGTTAGGAGGTTCGATACGCCACATGTCTCTACTAGACATGGCTCAGGCCTTACGTATATATACGCCTGAGGAGTTAGCATCTGCCGATTGTAGAGGGTTGATATTGAACGGTAGGAAAATTGATGAAAATTTTGATACGCATGGTGTATGAAGTCAAATGACTAGCCATCACCGATTTAAAAGGGGAAATTACTCTTATTTGGATATAGATAGAGCTGAATTAAGAGTAATTCATAGGTTTTTAGCCAATTCGATTACACAACGAGGTAAGAATAAGGAAAAGGTAAATGAACAGGATTTGTTTTACCACATGTGTATTCGAGACCCACAAAGCGCTGTAAGTATACCGTATTGTGTGGGTTATTATTTATCAGCTATGGTTAGGGGGATGAGACCACACAGTATAATAGGAGGTGGTATATTTATTACATTAATTGCTGAGTATCTCAATGTGGATATAAGTCGGGGGGGATTATTAGTCGAAGAACCAGAACCCCGCGATACAATAGGTTTAAATGTATACCATGGTGTGAAGGTTTTGAAGAGGTGAAATAACGCCGCAGTACAATACCATGGTAGACATCCACAGGTTGAGAGAAACCAACAGCCAGGTAATGTGGGAGGGGGAAATGAAATGACAGAAATGTAAAGGTTTATAGCTTCACAAGAGTATGAAAATGCTAGACATCGAGCATTTGAAGATTGCAAGTTCATCAAAACCAAATCATAGCTCATTGCCAACATGTAGGTAGAAACTATATTCCTACTCCATCGCCCGTATTTCCTCCCTGGTCTATAGAGATCCAACCACCGTATCCTACGTATAACCCAGCCGAAGCATTCTATAACACATACGGTTATGCATGGAACCCCTACTGGTATCAGTATCATCCCTAGTCTACTTAGTTTTATTTATTTTATTATTTGTAATGTTGATACATTTAATACTTATGTTAATATTGTAATAGTTTTTATAATTTTCTAATTTTTTTATTAGATTTTAATAATTTTTGAATGTGGGGTAATATACCAAACTTCAAAAATATGTATATATGTTTGCAGCTTATCTTATGTACACAACAGGGTAAAACAACGCATTTTCAAAGACTGGCATTAAGTTCAGCAAAAGCAACTAATTTTGACGACAAGATGCAAAATATATGTGAAATAACAACAAGACGGAATGAACAAATGATGTGCACCATTTATCATTCAACACAAACAACAATATGTTTGGAAACTTTGGTAAAATTTAATCATTTCTACGCTAATCACCCTCAATAATTTAAATTGTTACTGATTTCTTGCAAATGAGGGCATTGCAAGATCTTAAGTGTGGGAAGGGGTTAAATTCTTTCGGATTTTTAAAAAATTTTATCTTAAACACTTGGTTACCATTAAAAATACTAGTAAAGCAGTAGTTGTATTAGAATCTAGTGCTCTCTGATAATAAAGAACAGCCCTAGTCTTATATACTGACTACCCAATTCTAGTAAAATTTTTCAAAATTTTCAATTAAATGAACTCAAAATCATGTTTATACATATTTATGAATGATAAAATTAGGTATTAACACCGAAATTATTGTTACCTTGGAAAGGACATAAATTGAGAAACAAACCAAAATGTTAAAATTCATTTAAAATGGAATAGAGGACAATAAAAAGGAAAATAAAAGCCAAGTGTGGGAAAAATTACCAAGTTATCTTTAACATATGTCACATATTTCTGTAACAAATAATTGAAAATACTTTTGTTTTGGACTAAATTAACTGTTTTACCCGATTTACTGTAATGAAAGATGGATCTACACGATGAATCAATTCCATCATTAAAAGGAAGTAAAGTCTTCCGAAAAAGACACGCGCTTCTTGATTTAGGTCATGAAGTTGTCGTCCAGACCAGCTGTAGGTTGATGAAAAATCTAGAAAAGTCATCTCTAAAATCAGCAGGAAATCCACGGACCTCAGCATAAAACAGGGTCGCCAAGTGGTCAGATTTATCCTAACCATGAGAAGGATTTATCTCGTACAATGGGGGGCACCGTGCAAATTAGCTGGATAAGACTAATGAATCAGATCTCCAGAAAGGATAATCTCCTTAAAGATCAAAAATCAGCTTTTAAGACTGATATTACTCAATCCTTGAGATTGACCTTAAAGATTGAGAATTCAAACTCATGGAATTCAATGATATATAAACTCGAGCTTGAACGAGAAAATATTTTGATCAAATTATAAACCGATTTGTTTTCTGAAAACCCATTTTCAATGCGTTCATTACCTTTGAACGTAAAATCCTAGGAATTCACCTGGAATTCATTAGGTCACCTGAACTAAATCGGGTGTCAACCGTAAGAACGGTGGTTGCATAGCATGGTCAAAGACAGGACCTTGTGCCAGACCGAAAAATTATAAGGGTGAGCTTTACTATTGCTCCTACCAAGGATAGTAATTGCGTCCGACACGTTATAGACCATAATTAAAAGCATGTCAGGGGACATTGCCTTAACAGTTGCTTGTTCAACGCTTTCCTTTACAACCGGACGGTAGTTTACCAAAAGGTAATATAGGAAGCAAGTATACTGGACGTGTTGCTTTCCTAATACAAGGTTAGCAAGTGGGTGACACAAAACCACAAGTTTTAAGCTAAAATTTTCAAATCTGAAACCCACCAAACCCACAAAAAGAATTTGCAAACACCGGTGAAGGGTTATTCCGGAAAACTTATCTAGGGTAAAAACTAGATTTAATTTTCAAAAGATCAAATGTTTTCATAAAGATTCAATTTCCTTAATGGATCTAAATTTTTATAGTCATGTGAGACTGTAAACCATATCGTCACTACCATTGTTTATACCGCCGTATAGAAATCACTGATGTACAAAGTATGAAGAATAAAGAAGTGATTCTAGTATTTCAAGACTATATTGCTTGAGGACAAGCAACGCTCAAGTGTGGGAATATTTGATAATGCTAAAAATGAACATATATTTCATAGCATTATTCCTCAAGAAAGACAAGCTTTTAGTTGCAATAGTTCTATTTACAAGTGATATTCGTTTAAATAATAAAAGGTGAAGACAAAAGACAGACTCGACGAATTAAAGACGCAAACGACCAAAAAGCTCAAAAGTAGAAAGTACAATCAAAGAGGTTCCAATTATTGATAAGAAACGTCTCAAAATTACAAGAGTACAAGATTCAAAACGCAAAGTACAAGATATTAAATTGTACGCAAGGACGTTCGAAAATCCGAAACCGGGACATGAGTCAACTCTCAACGCTCGATGCAACGGACTAAAAATTACGAGTCAACTATGCACATAAATATAATATAATATTTAAATAATTCTTAAAATTATTTATATATTATATTTATATTAAAAATTCGTCGGCAAACAAAGAGCCAAAGCTGGGTGAGCTGTAAAATCAAACTCCGCGAGTTGCGGAGTTTGAAGAAGGAAAATGCCGCGAGTCGCGGAGTTCCCCTAGACTCAATTCCCTATAAAAGCCAACGCAGTTCGACGAGTTTTAATATCATAAAAATCAATCTCTCTCTATATATGTATACGTAATATTTATATTTATATTTTATATTTTAATTTTAATTTTAATTCTAATTCTAATAAAAAGGGTATGTTAGCGAATGTTGTAAGGGTGTAAGTCGGAATTCTATCCGTGTAACGCTACGCTATTTTTAATCATTGTAAGTTATGTTCAACCTTTTTAATTTAATGTCTCGTAGCTAAGTTATTATTATGCTTATTTAAAATGAATTAATCATGATGTTGGGCTAATTACTAAAATTGGGTAATTGGGCTTTGTACCATAATTGGGGTTTGGACAAAAGAACGACACTTGTGGAAATTAGACTATGGGCTATTAATGGGTTTTATATTTGTTTAACTAAATGATAGTTTGTTAATTTTAATATAAAAATTTACAATTGGACGTCCCTATAAATAACCATATACACTCAATCGGACACGATGGGCGGGGTATTTATATGTACGAATAATCGTTCATTTAACCGGACACGGGAATGGATTAATAGCCACTAGAATTATTAAAACAGGGGTGAAATTATGTACAAGGACACTTGGCATAATTGTTAACAAAGTATTAAAACCTTGGGTTACACTCAGTCGACATCCTGGTGTAATTATTAAACAAAGTATTAAAATCTTGTTACAGTTTAAGTCCCCAATTAGTTAGAATATTTAACTTCGAGTATAAGGATAATTTGACGAAGACACTCGCACTTTATATTTATGACTGATGGACTGTTATGGACAAAAACTCGACGGACATATTAAATAATCCAGGACAAAGGACAATTAACCCATGGGCATAAAACTAAAATTAACACGTCAAACATCATGATTACGGAAGTTTAAATAAGCATAATTCTTTTATTTCATATTTAATTTCATTTATTTCATATTTAATTGCACTTCTAATTATCGCACTTTATTGTTATTGTATTTAATTGCACTTTTAATTATCGTACTTTTTAATTATCGTAAGTTTATTTTATCGCACTTTTATTTATCGCAATTTCATTATCGTTATTTACTTTACGCTTTAAATTAAGTCTTTTATTTATTTAATATTTTACATTTTGTTTTAACTGCAACTAAAGTTTTTAAAATCGACAAACCGGTCATTAAACGGTAAAACCCCCCCTTTATAATAATTATATTACTTATATATATATTTGTATTTTTATAAAATAAAACTAATATAGCGTTAAGCTTTGTTTAAAGATTTTCCCTGTGGAACGAACCGGACTTACTAAAAACTACACTACTGTACGATTAGGTACACTGCCTATAAGTGTTGTAGCAAGGTTTAAGTATATCCATTCTATAAATAAATAAATATCTTGTGTAAAATTGTATCATATTTAATAGTATTCCCTAGTAAAATTTAAGCTATTTTATATACACCTCGCATAACATCACTTGTTTTAACCTTATCTGAATTACAAATTTTACCGCATTTACTTTACTTTATCTTATAAACTAGAAAACCCAAAAATTAGGTAACAAACCACTACTCCTGCACCTTAGGATTATCTTAAGCTTTAAATATATGTTCGATTCTACTGATATCTCAAAAATACGACCCTAGGTCATACTTCTCTTACTCATAATAAGGAGTAGTACGATTTAGGCCACACTAAATATAAATTTAAAACCATTACCCCCTGTTGGTGGTTGATTCTGACGCCTTGCGGCCTAACGACACCGCATAAATAAAACCGTCTGTTTTGGCCATATCATGTTGAATAATCAGGTGTAGTGTATTGTTGTGTTTGTTGTCTGTTTGGGTAGTATGGAAGTTGTTGTGTTTGTTGTCGATTCGGGTAGAGTGGAAGTTGTTGTGTTTGTTGTGTTTGAACATTTGGAAACAAATTCACAAACGGGTTCAAATTTGCAAATTGAGAAAACCGCCAGTTTGTTGCATAGATTCGAGTAATTATTGATACGTATCGATGTCGATTGTGTTTCTCTCTTGAATTTGTTCTCTTTGTTTGAATTTTCCTTTAGAAATTTTTTTGGAACTCATTTTTGGTGATAAGAAAATGATGAGATATTTGTGTAAATCGAATCGAAAGTGTTGATAGGATATGGAATATAAAATATGAAATATATATATATATATATATATATATATATATATATATATATATATATATATATATATATATATATATATATATATATATATATAGGGAGAGAGTTTAATGAATTAATTAGAAAGAGAAAAAAAGAGTCATTGGGGTTTTTTATTTTTTATTTCTTTTCAAACCGTCACTTTTTAATTTGTTTGCGTCATCGAATGTGTTTGAAAAGGAAAATGGAAAATGGGCGATATGTTGGACGGATGGCAGGGAGCGAGGCTGGACGGTTTGCTGCCATCGGCGTCCTGCTGAGCAGTTAGCTCGATGGCTCCTAAAACTCAACCGTTGGGGGCACTCTAATAATCTCAAAAGACAGAGCACAATTCATTGAAAATTGAAGGGAACTCCAACGCAGCTCGTATGCATGTCCTTGCTTCATCGTGACACGATTTTCCACTGTAATGAACAGAAATCTCCTACCTCGTTATAACTATTTGCAAAAAGTTAATAGTTTTGAGTACTTCTCACTTTGCTACAAAATTTCATTCATATTTTTTATCGTTCTAATAGGTGTAACTTTGTGGTATAATTTTCTTCTTTTTTTTTTTCTTGAATGATTCGTTTTCTCGATCTTACTCTCTTTCTTTTTTGTCCTTATTAGGGTCTTTTATTAAAAAAATGTTTCCTTCTTAAATTTATTTTTACCTCTTTCTCTATTTTACGACTTTTTTCTTCTCTTTTCCTAAATTGTTAAACTAAACTAAATTATTTAACATAAATTTTACTCGTATTATATAATAAAGGGTTAACGATATGTATCATATTAATGATCATGACTTTTATACTTTTTTAACTTATCTTAAAACACGAGGTTTCGTTCAGTGTTAATGTCCATTTGAACAATGAAATTATTTTAATTAATTAATTTTATTTATATAAAATATTTTAAATAAACAATTTAAACTTTCAAAAACTTTGCATTAATATAAAAAAAATACAATTCATATATAAACTAAAGTTCATAATAAAATATTTATTCCCGAAGAATCATTAGTGTTTGATACATTTATGTCGTTGTTAAGCCTGCTACATCAAAGTAAGCATGCTTAATTTAATTTTTTTCGGCTTTAAGCATTATAGTCGGGTAGCCATGATCACCTCGAGTATATTGGCCTCTTCACGTGTTTGGACTCCCGTAAATCCTTGAAGTCTTTCATGAGCATCGTACAAACGTACAATGTAATAATGTGTAGGCTCTCTCATGTACACATTTGCATACAAATCTATTATGCACCAACATAAATTATGTAGAGTGTCCCGTGACACTCGTTTCGAAATTTGCAAATACTCATAGAACGCATCTGGTGTACTACTGTAAGCCATATGACGCATAGCCGATGTAATTTTCAATTTGGTACTAATACTCAAATCGCCTTTTGCATCGCGTCTTCGTTGAAACCATCTAAAACATTAGGGTAGCAGATTTGCATCTTAACTTAGAATGTCATTCATAATTCCGAGAAAAACACATTTTCTCATCCAAAATCTTCGTTTGAAATTCTCAACAGTATACTTGCAATTTTCTACAAAATAATTACCCATCAACCGGTCATGAGTACCATGATGTTCACGACATATGTAATGACGAGTATATGATGTAGCGATTGAATTTAACTCATCACGTGATACTGTCTAACAAATGAAATGCCATTAATTGATATTCATCATCGGAAGAAGAAGGTGACGACATTATTTAATATAATTAATGAAAGGTAGAATGTAAAATATTGAGAATATTTGTTGATTTCGTTTAGAAAAATTGATGATACACACATACATATATACATACATATGTATATGTATATGTATATGTATATATATATATATATATATATATATATATATATATATATATATATATATATATATATATATATATATATTAATTAGCTTAGCAATTCCGACACTATAGTGAACAAGAAGGATGATAAAGGATCGGTTGCCTTAACTTTTGTAACATTCGGCCTTTTTCTGTTTACCTTCCGTTATATTATTTTAAAGTCCGTTATATAATTATAACAACTTCTGTTAATACGCATTTTTAAAATATCTCGTTTAGGTAATTCACGCACCCGCTTTTAAACCTGAGGGACTAAACTTGCTAAGATGCCAAAGAGTTGACTAGGTCAAATGGTCAAACCCTATCCTCTCCATTCATTCATCACCTCCCTCTCTAATACTTCCATTCTTTTTCTCTCAAACACCCAAACAAAGATTCATCATCTATTCAAGATATAGCAAGCATCAACTCAAACAAATTACATATTCGGAATCCTTGCATCTTCCTCTTCGAATCCATACCAACTTTGTTGCATTTGGGTAACTTTCTAAAAATAATAGATTTTGTGTTCTTGATGTTTTTAACTTATAAAAGTGTTAATTAGTGTCTATGGCTCAAGTCTAACATGAATATGTGATTTATATGCTCGATCTTGTTATTTTAAGTAACTAGCATGAACTTGAGATTTGGTGTGTTTGATTTTGTGATTTGGTTGCTTAAATATTGTTAGATGTTAAAAGTGCATGTATTAAATGTGTTACTAGCATCACTAGCTTCAATTTGATATGTAGGTTGACTTGGAAAGACTCCATTAACATGACTGATGAAATTATGATTTTGAGTTAGGGTTTGATAGGAGTAAAATGAATTTTTGATGCACCAAATGCCATGAAATGTTGTTGGTGAGTGTTTAGTTGCAATGTGTGTTTAATTACTGTCGAAACGGCATATCATACATGTAAATTGGTTGCCCGAATCATGAGATGCATTCAATGAACTTGAATGTAATAAATGGTGAGCATTTAATGCGTTTTGGTTGTTTTAAATGTTGAATTGATTGATGAAATGTGTTTAGTTGTTTTTCTCGTCAAAATACCTTTCCGATGACATAAGTTACATGTTTTGATTGTTTCCGGATCATAAAATGTGATTGTTTGAAGTTTGATTCGTGCACTTATGTGATTTGAGCAACATGGTCTGTGTACCAATCTGGACGCCGTCCAAAATCTTGGACGCCATCCAGCCCTTCATTGCTGGACGCCGTCCAGCTAATCTGGATGTCGTCCAGATGAACTACCAGATTCTGCTTTGGATGTTCGTTCACCGTTTAATTCTAACTATGCTACGCACATCTGATTAACATGTAACTTGTTCAAACATGCTCATATATGATTATAAAACTCAGAAAAATTGTCCGAGACCTGACCCATGTTCGTCATTAGTACTCATCGAGTAATCAAATTATTTCATCTATACTACTCTATGGTAATAAAACTCGATTTATCAACTCATGTTCGTCATGAAAACATTTTTATGGTTAGCCATGACGACCTCGATCAAATTTCGAGGACGAAATTTATTTAACGGGTGGGTACTGTGACGACCCGGATATTTTTGACCAAATCTAAACTTAATCTTTATATGATTTTGACACGATAAGCAAAGTCTGTAATGTTGAGTCTCAAAAGTTGTGAACTATTTTCATGAATTCATTTAACCCTTGTCTATTCTTGACGATTCACGAACCTTTAATGTATAGATAAATGTAAGTAGTAGAAATAATAAAATGTAATTGAATCCTTAGAAATTAATATATAAAATAATATGCAGAATACTTAGGTTGCTATTAAAATAAAGATATATATATAGATATGAACTCTATACATAATTAATGATTATATATATAATGTATTTATATTACAATATATAAATAATAAATATTCAACATATGTTATCCTATAATTATTAAGTATAATATAATTAATAATATATAATATTAGTATATTAAATGTAATTACGAGTTAAAATATAATTATTATATTACTTTCATTATTAATATTGATATCAGTATTGTTAATATTATTAATTTAATATATATATATATATATATATATATATATATATATATATATATACATATATATATATATGTATATATATATATATATATAATTTAAACAGCTGTTTTTTTATAATAATATTATTATTAATATTATTGATATCATTATCAATATCATTACTATTATCATTATTTATTATTGCTATTACTAATATTATTACAAATATTGTCAGTATAATTAGTATTACTAAAATCATTAAATTATTATAATTATTGATATTATCATAATACAATTTATTATTATCATTATTTACATTAGCATTAATAATTATTATTATCATCAATCTTATTATAATTATGATAATTATTATTACAAGTATTAACAAGTATTATTACTATTTTAATTATTATTATTACTTGTATTTTTATAATTATAATATTATCAATATTATTATTAATAGTATATTTTTTTGTTTATTAATATTAATTATAGTTAAATTAAAAAGATGGTTCAATATGTTATACATCCTGATCATTACTATGATAAATTTAGATTCCTGTCTCTTAGTACCAATCTATAATAGTACTCAAACAAATTCTGTTAGCTTTCATTGTCTAATGAATATTTTTATTTCAACTGACTGCTCCAAAATTCCTTGTCAATCATGATCGTACTATAATATAAACTTTAATCAATTTTTGATACAGAATCAATTCATTACTTACACTCTATGTAATACTCTAATAATGCAATTCGATCTTAAACAACAAAAATCAAAAATTAATTTAAGGAACACAGCTCGACGTCTCTGTTCTTGAACCATTGAATATCTTACTCAATTGTTTCCTGTTTTCTCTTCTTTCTCTGATCGAACACCATCAATTAATCATCACATTTCATTTTCATGTGCATCTTCTAAATCTTGCTCATAATTATTATCATGAAACATTCAAAACCCAAACATGATATATAAGAACTAGCTCGATCACCTTTACACCATAACCATAACCGACACCACCACTTTAAACTCCTTTCGATCATGATCATGAACAACCATCACCTTAAACCTCCATGATCTTCTCTCTCTCATTCCCTCTCTTTTAATTTAGTCGTGAATCACCACCACCTGCAACCTCCCTTCTTGTTCCTGCTTGTTGATGACCACAACATCTGTCACCTTGCAACCACCATCGAACACCAAACAACCACCGTCGCTACTACTGGTAACCAGTCCTCTTTCTATCGAATTTTATGACAAAATAAGATGAGTGGAATATGTGCACTTTGTAAAAGGTGTCAACTTGGATACAATTAATAATATTATACAGCCTTTTTCTAATTTACAAATGAAGCTAGATGGCCGACCATGAGGGATGTGTTTTATTTTGTGAGGCTCCTTGAATGATGAAAAAGGTGATAAGAGATAAGAGCATGCGTAATTTTTTTTTATTTAATCAACTGCCATTCGAACTTCATGCTACCGAACCCCACCCACTTGATTTTTTTTAAAGAATGATGGAAGCGAATTTGAATTACAGCTGGTCGAAGTTGAGAGTTGGTTGCAACTTGCTTTTTAATTTTTTTTTTCTTTTCTTTATTCTTCCTTCGCGGCTCAGCAACAAACCAAGCAGATTAAAGATTTGGGCCACCAGTTCTTATTAGAATTAAATTAAAAAGAGGATTGGGCTGGTATAGATTGGGCATAGAATATTGTTGTTGGGCCGATAGAGGAAAACGGGAAGAGACGGGTTAAATCGATTTTAGTTACGGTTTAAAACAAAAACACGAGTTTGGCAGAGTGGTTTGTTTGTTATCGATTTAACGAGAGGTCGGAGGTTCGAGCCTCGTCTGGCGCATTCTTTTTAGAAAAGCATCGAGGGTATACATTCTTATTTTACTTCTATTATTATTATTATTATTATTATTATTATTATTATTATTATTATTATTATTATTATTATTATTGTTGTTGTTGTTGTTGTTGTTGTTGTTGTTAATATTGTTAGTATTAAAATGATTATAATTGTTATTATCATTTCCAACACAAGTAGTAAATATCATTATTATTATTATTGTGTTTATAATTACAAAAGTGAATATTATTATTATTATTGTTAAGATAAGTATTATTATAACTATCATACTATGATTTATTATTATTATCGTTAAAAATTAATATTATCATCATATTTGCAATTGTTAATAACATTACTATCATTATAATTATTATAAGTGTTATTATTAATATTACAATTATCATTACTAACATGATTATTAATATCAAAAACTACCTTTTTAAGCAAATAAATATTTTGTACATAAAATATTCCTATTACATATTCTATAATTATTTTAAAATTTCACATAACTATATCTATCAAACCTACTTAAATTATTTATATAAATACTTAACGATAACAAACTATCGATTTTTAAATATAACATTAAAAAATTATGTATATAAATATAGATATATTAATATAACTATATAAATAGTAACCATTAGGAATATATACATTAATTAAATATACATAATATATAAATTAAAGGTTTAATAAATAAAATTGTTTGATTATGATTATATATGTTAATATATATATAAATGATATACAAATTCTTTTCTTATTTTACTTCTATTATTATTATTATTATTATTATTATTATTATTATTATTATTATTATTATTGTTGTTGTTGTTGTTAATATTGTTAGTATTAAAATGTTTATAATTGTTATTATCATTTCCAACACAAGTAGTAAATATCATTATTATTATTATGTTTATAATTATAAAAGTGAATATTATTATTATTATTGTTAAGATAAGTATTATTATAACTATCATACTACGATTTATTATTATTATCGTTAAAAATTAATATTATCATCATATTTGCAATTGTTAATAACATTACTATCATTATAATTATTATGAGTGTTATTATTAATATTACAATTATCATTACTAACATGATTATTAATATCAAAAACTACCTTTTTAAGCAAATAAATATTTTGTACATAAAATATACTTATTACATATACTATAATTATTTTAAAATTTCACATAACTATATCTATCAAACCTACTAAAATTATTTATATAAATACTTACAGATAACAAACTATCGATTTTTGAATATAACATTAAAAAAAGTATGTATATAAATATAGATATATTAATATAACTATATAAATAGTAACCATTAGGAATATATACATAAATTAAACATACATAATATATAAATTAAAGGTTTAATAAATAAAATTGTTCGATTATGATTATATATGTTAATATATATATATAAATGATATAGGTTCGTGAATCCGAGGTCAACCCTTCACTTGTTCAATGTCGTCATATGTATTTTTACCACAAAATACAGTATGGTGAGTTTCATTTGCTCCCCTTTTAAATGCTTTTGCAATATATATTTTTGGGACTGAGAATACATGCGCTGCTTTTATAACTGTTTTACGAAATAGACACAAGTAATCGAAACTACATTCTATGGTTGAATTATTAAACCGAATATGCCCCTTTTAGCTTGGTAGCCTAAGAATTAGGGAACATCACGAATTTTGAGAATTAGTGCACCCCTAATTGACGCGAATCCTAAAGGTAGATCTACGAGAACTAATAACTCCCATTCTGGAATTTGGAATGCTTTAGTACTTCGAGTTTATCATGTCTGATGGGTGTCCTGGAATGATGGGGATATTCTATATGCATCTTGTTAAGGTCGGTTACCAGGTGTTCACCGTATGAATGATTTTTATCTCTATGCAGTTTGCGAAATGCCTGATATGAGAATGATGTTTATGAAATATGAAAATCTTGTGGTCTATTAAAATGATGGAAATGAATATTTATGATAAACTAATGAACTCACCAACCTTTTGGTTAACACTTTAAAGCATGTTTATTCTCAGGTATGAAAGAAGTCTTCCGCTGTGCATTTACTCATTTTAAAAACATTAATTGGAGTCGATCATCACAATGGGACCAAATGTTGATGACTTCGTCCAGATGGATTAGGACGGGGTCGTGACATGTGGTATCAGAGCTGGTTTAAGCTGTGTCGTCGGCTTAATCGTAGAGGGGGTTCTCACAGTGTTACCTGTGACGAAGCATTGGCTCTTGATAGGTCAGATCATGTTGAGATTGAGAGAAATGATAAGATAGAATGAGATTCGGTATGTAAGAAGGAGACTCGGTACTAGAGAGAATCGGTACAAATTAAATTCCACAGCTTTTAGAACTCAGTTATAATACCATGGCTATCTAATTAGGACTACATAGGTTCCTTATATAACCCTCTTCTAAGGAACCTTCATTTAAGCATAATTTACATTAACACTATACAACTTCGGGGTCCTAACAATCTCCCCCTTAGTGTTAAATGTGAACTTTACAATATAATCCTATCCTATTGTGAAATCTTGAGAGGTCCAAACGTTAGTTTCCATCGTGAGCCATCTGGTTTTGAAACTTGTACTTGATTTTCTGAAATTTTCTAAGAAGTTTTCCAGACTCCCCACGTTTTTCTTGGATCTCCCTCATGTAATGGATATTCATCCATTTCCTTGAAATACCTTCTCTTTCTCTGGCCACGAAGAATCTCAAACTGTCTTGTACGGATTCGGAGCTTTAAACGATCTCTGATATGCTTTATAAACTCTCCAAGACCCATTTTTGTATCAAAGTCATCAACCTTGCTTTGACGAATTTTAAGATACTTCAGTGCAGCCTTAAGTGTTCCATCTGAATATTTGTTCAGCTCTTCAGTACGAATGAACATCTTTTCCTTTTGAGAATTTACAAATACAGACCCTTCGGGTTCGAATTACATTTGAAACATCCTCATATCCTTCAGTCCTTCCGTAAATTGATTCGGACACGTTATTCGAATCTTTTTCCTATTTGCTTCGAGACCTATTTGAAAATCTTCACGTCTCATCAGTTCAATTGTCTCCATCATATATCTTTTCACAGCTTCCAAAGCTTGAGCTTTATCAAAAGGTCGAATGGTGATGATACTGAGGTAGTTGTAGATGTTAATGATGTCAAGCATATCAAGATTATGAAAATCTGCTTCTGTGAACTTGTACTCTTTCTCATCTTCTCTTATAACATGGAACTGACTGATGACGTCTTTCTTTTCACTTATCTCTACTCCGACTCGAGCAATATTCAACACTTCTGAAATACGATATTTTCTTTGAAGCCACAAATCATCTTCATTTTTGTTGATATGTTTCCTCCACATAAACTCATACCAATTCCTTTCACTTGCTGGAAGCAATCGTGAACCTATATAAGTAAACCTTTTACTCCTTGTTGTATCTTTGATGCGAAAGATCTTGTAAGCATTTTCTTCGATGAATGTGTTTCGTAACGTTATAAAATCATGTTCAAATCCCAATAACAATCTTTGTTTCTGATTCTTAAAGAATATTCCATGGTTGTATTTGAATCTGGAATTTACTGTTTCACTTGATGTAGATGTACCAGAAGTTGAGCTTTCATTAGCATTTATTGGATGTGAACTCGATGAAGGTGTAGAATTCGATGAATGATCAGTAGGATTTATTTCATCATCATTTGGAACATCATCATCTTCAATATGATCAAATATATCATCTTCATTTGGATCAACAAAAAGATTGTCTTCATTGTCATCAGAAGAATCCATTTCATCATCACTTTCTATTACTAGATCAGGATTCCCTTCATCTACAATCTCTACATCTTCCGCAATTGAAGATACTGAAGATAACTTGCTTAAGATGACAAACCCATCATCATCCGTATCTTCAAGATAAAAATCACTTAAGTTCAAATCCTCATCTACTGGTCCACTATCAGCCTCTTTATGAACCATTGGAATTATAACTTGCTCAGGCTCCTTATCATTAATTTCATCATGTACAGAAACCATTTCTGATTCCGTCTGAACACGTTGAGTTTGTGAAGCTGATGAAGATCTCATATCACCACCCTTGGTTGAAATGTTCACCAATAGATATTCTCCATCTACTCCTATCTCCCCCTCATTGCTATTCTGAGGATCAGAATCATCATGTTCATCATCACGGTGAGAACTAAAAGGAGAAGAGTAGGAAGTAAGTGGATATCGAACACGAGCACGAAACAATGCTTGAAGCGAAGTACGTCGAAGAACATCAAGATTGACTCTAGAAAACATACGACTGAAATATTCTTGCTCCAAAGCATCATAGAAATGTGGTAAACGAGAGGGTGATGATGGAAAAGTAACAATGGGAACAGCAGCAGCAGCAGTATCTGTTGAAGGCGATGTCGATGGAAGTGTGTGAGTTGCCGTGAGGGCAGGTAAGGATGATTGTGCGGTATTATTCTTAAATGTAGGGATGTACATACTACTAGTCAGATTCGTGATATCCCCTTCTGATGGAGGTTGGGTAGCAACCGAAGTTGTCACCAGTGAAGTTTCTTTCAAAGCATCTGCCTCCATGACTTTGGTCTCATGGGACTCTGACAAAGTAGCAGAATTACCCGTCGGTTTAGCTCTCACAGAGATATTGCTATCTCTGACTCCTGAAGTCATTGATATACCATGAGGTGGTAAATCTCTTTCAGTTAAAGACTCTTCCTCCAGACCCTGAGATTCAGAATCCGGAAGAGAAGTGGTTTGATCCAATGAATCACTTTCATGAATCAAGGGATCAGTCTGCTGGAAGTCTGATAAATATCCCAAAGGATTGTCATGTTGACTCGTTTCCATGGGACGCGGCAGATCTTCCTCATCAAGATAAGCTGGACCTCGAGACCCTGTTGTATGTTGAGGCACAGGAGGATTTCCAGCCGATACGCAGGGTGCCTTTTTAAGACTTTTTGGCTCCCCTTCGGCCGTTCTGGACTTCAATGATTGAGTGTCCTCAATCGATTGAGTCAACGCAGACTTTACTGCAGAGGAAGACTTTACTTCCTTAGATGCCGAAGCACCTTGCTTTGTAGGATTTATTATTAAGTCCTGTTTAGATTGGATGGGCTTAGTGGCCTTTTTACCATCCGTGCGTTTAGATCTCTTGCCTACCGAAACTTGCGCTTCATTTAGCGTAGGGCTTACTATTATTATTGGATGTGATACGGAGATGGGTGAGGGTGACCTAATTGGTTCTAGGTCTTGGTCAATATCACCAACGGTAGTAGTAACTGTTTGGCGAACGATAGGTGTCGAAGTCCTAGATCTAGTTACTCGTTGGGTTGGCGGAGTCTGAATCATCTCATCAGGTATATATCGAGTTCTCTTAGGAGAATGTTCGGGAGACGATTCAGATGCTGTTGCTGAAGTGTCGGTGTCACTGCTCACTTCGGGTGTTGTGGAAAGGGTTGGTTCAATCCTAGTTGGACTAGGTTCCCTGATCCTCATGGGTTGAGCTTGGTGCACTGCCCTAGATCGTTTAAGGTTCACCCTAATTGGAGGATTAGATGGCCCGGGTGGTTGAACTACAGGTTCCCCTATAACCTCTGGGGCTGGAACCGCGGCGGGTTCAACTTTTTCTTGTTTTACCGGGTTCGGAAGAGGTATTCCTACAGCCTCAAAATAAGAACGCATACGAGCGTCTTGAGGTTCAGCTAGCCTCACTAGCCAATTTGGAATTGGTGCAGTGAATTGATTATCAGACACCATCGGGGTATTCATCTTCAGCTCCCCAAATCGTTTCATCTGTAATCCATGTGTACCTGGTACAAATATATTTGCATTTCTGCAAGCATTTATAGCATAATGGATAAAGATACAGAAAAACCTTTCGCAAGGGATGTATGAACCCCTTGGCTTATCAACTTGAGCTTGAACCAGATCCCATAAAAGCTCAGCATAGTCAGGAGCCTCTACTCTTATGAAAGAGTAGAATACTTTCAGCATTGGCACAGTCAAGCTATCGGATCCACTCCTTGTCATCAGCAAGCATCTGTTGATGATTGAGAAGATCACATACCACCTTGAGTGCAGATATTTCTTCTAAAACTTAGCTGGTGGAACATTGGTAGCTCCAACATAACCAAGATCAAAGACAGAAGTCATCATTTGCTGAGTAGCAGGAAAAGAAGGAGCATTCTGCACAACAGGAAGTCTGAATATCCTCCTGAAATCACCTTTAGTGATACTCCTCCTCCCTTGAACTCCTCTCAGTTGAAATTCAAAACGAGCTTGTGTTCCCTCTGGATTTTCAGTAGTAGGTTGTGTAGCTTCCACAAACCTAATTGTTCTGTTAAGTAACTCCAGATCTGTTACAGCTACACTGGCAGTAGTACTGAGAGCAGGCCACAGTGTGTGCCTCTCTAGAATTGTTGTCCAGTAGTTGCAAGGAATACTGGTTTCAGAGTTGATGAAGTGATTGTTCGCCATTTAGCTGTACAAATAATAAATAGAAGACCACAAGATATTCAAAAAGCATATATCTCTATTCTTATTTGTCTTTGAAATCCTTTGTATATGTTTTATCTTTTCTATTTTAAGATTTTTATGGTTTTTCAAAAATTTAAAAATCTTTTAATCTCAAATATGAACAAACAATTGACAATCATGACATTCATATGATATTCATCACAATACAAATTTATCATGCAAAGTCAATTATACTACACAAAGAATCAGAACAATACTTAGTCAATTTTTAAACACATTTCAAGCAGATTCTGTAGTCATGAAAACTTGAGATTCTGTAACCAAATAAGCTTGAGTTTTCAGATTAGAAAGATATAGAATAAACAAGTTAAGTGTTTGAAGATAAAAATCAGAAATTTTCAAGGTACCAAAAGTCAGATTCGGTATCAAGAGAAGAACAGATTCGGTATCTCCAAAATTAACATAAAGACACTCTAACATGCATATTCTATCATGTAAAATCACAACCATAATCAATTAACCAATCAATTAAAGCATAACAACATGTTAATTGTTTGAATAGACTCGGTACAGTAGATAGAACATATTCGGTAGATACAGAATCCATCAAACAATCAATTAAACATGTAATCAAGCTTGGTCAAATGATAGATCAATCAATATAACTCAGATTAGACAAGAATTCATGTTAATTAACCAAATCAATTGAGTTTAATCAAGGATTAATAGAATATGACTCAGACTCGGTAAAATCAACAGAATTTCAAAATTGAGAGTTAAAATTCAGTTATTTTGATCTTTTCTGGTTGATAAACACATAATTATCTCAGATCTATAAGTATGTTAATTAAAATGAACATTTACCTAAGAATTTGAAGATACAGAGAGATGGACTCGGTAGATTAGGCAGATTCGGTATAATCAAGCAGACTCGGTAGGTAATTAACAACAGTAAGTGAGTAAGTTTGACTTTGACCCTCCTTTTATAGATACTGAAGGTAAAATACCGAATGGGCTTTACAGAATGGGCCTATTATACCGAATTCAGTCCAATTTTCAAAACTTTATCAATTTAACTTCAAATCTTGACAAATTGACTTTTTCTCTCAATATTCATTTCAATCTTTTTATGAAAAATATTTCTGAGACAATTTTGAAAACTTTGAACTTACCGAATCTGTACTGTTGGATGTCAGATTTGGTATAATGCTAAAAATAGCATTTTATCCAGTAAAAAATAAATATTTTTGGATTTTATCTTTTCCAATTTTTATGAATTTTCCAAAATAAGATTTGTACTTAAAAGAACTTTGAATTTTGTGAACAAAGTACAAATCTTCAGTGATACCAATTGTTAAAACGGGTTGCATACTGAGATGTATACAAGCCTTAGTGAATTATTTCAGATATAAAACAAAGAATTTATGAATTCTCCTTTGAAAAACAATATTTTTGAGTAATTTTCTCATTTTCTCCCTTTTTCTCCCCCTCAAAATGTGATATACAAGAACGTAAATCAGCATTTTGATAAATTACCCTAGAAAATGAATTAACTCCCCCTTGAATATGATATCAATGAGTTACCTCCCCCTTACGTAACCATTGAACAATTATATCCAGGAAGTTATCATAAATCTAAAGGCTCCCCCTTAAAAGATGATATCCAAAGCATATGAAAGTAGTTGCTCCCCCTAGAAAGTATCTACTCCCCCTAAACACAAGATCTCAAGAATATGTCCCAACAGATCTAAGGAATATCAAGCACTATACTCTACCATGCCAATTTCTTTGATCAAGAATTTTAGCCTAAGTTCATCTAAAGGCTTAGTGAACATGTCGGCTAATTGCACTTTGGTAGGCACAAAGTATAACTCTACATCCCCTTTCTCTACATGGTCCTTAATGAAATGATAGCGAATATCTATGTGTTTAGTCTTAGAATGCTGGACCGGGTTGCTTGTAATTGCAATAGCACTTTGTGAATCACAGTAAATCGGGGTCTTAGAAATCTTAAAGCCATAGTCTAAAAGTTGAGTTTGCATCCACAAAACTTGTGAACAACAATGAGCTGCAGCAATGTACTCAGACTCAGCTGTTGATAGAGACACACAGTTCTGCTTTTTGGATGACCAACCAACTAGCCTATTCCCCAACATCTGAATTGATCCAAATGTGCTTTTTCTATCAACATGACAACCGCCAAGATCCGGATCAGTGTAAGCAGTGAGATTGAAATCGGATCCATGAGGATACCAGATCCCAAGGTTAGGTGTACCTTTAAGGTACTGAAAAATCCTAACAACCACTTTGGAATGAGATTTCTTAGAGTTTGACTGAAAGCGGGCACAGACAGTTACAGCAAGTGTAATGTCGGGTCGACTTGCAGTCAGATACATTAAAGAACCAACCATGCTTCGATAAAGTGTAACATCAAAGGGTTCCCCATTAGCATCAGCATCCAGTAAAGTCCTCATTGGGGTTGTCATTGGTTTTAAAGCAGTCATTTTAAAACATTTTAGCATATCATTGATATACTTTGTTTGACTGAGAAAAATCTCATTTGGTAATTGTTTTACTTGTAACCCCAAAAAGAAATTTAACTGGTCAAGCATGCTCATTTCGAATTTGTTGGCCATAAGATCACCAAATTCTTTGCATAAGGCCGGGGACCTGGAACCAAAAATAATGTCATCAACGTAAATTTGAACCAAGAGAATGTGACCGTGGTTTTTACGGATGAATAGCATTGTATCAATCATTTCACGAGAGAAGTCGTTGTCCAGCAAGTACTTTGTTAAGGTCTCGTACCATTCACTCGGTGCTTGCTTCAGACCGTATAAAGCTTTCTCCAAGTAGTAGACGTGATTTGGATGAATGGGATCGACAAAGCCTTCTGGTTGATCGACATAGACTTCCTCTTGAAGATGACCATTTAGAAAAGCAGTTTTGGCGTCCATTTGAAACACCGTGAACTTCATATGAGAAGCAAATGCAAGGAAAAGACGAATAGCCTCAATCCTAGCAACCGGAGCAAACATTTCATCATAATCAATACCCTCTTATTGTCGATATCCCTTAGCCATAAGACGTGCCTTATTCTGAACCACAATTCCATCAGAATCCTTCTTGTTCTTAAAAATCTACTTAACCCCTATTGGTCGTTGACCAGTTGGTCTTGGAACCAATCGCCATACTCTCAACCGTTCAAATTGATTGATCTCTTCTTGCATTGCAACCACCCAGTTCGGATCTAGTAAAGCTTGAGCAACCGTTGTTAGTTCAATCTTACTAAGAAAGGCAGTGTATAGACACATATACCAAGTAGCCCTTCGAGTTGAGACTGGAGCAGATTTACTATTGGATGCATCACCAATAATAAGATCTATTAGATGACTTTTAGTCCATTGGTTGTGTGGAAGAGGTTGTACATCAGTGGTATCCATTGAAACATCAACCGTTGTTGACGTTGAGCCTTGATCCGCTTGATCTGATGTAACGTTATCTAATGGATTCAACTGAGTTTCTGGAGAAACAGCTGGAGTTGTATCAACTGATGAATCTTGAATTAGTTCAAGATTATCAGTAACATGAGGTGGTAGGGAGGATGAAGAAGCAACAGGTGAATCAGTTGGTGTTGTATCTTCATCAAAAAGACTTTGTTGAGTCTCCACAGTAGTAGACTGTGACGGTGTAACTGGTACAGTTTGAACATTTGAAATCCGTTGAGGAGCATAAAGACTATCAAACAAGATATCCAGTTCCTCTGATGTAACCGTAGGAACACCCTTCGTCGAGAAAATTGAGTTTTGCGCGGAAGAAGAAGTATCCAGGTTAGGATCGAGTTTTGAACTGAGTTGTTCAAAAGCCATTCCCGAAAATTCATCGAAGTTGACATTGATGCTCTCTTTAATCGTTTTTGTCCGTTTGTGATAAACCCGATAAGCAACTTTGTTCGAAGAATAACCGAGAAATATGGCTTGATCGCCATTTGGATCAAACTTTCTGAGGTTGTCAAAATCGTTAAGCACATAGCATATACAACCAAAGACACAGAAATATTTGACATTCGGGCGTCTACCATATAATACCTCATATGGAGTTTTATCAAAACTTTTATTAACAATACAACGATTTTGGGTATAGCATGCAGTTGAAATGGCCTCCCCCCACATTTTTGGAGGTAGTTTGGAGTAAGCAAGCATCGTTCGAGCTGCTTCACATAACGTACGATTATGTCGTTCAACTACTCCATTCTGTTGTGGTGTCCGAGTAGCAGAGAACTGATGTTCAATGCCTTGGTCTTTCAAAGAACTATCAAGCGGGTCATTCTTAAATTCCGTCCCATTATCAGTTCGAATGCTCTTAACATGTTTGTTAAAAGAGCGTTGAGTCTTTTTAATGAACTCAATGATAATGGCGGGGGTTTCTGACTTAGTTCGCAGAAGAAAAATCCATGTAAAACGAGTATAGTCATCGACAATGACAAGCACATGTTTCTTGCCACCGAGGCTAGAAATACGCATGGGTCCACATAAGTCCATATGCAATAGTTGCAAAGATGATGAAGTACTGGGGTTTTGCTTAAGCGGATGATTAGTCCGTTTCAGCTTACCCATCACACATGATGAACACACATGATGCTTATCATAGTGAAAGGTAGGAATACCATCAACTAAGTCTTTGGAGACTAGTCGATTGATACCCTTGTAATTCAGGTGTGACATCCGATGATGCCATAACCATGAATTTTCTTTGGTAGAACGAGTGGCCAAACACATGGTTGTATGTGAAGGTGCATCATTGAGGTCAATAGTGTATAGTGAAGCACAACGTTTACCAACAAGAAGATCATTTCCTTCAGTGGATTGCACCGAGCATTGTCGACGTTCAAATAGAACTTTAAGATCTCCATCGCAAAATTGACTTACACTAAATAAACTGCACCCCAAACCTTCAACATATGAAACCCGTTTGATTGTTATGTCATTTTGCACAAAATCTCCGTAACCCGTTATCGCTGCAATTTCATCATTTCCAAAAGTAACCGTTCCTAGGAATTTGTCAATGAAGTTGACAAGCAAGGATTTATCGCCCGTCATGTGTCGACAACAACCGGAATCGATATACCAAACATAGACATCGAAACCCTGTAAATGTGAATTCCTAGATTTTAGGTACCCAAAGTTTCTTGGGTCCTCTACGGTTAGTACCAACAATAAACTTTGGATCAATGACAAGATAATCACGTAAAGCATCATGCAGTTTAGACAATAAATCATCATTTAAAACCACATTACATGAAGCATCATACGCAATATCAAGTTTTACATCGTTATCAGAAGTCTTAACACACAACTTATTCCAAGTAGATGTTTTGTTCACAGACGAAAATTGAAAAACATGAGATGATTTCCTAGGCCGACTAGCAGATTGCGTTGGTTTGGTTGCTACTTTCTTAGTCGTGGACTTAGGAACCCACACAGATTTGTAATTCAAGTTTGGATTATGACCTGTGACACGAGAAAAACCTTTGTTAGTTAGACGTCCAAACTTTTCAGTTGACAAATGAGATGATTGATTTTACAAAATTTCCAATTTGATTTTACGTTCTTTTGCATCATACTCACTTAAATCAGGTTTAGGACTTGTGTGTTGTGTGGACTTAACTGATGTTGTTAAAAGACTCGCTTTTGAAGTTTTTGTCATTAGAATCATAGGAATCTATTTAGTTGACACAGAACCATCAGGAGAATGAACCTTTTTGACAACAAATTGAGTTTTAGAAACAATTTTTGAACCATGATTGCCAAATTGAGAACGGAGAGGATTTTTAAGAATAGTAATGGATTTTACATCCTTAGATGTTGACATTCCCTTTCCCTTCTTAGTAATCCCACCAATACATTCAAGCACATTGGTTTCAACATTAGACGATTGCTTAAGTGTGTTAGCCTGTTTCAGTTGAATTATCTTTTGTTTTAAGCTTTTAATCTCAAGACATAATTCTTCAGCAGAAACTATCACTTCACCCTCCTTAAAAGCATAGGAACATTCTTTCTTAGGCAGTGAAGGCAATTTATCACACAGGGCAAGCATTTGTTCTAATGATTGGCACTTAAGTTGCAAGTCAATATTCTCCTTTTCTAGTTGAGCTACTATACGATTCAAATTCCGTACAGTAGGTAAATGCAAATAATAATCGTTCAAAGGATCAAGTTGACTTTCAAAATCTATCAAAGGTTCAATGATCGGTTCAGTATGAGGTTCTACTTTTTCATCTAAAGAATTTTGACCTAAAGATTCTGTCTCAAAGAAAACAGTTAGTTCATGTGCTAGGTCTTCACGGAAAACATTATCAGAACATGCAGGTAAAGCAGGTAGAACTGGTTTCACATCAAAAGTTGGTTCATCAAACACCTCATCTATGTTAACAATGCTAGAACTAGGTTTGTTAAACACGTCATTCTCAAGCATTAAAATGTATTTCTCTAGCATGAGTGTAGGAATGTAAACCAATCTACGTGTCGGCACATAATTAGCACATTGCACATTCTTTTTATTTTCAACAAGTTCCTTCAAGAAAGCAGGATTTGATTTACCCATTTTTGCATTAATTTTCTCATACATTAAGCTAATTTGATGGTATTTTTTAGATTTGCGATTAACAATAATATCATCAAAATCAGCATCAGAAGAATGCACAAAATGCGGTGGTAAACCAACTTGAAAGTAATCAGAATGATATAATCCTGAAATCTTTTTGGAAGCTCCATCTAAGATCTTAGGATCTTCAAAACCCAACCCCCACTTTTCACCATAAATCGTTTTTGGTCTATTCATGAAAATCGTTTGTTTTGAAAGTTCCATATCCATGATAGCTTTGGATTGCTCTGTTCGATAGAGTTTTTCCTCATATCGAGCAAGTTGAGCTTTCATTAGAACAGACTCTTTTGACAATGAAGAGATTTCAGTGTCTTTCAATTATTGCATTTTCCAAATGAATAATTTTCTTGTATAGCTTTGAAAGTATGGGTTCATATTGGTTTTTTAAATCAGAAAGATCTTTTTCTAAGAATTGAACTTTTTCTGCAAGTCGTTCAGATTTTAAACGATAATCAGTTCGTTCGACTTTAATCGGATGAATTGTCTTTTTAAGATCTTCCAACTCAGATTCCGAGGAGCTGAGTTGGACGGTCAACTTTTGCAATTCCGATTGTAATTTGGATGAAGATGGTTTGGTCTCAGAAAGTTTGATTTTGTCTTTTAAAACCTTGTTTTCAGATTTTAAGCCTTTGACTTCTTTTGACATTGAGACCAGATTCTTCATCAAGTCATTTTGCATTTTTATAAAATCAGGTGAGATTTCAGTTGATTGTACCTCATCATCGTCAGATGTTGAGTCAGAATTCTCCAACGCTTCCTTAGCTTTGATAAGCTTGGTCACCTTGCAAACATTTGCATGTTCCACCTCAAAGTCTGAATCATCAGTCCAGTTAAACCAAGTATCATCAACCGGTTTCAGCTCTCCCCTAGTTTCCACAATCTTAGCCATCAACATTTTCTTCTTGTAGTAAGTTGTGTCCTTTTTCTTAGGCATATTGCACTCACGAGAGTAATGACCAGATTTGCCACAATTGAAATAGATTGAATCTTCCTTCTTAGAATCATCAGCACGTTGTTGTTTGGATTGATCAGCTTTCTTATAGTACGAGGAAGATGATGAGTGTTTGCGTTGATTACTTGATTTTCCTTTAAACTTGTGTTTGTTCAAGGCGTTTGTGAACATGGCTGCCATCTTGACTAATTCAAGGTGTGAATCATCAACATCAGAAAGATTCAACACTTCAGAATCAGTTGATTCTTCAACAACCACTTTCTTGGACAAGCTTTTGGAAAATGATTTGCTCTTCTTTTTGGCAATTAGAGCAAGAGGATCACTTGGAGATGACTCTTTCCTTCCTTATTGAAGTTTAGACACCTCAGGTTGGTAATGCATAAGAACTCCAACAAGCTCATGAATAGTCAACTTGTCAATCTCTTTGGTAGATCGAACAATGGTTCCATAAGGAAGCCAATCAGCATTGAGCTTTTTGAGGAATTTCATGTTGACTTCAGCATGTACTTTTACAATCTTACACCTTTTCAACTCATTGAGAACACCATTGAAATGACGGTAGGTATCCTTGATTAGCTCTTCTGGTTCCTGCTTGAAATCTTCATACAATCCCAGAGCCTTATTCAATTTAGTAACGTCTGACATGTCATAACCTTCTTGTTGTCGTTTGATCTCATCCCATATATCTTTTGCAGTAGTGTTGCTATCAACATTTTCAAATAGCTCATATGGGATAGCTTACATGACAATATTCTTAGCCTCTATGTCACCCTGAGCTCTTTCACGTTTATCACCAGAAAGTTCATAGACTGGAATTGGCATACCAGTATCCGGATGAAAATCAACAACTGGACCATCTCTCAGAGAAGCCCAAATATGTTTAGCTTTCTCACCCTTATAGTCTATGTACTGAGTAATACGATGAAGCCACTGAGTGTACTTGCCATCAAACAACACTGGAGGTCGGGAATCTGATCCAATGATAAGAGTATCTTGAGTAGACATCTTAAATTAAGGTAGATTCGGTATAGATTCAGTATTACACACAATCTATGATCAGGGTTTAGAATAAAATCTAACAAGAATGTCAGATTCAGTAAAAATTCTGTACAGTAGCAGATTCGGTAAGAATTCGATATACCAGATTCTGTATCAGAAACTGATAAGAATCACAAGTAACACACCCAAATTCGGTATGGATTCGGTAACCACACAACTTGAAGCCTCAGAATACTTAAAACCAATGGATTAAGTGATACAAAAAATTAGATTCTGTATCTGACTCGGTAGTCAGATTCTGTATGAATTTGAAGTTCAAACTCAATTCAATCCCTTTGAATTAGATTCAGTAACCTTGCTGCACAAGGAAACAAGTTAGTATCACACAAAATATCAAAGATACCGAATGTATAGAATACCGAATGTCAACTGTAGCAGTTGACAATACCGAGTCTAAGTCTAAAACTTAGAAATATAACAGAATCCTTTCTCAAACCACACCAATTAGCTGTGTATGATCAAACCGAATGTGATAGAATCACAAACACACCACAATCTGCAACACTTAAGATGAATTTCCAGTAATGAAGCAGATTCGGTATGATAGTTACGATACCGAATGTTGATCAAATCTTCAAAACTTGAAGAATTGAAGAAATTGAACCGACAGATATGTGATTTAACACCTCACGAACACAACTGAATCTTTAAATCTTCACAAACACTACAATCAAGCTTGAATTAAGCAATACCGAGAGTTTTAGCCACAAACTCTAAAAATCAACTTGATTCTCCATAATTGAAGTTAAAAAGCTGTAATGATGATCGAAACTCTTTCTAATAGACCTAATACACCTTCGCTGAACTTATCACAAGAATCTGAACGTCAGATTATCAAATTTGATAATACCAAATCTGATTCAATATACCGAGAGTGTTCAGATTCTGTAAACTACAATCTCTGGATCAATATAGTGATGTAGAATCACTTCCTAGTTGCTCTAATACCAAATGAATGGTCAGATCATGTTGAGATTGAGAGAAATGATAAGATAGAATGAGATTCGGTATGTAAGAAGGAGACTCGATACTAGAGAGAATTGGTACAAATTAAATTCCACAGCTTCTAGAACTCAGTTACAATACCATGGCTATCAAATTAGGACTACATAGGTTCCTTATATAGCCCTCTTCTAAGGAACCTTCATTTAAGCATAATTCACATTAACACTATACAACTTCGGGGTCCTAACAGCTCTTACTCCTCGCGGTCCGAATATGGTTGGCATTGCCGAGAGGCAGGGCCGTAAAATCAGTGTCTGAGGTACGCTCAGTGGTCACCAGGCGGTTAGCTGGGAAGGTACTGAGTGGGATGCGTCCCCACATATGACATGTGGTATTAGATCGGTGATCTTAGCGAACCAGGTCTTGTATTAGTGTGTCTAACTGATAGTTGTTTAGATGCATTAGTGGGTCTGGACTTCGACCGTATCTGCATGTCAAAAGTTTTGCTTATCATTTCGTGTCGAAAATTACCTGCTTATCATCCTTAAGAAATTACCTGCTTATCATTCTTAGTCTAGACACGTCCTACTGCCTTTATTGCATAGATAGTGTATAGACAAATTCATATCTTAGCGTATCTATTACGGTAAACTTTGCCTGATATCTCCCGTAAATTTCTCCGTAATTTAAGGGATCCTCGTACTATATATATCTCTATGCATATTACGTATTGAGAATACCATCCAACTATCATTTGCTGTCACTAAACTTTTCATACCAAAAATCTATTTTGTGATCGCGTAAGATGGCCTCTACGAATCGACCAAGTTCCTCTGACTCTGAAGACAGCGTGACGGGAGCACACCAACCGATCAACTACCGTGATTTCTTTAGAAAGTGGGGATGGGTTCTCGAAATACTTACCCTATGGAGAAATGAAGAAGGTACACCATATCACGAGCTGAACTTACCACCTAACGTCGGAGTGCTCGATTCGCTTACCGGCGAACTTGTTCGCAATACCGTTTTCACTTTTTTCACACAGATTTTCCGCCTCGAAGGTCAACTCGATGTCATTAAAGATAGTATTCGTCCTCTACTCCTAAATTCTAATCAGATAGGATTATTAGAAGAAGTTAGAAGACTTCGAACTAAATATCAAGAATTGACAAACCTTACGGAAGAATGGGTAGAACTAATTCATAGGCTCGAGCGTAAAGTAGAAACCTTGGAGGTGAAGGTGTTCGATATGGAATCTAGGCTCACATCTACTACGCAGGTACCACAAGCAGTACCAATACCAACAGCAAAACCACCAGCACCAGCATCATTTCCATCACCACGAGCTCCGTAAGCACCACAGACACCGAAGAGTACCGAGAATGATGAATTATGAAATAATAATTCATTACTTTCTGTTCACAATTGAAAGATATATGTATATATATTTATGTATATCTCGAGATCGTAATAAAAATTCTTTTCATATTAACTATGACATGTGAATTTTTTAACGGGTAGGTAATACTCGAGAAAGATAAAAGAAGCTTTTAAGAGCTTCTATCATAATTAATTCACATATGTTATCATTCACATCTTTCATCAATGATTTAACAATCGATATCTATAAATTCATGATTACATCTGAAGAAATATATATGTAAGTAAATTTTCATAAAGATTGTAATTAAAAATTCTTTCGTACAAACTGTTAATGGTAAAAATATTTTAACGGGTAGGTAATACCCGAGGAATATTTAGATTTCAAATTAATAAGTTACACTGTACATTCTTCGAATCTGATTCAACAGTCATTTACTATCCTACTTACATCCACAGATATACGTATCCGTTCACCACAGAATAACCATTTTCATTAAATTTCATATTTGGATTTTGACCTATCAGAATCCAACAAGTGGCATAATGAAGAATATATTGGACAAAATAAAATTTGTTAGAAACAAACAAATTAACTATGAGAAAATTTTTGTTAAGAATCCACGCTAACTGTTCCTAGCTAACTGTTCCTAGCTAAATGATTACATCTTATTTATCGCAATTTATTATCGCAATTTTAATTCTCGCAATTTTATTTATCGTTTTTTAATTTCTGTTATTTATTTTACGCACTTTAAATATCGGGACACATATACAAGGTTTTAACATATCATATCGACGCATCTATATATATTATTTGGAATAACCATAGACACTCTATATGCAGTAATGTTTGAGTTAGCTATACAGGGTTGAGGTTGATTCTATAATAATATATATACTTTGAGTTGTGATCGAGTCTGAGACATGTACATGGGTCACGATACGTATTAATTAATGCGAATATTATAAACTGTATATGAATTATTGAATTAGTAACTGTGGACTGCTAACTGTGGACTACCAACATTGGACAATTAAAATGAATTAAAATATTGATTATAACATATGAAACTAAACAATTCTTCAAGTTTGCCACTTGATCTTATCTTAAACCTCGTTTGTATCTTGACAATTACAATCTGAGTTCAAACCTTTCATGATTCTTGAAAACACCTCAATTGAGAGGATGAACCAACCGCACTACATTTATAGGAGGAAAGTTTTATACATATAGTTATGCATCTGAAAAACTCTCTAAAATTGAGTAAACGTTTAACACGTAGTTGTGCAAATTCCTTAGTGTTATTATTACCCAAAATAACTTGATAATCCCTTTCAAAGTAGCAAATTTTGTCACAGCTCCAGCAAGTCAACTTCGACTTTTCGTTGAAATAAACGTATTATAACCTTGATATATACGCGTGCTCTTTTATTGTTACAGGGGAACCTTTTATATTCCACCATATTATCAACAGACGTACCAGCAACCTCGTTGCTCTTTGGCTTCAATCTCTTAGACAAATCACTATATTTAACTATTGAAGTCTTATCATGAACTCATCTGCATCTTGTAACGAGAATTGCCATAAGAATCATCGGGAATTAGCAATCAGTATTTTGAAATCTCGCAGCATGTCTACGCCAACAGTTATGTGTATACATATAACATTTATCTCTTAGAATTGTGATCTTCTATTCTGAAATTCTGGAAAGTACTCAATCTACTAATCAATACTACAAATTTTTGAAAATTGCTGATGAAGCAGCAAAAACTGTAAACGACCATAACAGTAGAAAGTTTGATGATAAAGAATGGAGTGTTGGAAACGCTCAATAGAAAACTTAGTACCAAAAAGTGGATTATGCAAAATTATGAAGGAGACTGTGGACAAATCACAAAGACTAAACCTGCCTTCAAAGAATCCAAATGATTCAGTATCTGCTGAAATCATTACCAAATACTTTGCTCATGACTCTAACCCTTTACGAACAAATCTCTATCATCATCCATCAATATTAGAAATTCTAAGATATCATCGTATCTTTCATTATAAATATCCTCGATATTTCTAAAGATATTTTCATAGTTATTCTTATCTGAAATCATTTATCTCTTCGCGATATCAGTGTTACATCAGAAAGGAAACTATTTTAGTTTCTAAATTCTGAAAAATTCAAATTTAAATTATGAATGTTGTTGAAGTAGTGTTGGGAACTGAAGCATGAGTTAGTACAATATAATAACACTTGATCAACGTGATTATATTACAGTAAGTCATGCTGAGTTTCTAATAGGACGTGATGATTCACAGATCATAACGTTATCATGTGCCATGTTACACGACTCTTACATTCTATCTAATATATATACATATCAAGAACATAATTTTTTGATAGTTCTATCTTTTCTCTTTAATTCTGGTAATTTAACCAATCAAGATCATACTATTACAATTTCTCTCTTAGAACATTAACTATGTTCATTCCGAAATTCATATCTACGAATTCTGGACCATTATTCGCTTGGCTTAAAGTCGGGAAGAGAAAACAAAAGGATGGAACTCTAAAATATAAAGGAAATGAAGAGGGTGGATTTATAGTAAAATATTAGACAGAGTAATCAAGTCAACTTATCGCATTTAACCAAAGAAGATTCTAATTACCTTAATTTCTGAAGAATCAAATCTTATTACAAAGATTTACTTTAAATCCCTTGAATTCTGGAAATCCACCATGATTACGTTAAAAGTTAAATCTCGATCTCAATCTTTTGAGACAGCCTCATTTGTACTCATCGAGTAATCAAATTATTTCATCTATACTACTCTATGGTAATAAAACTCGATTTATCAACTCATGTTCGTCATGAAAACATTTTTATGGTTAGCCATGACGACCTCGATCAAATTTCGGGGACGAATTTTCTTTAACGGGTGGGTACTTGACGACCCGGAAATTTTCGACCAAATCTAAACTTAATCTTTATATGATTTTGACACGATAAGCAAAGTCTGTAATGTTGAGTCTCGAAAGTTGTGAACAATTTTCATGAATTCATTTAACCCTTGTCTATTCTCGACGATTCACGAACCTTTAATGTATAGATAAATGTAAGTAGTAGAAATAATAAAATGTAATTGAATCCTTAGAAATTAATATATAAAATAATATACAGAATACTTAGGTTGCTATTAAAATAAAGATATATATAGATATGAACTATATACATAATTAATGATTATATATATAATGTATTTATATTAAAATATATAAATAATAAATATTCAACATATGTTATCCTATAATTATTAAGTATAATATAATTAATAATAATATATAATATTAGTATATTAAATGTAATTATGAGTTAAAATATAATTATTATATTACTTTCATTATTAATATTGATATCAGTGTTGTTAATATTATTAATTTAATATATATATATATATATATATATATATATATATATATATATATATATATATATATAATTTAAACAGTTGATTTGTTATAATAATATTATTGATATCAATGTCAATATCATTACTATTATCATTATTTATTATTGCTATTACTAATATTATTACAAATATTGTCAGTATAATTAGTATTACTAAAATCATTAAATTATTATAATTATTGATATTATCATAATACAATTTATTATTATTATCATTATTTACATTAGCATTAATAATTATTATTATCATCAATCTTATTATAATTATGATAATTATTATTACAAGTATTAACAAGTATTATTACTATTTTAATTATTATTATTACTTGTATTTTTATAATTATAATATTATCAATATTATTATTAATAGTATATTTTTTTGTTTATTAATATTAATTATAGTTAAATTAAAAAGATGGTTCAATATATTATACATCCCGATCATTACTATGATAAATTTAGATTCCTATCTCTTAGTACCAATCTATAACAGTACTCAAACAAATTCTGTTAGCTTTCATTGTCTAATGAATATTTTTATTTCAACTGACTGCTCCAAAATTCCTTGTCAATCATGATCGTACTATAATACAAACTTTAATCAATTCTTGATACAGAATCAATTCATTACTTACACTCTATGTAATACTCTAATAATGCAATTCGATCTTAAACAACAAAAATCAAAAATTAATTTAAGGAACACAGCTCGACGTCTCTGTTCTTGAACCATTGAATATCTTACTCAATTGTTTCCTGTTTTCTCTTCTTTCTCTGATCGAACACCATCAATTAATCATCACATTTCATTTTCATGTGCATCTTCTAAATCTTGCTCATAATTATTATCATGAAACATTCAAAACCCAAACATGATATATAAGAACTAGCTCGATCACCTTTAAACCATAACCATAACCGACACCACCACTTTAAACTCCTTTCGGTCATGATCATGAACAACCATCACCTTAAAACTCCATGATCTTCTCTCTCTCTCATTCCCTCTCTTTTAATTTCGTCGTGAATCACCACCACCTGCAACCTCCCTACTTGTTCCTGCTTGATGATGACCACAACATCTGTCACCTTGCAACCACCATCGAACACCAAACAACCACCGTCGCTACTACTATTAACCAGTCCTCTTTCTATCGAATTTTATAACAAAATAAGATGAGTGGAATATGTGCACTTTCTAAAAGGTGTCAACTTGGATACAATTAATAATATTATACAGCCCTTTTCTAATTTACAAATGAAGCTAGATGGCCGACCATGAGGGACGTGTTTTATTTTGTGAGGCTCCTTGAATGATGAAGAAGGTGATAAGAGAGAAGAGCATGCGTAATTTTTTTTTTATTTAATCAACTGCCATTCGAACTTCATGCTACCGAACCCCACCCACTTGATTTTTTTTAAAAAGAATGATGAAAAGTGAATTTGAATTACAGCTGGTTGAAGTTGAGAGTTGGTTGCAACTTGCTTTTTTATTTTTTTTTCTTTTCTTTATTCTTCCTTCGCGACTCAGCAACAAACCAAGCAGATTAAAGATTTGGGCCACCAGTTCTTATTAGAATTAAATAAAAAGAGGATTGGGCTGGTATAGATTGGGCATAGAATATTGTTGTTGGGCCGACAGGGGAAAATGGGAAGAGATGGGTTAAATCGATTTTAGTTACGGTTTAAAATGGAAACACGAGTTTGGCAGAGTGGTTTGTGTGTTACCGGTTTAACGAGAGGTCGGAGGTTCGAGCCTCGTCTGGGGCATTCTTTTTAGAAAAGCTTCGAGGGTATACATTCTTATTTTACTTCTATTATTATTATTATTATTATTATTATTATTATTATTATTATTATTATTATTATTATTATTATTATTATTATTATTATTATTATTATTATTATTATTATTATTATTATTATTATTATTATTATTAATATTATTATTATTATTATTGTTGTTGTTAATATTGTTAGTATTAAAATGATTATAATTGTTATTATCATTTCCAACACAAGTAGTAAATATCATTATTATTATTATTATTATGTTTATAATTACAAAAGTGAATATTATTATTATTATTATTGTTAAGATAAGTGTTATTATAACTATCATACTACGATTTATTATTATTATCGTTAAAAATTAATATTATCATCATATTTGCAATTGTTAATAACATTACTATCATTATAATTATTATAAGTGTTATTATTAATATTACAATTATCATTACTAACATGATTATTAATATTATCATTATTAATATCAAAAACTACCTTTTTAAGCAAATAAATATTTTGTACATAAAATATACTTATTACATATACTATAATTATTTTAAAATTTCACATAACTATATCTATCAAACCTACTAAAATTATTTATATAAATACTTACAGATAATAAACTATCGATTTTTAAATATAACATTAAAAAGTATGTATATAAATATAGATATATTAATATAACTATATAAATAGTAACCATTAGGAATATATACATAAATTAAACATACATAATATATAAATTAAAGGTTTAATAAATAAAATTGTTCGATTATGATTATTTATGTTAATATATATATAAATGATATAGGTTCGTGAATCCGAGGTCAACCCTTCACTTGTTCAATGTCGTCATATGTATTTTTACCACAAAATACAGTATGGTGAGTTTCATTTGCTCCCTTTTTAAATGCTTTTGCAATATATATTTTTGGGACTGAGAATACATGCGCTGCTTTTATAACTGTTTTACGAAATAGACACAAGTAATCGAAACTACATTCTATGGTTGAATTATTAAACCGAATATGCCCCTTTTAGCTTGGTAGCCTAAGAATTAGGGAACATCACTAATTTTGAGAATTAGTGCACCCCTAATTGATGCGAATCCTAAAGGTAGATCTACGGGAACTAACAACCCCCATTCTGGAATTTGGAATGCTTTAGTACTTCGAGTTTATCATGTCCGATGGGTGTCCCGGAATGATGGGGATATTCTATATGCATCTTGTTAAGGTCGGTTACCAGGTGTTCACCATATGAATGATTTTTATCTCTATGCAGTTTGCGAAATGCCTGATATGAGAATGATGTTTATGAAATATGAAAATCTTGTGGTCTATTAAAATGATGGAAATGAATATTTATGATAAACTAATGAACTCACCAACCTTTTGGTTGACACTTTAAAGCATGTTTATTCTCAGGTATGAAAGAAGTCTTTCGCTGTGCATTTACTCATTTTAAAGACATTACTTGGAGTCGATCATCGCAATGGGACCAAATGTTGATGACTTCATCCAGATGGATTAGGACGGGGTCGTGACATTTAGGTCGAGACTAGAATTCCTTTTTGCACACGTTTACTAGTGAAGTACTTTTATACTCTTGCACTCTAGGTGAGATCATAGTCCCACTTTTACTCTTTTATACTTATACTTGGGATGAGAAAACATAAACGATTCATACTTTTATACTTTGAACACAAATATGAAAGCAAAGATATATACGAGTTAGAACAAAAATCCTCAAGTCCAATTATCATTAGTTACACTTGTAGGGTGTATGCGAGAACTTATTTTAGGTGGCCATAAAGGTTTAACGAACCCTCATTCGAACGGTTCGCTACCGTTAGCGAATGAAATATAATTTTATCGGTATAGTGTATGTTCTAACACTATTATGCAGAGGTAAGATTCAGTTAAGCTTTGGTAATTGGGTGCTCGTGATACAAATAACATCTTTGGGATGTATACGCTTGATAATCATTTTATACTAAATCTTGTGGATCAAATACATACTTTATAAATACACCTATTATTTCACCAACGTTTTCATTGACAGATTTTCTATGTTTTTCTCAGGTCCTTGAATGCTAAGCGATACACGCTTCCGCACTATACTTTTTGATACTTGCTTGGATGTCGAGTATACATGCATACGTGGAGCGTCTTTTGACTTATTCTTAAATTGTGTCGCATATGTTTCAATTGTACTTTAAACATTGTAATGTAACTAGTTGTTGAACTACTTTGTAAACGTTGAAACATCCTCACTTTTGAAATGAATGCGACATATTTTGGTCAAACGTTGTTTTAAAAGACTTATAACCACGTAACGGGACCTAAGTAGACGGCGCCGTCAATGACGATTTTTTCAGGTCGCTACAGATGGTATCAGAGCGTTGGTTGTAGGGATTTAGAGTTCATTGGTGTCAACCCCGAGTCATAGGGTACATTAGTGAGTCTAGACTACAACCGGCATATAGACTTGAAGTAGGAATTGCTTTACTACTTGTGCATTTATACTCAAACTCTTTAATTCATATCTAACTCGTATTCCATCTTAATCTTACGTTGTTTAATTTGATTGACACGCCACCTTGACTTTATGAAATAATGTCGAATGCACATATGATTTAGGGTAATATAATTGCCAGGATTATATTACGGTGACTCATATGGACATTCCGACATTATGACATAAAGAATTTAAGGCGAGTCAAGGAAAATTTTCTCTTTATCCTTATTCCGTATCATGATTAGTATTATTGAGAATGCTAATCAACGATATTCTTGTGTCTTGAAGGAACAATGCCTCCTCGCCGAATTCCACGTAATGAAACTCCCGAACAAGCACTTCAACGAATGATAGCCACCACCGTGGATGCGGCCATGGCCGGTCACTCATCCAACAACAACAACAACAATAACAATAACCGTACTAACAACAACAACAACAACGGAGCCGGTAACTCAAATGAGGGATGCTCTTACAAAGCTTTCATGGGGTGCAAACCTCATACTTTCGATGGGACCGGAGAACCGGTTGCTCTCACTCGGTGGTTTGAGCAAACGGAAGCCGTTTTTAGCATAAGCAGTTGTCGAGACCAAGACAAGGTCAAATATTCCACCCACACTTTCGCCGGTATCGCTCTCACGTGGTGAAACACATATGTACAATCGGTGGGTACCGATGAAGCCCATGCTCTCTATTAGCCCGATTTAAAAGAAAATATGATCACCGAATACTTCCCGTGTGAAGAGACTCGCAAGCTTGAACAAGAGCTAAGAACTTTAAAAGCGGTCGGAAACGACCTCAAGGCCTATAATCAACGATTCGCCGAGCTATCCTTGATGTGTCCAAACCTCGTGAACCCCGAGTCGCTAAGGGTCGAACTTTACATGGATGGCCTCCCTAAGAGCATCAAACACGGGGTAATGTCATCCAAACCCGCTAACCTACAAGAAGCTTTAAAGATGGCCCGTCAATTGATTGAAACGGTGGACGAAATCGTCGTACCGGCACCTAAGGCCGAGGATAAGTCGGGTGGCAACAAAAGAAAATGGGAAGCCACTCCATCAAACAACTACAACAACAACTTCACCAAAAAGCCTTTCACCTCCGACGGCAAGAAGAGTTATGCCGGAAACTTGCCTTATTGTAACAAGTGCTACAAACATCATCTTGGTGAATGTGGCAAACTATTTTGCATCAAGTGTCAAAGGAGTGGCCACGTGGCCCACGATTGTAGGAATACCGCCCCCGTTGCTCAAAAGGGGCCCAATGCACCAAGACTGGGTGTTTGTTATGGATGTGGCCAACCGAGTCATTATAGGAATGCATGCCCAAAGAAGAAAGCTAACCCCAATGTGTGACGACCCGGGAATTTCCGACTAAATTTAAACTTAATCTTTATATGATTTTGATACGATAAGCAAAGTACGTAATGTTGAGTCCAGAAAATTTTGAAACGATGTTCATATATTCATTTGACTTTCGACTGTTCCTGATGATTCACGGACCATTGCTTGTAAATATGTGGATATATATAAATATGTGTATATATAAATATATGTATAATATATATAATAACTGGAACATTAATAAACTATTATATACACTTATAGTTATAAATAAATATGTACAATAAAATACATTGTAATAAAAACAATTATTTTATATGTATATTTCTTGTATATATATATATATATATATATATATATATATATATATATATATTGTTATATTTAATTTAATTATTTAATATATACTTATTTGCGTAGTAAATTTTGTTATTTAAAAATGTTTATATATATACATAGCGTATATTGAATATAACTAATTATGAGTTTAAATGGTAAACGTTGTAGTTTTCGGTTGACATTTAATTGTTTTTTAAATAGGTCTAATATATATATATATATATGAAGTTTTAAAATAAAAGTTGTTCCAAAATTTGAATAAAAAGATAATAGTTTTGATAAATATTTTTTTTACCTTTTCGAACTAAGTTTTTGTACTCCGTACATATAAATTGGAACAGAAAATAAATAATTTTTGAACCTTTTTGATCAGGTTTCAAACCGGTAATGAGTGAAATAATTAATTATGTTTAATCTAAAAATTTGGGATATTTAGGAACACTTTTATCCGTAACTGTTTAGCAATGGACACACCCCGTAAAAACTGTCAGTAGAATAAGTTAAGTGTGAGGCTACTATTATTATTTTTATTATTATATTTTTTGCAGGATTCTTTTCCTTTAATTGATTAAGATATAGTATTATTATTATTATAATATTAAATTATGTTCTCAACTTTGGTTGAAGTTATCCGTGAGCTGAATAGACACCATATTATGACACCATATTATGAACTATTATTACTGTGTACTACTATTACTAATTGACTTATGGTTTTCTCCTTATTTTCCATATCTCTATTTCTTAGATATATACAACATATATATACATAGCATACATTAAGATACACGGGATATTTAACCAATGAGCCACTTCTCAATTCCCTTAACCACCTTGAACTCATCGACCACATTTCAACACCAAGCAAACACTATCACTTTCCACTTAGAACCACATTAACCATCATCTTCACCACCTTTCTTAATGAAACCCACCATCCACTATCTTCATAAATTTAGTTTCTTGTTTGATTTCATGCCTTTATCGAGCACCCATAACCACCACCGGCCATCACTTCTATCTACCTTAACCACCACCCCGGCAATCACCCACCTTCACCCTACGGTCATGCAACCATTACCCTTTTATCACCCTCGATATAATTTTTTTTCCTTCTGTTTCTACTCATCACCAAAACGTACCACCCTCATGATGTTGCTACCGCTACTGTTTGCGGGTACAGTCCATCAAAGAAAACCACCATCACCTTATGTCGTCAAACTACTAACCTTTTCTAATTAACGAACAGATCTTATAAACCATGGAGAATCACCATCTTTTTCTCTTGATCTTCTATTCGACCGGACCACCCAATACCACAATCATCAAACATTTAAACCTATTACTATCTTTATATTTCTGGTTATTTTATAAAACCACCTATCTATCTCTCTCTCTCTCTCTCTCTCTCTCTCTCTCTCTCTCTCTTATTTTGGTTTTCAACGATCACCACCACTTACACCACTGTAAATCATCACCACATAAAACCCATTACTTTCGACTACCATCTACTACTGCAGCCATCAAACGAGACCACCATCAACTGTTGCTGCTTAAAACCCTCTGAATCTAGTTCTGGTTTGATTCAAACGCAAGCATACTACACCTGCGTAATATCGATTCTGTTTCTGTTCGATCTCCAGCCAACAAGCTGTGGTGATTCATGTTTTCTGTTTCACTGCATCATGATGTGTATTACAATTCGAAACCTAAACCAAATACCACCGTATACTTTTATTCTGCTACTGCAGTTACTCGTTTCATTTTTTGTTTCGATTTCAACCCACAACCGCTCAATCACCACCACTATTTTACGTTTTTGTTTCTGATCATGCGTAAGCAGATGATGATCAGGGATATAGATCACTGATGTAATTATAGTAGCGAATATGATAATTATGTTGATGATGACTCGGTGAAGAAGACAATGAATAGTGTTGAAGATTAAGATAATATTGATGATGATATTGTTTACGTTGATGCTGCTGCATAAGATAACGATTTCGATGATGATTATGATATAACGAGGATGATGAACCGGTATGAGACGTGCCTGCTCGAATCCAACACTAACACCCATTTAATCGATTTTTTTTTTACAGTCTGGACTTAGTAAATTTAAGAGATCAAATAATTGGGTTTGCAATATGGGCTTCTTGTTTTAGATGTTGGGCCAAGATCCATAGGGTTTTCTATGTTGGGTCGAATTAACCATGGGTTTGTTTTGATAAGTGGGTATTAAGAAAGCAGTAACATGGGTTAAAATAATTAAGCTGTGTATTAAATCAGAAAAGCAGAATTAGAGGGATGGTTAGGGGTATTTGTGTGGAGCAAGAGGTTGCGGGTTCGAGCCTTGTCTTAGGCATCTTTTTTGTGAAAAGCTTCAAAGGTAGTTATTGTTATAATTATTATTGATATTATTAAAGATAAAAATATTATTATTATTATTATTATTATTATTATTATTATTATTATTATTATTATTATTATTAATTATTAATTTATCACTTTATTATTATTCTTATCATTATATTATCATATAACATTTTTATCATTTTTATTATTAGTATATCAAATAAACATTTTCTATATTAAAACATATTTATGACATAACACATAACTATACTAATAGTTTTATAATAAATATTAATTAGTAAGTTAAAGTATATAAAAATATAAATATATGTAATGAGATTATTAATAAAACATTAAAATAACAATTATATCACTAATAATAGGTAATTTTGTTCGATTACAAATATGTGTGTTAATATACATTAATGATATAGGTTCGTGAATCCGAGGTCAACCCTACATTTGATAAATGACGTCATATGTATTTTTACTACAAAATACAATGTGAGTTTCATTTGCTCCCTTTTACTCTTTACATTTTTGGGCTGAGAATACATGCAAATGCTTTATTAACTGTTTTACAATATTTATATGCATGAGTTCCTTTGCTCCCTTTTTACTCATTACATTTTTGGGCTGAGAATACATGCAAATGCTTTATTAACTGTTTTACAATATTTATATGCGTGAGTTTCATTTGCTCCCTTTTTTAAATGCTTTTGCAATATATATATATTTTTGTGACTGAGAATACATGCGCTGCTTTTATAACTGTTTTACGAAATAGACACAAGTAATCAAAACTACATTATATGGTTGAATTATCGAAATCGAATATGCCCCTTTTTATTAAGTCTGGTAATCTAAGAATTAGGGAACAGACACCCTAATTGACGTGAACTCTAAAGATAGATCTATCGGGCCCAACAAGCCCCATCCAAAGTACCGGATGATTTAGTACTTCGAAATTTATATCATGTTCGAAGGAGGATCCCGGAATGATGGGGATAATATTATATGCATATTGTGAATATCGGTTACCAGGTGTTCAATCCATATGAATGATTTTTGTCTCTATGCATGGGACGTATATTTATGAGAACTGGAAATGAAATTCTTGTGGTCTATTAAAATGATGAAAATGATAATTTATGTTTAACTAATGAACTCACCAACCTTTTAGTTGACACTTGAAAGCATGTTTATTCTCAGGTATGAAAGAAATCTTCCGCTGTGCATTTGCTCATTTTAGAGATATTACCTGGAGCCATTCATGACATATTTCGAAAGACATTGCATTCGAGTCGTTGAGTTCATCAAGATTATTATTAAGTCAATTATAGTTGGATGTATTATGAAATGGTATGCATGCTGTCAAATTTTATTGCAAAGAAAGTTTGACTTTTCAAAAACGAATGCAATGTTTGTAAAATATATCATATAGAGGTCAAGTACCTCGTGATGTAATCAACTGTTATGAATCGTTTGTAATCGATATGGACTTCGTCCGGATGGATTAGGACGGGTCTCTACACAATGCACGCTGCCGAGCTTTCAACATCACTACCGAGGAAGCCCGAGATAACAATGAACTAGTCACGAGTACGTTTCTTCTCAACAATTCTTATGTCTCTTGTTTATTCGATTCGGGTGTCGATAAGAGTTTTGTATCCAAGACTTTGACTCATTCTTATAGCTCTCCACCACTCTCACTAGATACTACTTATACAATTGAAGTGGCCAATGGGAAATTATTGAGTGCCGACAAATTTTATCGGGGGTGTACGTTAAACTTAATGGGTAAAGAGTTTGAAATTGACTTGATACCTATAGAACTAGGGAGTTTCGATGTAATCATTGATATGGATTGGTTAGCCAAAATGAAATCTCACATCCTTTGTGATCTTAAAGCGATTCAAATTCCTATAGAGAACGGTGAACCCTTGATTGTCTATGGCGATAAGAGTTGTACCGGACACAACCTCGTCTCATGCCTTAAAGTCGAAAAATACCTTCGTAAAGGTTTTTTCTCGATTTTAGCCCACGTTAATAAAGTCGAGACCGATGAGAAGCATATCGATGATGTGCCAATTGTTAGTGACTTTTCCGATGTTTTTCCCGACAAATTGTCGGGTCTTTCACCTCATCGACCGGTAGAATTCCAAATCGATCTTATTCTGGGAGCCGCACCTGTAGCGCGTGCACCGTATAGACTTGCTCCATCTGAAATGCAAGAATTGCAAAGTCAAATTCAAGAACTACTTGACCGTGGTTTTATCCAACCTAGCCATTCACCATGGGGCGCTCCGATTTTATTCGTTAAGAAGAAAGATGGATCCCAACGAATGTGCATTGATTATCGTGAACTAAACATATTGACGGTAAGAACCGATATCCTCTTCCACGCATCGACGACCTCTTTGATCAACTACAAGGATCATGCGTATATTCAAAAATCGATCTCCGCTCGGGTTATCATTAACTAAGGGTTAAGGGGGAAGATGTCTCCAAAACCGCTTTTCGGACTCGTTACGGTAGTTATGAGTTTCTTGTAATGCCATTCGGATTAACCAATGCACCGACGGTGTTCATGGACCTCATGAACTGCGTGTGCAAACTGTATCTCGACAAATTCGTTATTGTATTCATCGACGATATCTTGGTCTATTCTAAAAGTGAAAAAGAACACGAACAACACCTCCGACTCGTACTTGAACTCTTGAGACAAGAACGACTTTATGCCAAATTCTCCAAGTGTGAATTTTGGTTGAAGGAAGTTCAATTTCTTGGTCATGTTGTAAGCGATCAAGGTATTAAGATCGATCCCGTGAAAATCGAAGCCATTAGAAAATGGGAAACTCCTACCACTCCTACTCACATTCGTCAATTCTTGGGCCTCGCCAGGTATTATCGTAGGTTCATCGAAAATTTCTCTTTGGTTGCACGTCCTCTAACCGCGTTAACTCATAAGGGAAGGAAATTCGTTTGGTCAACCGAGCAAGAATCCGCGTTTCAAATTTTGAAGAAAAAGTTAAGCACCGCTCCTATCTTATCACTTCCAGAGGGCAATGGTGATTTTGTTGTATATTGGGATGCCTCAAAACATGGTTTTGGGTGTGTATTAATGCAACAAAAGAAAGTTATTGCTTATGCATCTCGACAATTGAAAATCCATGAACGGAACTACAGACACATGATCTCAAACTCAGAGCCGTTGTCTTTGCACTCAAAATGTGGAGACACTATCTTTATGGGACCAAAAGTACCATCTTCACCGATCATGAAAGTCTTCAACACATCTTCGATCAAAAACAACTAAACATGAGACAAAGACGGTGGATTGAAACCTTAAACGATTACGATTGTGAGCTTTGTTACCATCCCGGGAAGGCAAATGTAGTAACCGATGCCTTAAGTCGAAAGGAAAGTGATAATGCCAATAATGAACACATATTTTACAGCATTATTCCCCAAGAAAGACAAGATTTTAGTTGATATTGTTCGATTTACAAGCACTATTCGTTTAAATATTAAAAAGTGAAGATAAAAGGCAGATTCGACAAATTGAAGACGGAAAGGTCCAAAAAGCTAAAAAGTACAAGATTCAATCAAAAAGGTTCAAATTATTGATGAGGAACGTCTCAAAATAACAAGAGTACAAGTTACAAGACGCAAAGTACACGATATAAAATAGTACGCGAGGACGTCCGAAAATCCGAAACCGGGACCTGAGCCTAGAAGAAACGCCCGACGTAACGGACTAAAAATATCTACTCAACTATGCATATAAATATAATATAAATATATAAATAATTATTAAAATTATTTATATATTTATTATTATTAAATTATGTCGACAAGCTAGGAGCCAAACGAATGTGAGCTGGAATTCATGGCCATGCGACTCGCATGGCCCTATGCCCATTTTCATGCGACTCGCATGAGGGGCTTTTCCAGGCCACATTCTATTTAAAGCGAGTTCGTGATCCATTTTATGTACACCATAATATATCTTTCTATCTCTCTTTTGTAATACATAAATAAATTTAATTATAATTTTAATTTTAATAAGGTTATGTTAAGGAGTGTTTTGAGTGTATAAGTCGAAATTCTGTTCGTGTAACGCTATGCTATTTTTAATCATTGTAAGTTATGTTCAACCTTTTTACATTAATGTCTCGTAGCTAAGTTATTATTATGCTTATTTAAAACGAAGTAATCATGATGTTGGGCTAATTACTAAAAATGGGTAATTGGGCTTTGTACCATAATTGGGGTTTGGACAAAAGAACGACACTTGTGGAAATTAGACTATGAGCTATTAATGGGCTTTATATTTGTTTAACTAAATGATAGTTTGTTAATGTTAATATAAAGATTTACAATTGGGCGTCCCTATAAATTACCATATACACTCGATCGGACACGATGAGCGGGGTATTTATATGTACGAATAATCGTTCATTTAACCGGACACGGGAATGGATTAATAGCCACTAGAATAATTAAAACAGGGGTGAAATTACATTCAAGGGTAATTGGTGTAATTGTTAACAAAGTAGTAAAACCTTGGTTTACACGCAGTCGATAACCTGGTGTATTCATTAAACAAAGTATTAAAACCTTGTTACAATTCGAATCCCCAATTAGTTGGAATATTTAACTTCGGGTATAATAATAATTTGACGAGGGCACTCGCATTTTATATTTATGACTGATGGATTGTCATGGACAAAAACCAGACGGACATATTAAATAATCCAGGACAAAGGACAATTAACCCATGGGCATAAAACTAAAATCAACACGTCAAACATCATGATTACGGAAGTTTAAATAAGCATAATTCTTTTATTTCATATTTAATTTCCTTTATTTTATATTTAATTGCACTTCTAATTATCGCATTTTTATTGTTATTTTATTTAATTGCACTTTTAATTATCGTACTTTTTAATTATCGCAATTTTATTTTATCGCACTTTTATTGCAATTTCATTATCGTTATTTATTTTACGCTTTAAATTAAGTCTTTTATTTATTTAATATTTTACATTAGGTTTTAACTGCGACTAAAGTTTTAAAATCGACAAACCGGTCATTAAACGGTAAAAACCCCCCTTTATAATAATAATATTACTTATATATATGTTTGTATTTTTATATAGCGTTGAGCTTTGTTTAAAAAAAGATTCCCTGTGGAACGAACCGGACTTACTAAAAACTACACTACTTTACGATTAGGTACACTGCCTATAAGTGTTGTAGCAAGGTTTAAGTATATCCATTCTATAAATAAATAAATATCTTGTGTAAAATTGTATCGTATTCAATAGTTTTTCCTAGTAAAATATAAACTATTTCTTATACCTTAGCTTTGACATCAAGTATTTTTGGCGCCGCTGCCGGGGAATCACCGAAGCGAAACGTCGAGATATAAAAAAAAATAAAAAATTTTGTTTCAAATTTTATTTAGTTTTTATTATATATATATTTTTGTTTAAATTGTGAAAAAAAAATATATATTATATAATTACAGTTGAACCTGTTTTGACCTCCCTGATTTGAACCCGCAAGACAGGTCATGCGAGTCGCATGACCCTCTGCCTTAACTCATGCGACTCGCATGAGTTGCCCAGACAGGCCACAAACTTACCCTAAAAACGCATTTATTACGCGTATTAATTTATTATTATTAATTAAACCCTAATCTTATTATTATTATTATAATTAAGTTTTTAGTTTATTTTATTTATATTACTTTTAAACTAGTTTTATTTATTATAAACTTAATACTTTTATTATAAAATATAAAAATAATATTTTTATAAAAATTGTACTTTTTACAACTTTTTGTATATTTTTATATTTTGTCCCTTTTTAATCGTTGTAGCGTAATATTTGTATTTTTAGCTCATATTTAGTTTTAAACTTAGTTTTTGCTATAGTTATTTTTACTCCTAGATTTTTAGGCTTTGCCGTAGAATTCCTTAAGTGCTTTTTCTTTAGACTAAGATTTAGGTGCTTTAAAATTTTGCGACGCCTTTTTAAGTTTTAGTTTCTTTTTAAGTTATTTCCATTTGGGATATAGTTTTTCCTGTAAGCTTTAATATTTTTAGACACCTTTTACTATGTATCAATTATCATTCCAATTAGTAATTTCAATTTGCGATTATAATTTTAAGTTAGTTGTAGTAATAAGGTTAGGTTAGTCAAGTATTTTTAAGTTTTTATAAGTTTCTTTTATTTTTCCGTCACCTCTTATTTTTTTCAACCATTTTTCTTTTTCGACCTTTTTCGACGAACTCTTTTTCTCTCTCATTTCTCGCTATTCTAGTTTTAGGACATAGATTTTTTCTACTTCTTATCTAAATTTCTTAAAATTACGAAAATTTATTTTAAGTGGTTAAATTAATAGACATCAAAATTTTCTGGTTCGTAGTAATAGTTGGATTTGTACGTGGACCGGGTTATTGGAGCCAAACAGTCCTCAATTATATTGAGACCAAACGAATCCTGCCCCTCTGCTGCATCTTTTGGCTATTCGAAACGTGGGCAAAATCAGAAAAGTCTATTGGTTGGATAACTTATTATAATTTTTCTTTCCTTTTTAAAACTAATAGGATATTCAGTGAATGCACCGAGCAAGACGTTCACCACCTTTTGTACGTTCACCACCTGTAACTAGATCAAGACATTTAGCAAATATAACCGCCGTTGATTTTTCTTTAGAATCGTCATCCAGTCGACCAAGTACTTCAGTTCAAATTTCCGATAATCCATTTTTTGAACCCAACCTCACAATTGAGAATCCGGAAAATATTCAGGAACGGTTCGTAGATCCTGAACCATTAAACTTTCCTCCGGAGCCACCAATCATTCAAACAGAGATTGTTGAGGAACGAACCATTAAATCAGAATCATCTAGTGATACCGATTCAACAAATTCAATTATGGAGAATCTGGAACCTTTAAGTATGGAAGACCGAATGAGAGCTAAACGCACTGGCCAAGGTCACGCAATTACTCATCCAGATATTAATGCGCCAGATTATGAAATCAAAGGACAAATTCTACACATGGTGACTAATTAATGCCAATTTAGTGGTGCGCCGAAGGAAGATCCAAATGAACATCTACGTACCTTTAATAGGATCTGCACACTATTTAAAATCCGAGAAGTGGAGGATGAACAGATATATCTCATGTTATTTCCCTGGACTTTAAAGGGAGAAGCCAAAGATTGGTTGGAATCGTTACCTGAAGGGGCGATTGATACATGGGATGTTTTAGTTGAAAAATTTCTTAAACAATTCTTTCCTGCATCTAAAGCCGTAAGACTTCAAGCAGAAATTGTTACGTTTACACAGAAGCCAAATGAAACTCTATATGAGGCGTGGACAAGATATGGAAAGTTATTAAGAGGATGTCCGCAACATGGTTTAGACACCTGTCAAATAGTACAAATATTCTACCAAGGATGCGACATCACTACAAGGAAAGACATAGATATAGCAGCTGGTGGTTCTATTATGAAGAAAACCGAAACTGATGCTTACAAAATTATTGATAACACTGCTTCCCACTCACATGAGTGGCACCAAGAAAAAGATATCGTTAGATCATCTAAAGCAGCTAGAGCCGATTCTAGCCATGACTTAGATTCCATTTCCGCAAAGATAGATGCTGTCGAGAGACGAATGGAAAAGATGACTAAAGATATTCACTCAATACGAATTAGTTGTGAGCAGTGTGGAGGACCACATTTGACAAAAGATTGTCTCGGTATTGAATTAACAATGGAACAAAGAGAGAATATTTCATACATAAACCAAAGGCCTGGAAATAATTATCAGAATAATTATCAACCGCCAAGACCTATTTACAATCAAAACCAGAATTATAACAGAAATATTCCATACAACAACCAACAAGGTCCTAGCAATCAACAAGTATCCAATAATACTTATAATCAGCAAAGACCTAATTTTCAAAACAAACCACCACAACAAACCGATGATAAAAAGCCGAATTTAGAAGATATGATGACGAAGCTAGTTGAAACTCAAACACAATTTTTCACATCTCAGAAACAAACCAATGAACAAAATGCTCAAGCATTTAGAAATCAACAAGCTTCTATTCAAAATCTGGAACAAGAAGTAAGTAACCTAGCAAGGTTAATAGGTGAAAGAAAACCGGGAAGTCTACCTAGTGATACAAATGCTAACCCCCGGAGTGAAACAGCTAAAGCCATTACCACAAGAAGTGGTACAACACTTAAACCACCTGAAATACCTGTAACTTCTGATGAAGCTATTCCTACTCCACAAGAACCACAACCTGATCAAGATAAGGAAAAAGAACCGGTAGTTGAAAAGGTTAATGAAGATAACACAGTTAAGGATAAACCTTATGTTAAACCATACCAACCACCACTTCCTTACCCAAGTAAAATGAAGAAAGAAAAACTTGAAGCCGAGCAATCCAAATTTTTGGATATGTTTAAACAGATAAATGTAAATCTTCCTTTCATTGATGTGATTTCAGGAATGCCTAGATATGCTAAATTCTTGAAAGATCTAATCTCAAATAGAAAGAAAATGGAAGAACTCTCGGCTGTTACCATGAATGCTAATTGTTCAGCAGTGCTGTTGAATAAGATACCAGAAAAACTATCTGATCCAGGAAGTTTCACAATTCCATGTTTTCTGGGAAGTCTTAGTTCAATAGAAGCATTGGCAGACTTAGGTGCTAGTATAAATCTAATGCCGTATTCGCTATACACTAAACTAGACCTTGGAGAATTGAAACCAACCAGAATAAGCATACAACTAGCCGATAGATCAATAAAATATCCTAGAGGGATAATGGAGAACATGCTAGTTAAAGTTGGTACTTTAGTATTTCCAGTAGATTTTGTTGTTTTGGACATGGAAGAAGATTCTCAAGTTCCTCTCATATTAGGAAGACCATTCTTAAATACGGCTAAAGCAATGATAGACGTGTTCGGTAAGAAACTGACCCTAAGTATAGAGGACGAGAGTGTTACCTTTTCAGTTGATAGAGCAATGCAACAACCACAATCTGCAGATGATACATGTTATTATATTCAAACTATAGATGCACATGCAGAATTATTAGAAGAATTTCCAGAATTACAAGGAACAGGAGAATGTTCTTTAGGAGAAGGTAATGAACCAATTGATGAAGCTGAAATGTTAGCTACACTTATAGCTAATGGATATGAACCAACAACAGAAGAAATTCAAATGCTAAAAGAAGAAGACAGATATCGATACAAATCATCGATAGAAGAACCTCCGAAATTAGAGTTAAAGCCACTTCCAAACCATTTGGAATACGCTTATTTACATGGTGAATCTGAATTACCTGTAATAATATCGTCTTCTCTTACTAAAAATGAGAAATCACAACTCATTTCTGTGTTGAAAGCTCATAAACCAGCCATTGCATGGAAGATTCATGATATTAAAGGAATAAGTCCTTCGTATTGCACACATAAAATCCTTATGGAAGAAGGTCATAAAACGTATGTGCAACGCCAACGAAGACTAAATCCTAATATGCAAGATGTAGTTAAGAAGGAGATTATTAAACTGCTAGATGCAGGTTTGATATATCCAATTTCCGATAGTCCATGGGTAAGCCCAGTTCAATGTGTACCTAAGAAGGGTGGCATGACTGTCATTACAAATGAGAAAAATGAGCTTATTCCTACTAGGACTGTAACAGGATGGCGTGTGTGTATTGATTATAGAAAATTAAATGACGCCACCAGAAAAGATCACTTTCCCTTACCTTTCATAGATCAAATGTTGGAAAGATTAGCCGGAAATAGCTACTATTGTTTTCTAGATGGATTTTCCGGATATTTTCAAATTCCAATAGCACCCGAGGACCAAGAGAAAACCACATTCACGTGCCCTTATGGTACTTTTGCTTACAAACGCATGCCATTTGGACTTTGTAACGCCCCTGCAACCTTTCAAAGGTGTATGATGGCAATTTTTCACGACATGATAGAAGAATGCATGGAAGTATTCATGGATGACTTTTCAGTCTTCGGTGATACATTTGAATCATGTCTAGTTAATCTGGAACGAATACTAATTAGATGCGAAAAATCAAATCTAGTACTTAATTGGGAGAAATGCCATTTCATGGTTAAAGAAGGCATCGTTCTTGGACATAAAATTTCAAAAGAAGGAATTGAAGTGGATAGAGCTAAAATAGATGTAATTGCTAAACTTCCACATCCCACCAATGTTAGAGGAGTTAGGAGTTTTCTAGGGCATGCCGGTTTTTACCGACGTTTCATAAAAGATTTTTCTAAAATTGCCACTCCTATGAATAAACTCCTAGAAAAGGATGCGCCATTCATCTTTTCAGATGAGTGTATCAAATCTTTTAATATTCTTAAAGAGAAACTCACTAATGCGCCGATCATGATAACACCAAATTGGAATCTACCATTTGAACTAATGTGCGATGCAAGTGATTTTGCAATGGGAGCCATTTTAGGACAAAGGATTGAAAAACGATTTCAACCTATATATTATGCTAGTAAGACGTTACAAGGAGCACAAACGAACTATACAACTACTGAAAAAGAACTCCTTGCTATTGTCTTTGCTTTTGACAAATTTCGATCATATCTCGTTCTAGCAAAAACGGTGGTCTATACCGACCATTCTGCTCTTAGATACTTATTTTCAAAACAAGATGCTAAACCAAGATTAATCCGTTGGATCTTACTCTTACAAGAGTTTGATATTGAAATCCGAGATAAAAGAGGAGCAGAAAATCTCGCCGCTGATCATCTTTCTCGTCTTGAAAATCCCGAATTAGAAGTTCTAAATGAATCGGCCATACAAGACAACTTTCCTGATGAATATCTATTGAAGATAGATTATAAAGAAATCCCATGGTTTGCAGACTATGCAAACTACTTAGTTTGTGGATTCCTTGAAAAAGGATTATCGTACCAAAGACGAAAGAAATTCTTCAGTGATATAAAACACTATTTCTGGGAAGATCCACATTTGTTTAAAAGTTGTCCCGATAGAATAATACGCCGATGTGTATTTGGAGATGAAGCTAGTAAAATTTTAAACCATTGTCACACAGGACCAACAGGAGGGCATTATGGGCCTCAACTAACAGCAAGAAAAGTTTATGATGCTGGATTCTATTGGCCTACAATTTACAAAGACGCACACCTTCTTTGCAAATCCTGTGATGCATGTCAAAGGGCCGGAAAAATAAGTCAACGTGATGAAATGCCACAAAATGTCATCCAAGTATGTGAAGTATTTGACATTTGGGGTATTGACTTTATGGGTCCATTTCCAAAATCTCATAATAATCTATATATACTCGTAGCCATTGATTATGTATCTAAATGGGCGGAAGCACAAGCTCTCCCAAATAACGATGCACGAGTTGTAGTCAATTTTTTAAAACGTCTTTTTGCAAGGTTTGGAACACCGAAAGCTTTAATAAGTGATCGGGGTACTCATTTCTGTAATAATCAACTTGAGAAAGTTCTTAAAAGATATGGAGTAACTCATAAAATCTCCACCGCATATCATCCACAAACAAGTGGACAAGTTGAAAATACCAACCGAGCTTTAAAACGTATTCTAGAGAAAACCGTAGGATCAAATCCGAAGGAATGGTCCATTAAATTGGAGGATGCACTCTGGGCTTTTAGAACAGCCTACAAAACTCCAATTGGAACCACACCTTTTAGACTTGTTTATGGAAAAGCATGTCATCTTCCAGTAGAAATTGAACACAAAGCATTTTGGGCTTTGAAAACATGTAATCTTGATTTACATGAAGCCGGACGTCTACGATTAAGTCAACTAAACGAATTAGAAGAATTAAGACATGAAGCATACGAAAATTCGTTAATCTATAAAGAAAGAATGAAGAAATGGCATGATAAAAGAATCAGAAGTTCAAAAGAACTTAAAGAAGGAGACAGAGTTCTTCTTTTCAATTCACGATTCAAGCTATTTCCTGGAAAATTGAAATCAAGATGGTCTGGACCATTCATAGTCAAAAGAGTTTTCCCATACGGAACGATAGAATTAATAAATTCAAATGGGATTGAATTTAAAGTTAATGGTCACAGAGTTAAACATTACATACATGGTCCGATGGAAGTCGACAACGAAGTTAATCACAATTTTGACACCACAGCTAACTAAGTGTGGGGAGAATCAAGTCTTTAAAGGATAATATGTATTTCTGTTAGAGTTAGATTGTCTGTTTTCGTGTAGTTCTCGAAAATGGAACCCGAATGGTCTTTCCCTAGCAGACCCTAAAGAACTAGTCTTCTCCCCCCATTCTGAATTTTTATTTTTTTAGGTTTTTACAAAATGAAGACTGCCTGTGAACTAAACCATGGTCTAATGCTACACGCTTTGATCACTAAACGTAATAATGACATACTACCGAGTGAATTAGTATCAGTAATCAGAGAAAGAATGGACGGAGTTAGAAAAGAATCCAGATGCGAAGATAATAAGTTACAATTTGCTAAAGGAAAATCAAAATCCGCAGCAAAAAGAAGAGCACGACACCTAGAAAGATGTCACAAATGCGGAAAATGGTCACATGGAGGTAAATGTTCAAATAATCAAACCTATTCAAATACCGAATTTGTTACTTTATGCAGAGACGGACCGTTCATATGTTTAGAAGAAAAGACACTGAATGCTCGAGGTTACGCCTATGTAGCCATGGAAAACCAATTAAACCGACTATCTTATGAATGGGATAGATCATATAACTAAGAAATCTATTTCACAGGTATGTCTGTACAGTTTTTATTTTTATTTTTATTTTTAACCTTTTGATAATAAACGCTAATTTGTTCGCTAAAAAGTATTAAATTGGTATTGAATAAAATTAGGTTTGGCGACCGAAATTATTGATATCATTCAAAAATTTATTACATCACTGCGAAATTTAACGTTTATTCTTAATGTATAAATATCTTTAATCAATCAAACCAAAATATTTCAAAAATTCGTCATGAGTAAAATTAGGTTACGGAACTAAAATTACTTTACCCAAAAGAGGGGCGCATATTTTTGATAATATTTGATTGATTAAAGTAGGGATAAAAGTCCAAAAAGATTTTTAATTTTATTTTTACCTTGCTTTAAAACTTATATATATATTTAATATTATAAATCTTATAATATAAATATCTTTAAGTTTTTAAATATTTTATAAATTAATATTTAATATAAGCTTACAAAATCAATATATAAAAATATTAATGATATATTGCATCTTTAATTTTTAAAATATTAATTTTTAATTTTATGCATTTTTAATTTAAGTTGTGTGATTTTAAAAACAAAAATTTACTTTATCTCATTAAGTTAAAAATATGATTTTTAAAATTCGTCGTGAGTTGAAAACTAGACCGTTAAGTCGAAATTGCTTTACCCAAGGGCGGGACGAGAATTTTTATTATCATTATTTTTAATCTTATTGATTTAAAGTATGCCAAAAAAATTAAAAAAATCCAAAAATCTAAGCTTTTAAAACAATTGCTTGAAAATGATAAATTTTAAAATTTTGTCGAGGGACGGACTAGGGCATCGTTCCGAAACGCCCTCATTCTTAAAAGAAACAAATTTTTAAAATTAATTAATATTTGTTTTATAAGTTAAAGGTTTTATAAATAAATAAAAAAATAGTATGTATATATTTGTTTGTAGATTATTTTACAAGACAGGGTAAAACAACGCGTTTTTAAAGACTGGCATTAAGTTCAGCAAAAGCAAGTAATTCTGACGACAAGATGCAAAATATATGTGAAATAACAACAAGACGGAATGAACAAATGACGTGCACCATTTATCATTCAACAATCAAACGACAATATGTTTGCAACTTTGGTAAAATTTAATCATTTTTCTACGCTAATAACCCTCAATAATTTAAATTGTTTCTGATTTCTTGCAAATGAGGGCATTGCAAGATCTTAAGTGTGGGAAGGGGTTAAATTCTTTCGGATTTTTAAAAATTTTTGATTTAAACACTTGGTTACCATTAAAAATGCTAGTAACGCAGTAGTTGTGTTAGAATCTAGTGCTCTCCGATAACAAGGAACAGCCCTAGTCTTATATACTGACTACCCAATTCTAGTAAAATTTTTCAAAATTTTCAATTAAATGAACTCAAAATCATGTTTATACATATTTATGAACGATAAAACTAGGTTTTAACACCGAAATTATTGTTACCTCGGAAAGGACATAAATTGAGAAACAAACCAAAATGTTAAAATTCATTTAAAATGTAATAGAGGACGATAAAAAGGAAAATAAAAGCCAAGTGTGGAAAAATTTACCAAGTTATCTTAAACATATGTCACATCTATCTGTAACAAATAACTGAAAATACTTTTGCTTTGGACTAAACTAAACTGTTTTACCCGATGAAAGAAAAGAAGAGATGGATCTACACGATGAATCAATTCCATCATTAAAAGGAAGTAAAGTCTTCCGAAAAAGACACGCGCTTCTTGATTTAGGTCATGAAGTTGTCGTCCAGACCAGCTGTAGGTTGACGAAAAATCTAGAAAAGTCATCACTAAAATCGACTGGAAATTCACGGACCTCAGCATCAAACAGGGTCGCCAAGTGGTCAGATTTATCCTAACCATGAGAAGGATTTATCTCGTACAATGGGGAGGCACCATGCAAATTAGCTTGATAAGACTAATGAATCAGATCCCCAGAAAGGATAATGTCCTTAAAGATTAAAAATCAGCTTTTAAGCCTGATATTACTCAATCCTTGAGATTGACCTTAAAGATTGAGAATTCAAACTCATGGAATTCAATGATATCTAAACTCGAGCTTGAACGAGAAAATATTTTGATCAAAATTACAAACCAATTTGTTTTCTGAAAATCCATTTTCAATGCGTTCATTACCATTGAACGTAAAATCCTAGGAATTCACCTGGAATTCATTAGGTCACCTGAACCAAATCGGGTGTCAACCGTAAGAACGGTGGTTGCATAGCATGGTCGGAGACAGGACCTTGTGCCAGACCGAAAAATTATAGGATGATCTTTACTATTGCTCCTACCAAGGATAGTTCTAGCATCCGACACGTTAAAAAGATCATAATCATCTGCATGTCACTGGACATTGCCTTAACAGTTTCTTGTTCATCGCTTTCCTTTACAACCGGACGGTAGTTTACCGAAAGGTAATATACGGAACAAGTAAACTGGATGTGTGCTTTCCGATACAGGGATAGCAGTGGATTACACGAGCCTAAAAGTTTTAGCCAAAATATTGATCCACAGATATATTTTGCAACACCGATGATGGATCAAATCAGAAAACTTGTCTAGGGTAAAATCTAGCTTGAATTTTCAAAAGATCAAATGTTTTCATAAAGATCCAATTTCCTTAAGGATCTAAATTTTTATAGTCATGTGGGACTGTAAACCACCTTTCAAATGTGCACTTTGCTTTGGAAACCGAAAGTAAATCGGCTATTTGATTGCAAGTGTCGTTGACCTAAACCCGAGGTAACTATAAAAGACACACCCACCTTTAAACCACATCGTTACTATCATTGTTTATACCGCTGTATTGAAGTCACTTATGTACAAAGTGTGAAGAATAAAGAAGTGATTCAAGTGTTTCAAGACTATATTGCTTGAGGACAAGCAACGCTTAAGTGTGGGAATATTGATAATGCCAATAATGAACACATATTTTACAGCATTATTCCCCAAGAAAGACAAGATTTTAGTTGATATTGTTCGATTTACAAGCACTATTCGTTTAAATATTAAAAAGTGAAGATAAAAGGCAGATTCGACAAATTGAAGACGGAAAGGTCCAAAAAGCTAAAAAGTAGAAGATTCAATCAAAAAGGTTCAAATTATTGATGAGGAACGTCTCAAAATAACAAGAGTACAAGTTACAAGACGCAAAGTACACGATATAAAATAGTACGCGAGGACGTCCGAAAATCCAGAACCGGGACCTGAGCCTAGAAGAAACGCCTGACGTAACGGACTAAAAATATCTACTCAACTATGCATATAAATATAATATAAATATATAAATAATTATTAAAATTATTTATATATTTATTATTATTAAATTATGTCGACAAGCTAGGAGCCAAACGAATGTGAGCTGGAATTCATGGCCATGCGACTCGCATGGCCCTATGCCCATTTTCATGCGACTCGCATGAGGGGCTTTTCCAGGCCACATTCTATTTAAAGCGAGTTCGTGATCCATTTTATGTACACCATAATATATCTTTCTATCTCTCTTTTGTAATACATAAATAAATTTAATTATAATTTTAATTTTAATAAGGTTATGTTAAGGAGTGTTTTGAGTGTATAAGTCGAAATTCTGTCCGTGTAACGCTACGCTATTTTTAATCATTGTAAGTTATGTTCAACCTTTTTACATTAATTCCTCATAGCTAAGTTATTATTATGCTTATTTAAAACGAAGTAATCATGATGTTGGGCTAATTACTAAAAATGGGTAATTGGGCTTTGTACCATAATAGGGGTTTGGACAAAAGAACGACACTTGTGGAAATTAGACTATGAGCTATTAATGGGCTTTATATTTGTTTAACTAAATGATAGTTTGTTAATGTTAATATAAAGATTTACAATTGGGCGTCCCTATAAATTACCATATACACTCGATCGGACACGATGGGCGGGGTATTTATATGTACGAATAATCGTTCATTTAACCGAACACGGGAATGGATTAATAGCCACTAGAATAATTAAAACAGGGGTGAAATTACATTCAAGGGTAATTGGTGTAATTGTTAACAAAGTAGTAAAACCTTGGTTTACACGCAGTCGATAACCTGGTGTATTCATTAAACAAAGTATTAAAACCTTGTTACAATTCGAATCCCCAATTAGTTGGAATATTTAACTTCGGGTATAATAATAATTTGACGAGGGCACTCGCATTTTATATTTATGACTGATGGACTGTCATGGACAAAAACCAGACGGACATATTAAATAATCCAGGACAAAGGACAATTAACCCATGGGCATAAAACTAAAATCAACACGTCAAACATCATGATTACGGAAGTTTAAATAAGCATAATTCTTTTATTTCATATTTAATTTCCTTTATTTTATATTTAATTGCACTTCTAATTATCGCATTTTTATTGTTATTTTATTTAATTGCACTTTTAATTATCGTACTTTTTAATTATCGCAATTTTATTTTATCGCACTTTTATTGCAATTTCATTATCGTTATTTATTTTACGCTTTAAATTAAGTCTTTTATTTATTTAATATTTTACATTAGGTTTTAACTGCGACTAAAGTTTTAAAATCGACAAACCGGTCATTAAACGGTAAAAACCCCCCTTTATAATAATAATATTACTTATATATATGTTTGTATTTTTATATAGCGTTGAGCTTTGTTTAAAAAAAGATTCCCTGTGGAACGAACCGGACTTACTAAAAACTACACTACTTTACGATTAGGTACACTGCCTATAAGTGTTGTAGCAAGGTTTAAGTATATCCATTCTATAAATAAATAAATATCTTGTGTAAAATTGTATCATATTTAATAGTTTTTCCTAGTAAAATATAAACTATTTCTTATACCTTAGCTTTGACATCAGAAAGAGCGGTGCCTCTTCGTGTCCGAGCCTTAAACATCACCATCCACACCAATCTTAATAATCAAATTCGTGTAGCCCAAGATGAGGCTCTCAAGGATGAAAACATCTCTCTCGAAAGCTTAAACGTCCTCGCCTCACGATTCGAAGTTAAAGAGACCGGACTCCGATATTTCGCCGGAAGAATTTGGGTACCTAGTTATCGGGACCTACGAAGCCTTATTTTAGACGAAGCCCATAAGTCAAGATATTCGATTCACCCCGTGGCCAATAAGATGTACCATGACCTCAAAGAACAATATTGGTGGCCGAATATTAAAAGGAACGTCGCTACTTATGTTGGAAAATGCCTAACTTTCTCCAAGGTCAAAGCCGAACATCAAAGGCCATCCGAATTACTTCAGCAACCTGAAATCCCGCAATGGAAGTGGGAAAGAATAACGATGGACTTTATCACCAAACTACCCAAGACAATAGGCGGTTATGATACCATTTGGGTTATCGTCGACCGTCTCACAAAATCCGCCCACTTCCTAGCCATGAAGGAAACCGATAAAATGGAGAAACTTGCACAACTTTACATTAAAGAGATCGTCGCCCATCACGGTGTACCATTATCGATAATTTCTGACCGCGATGGCCGTTTTGTTTCTAGATTTTGGCGTACCTTACAAGAAGCGTTGGGAACACGATTAGACATGAGCACCGCATATCATCCACAAACCGACGGACACAGCGAACGCACAATTCAAACCTTGGAAGATATGTTACGAGCTTGCGTTATCGATTTTGGAAAAGCTTGGGATAAGCACTTGCCTCTCGTCGAATTCTCTTACAACAATAGTTATCATGCGAGTATCAACGCCGCACCTTTCGAAGCATTATATGGCCACAAATGTCGTTCTCCTCTTTGTTGGGCCGAAGTAGGGGAAAAGCAAATCACCGGACCCGAACTCATTCATGAAACAACTGAGAAGATCGTTCAAATCCGAGATAGACTTAGGACGGCCCTGAGTTGTCAAAAGAGCTATACCGACATTAGACGCAACGACCTTGAATTCCAAGTCGGTGACCGCGTAATGTTAAAAGTCGCACCTTGGAAAGGTGTATTCCGTTTCGGGAAACGCGGAAAGCTAAATCCGCGGTATATTGGACCTTTCGAAATCTTTGAGCATGTTGGAACCGTTGCTTATCGTTTAGATCTTCCGCCTCAATTGAGCTCCGTTCATCCTACTTTCCATGTATCAAATTTAAAGAAGTGCCTTGCCGAACCCGAACTCGTCATCCCTCTCGAGGAGCTTACTATTGATGACAAACTTCATTTTGTGGAGGAACCGGTTGAAATTGTGGATCACTCCATCAAAACGCTAAAACAAAGCCGAATTTCGATTGTTAAAGTCCGTTGGAACGCCAAGAGAGGACCCAAGTTTACTTGGGAAAGACAAGATCAAATGAAAAAGAAGTACCCTCATTTATTCATGGATTTGGAAACGCAAGATCTAAGGAAGAAACAACGACTACTACGCCTACTTAAATTTCGGGACGAAATTTCTTTTAAGGAGTAGGTAATGTAACATCCTGCCTTTTTCCGTTTACCTTCCGTTATATTATTTTAAAGTCCGTTATATAATTATAACATCTTCCGTTAATAAGCGTTTTTAAAATATCTCGTTTAGGTAATTCACGCACCCGCTTTTAAACTTGAGGGACTAAACTTGTCAAGATGCCAAAGATTGACTAGATCAAATGGTCAAACCCTATCCTCTCCATTCATTCATCACCTCCCTCTCTAATACTTCCATTCTTTTTCTATCAAACACCCAAACAAAGATTCATCATCTATTCAAGATCTAGCAATCATCAACTCAAACAAATTACATATTCGGAATCCTTGCATCTTCCTCTTCGAATCCATACCAACTTTCTTGCATTTGGGTAACTTTCTAAAAACACTAAATTTTGTGTTCTTGATGTTTTTAACTTATAAAAGTGTTAATTAGTGTCTATGGCTCAAGTCTAACATGAATATGTGATTTATACGCTCGATCTTGTTATTTTAAGTAACTAGCATGAACTTGAGAGTTGGTGTGTTTAATTTTGTGATTTGGTTGCTTAAATGTTGTTAGATGTTAAAAGTGCAAGTATTAAATGTGTTACTAGCATCACTAGCTTCAATTAGATGTGTAGGTTAACTTGGAAAGACTCCATTAACATGATTGATGAAATTATGATTTTGAGTTAGGGTTTGATAGGAGTAAAATGAATTTTTGATGCACCAAATGCCATGAAATATTGTTGGTGAGTGTTTAGTTGCAATGTGTGTTTAATTAACTTCGAAACGGCATACCATACATGTAAAGTGGTTGCCCGAATCATGAGACGCATTCAATGAACTTGAATGTAATAAATGGTGAGCATTTAATGCATTTTGGTTGTTTTAAATGTTGAATTGATTGATGAAATGTGTTTAGTTGTTTTCCTCGTCAAAATACCTTTCTGATGACATAAGTTTCATGTTTTGATTATTTGCGGATCATAAAATGTGATTGTTTGAAGTTTGGTTCATGCACTTGTGTGATTTCAGCAACATGGTCTGTGTACCAATCTGGACGCCGTCCAAAATCTTGGACGCCGTCCAGCCCTTCATTGCTGGATGCCGTCCAGCCAATCTGGATTCCGTCCAGATGAACTACCAGATTCTGCTTTGGATGTTCGTTCACCGTTTAATTCTAACTATGCTACGCACATCTGATTAACATGTAACTTGTTCTAACATGCTCATATAAGATTATAAAACTCAGAAAAATTGTCCGAGACCCGACCCGAACGTGTTGACTTTTTTGTTGACTTTGACTTAACCAAAATTGACTTTTAATCAAACTTAACCGAATACGTATGCAATCGTTCTAACGTGCTTTTATACTTGTACCTTGCATGAAACTTGACAATTTGATTCACATGCTACATTAGTCGAGTCGTAACGAGCCATAGGACTAATTGAACACTTTGACCGACTTCATGCTTTACCGATATTGATACGACCTATTGTTTAGGTCGAGACTAGCATTCCTTCTTGCACACGTTTACTTATGAAGTACTTTTATACTCTTGCACTCAAGGTGAGATCATAGTCCCACTTTTACTCTTTTATACTTATACTTGGGATGAGAAAACATAAACGATTCATACTTTTATACTTTGAACACAAATATGAAAGCAAAGATACATACGAGTTAGAACAAAAATCCTCAAGTCCAATTATCATTAGTTACACTTGTAGGGTGTAAGCGAGAACTTATGTTGTGTGGCCATACAGGTTTAACAAACCCTCATTCGGACGGCTCACTACCGTTAGTGAATGAAATATTCATTGATGGAATACCACATGTAAACAAGTCACAAAACCCATTTATGTATGTATATGAATTCGTGTATATGTATATAGCAAGCGGAAGCAATTTTCATCTTAAGAACATGTGTATTTTAACCTTTTAAAATGTATTCCATTTCATAGATCTAGTCTTGTGCAATATACTAAAATGTAAATAGAGGCTAGTTAGGGTTTTTATACCTTCTCCAAAATGGAGGTTGAAGCAAGAAGATGAAGATGATGAAGATGCTAGTTTCTCACTTGACACCTCAAGCTTTGTATACCCACAAGCCTTTTAAATCAACACTCTTTTAGATGGTTAGGATTTAGACACTAAACAACTAGCAAAATCAAGCTTGAAGAACCTCTTCTTCCTTGTCAAAATTTCGGCCAAAATAAGGGAGGTGGGAGAGAATTTTTAGCTAATTCAAAATGCAACTTACATGTGTGTTATAATTTTATAAAGTGGTTTATAAAATTATATTTATATGTGCAAGTAACATATTTAACTTTATAAGTGGTTTATAAAGATAAAAATATGTGCATGTATTTAAATTAACTAGCAAGTGCATGTAACATGTAAAACTAGCATGTTTTATATAAATGGAGAAAAGCAACAAAAAAAAAATGATGATGGGGGTGGCGGTTTTGGGACTCCAAGAAAGCCACCCCATGCTTGCTTTTGTGTATATCGGTATAGTGTATGTTCTAACACTATTATGCAGAGGTAAGATTCAGTTAAGCGTTGGTAATTGGGTGCTCGTGATACAAATAAAATCTTTGGGATGTATACGCTTGATAATCATTTTATACTAAATATTGTGGTTCAAATACATACTTTACAAATACACCTATGATTTCACCACCGTTTTCGTTGACAGATTTTCTATATTTTTCTCAGGTCCTTGAATGCTAAGCGATACATGCTTCCGCACTATACTTTTTGATACTTGCTTGGATGTCGAGTATACATGCATACGTGGAGCGTCTTTTGACTTATTCTTAAATTGTGTCGCATATGTTTCAATTGTACTTTAAACATTGTAATGTAACTAGTTGTTGAACTACTTTGTAAACCTTGAAACATCCTCACTTTTGAAATAAATGCGACATATTTTGGTCAAATGTTGTTTTAAAAGACTTATGACCACGTAACGGGACCTAAGTAGACGGCGCCGTCAATGACAATTTTGTCGGGTCGCTACAACTTTCCTCATCATGCATTCTTCTTTTTAGGGGGAACCGTTATCAAAACAGAAAAATTCACACCGGAAATACATGATCTAACCCATTGAATAAACTTTGTACCGATCCCCTGTGATGAAGCACCTCTAAGAGAAACATATGAGATATGATATCTATGCTTTTGTAAAATCTATTTTCAAGTTCTAAGTTATCTTTTTAGATTTCTTGTCCACAGACCATGTTTTATATATTTTTGATGGCAATATATAACACATTTACCTATCATCTAAGTCGATTTCATGAACAATCGATACTTAAATTATTATGAAATTGATTTTAGGTAATATTGTAAAAGAATGATGAAATCATGTGATAGGTTGGTGATTTTGTAAAATTTGTGCGCTTCTACTGTTATGGACATAACTTCACATACGAGCTCAAATTTAGGTGATTCAAAAGGCCAGACGTCCGCATTGCCAAGAGCTACAAGCTTCATATTGATGGTTTTACAAGAATCTGCACGAGTCAATGGCTACAAAGCGAAAATAGGGCTGTAATATTTCTGGACCTCAAACATCATGTGGGCATTCTTCTAGAAAGGATGATTTTTAATGAATATTTAATAGTTGGGTTGAAATTTGTACAATAATTGAGCTCTTGGACAACTGGACAAATAGAGAACCTAATAATGGGTTGGACTTAAATGAATGATAATAATTTAGTAATGGGCCATGAGTAACAAATGATTAAAAAAATGAAGTTGGGTTAATCATTGAAAAATGGTGGGTTGGTTATTATGGAAGAAAAGGGGAGGTCACACACGAGAGGATGTTAGACACGAACACATGGGAGGAGGCACAAGAACGATTGAACCTTAGACCTCTTGTAATGGTATACATGCAACGGCGTCCCCGCCTAGGTGGCATGGGACAAAGCCTCTGGTCCCAGGTATCGACGCGTGGAAAGACCAAAAAATGGTCTGGCTGTGGCCCTGCAACGGGTATGGCAATGGCATTGTTGGGGATATGATACCCCGTGTCGCAGTTTTGTTGGATACATCATGTATCCGTTGGCCATTAACAAATGCTTCTTTCAATCTTATTTTTCTTTTCAACTTAATCACTATAAAATTTTCTAATGGATAACACATTCAAGATGCTCGAGTTTATTATTGATGACGATTCGGATGATGAAAAAATTGTTAATTTTGTTAGTAGTTTGGCGGAAGAAGAAGTGGAGGGAGAAGCTAGTAGTTCGCTAGTCCCTCGAACCCGGGTTTATATTCCAAGGGGTGCGGCTGAGAGGTTATTCAATGATTATTTTGCAGATTCACCAGTGTATCCGGAAAAAAACTTCAAGCGACGTTTTCGAATGAGTCGTCAATTATTTCTCCGAATTATCGAAGGTATATCTAACCTTAATAGTAGAGATATTCCCGATTATTTTATGTATTTTAGGGAATGTCCCGATGCAGCTGGTCGTCAAAGTTTGACAATACTACAAAAGTGTACTGCGGCCATACGTCAAATGGCGTATAGAACTACACCTGATTTGTTTGACGAATACATAAAAATTGGTGAGAAAACTGCTGCTTTATGTTTAGATAATTTTTGCAAATGCGTATTTCATTTGTTTGCGAGAGAGTATTTGAGAAAGCTAATAGCCGAAGATATTGCTCAGCTTTATAATTTTCACGCCCAAAAATATGGTTTACCAGGTATGCTTGGTAGCATTGATTGTATGCATTGGGAGTGGAAGAATTATCCTGTTGCGTGGCAAGGACAATATACTAGAGGTGATAAAAATGGACCGTCCATTATGCTTGAATCAGTCACCACGACGGTTAGAAAGAGATTTGAGGGATTGAGATGCAAGGGTTAAGGAAAAAAGAGATAGACAAGTTCACATAAAGTTAGAGGCAGATTTAACCGAGCATGTTTGGAACTTATCACCTTACTTTCGTACCGCTAATGAGTAATTTGTTATGTATTTTCTAGTTTCGTTTAGGAATTTTATATTATGTAATTTTTTATTTGATAATTTAAATTAATGTACTTCATGTTTACTTATTTCCATAAAATATAGCCGTTTATTGCATTAATACATAATACGATTACATTAATTCAAAAAAAAATCAAAACAACTTAGTTCCTAATACGATTCCTAACGGCTATCTTCCTAATACGATTCAAGCAGCTTCAAAAAGTTACCACACTTACGCACATCCATGTAATAATCTCGTGTTTCGTAAGTTGTATAATTCATCAATTCTCGATCAAATTCACCTCCGTAATGAACTTTTACGCAAACATTCAATTATTTAAAATGAGTCTGTTGAATGTTTGGGTGACTTTTTCGTGGGCCTAGTAAACGTGTCCTGCAAGTGGAAAACAAGAGTTGGATGATGTTGTTGACGATGTGAAATTATAAAGATATTCAATCCTTATGTTTATGTAACTATATATTTATCTAGTTTTTAATTTTTGTATTCATCTAGTTTTATTCTTTTCTTCTATCTAAGTTGTTGAATTAATTAAATAGGTTTGTTTAGTTGGAAAAGTCGGACTATTTCTTTTGATATTATCATGAATTAAACAAAGTCGTGGTGCTTTTGTTTGTTTAATTCGTTACTTTCAATTATCGTTTATGTTTAGCCATGAGTGGGACATTATATGGTAATCAGTGCAAAATGTATCGTGGAGGGTATCAAGGAGACTATCGCAGACACGCGAAACGAGGCATCAATAGGGATAATCGTAGGCAAGCTGAAAGAGGCATCAAAGATCCTCGAGACGCAGAAATCGATCATTTAAATCGACGGATCGCGGAGTTGGAAATAATCCAACGCCGAACCTATCCTGAAACTAATTCAGAATGAACAGAATGGGAAGACACAAACTGTTTCGCTCGTACTCTGAGGTCTAACGGTAAATAATACATGGAAGATCCCTTGAGTAATATAAGGATGAAGGTTGAAATTCTCGAAATTTCAGGAGCGACGGTTGATCAAATTTTCAATATGGAGTACAGAACCTTTTATGGAGGAAGATACTAAACCCATTTATAATACCGATGGTGATGCAGAGGAGGCACAAGATGTGACGACCCGGGAATTTCCGACCAAATTTAAACTTAAATTCTTTATATAGTTCTGACACGATAAGCAAAGTCTGTAATGTTGAGTCTTAAAAAAGTTTGAACTGTTTCATATATTCAATTGACCTTCGACTGCCCTCCACGATTCACGAACACTTAATTGTAATTAGATATGTGTGTGTGTGTATATATATATATATATATAATGATTGAAAATATAATATTAAATATTATATGTTGTTGTTATTAAAATTAATGATGTAAAGTAAAATAAAAAATATGATACTATGATAATTATTATTTAAAACATATCTATATATATAAATAAAGTATATTAATTATATATTTTGTGACTTCGAATTTATTTAGTAAACGACAGTAACACTAAATCACCATTCGTTGGATATTAAATAAGTTTAATACGAACTTTTGTGATTTTAAAATAATTGGCGATCCAAAAATGAGTTTTATAAATTATAGGCTTATTAAAAATGTATTTAGGAACTATTTGTTAAATTTTAAACCTTTTATATTTTACTTGAGGTTGAGGGCTAATAAGTAATTTAATTTTTATTTAATAATTTTAAAAAGTTAAATGACCATTTTATTTTACGTTAATGATTAAAATAAATAAATATAATTACTATAAAAATATGAGATTTTTCGGAGGACTTTTATCCGCCACTAACTCACAACGGAGTACGATATAGCCACCCATGATAAACTGTCGGTAGATATCTAAATATTTCTATTATTTAAAACACGTTTTTAAAACTTTATAGAATTATTTTATTAAAAAGTTACTTTTACACTTTTGGATTTACGCAAACTAATTAGATCCTTAAACTATTATTTTTGTGGCTTTTTAAATCCTTTTGGTTTGTGTCTGACACCCAAAGTCAAATAAAGCAAAAGGTGTTAATTAAATAAGAACATGCACTATTATTTTTCTGTTCTTTCCTGCAACATGCCTTTGAATTTATCTTCCCACTTGACCATAACATTCGGTGATCATCTTGATCAATTCAACCCTCAATATCTAGACTAATAATTAACATTAACAAATAACTAATACTTATTTTATCCTAACTATAAAACATATGATTTATTAAAATCGATTAATCCTAACCCTGTCATGTTCCAATCCATTTTCCCACAACCATCTATGGTTGCTGCCACCATACTCTACATCATCACCACCAATCATTACATCACCATAAAACCACCACGAATAAATCTGCAACTAATATATGCCTATATACTTGATTACAACCGCTGCGTTTTTGTTTCTATTTCCACATCTTTTAAATTACGACGATGTTAAGGGTGTGATATTGATGGAGATCCTACTGCAGCTTCTACTCGTTATTCGTGATACGAACAAGATCACCAAACAAACCTACAACAACCACCATCGAATCACCCAAACCACCACCCTCTTCACCTCTTTTTCTTCGTGAACCCATGACCACCTTTATTCCATGACCATCGTGTACCCAAGCTGGACTACACCATGATCACCGTTACTATTGCTGCTACTTCGTTTATGTTTAACCATCAACAACCAAAACCACCACTCAAAAACCAACCAAACCACCACAAATTTTGTGAATTTTAAACGGCAACTACTATTGTCCAGTTCTAGTTTCCTTTCTCTTCTTTCTTTTCTCTCTTTCTTTCGAATCAGAATTCCTGCCCACTGCTCAAATTTACTCAGGATGTGGTACGTATATGATTTATCTTTATTTAAACGAAAAAGAGGTTAAGAAAAGAAAAGATGTTAATGATTTTGATCATGAATCATAATTATATAGTAAAGATACCGACATGTAATCATACCTTTAAGTTAGTGCGATGATAAATAATATGGTAGGGTCATTATATTGAAAACAAATCTGAGGATTCAATTGACGAGTTAGAACAATTACCAAGATTGGGCCATATTATTATTTACATTGAACTAGTAGGCCAATGAGAGATATTGGGCCGCCATAAACCCACGAAGGTAATGAAGAAACGATACCTACACATTTTTTTTCTTTCTTTCCTTCAAATCTCGTTATACCAGGAAGAAGGTGATGATAGTGATATATGATGATAATCGATTTAGATAATGATATTTATATCATGATGATATAGAAAGGCGACTTGATTAAGTGAGGTTAAAATAATGATGATAATAATCATGAATATACGAGTGGATGACGATGAAGATTTTGTATATGATGATGATAACGATTAGGATGTTAAGATGATGATGATGATGATACATGAGCAGAAACGATGTGAGATGTGTTGACAATGAGATCGTGATTGAACGAAACAAGGACTAGAAGTTTAATTCGTGGCTTCACTCTTAATTGGTTAAAAGGGCTAATAAAATCGATGGGCTTATAGTATTACATTGTTGGGCCGAATATTATAAAGAAGGAAGAAGATACATAAACGATTACGGGTTATATACGATTAACAGTCGATTTGAATGAGAAAAAGGTTGGGACAGCGTAATGGTTTAAGTATGTTGGGGGTATCGGGAGGTCGCGGGTTCGAGCCTAGGCAATGGCATTTATTTTTTTTAAGGCTTGTTTTGAAGGTAGCCTCCTTTTTATCATTTTATTATTATTTTTATTATTATTATTATTAGTATTATTATTATTATTATTATTATTATTATTATTATTATTAATAATATTATCGCTATTATTATCATTAATATTATTTTTATTATTAACATTAATTACTATCAAGTATTATTAAAAAGTATTATTAGTATTAAGAGTTATTATCAAAATTATAATTTTTATTGTAAAAATAATACAACTTTTTATTTTATTATCATTATTAATAAGATTATCATTTTTACTAAAACTATATTTTATTAAAAGTAACATGATTAATAAAATTATCATTTTTATTATTATTTTGAATTGACATTATCGACATCATTATTATTAACATTATAAAGGGATTACAACTTTTTAATTACTAGTATTAGTATTATTTTACCAATTAACAATTAATACATAACACTAAATTTAAAACATATAACATATAAGTTATTAACATAACAAATATATAATTAATAATATAAATTCGTTCGATTACAATCAAATGTGTTAATATATATATAAATGATATAGGTTCGTGAATCCGAGGCCAACCTTGCATTATTCAGTTCCGTCGTATGCATCTTTTACTACAAAATATTGTATTGTGAGTTTCATTTGCTCCCTTTTTAAATGCTTTTACAATATATATATTTTTGGGACTGAGAATACATGCGCTTTTATAAATGCTTTACGAAATAGACACAAGTAATCGAACCTACATTCTATGGTTGAATTGTTATACCGGATATCGCCCTTGTTGAACTTGGTAGCCTAAGAATTGGTGTTTATTATAATTGCCACCAATTGACGCGAATCCTAAAGATAGATCTATGGGCCTTGACCAGCCCGAGACAGAGAATTTGAACTGCTTTAGTACTTCGATTATATTTTGGGGATATTCTAGATGCATTTTGTTAATGTCGGTTACCAGGTGTTCAATCCATATGAATGAATTTTAAACACTTACGAGTGTATAATTATTGGAAATGAAAATCTTGTGGTCTATTAAAATTATGGAAATGATTGATTACGATAAACTAATGAACTCACCAACCTTTTGGTTGACACTTGAAAGCATGTTTATTCTCAGGTTTGAAAGAAATCTTCCGCTGTGCATTTGCTCATTTTAGAGATATTACTTGGAGTCATTCATGACATATTTCAAAAGACGTTGCATTCGAGTCGTTGAGTTCATCAAGATTATTACTAAGTCAATTATAGTTGGATATATTATGAAATGGTATGCATGCCGTCAACTGTCGATGTAATGAAAGTTTGTCTTTTAAAAACGAATGCAATGTTTGTAAAATGTATCATATAGAGGTCAAGTACCTCGCGATGTAACCAAATGTAATGTATTCGTCCAGATGGATTAGGACGGGTCATGAAAGTTGGTATCAGAGAGGTGGTCTTAGCTAACCAGGTCTTGCATTAGTGTGTTTAACTGATAGTTGTTTAGATGCATTAGTGGGTCTGGACTTCGACCGTGTCTGCATGTCAAAAGTTTTGCTTATCATTTAGTGTCGAAAATTATTTGCTTATCATCCTTAAAGTCTAGACACGTCTTACTGCCTCTATTATATAGACAGTGTATAGATAAATTCATATCTTAGCGTATTTGTTACTGTTACCTTTACTTGACAGCTTCCGAAGATTCCTCCGTAACTTATAGGATTTTAGTATAATATATGCATATGTAAATTATGTATTCCAGGGTACTAATTTACATCCTATAATCTATTTCTTATCAAAAATCCTTCATCTGATCGTACGAGATGAATCCCTCAACCAGTTTGAGTCCCTCAGATTCCGATAGTTATTCCGACAGCTATTCCGACATGGATATTCACCTAAGCTCCGAAAGCAGCGTTACCAGAATGAATCAACCAATCATCCATTCCCAGTTTATTAGATGGGTTCGTAGTCTACTTAATTGCTGGAGACAAGAAGAAGGTGATCCCTTCCACCCACCTTATTGCCCTCTCAACGATGAACCTGAAGCACATACCGGCGAACCTATCCGAAACACCATTTTCACACTCATTTCCATAGTATCTCGCCACGATTATATTCTATCTAAAATTCTAAACCTTATTCATTCGCTCGTTCCTACCGACAATCATTCCGAAGTAATAACATAAGTCAACGAACTTCGCGCTCGAGTAATAACCTTGGAGAATATGATGCAAAACTTACCAGCACCAGCTGCATCACCGACATTAACAGTATCATCAGCATCAACAATACCAGTAGCCTCAACATCGCACGCCTCAATATCACAACCTATATCTCGAGCATAATCATCGTTCTACGTATCGTTCTACATCATTTATCTTCGTTCGACATGATGATTATGAAATTTCAAAAGTTTTAGAGATTATGTACTCTAGTTCTAACCATAAATCAGATGAGTTTAATATAATATTAACTCATTAAATCCAGGATTACATCTGGAGAAAATATATATGTATATATATTTTCATAAAGATTGTAATTAAAAGTTCTTTCGTACAAACTGTTAATGGTGAAAATATTTTAACGGGTAGGTAATACTCGAGAAATATTTAGATTTCACATTAATAAGTTACACTGTACATTCTTCGAATCTGATTCAACGGTAATTTACTATCCTACTTACATCCACAGATGTATGTATCCGTTCACCACAGAATAACCATTTTCATTCAATTTCATATTTGGATTTTGACCTATCAGAATCCAACAAGTGGCATAATGAAGAAAACGTTGGACAAAATAAAATTTGTTAGAAACAAACAAAATAACTATGAAAAATTTTGTTAAGAATCCACGCTAATAAAATCCTAGCTAAGTGTTCCTAGCTAACTGATTACATTTTATTTATCGCAATTTATTTATCGCCATTTATATTCTCGCAATTTTATTTATCGTCATTTAATTTCTGTTATTTGTTTTACGCACTTTAAATATCGGGACACGTATACAAGGTTTTGACATATCATATCGACGCATCTATATATATTATTTAGAATAACCATAGACACTCTATATGTAGTAATGCTGGAGTTAGCTATACAGGGTTGAGGTTGATTCTACAATAATATATATATACTTTGAGTTGTGATCGAGTCTGAGACATGTACACGGGTCACGATACGTATTAATTAATTCGAATATGATATATGAATGATTGAATTACTAACTGTGGACTGCCAATATTGGACAATTAAAATGTATTAAAATATTGATTATAACATATGAAACTAAACAATTCTTCAAATTTGCCACTTGATTTCATCTTAAACCTCTTTTGTATCTTGACAATTACAATTTGCGTTTAAACCTTTCGTGACTCTTGAAAACACCTCAATCGAGAGGATGAACTAACCGCACTTCATCTACGGAAGAAAAGATTAATGCATATAGTTATGCACCTGAAAAACTCTAGGAAATTGAGTAAACATTAACAAATATCTGTGATAGCTCCTTTGGCATTGTTATTACTGAAAATAATTTTACAATCCCTCTCCAAAATTAGTCAATTTTGTCATAGCTCCAACAAATCAACTTCGACTTTTCGTTCGAAACAACCTTATTATAAATTTGATATATATGCGTGCTCTTTTATTGTTACCGGGGAACCTTTTATATTCCGCCATATTACCATTAGCGTTTAATCATTTTAAAACACAATTCTCTTGAAACCACCTCGGATTGATAACCGATGATTCAGATATAGTAGCATTAAATGCAGAGGGAACATCAAAATTGTAGATGGTCTAAACTGCCAAAAGTTTAATAATAAAGAATGGAAGGTTGGGAACGCTCGATAGAAAATGTAGTACTGAAAAACGGATTGAGCTAACCCTGAAGGAGACCAAGGATAAATACAAGGACCAAACCCTATATTTAAAGAATTCAGGTAATTCTGGATCCGATGAAATCTTTAGAGAATATCCTGCTTTGAAGTCATGTTAAAATCTTGCGGAAAATTTTTTTCTTATCAACTTTCGAACTTAGAAATTCCAAAATATCATCATAAATATTTTCGATACTTCTGAAGATATTTTCATAAATATTCTAGTCCGAAATTATATACCTCTTCGTGCTATCTGTATTACATCATATTGAAAACTGTTTTAGTTTTCAATATTCTGTAACATCTAAGTATAAATTATGAATGAATTCTGGAGAAATGTTGAGAATTGAAGCATGAGTTAGTATAATATAATGACACTTGATCAACGTGATTATATTACAGGAAGTCATGCTGAGTTTCTAATGGAACGTGATGATTCACAGATCATAACGTCATCATGTGCCATGTTACATAACTCTTTCATTCTGCTTAACTTCTAAACATATCAAGAAAATATATTCTTGATAGTTCTATTCTCAGCAATTCGGGTAATTTGACAAATTAAATCGTGCGATTTCATTCTTTCTTGTTTAGAACATTAAGTTCTTTCGAAACTCCATAATTACGAATTCTGGACCATTATTCGCTTGATTTAAATTCAGGAAGAAAAAAAAAGCATGGAACTTCTAAATATAAGGGAAAATATAAAGCTCAACAACAACACAGGAATTACAAACCTTGTATATCAATACGTATAGCAATATAAAGACACGGGAGAATGAAAAAACACTATAACCCCAAGGTAATAGTAGAAGTGAATAGATTCCTCCGGCGGTAAATGGAAAAGAAGAATGACAGATGTGATAGTTAGGAAAATATCAAGAATCAAAACTGGATGAAGCATTTTCACAATATTTTGGAAGTATGAATGGAGGAAGAAAATATAGGAATGGTGAAAATAATGAAACTGAAAAATTTAATTTATAATGGAAATATCAGACAAAGCAATCATGGAAGATCACCGCATTTAATTAAAGAGATCATAGTGTCCTTAAATTCAGAAGGATCAGATCTTATTCAGATTACAAAGATTTTCTTTAAAATCCCTTAAATTTCGGAATTCAACAGTGACTACGTCAAAAGTTAAAGCGAATCTCTATTCCTTTATTTCACTCTTTTGTGATAGCTTCACTCGTACGCTTCGAGTAATCGAATTGTTTTATCCAAATTACTCTATGGTAATAAAATTCTATTTATCAACTCATATTCGTCATGAAAACATTTTTATTGTTAGCCATGACGACCACATTCAAATTTCGGGACGAAATTTCTTTAACGGGTAGGTACTGTGACGACCCGGGAATTTTCGACCAAATTTAAACTTAAATTCTTTATATAGTTCTGACACGATAAGCAAAGTCTGTAATGTTGAGTCTTAAAAAAGTTTGAACTGTTTCATATATTCAATTGACCTTCGACTGCCCTCGACGATTCAAGAACACATAATTGTAATTAGATATGTATATATATACATATATATATATATACATATATATATATACATATATATATATACATATATATATATATATATATATATATATATATATATATATATATATATATATAATGATTGAAAATATAATATTAAATATTATATGTTGTTGTTATTAAAATTAATGATGTAAAGTAAAATAAAAAATATGATATTGTGATAATTATTATTTAAAACATATCTATATATAAATAAAGTATATTAATTATATATTTTGTGATTTCGAATTTATTTAGTAAACGACAGTAACACTAAATCACCATTCGTTGGATATTAAATAAGTTTAATACAAATTTTTGTGATTTTAAAATAATTGGCGATCCGAAAATGAGTTTTATAAATTATAGGCTTATTAAAAATGTATTTAGGAACTATTTGTTAAATTTTAAACCTTTTATATTTTACTTGAGGTTGAGGGCTAATAAGTAATTTAATTTTTATTTAATAATTTTAAAAAGTTAAATGACCATTTTATTTTACATTAATGATTAAAATAAATAAATATAATTACTATAAAAGTATGAGATTTTTCGGAGGACTTTTATCTGCCACTAACTCACAATGGAGTACGATATAGTCACCCATGATAAACTGTCGGTAGATATCTAAATATTTCTATTATTTAAAACACGTTTTTAAAACTTTATAGAATTATTTTATTAAAAAGTTACTTTTACACTTTTGGATTTACGCAAACTAATTAGATCCTTAAACTATTATTTTCGTGGCTTGTTAAATCCTTTTGGTTTGTGTCTGACACCCAAAGTCAAATAAAGCAAAAGGTGTTAATTAAATAAGAACATGCACTATTATTTTTTTTGTTCTTTCCTGCAACATGCCTTTGAATTTATCTTCCCACTTGACCATAACATTCGGTGATCAACTTGATCAATTCAACCCTCAATATCTAGACTAATAATTAACACTAACAAATAACTAATACTTATTTTATCCTAACTATAAAACATATGATTTATTAAAATCGATTAATCCTAACCCTGTCATGTTCCAATCCATTTTTCCACAACCATCTATGGTTGCTGCCACCATACTCTACATCATCACCACCAATCACTACATCACCATAAAACCACCACGAATAAATCTGCAACTACTATATGACTATATACTTGATTACAACCGCTGCGTTTTTGTTTATGTTTCCACATCTTTTAAATGACGACGATGTTAAGGGTGTGATATTGATGGAGATGCTACTGCAGCTTCTACTCGTTATTCTTGATACGAACAAGATCACCAAACAAACCTGCAACAACCACCATTGAATCACCCTAACCACCACCCTCTTCACCTCTTTTTCTTCGTGAACCCATGACCACCTTCATTCCATGACCATCGTGTACCCAAGCTGGACCACACCATGATCACTGTTACTATTGCTGCTACTTCTTTTCTGTTTAACCATCAACAACCAAAACCACCACTCAAAAACCAACCAAACCACCACAAATTTTGTGAATTTTAAACGGCAACTACTGTTGTCCAGTTCTAGTTTCCTTTCCCTTCTTTCTTTTCTCTCTTTCTTTCGAATCAGAATTCCTGCCCACTGCTCAAATTTACTAAGGATGTGGTACGTATATGCTTTATCTTTATTTAAACGAAAAAGAGGTTAAGAAAAGAAAAGATGTTAATGAATTTGATCATGAATCATAATTATATAGTAAAGATACTGACATGTAATCATACCTTTAAGTTAGTGCGATGATAAATAATATGGTAGGGTCATTATATTGAAAACAAATCTGAGGATTCAATTGACGAGTTAGAACAATTACCAGGATTGGGCCATATTATTATTTACATTGAACTAGTAGGCCTATGAGAGATATTGGGCCGCCATAAACCCACGAAGGTAATGAAGAAATGATACCTGCACATTTTTTTTCTTTCTTTCCTTCAAATCTCGTTATATCAGGAAGAAGGTGATGATAGTGATATATGACGATAATCGATTTAGATAATGATATTTATATCATGATGATATAGAAAGGCGACTCGATTAAGTGAGGTTAAGATAATGATGATAATAATCACGAATATACGAGTGGATGACGATGAAGATTTTGTATATGATGATGATGATGATAATGATTAGGATGTTAAGAAGATGATGATGATGATACATGAGCAGAAACGATGTGAGATGTGTTGATGATGAGATCGAGATTGAATGAAACAAGGACTGGAAGTTTAATTCGTGGGCTTCACTCTTAATTGGTTAAAAGGGCTAATAAAATCGTTGGGCTTATAGTATTACATTGCTGGGCCGAATATTATAAAGAAGGAAGAAGATACATAAACGATTACGGGTTATATACGATTAACAGTCGATTTGAATGAGAAAAAGGTTGGGACGGCGTAATGGTTTAAGTATGTTGGGGGTATCGGGAGGTCGCGGGTTCGAGCCTAGGCAATGGCATTTATTTTTTTTAAGGCTTGTTTTGAAGGTAGCCTCCTTTTTATTATTTTATTATTATTTTTATTATTATTATTAGTATTATTATTATTATTATTATTATTATTATTATTATTATTATTATTATTATTAATATTATCGCTATTATTATCATTAATATTATTTTTATTATTAACATTAATTACTATCAAGTATTATTAAAAAGTATTATTAGTATTAAGAGTTATTATCAAAATTATAATTTTTATTGTAAAAATAATACAACTTTTTATTTTATTATCATTATTGATAAGATTATCATTTTTACTAAAACTATATTTTATTAAAAGTAACATGATTAATAAAATTATCATTTTTATTATTATTTTGAATTGACATTATCGACATCATTATTATTAACATTATAAAGAGATTACAACTTTTTAATTACTAGTATTAGTATTATTTTACCAATTAACAATTAATACATAACACTAAATTTAAAATATATAAGTTATTAACATAACAAATATATAATTAATAATATAAATTCGTTCGATTACAATCAAATGTGTTAATATATATATAAATGATATAGGTTCGTGAATCCGAGGCCAACCTTGCATTATTCAGTTCCGTCGTATGCATATTTTTACTACAAAATATCGTATTATGAGTTTCATTTGCTCTCTTTTTAAATGCTTTTGCAATATATATATTTTGGGACTGAGAATACATGCGCTTTTATAAATGTTTTACGAAATAGACACAAGTAATCGAAACTACATTCTATGGTTGAATTGTTATACTGGATATCGCCCTTATTGAACTTGGTAGCCTAAGAATTGGTGTTTATTAAAATTGCCACCAATTGACGTGAATCCTAAAGATAGATCTATGGGCCTTGACCAGCCCTAGTCAGAGAATTTGAACTGCTTTAGTACTTCGATTATATTTTGGGAATATTCTAGATGCATTTTGTTAATGTCGGTTACCAGGTGTTCAATCCATATGAATGAATTTTAAACACTTACGAGTGTATGATTATTAGAAATGAAAATCTTGTGGTCTATTAAAATTATGGAAATGATTGATTACGATAAACTAATGAACTCACCAACCTTTTGGTTGACACTTGAAAGCATGTTTATTCTCAGGTTTGAAAGAAATCTTTCGCTGTGCATTTGCTCATTTTAGAGATATTAGTTGGAGTCATTCATGACATATTTCAAAAGACGTTGCATTCGAGTCGTTGAGTTCATCAAGATTATTACTAAGTCAATTATAGTTGGATATATTATGAAATGGTATGCATGCCGTCAACTGTCGATGTAATGAATGTTTGTCTTTTAAAAATGAATGCAATGTTTGTAAAATGTATCATATAGAGGTCAAGTACCTCGCGATGTAACCAAATGTAATGTATTCGTCCAGATGGATTAGGACGGGTCATGAAACAAGAGGACAAAGTGAATAGTACTTTCACATTTTTGGGGTCACAAGTCACGGTGATATTGAAGAGACATTTTATGGGCCTTTTCATGTGATAGGAAAACATAACGACGATGTATATAATGAACTTCTAGGTTATTACAATGGTTTGATCACTTTTAATGTTGCTAATTTGTCACCATTTTTCAGCGGTAGTGGCGATCTTGTAGACTCGGTGACGAGTCTTTTGAAAAAAAGGGAGGATCTCTTTCTCTTACTCTTATAGCGCTCTTTCCCAGACATTGGGCTCAAGTGACACTCAACTCACATATTTGGGTGACTTTTTCGTGGGCCTAGTAAACATGTCCAACAAGTGGAAAACAAGAACTGGATGAGGTTATTAGTGACTTGGAGTATGATAAAGATATTGAATCCTTAGGTTTATCTAAATTTTATATTTATCTAGTTTTATTCTTATCTTCTAGAAGTTGCTGAATTACTTAAATAGGTTTATTTAGTTCGAAAACTCATATTATTGCTTATGATATTATTGTGAATATAACAAGTCTTGGTGCTTTTGTATGGTTTAATTCGTTACATTTGATTATCGTTTATGTTTGGCCACGAGTGTGACATTAGGAAATGTTATAGTTGAATGTTCAATTTATATTTTCGAATTCAAATAACTTTAACTAATTACAAGTAAACTGAGATAAAGCGTGTAAGTAGTTAAGATAGTGGAGTGTGCATGTTGCGATTTCATTAGCTAAACTATAGGATGATGTTGGTTAAGGAAACGTCTTTGGAAATGATTTATATTTTATTATCTTAAATACTTGTAATGTAAAGTGTAAACACTATGTTTTCCCACTAATTGATTTCTATACTAGATTAACATGTCACGAGGAACTACGTTATCATGATTTTAATTTGATGGAATACCTCCGACACTCGAATAAAGTAACATAGTTGTATTCAAGCAATATATAACCGTTCCTAACACCACAGATCAAGCAATAGAATATGTATTTAAGAACAAAAAGTGTTTTGACATATTTTTATATATATGGATTTGGCAAAATTCATAGGTGACAGACCAACTATTATACTTTAAGGATTCTTCATCTTCTTTTTTGGATATATAAACTAAGTTTGTATTTAGCGCATTTAAAGTACATTTTGTTATTTAAATGAGCTCTTACTTAAAACAACCTAATAAATATCGTGGTTATTCACAATGTAATTTACTTATAATATTTCCCGAATCGACTTCACCATTAGTGTTTCGTAAGGTACTTTATTTTAGTATTTTTAAAGCATCAAACATTGATCATGTCTTAAACAAGTCTTATAGTAAAAGTCATGTGCTTTATTGTTTAACAATATTTCCATGATTTATTACTCTTACAATGAAAACAACCTATAAAGATCATAGTGATAATTATGCGATGGGGGTTGGAGTGAAACCGGGGAACTTTTGGATTCTGCGGGAGTGAAGCATATCGTAAGAAGTTATTTTGAGCTTTGTTGATTGAAGGAATAGGTTGAGATGACAAAATATGATTGTGGAGTGGTGGTGGTGGTGGTGGTGTGGGGAGAGGAGGAAAGGAGTGGTGGAAGGTGGTTGGGTGGTGATGGGAAAAGGTCCAGTGGTTAAGATTGAACAATCATCAAGTCACTTTATGATCAATTTATTTATACTTTGATGTTGGGATTTTTTGTGCACATATCTATAATCAATTCACCGAGGCTCCTTTTCATATGTAGATATTTCTTAATTAAACATTTTATTTGAATATTGGCCCCCAATATCTTTTTTTGAGTCCAAAATTGTTTAAGATTAGTGACTCACTATACAACACTTACTAACAAATGTGATACGAAATCGACCCACTCCTACCTACCCTGAGGCATCATATCCGAATATTTTCTGTCTTGATGCGATACTAAATCGGCCAACTCCGAGGTACCATAGTCAAACGAAATATAGATTTTAGGAATCTAAATATAGATAGAAACAAAATAACTTTGTACGCGTTTTGTTTCATGGACTTCACAATTCAATGTTTACTATTACACATATATTATAAATATAAGCATTGATTGGTTTTTGGAAGAGGGAATTGAAAAGAGAAAAGAGAGAAAGTAAGAAAAGAAATAACATTGTTTCATACGGAGTATTATTTTGGGTTCATAATATTAATCAAAGGTTGATTAATTATTACTTGGGTTTGGACTAGCATCCATTGATGTTGTTTGAAGTGTAGTGTGGTCTATCCAAAGAGACGGTCATACTTTTGATCGTAGGTTTCTCTCCGTTCATCAGTTTCTTCAAGAAAGGTATATCATTAACTCATCTTATGATTTAACATTCATGACAATTATTATGGTGTAACTGGATCTTTGGGATCGTTAATCATGTGCATGTTTTATTAAATTAAATATATTAATATTTATTTTTGTAAATGGTTTATAAAATTTTAATTGATTATTATTTCAACTATCCACTGCGTTAATCTGATTTAAAAGTACACACGGTTTTCCAACAGTGGTATCCGATCCACTTTTACACCATCTTAATTGTCGCGTGATTTTCTTTAGATTTAGTTTTGTGGTGAATTGGTAAAAGTCGAAATCTTTTTGGTTTTTAAAGTCAACACGGTTGATTTAGACTTAACCTTATGACACACAAATATGATTGAAAGAATATCACTATTTTAAATTATAGATTTAATTGTTATGGCTTGAATATTTATTATAATTGTTGATTGTTATATTCCATGGTTATACACATGCATTATAACCATGGACAAGCCATATATAGGTTTTAATAATGTAGTTATTAAAATTGTGATTGCATACATAGCCTGTAATGCCCCGACCTATGTGTTTGATTATATGTGATTGTTGTGATTGTTGATTACGGCAATATTATGTCATGTTGATTATTTATTTTATTAGAAAGGCCATTTTGAAGTCAAAGTTGTATTATATTTATTTTACATTTTCATAATATTGTATTTAAGTTTATTCTAAATTGTAAAAGTATTAGATTAGTTGTACTTTTCAATTTTAAATAAATGTAATAAGAAGAAGATTAAAGATAAAGATGCAACGTGGATTTTGACTTAAAAGATGGCGAACAGGTCAAGTTGACAACGATGGCGTTTGTCAGGTTTCACTTGATTCTTGAATTAAGTGGGAGCAACGATATTACCCTTAGTTTGACCTCTTGATCTCATGTCGGCTCATTGGATCAAGCATAGGATTTTTGGGCTAGGCTATGTGTGTGTGATGCATGATTGTTTTATTTTACTCGTTTATATTTAATTGTTGATTATAATATATGCTAAATGTTTTTGATGAAAACATTAAATAAAACCGGTAACGAGTTTCAAATAATAAAATTGATGATTTTAAAAAAAAAAAGTTAAACTCTAACGAGTTTAGAGTTAAATAATTTTGAGACTTAAATTACATATGTTTTTTGATGGAAACATTAAATAAAACTCTAAACGAGTTTCAAAGATTAAAATTGATGATTTTAAAATAAGTTAAACTCTAACGAGTTTATAAATGATTTTGAAAGTCAAATAATATATATGGACGACATCCTTTAAAACTGTTTTAAAATGATACACGTTTGTGTATTTGTTATTTTTATACCCTATAAATTAAATAACAAATTAGATCACAAACATAATCGACATATACAATTGGAAAACGATTTTAACTAATAGTGTAGCGAATCTTGTGTGCATGCATTATTCGTTGACACAAACTTTTTCCAAAATACCCGTAAAATTTAAGTCATGTCATCCAATAAGCTTGCAAACACTCCTCATTATTTTTCTGATCTAGTGAGACTAGGCTGAATTATAGCCACGAGGTGGATTTTTCGATCTAGTGAGACTAGCGTGAATTTTCACTGTTTTCAAATTGGACGACTTAATCGTATTCACGGTGAGACCTGAGTTCGAGGCAATGATGGGACAAACATGCCATTAGATAATAGTGGTTTGTTAGACTACATATATCTCTAGGTCCCATAAAGATCTAAGAGTTGTACTTGTAATGCAATTGATACCCGCTACCTACCAATAGACTCCATAACTGCTAGGTGATCAACAGATGTGGCTATGGAACCTCTATGTGGATCTTAGGCTTTCGTAAATTAATTGTTTTTGAAAAATATTATAAAAAAACTTGGGTAGTTAATTTTTTAAAGCTCAATATCGAAAATACTAAATTGAATCTTATATCTGTTGTAGATGTCAAATAATCAAAACGTAAACCAAAACACACTTCCTTCTTTGTTGGAGAAGGATAAACTCAATGTTCAAACTTCCTAGACTGGCACTGCAATCTGAGAATTGTTCTCAAGCATAATTGGAAGTTGAATAAAGTTTAGAACCCATATCCTTTCTTCCTGTTGTGGCAGTTGCTGCTGCTCAGCAAAATGATTATCGAATGTTGTTCGATGATCAGGAAGAAATAGGATTGAAGGGTGAAAAAGAATAATCCGAATACTTTGTGGAAGGAAAATGATAAATCATTTGCTAGGAAAAATATTCCACCTTCCAAGAAGGAAAGCCCAACAAAAGACGCTGAATATTTCCATTGTGGAAAGGTTGGCAATTGGAGAAGGAAGTTGTCCTATCTTCCAATCTGAGCTGAGAAAAGGCAACGCTGGTGAGACTAGCAAATCAGGTATATTCCATATATAGTTATATACTTCTTCTAGAGATTCCTACATCTTTGTTAACTGGTTATGGCCTTCACACCTATAACAATATGAAGGGAATGAGAAGAAGTAATAGACTGAAGAAAGACACATTGGATTTACAAGTAGGCAAAAGGGATGAAGCTTTTGTTAAAGCTATTGGTACCTCTGAACTTACTTCTCTAAGTGGTCTTATTGTTTTGTTGTAACAATAGCATTATGCTCTCATAAAACAACCCAACCCGTATTAAATCGGCCCATAAAAATTTTTACGTTTTAATATACATTAAATAACGCTTTAGGTCCCATTACACAAATTCCAAAACGTATTTATCATCAAAGTAAGTTCATCGAACTTAAAACATACATTAATAATTTAAACTCCTTAATACAAAGATACGTTAATTAAATCGTAACCCGATTATAATCATTATGACCCGACTAGTTACGTTTACACAAAACCGAGCATGGTGATTTGGGATTACGCTACCCAAATCCTAATGAGTACAAAATCAAGATCTTTTAAAGCAACCTAGCCAAGATCTCTAATCCCCACGCTTACCCGAGCCGCTAAGCATGCGAACCTATAAAAATATCAACAACGAGAGGGTAAGCTAATGCTTAGTGAATGTAAAGATACTATACATATACATATGCATAAAATGACTACGCGTCACCAAGCATAAAAAAAACACATACCGTCTCCGCATGGTAAACAAACTACAAAAGAGCACATACACAAAGTAGCTACACACTACGTAATCACAAAGCTAACGTCACAAGATTTGCTACAACACAACAATAATTATATACGCATATACAATAAATACAATCAACAATAAAGATAAGGTTAACCCCTTAACCCAAACCACATGAAGGTCGGCCGAACTACCCGAGCCTTAGTGAATTCGCACTACCCGAGATTCACTTCCTTCACCACTTCTACAACCGAGAATGGCCGAACTACCCGAGCCTTAGTGAATTCGCACAACCCGAAATTCACCAGTTCAACAACCGAGGCTGGCCGAACTACCCGACCCTTAGTGAATTCGTACAACCCGAGATTCACCACCTCATCACCAAGATGACCGAAACAACCCGAGTCATCATGAATCCTCACTAACCGAGATTCATTTCCTCAACAACAAATGCTAGCAACCCATCGCCAAAAGGGTTATCCAAAACGCTAGCCAAATCACCACACCAAGGCTAAAAACCCACAACGCATAAGCGTATCACATGGACCCGGAGCACAAGAGGAGTCCATTCTCCCATACGAACATAGAGTAAAACCGAACAAGGGTCACCCTACACACACGCACCCATCTTACACATACACATGTGCATAGTAAATTTACACTCACCTTGTCGCCTTGACGAACGCTACCGAATAATCCGCAATCGCCAATGGAAAGTACATAATCCATTTATCACATAACAAATAATACAATTAGGGTGAATTTACAAATTGACAACAAGTGCAATTTCGACCCAAATGCGCTTCCAAGCACAAACCGCGCCCAAACTAACTAACCAATAATCACTAAAACAAGTGAGAATGGTCCTAATACACCAATTAACCCATTCATAAGTGTTAAATACCAATCTTGCCCATTTTAACACCTAAACTCTAATTTTCACCCATTTCAAAATTAGTCAACCCAAATACACCCAAAGTGGTTCCAACACTTCTATAATCACTAACACTAGTGATTATGCATCACTTACAAGCCCTAAACATGGTTAAATTATTAACCAACCCAAAACCCGCCAAGTATCAACAATAACAAGTTTCCATAAACCCTCTTCATCATCTAAATAGGTTTTACAACTAACAATCTCAAAACCCTAACATTGAATCTCAAATCATACAATGAAACTCGGAGTTAGAACTTACCAATACCGCCAAAGTGATGTCGTTGACGAGTGGAACAACTTTAACACTTGAGGTTTGACCCGAAACACCCTTCTTCTTCTCCAAATGGAGCTCTCTCTCTCTCTCTCTCTCTAAACTCTCTCCTCTCTCTTTAGGGTTTGAAGGTGAGAGTGTTGATGTGTGAAAATGAGGATAAGATGAGCCTTGAATCAGTCTTATGGCTTTAGAACCGGCCATAAGTGAATTTACCAAAACACCCTCAAAAGATTCCATTAAAATGGGTTAAAAATGACATTACAGCGACATTTGTCGCGTTTCGCGACACTTCGTCGCGTTTCGTGACACCAGGACGCGATAAACAACACTGAAACGCGACAAAAGGGGCAGAAATCAAGTATCAGAAGTTGTCGCGTTTCAACCATGTTTGTCACGGAACGCGACACACCAGAACGCGACAAACTGCACTCAAACTCGACAGTTTACCTGATGTACTCCAATTTCACTTTTAAAACATCCCAAAGTCAAACGTGGTCAACTCATTACATCCAAACTATCAAATACTTAATCTTAGACTCCGTATGATGCCTCGAGCATCATGTTTAGAAAAACGGAGTGTTACAACTCTCCCCCACTTAAATTCGATCACGTCCTCGTGATCCTAGTCACTTAACCGATCCGAATCTACACGCTATGGTTCTCAACAAACGTTACAATCCGACTTCCACCACATTACATATTAACCCGAAGTTTAATCCATTAACTAAATACACATTTGCACGCATTCCGAGACGTACAACACACACAGCATTCGAAATCTATAACGATCACCTAGAATATGCAGAATCACCATGTATTCTTCTAACTCCTAAAGGCAATTCTTCTCAAAGAGTCACCTTTAACCACTAAATCGTCATCCACGATTTATCAAATTCATAAATCCGAGTACTAACACTTGCTCAATTCCGCACATCGGGAAAAACCCAACCAATCTCGTACCGAGATATCAGCTCCTAGCGTACCCGTACCGAGTACAATGCTAAAAATAACCACGTCTCAATATAAGGTCAACTATCAAACCGATGAAGACCAAACAAAAGCGAATCCTTACGGATAACACTTACCACTTAACATCCCTTGTAGTGCGCAATACGACCAATACGCAACTATCGTATCATAATCAAACGGCTAAAACCGATAGCGTCCAAACGACTATGGCAACGCTAATCCCAAGGTGTACAAAATCGACTATTGCCACACCCATAACAACATGTGAGCGAAACACGGCTATCGCATCACTAATCACACAACATGGTCCTTACGACCCCACCATCGGCGTATAGAACAACCAATAATTCACACAACATGGTCCTTACGACCCCACCATCGGCGTATAAAACAACCAATAGTTCACACAACATGGCCCTTACGACCCCACCATCGGCGTATAAAACAACCAATAGTTCACACATCCAACATGGTCGAAACAACCCGAGCCTAAACATAAATGGAGGATGGTCGAAACAACCCGAACCTTAGTGAATTCGCAACAACCCAAAATTCACCAACCCAATCCATATTTCCCACAACAAAATGACCGCACAACCCGAGTCATTGTGAATACGCGTAAACCGATATTCCCTACCTCCACCACATAGTATAACCGAGGATGGCCGTACAACCCGAGCCTTAGTGAATCTGAACTACCCGACATTCACTACCTCAAACTATGAGTTCAACCAACAGGGACAATCTCACTACCCGACATATTGTGAATACGAACAACCCGATATTCACGTCCCAAATCACAACGCAATGAATGGTACTCCCATTCCTCATCGGTACTCGAATTTCCCGATAACATTATACCATACCGATATAACACTACTAACATGATGAAGTTAGTGGACCGAGTCACGGCCAAAACCCACCAATCACATACGCTCTTTTGGCCTCAAACAACGAGTAGTGCAACATCGCGCACTGCTACACTATAGTGAATCCTAACGGATTACAATAACCATTCACCACAAACAAGTATATACGCATACTTAAAATCATTCCACACCGACTGGAATTTCCGCACCCAAATTATTCGCACGCGCGAACATTTTAATCACAATCGAGCAAGAACTACCTATATCGTACATAGGCACAAAACAATAATTCTCTAGAAGAGAATCCGACACGCACATCCCTTAAACGAGGGATCTCACCTTGCTCGTCAAACACGTCCATCTATCTCCCAAAGAGATTCACCACATTACCACCTCGATGATAATTCAAATCCGAAACCCTAAGTACAATTTAACCGAAATTGTACTCTACCACAAATCGACCAACGTAGGTTTCAACGCTAGCTCCGAATCCACCCGAGCATCGTCCAATATCAACACACTAGAGTGTTCTCATGCGAGAGTTCAAACTCCCCCACTTATAACTCCGTTCCATAACCACATTACAATACCTTGCTCCAACATTGAGCACACGGAGGATTCTAACATATCCTTAAACACTTCGAACGAAGAGTTCACCATAAATTACACAAACTTATATCTTGCAATCTTCTGATTACTCTACCTTGTCAAATTCCCACCCAGTCACTCATGTACCTAAGGGTTTCTCTCCGGTACCCTAAGTACAATGTAACCACAACACCATCAGAGTCGAAGACCATGCTAGTAGGTATAAAAGAGGTACCTAACATCGTGTCACGTAGACTCCATTACCAACAAACATCGAGACCCAAAACACTCGATCTCAAGGGTTCTATCCACCCGTCGAACCTCATGGTTCAACAACTTCAACACTAAAGCAAACACGCGCTAATAACCGAACACCAAAGCCCTTACCCATGGCTTGGTAGAAACATTTCTCAACACTAAGGAATGCTTGGTTGCACCAAGTCTTACGCCCTTCGCCCGACATCCAATACATCACCCTAGGGTAATTCCATTAGGAACGTCACCCATAACAATAATATGCACAACATAATGCATTTAACAAACCCGAACCCATCGGCGCATAATAAATATTCAAAAGACATATTTATTTAAACGAAACGTACCTTAACGTCTCCTTGCGGCATTCGCCGCCGCCAACTCGGGACAATTCGGCTTGCGATGTCCCCCCTTATGACAATAGTAACACATCCCGTCATCACTTCTCGGCATTGTGCACTCCCATAACTTGTGGCCCCTAACACCACAATTAAAACATCTAGGTGTACGAGAATGCATCGTGCCTTTACCCACATTACCCGCACTCGCACTTGCACCCTTATTTTTCTTACTTGGGGCGCCGTACGAATCAACCCTTCTTTTACTTGAAGGCTCACACATCCTTGATCGCGAATACCATTCGAAACCCCTAGCCACCGCGAATAACTCCGCAAATGACTTTGCTTGACCTATGCTAATTTTATTCTTCAAGTCATTATTCAAGGTTCGATAGAAATCTTCCATCAACATACGATCATTCCCCATTTACTCCGGGCAAAAACGAGCCTTCGCCATAAAGGTCATCTTGAGAGTATTCAAGTCCATAGATCCTTGTCACAAATTTCGCAACTCATCACGCAGTTCCATCAAATCAGCTCCAGTCCGGAACTCCTCGAAGAATTCCTCCTTAAACTTGTCCCATGATAATGCCATAAACGGTTCACCGCCGACAAGATCAATCTTACCATCCAACCAATCTTTCTCCCTACCCCGCAACAAACTAGTAGCGAGTCTTGTCCTCTTCTCGGGAGGGGCAATCAATAGTACGAAAACACCCTTCGACATCCGAGATCCAAGTTGTGCTTACCAAAGGATCCGGTTTCCCGTCATACATCGGGGGTTTAGTCCTCATGAAGCTCTTAAGACAACGCTCCATTTCACTACTACTCTAAAATTCGGAATACTTCCTATCCATTTCTTCTCGAAATGCACCCGTTTGCTTCGCAACGGCGGCCGCAACTCTAGCGTTAAATTCAACATCATTTGTCTTGATCTCGTTTCGCGTTGTCATTCTAAAGAATGCAAAATGATTAGTCCACGAACGTATAAAACCACACGCACAACATCGCCCCATCTTGCTAAACACTCATCGTACATCACTTGTTAGACACGATTTGCACCCGTAATAAGGTTTGCAAGTCCTTATTACGCACACACGCCGTATTAACTCGTTAGTACAACGACCGCCTCGCTCGATGATATAACCAACACAACGAAAATTCTACGCGATATAAACACACGCAAGAAATAATATCACAACACAAGTCACAATCCTAGTTAGTTCACCTACAAATCCCGCAACAATTAAGTACACACAAAAGTCTAAGTCTAGGCACCTATCTCAAGTCACCTAAATCCCTTAGACCATGCTCTGATACCACTTGAAACAACCCAACCCGTATTAAATCGGCCCATAAAAAATTTTACGTTTTAATATACATTAAATAACGCTTTAGGTCCCATTACACAAATTCCAAAACGTATTTATCATCAAAGTAAGTTCATCGAACTTAAAACATACATTAATAATTTAAACTCCTTAATACAAAGATACGTTAATTAAATCGTAACCCGGTTATAATCATTATGACCCGACTAGTTACGTTTACACAAAACCGAGCATGGTGATTTGGGATTACGCTACCCAAATCCTAATGAGCACAAAAGCAAGATCTTCTAAAGCAACCTAGCCAAGATCTCTAATCCCCACGCTTACCCGAGCCGCCAAGCATGCGAACCTATAAAAATATCAACAACGAGAGGGTAAGCTAATGCTTAGTGAATGTAAAGAACCTATACACATACATATGCATAAAATGGCTACGCATCACCAAACATCAAAATAAACACATACCGTATCCGCATGGTAAACAAACTACAAAAGAGCACATACATAAAGTAGCTACACACTACGTAATCACCAAGCTAATGCCACAAGATTTGCTACAACACAACAATAAGTGTTGGACGGTTGTCCAAATTATTTGACTAACATTTATGTTAACAAATTGAAGTTTGCATGTAGGATGCTATCATGCCTAACTTTGTTGAAATCAAAGAAAAGAAAATGTTTGGTAGCCTAACTATTTTGAAGAATGGTTGTGTCTATTCGGTAGCAAAGTCAAAGAAGAAAAGATTGGCATGTACATGTGCAAGTGGTTCTTTTCACATGGGTGAGTGGGCAAATATTAAACTATGCAAATATTACTAACTTTTGGTGGTTCATGCAATGCATGTGGGTTATTGTTATGCATGCGTGTTTCAAAGTCATAAAAGGCATTATGTGGCCCTGAATTGTTTTTACTTTTCACATGTGGTAAGGCTTAATGTATATCTATATATACATGAGCATGCACGAAGATATATCCATCCAGAGGGATCAAATCCAGAGAAAGGGATCAACTGATCCAAGGGAGGATCAAAGTATCACAAATGTAGTAAACATAGTTGATCGGTAATATCAACGAAGTGTGTTTCTTTGTGAGGTCGAGAGTTTTATTCTTGTAAGTAGTGTAAAAGAGTGTACGGGAAACTTAGATTTTATACTAAAATCTAAGGGGCTTGGGTTTGGGTTTAACTCATAGTGTACTTTTTCTTGTACTGTGTTCTTTTATATTATAAGAATAAAGGGGACTCTTGGGGTGGACGTAGGCAGGGTTTGCCGAACCACGTTAAATAGTCGTGTTATCAGTTACTTTATTTGCTTTCTATTATTTCTCGCAAGTTTGTCTCAAACAAATTATATCCTAGCTTCCGCTGGTGTGGGTGCGCTGGGCAAATTGTCATAACAATAAGTATATACGCATATACAATAAATACAAGCAACAATAACGATAAGGTTAACCCCTTAACCCAAACTACATGAAGGTCGGCCGAACTACCCGAGCCTTAGTGAATTCGCACTACCCGAGATTCACTTCCTTCACCACTTCTACAACCGAGAATGGCCGAACTACCCGAGCCTTAGTGAATTCGCACAACCCGAAATTCACCACTTCAACAACCGAGGTTGGCCGAACTACCCGACCCTTAGTGAATTCGTACAACCCGAGATTCACCACCTCATCACTAAGATGACCGAAATAACCCGAGTCATCATGAATCCGCACTAACCGAGATTCATTTCCTCAACAACAAATGCTAGCAACCCATCGCCAAAAGGGTTATCCAAAATGCTAGCCAAATCACCACACCAAGGGTAAAAACCCACAACGCATAAGTGTATCACATGGACTCGAAGCACAAGAGGAGTCCATTCTCCCATACGAACATAGAGTAAACCCGAACAAGGGTCACCCTACACACACGCACCCATCTTACACATACACATGTGCATAGTAAATTTACACTCACCTTGTCGCCTTGACGAACGCTACCGAATAATCTGTAATCGCCAATGGAAAGTACCTAATCCATTTATTACATAACAAATAACACAATTAGGGTGAATTTACAAATCAACCCAAATTGACAACAAGTGCAATTTTGACCCAAATGCGCTTCCAAGCACAAACCGCGCCCAAACTAACTAATAATCACTAACACGAGTGAGAATGGTTCTAATACACCAATTAACCCATTTATAAGTGTTAAATACCAATCTTGCCCATTTTAACACCTAAACCCTAATTTTGACCCATTTCAAAATTCGTCAACCCAAATACACCCAAAGTGGTTCCAACACTTCTATAATCACTAACACTAGTGATTATACATCACTTACAAGCCTTAAACATGGTTAAATCATTAACCAACCCAAAACCTGCCAAGTATCAACAATAACAAGTTTCCATAAACCCTTTTCATCATCTAAATGGGTTTTACAACTAACAATCTCAAAACCCTAACATTGAATCTCAAATCATACAATGAAACTCGGAGTTAGAACTTACCAATACCGTCAAAGTGATGTCGTTGACGAGTGGAACAACTTTAACACTTGAGGTTTGACCTGAAACACCCTTCTTCTTCTTCAAATGGAGCTCTCTCTCTCTCTCTAAACTCTCTCCTCTCTCTCTAGGGTTTGAAGGTGAGAGTGTTGATGTGTGAAAATGAGGATAAGATGAGCCTTGAATCAGTCTTATGGCTCTAGAACTGGCCATAAGTGAATTTACCAAAACACCATCAAAAGATTCCATTAAACTGGGTTAAAAATGACATTACAGCAACATTTGTCACGTTTCGCGACACTTCATCGCGTTTCTCGACACCAGGACGCGATAAACAACACTGAAACGCGACAAAAGGGGCAGAAATCAAGTATCAGAAGTTGTCGCGTTTCAACCATGTTTGTCACGGAACGCGACACACCAGAACGCGACAAACTGCACTCAAACTCGACAGTTTACCTGATGTACTCCAATTCACTTTTAAAACATCCCAAAGTCAAACGTGGTCAACTCATTACATCCAAACTATCAAATACTTAATCTTAGACTCCGTATGATGCCTCAAGCATCATGTTTAGAAAAACGGGGTGTTACATCTCAATACTGCGAGTGACATAGTTTGAAAGATGTTAGTTTTGAACTTGCATTTACACACTTAGGTATTTCAGTTTCTAAGGATAATATATTTATCTTAATACCTATCCACGTGGTGGTATTTTTGAAATTGATATGCATAGTGTAATTTCAAATGAGAATTCTGTGTATACCTACATCGCCAAAGTCTTCGAGCAAGACTTGAATAAGACCTATCTATGACATTGTCATATTAGTCATATAAACAAACAATGCATTTCAAAACTCCAATCTAATGGACTTTTGGAATCAATTGACTCTGAGTCATTTGATGTATGCGAGTCATGTTTATGTGAAATGATGACAAATGCTTCTTTCTCCGATTTAGGTAAAAGAGCTAAAGATCTTTTAGGACTAATACATACTGTTGTATGTAGCCCTTTAACAACAATGTATAGATTTAGTTAATTTTACTTCATTACATTTACTGATGAGTACAGTAGCTATGATTATGTTCACTTGCTGAAACATAAACATAAAGCTATTTTAACATTCAAAAGTATTCCAAAATGAAGTAGATAATCAGCTTGGAAAGACCATTAAAGCACTTCACTCCAATGGAGTAAGTAAGTTTATGAGTCAAGAGTTTTTTGGACCACCTAAAGAATTGTGGGATTGTCTCATAGTTCACTCTACTTTAAACACCACAACACGATGGTGTGTCTGAGTAAGAGGAATCAAACTTTACTTGATATAGTTTGATTTATGATGAGTCTGATTTCTCTACTACCGTCTTTTAGGGATATGCATGAGAGTCTGCTGCAGGCATACTCAATGTGATTCCAACTAGAAAGGTAGAAAAGACACCATATGAGTTATGGCATGGGAAGAATCCCAAGTTGTCTTATCTGAAAGTCTGGGGTTGTAAAGCGTACGTGAAGCATGACACTTCAAACAAATTAGAACCCAGAACTATCTAATGTTACTTTGTACGATACATAAAGGAAACAATGGGTTACTACTTTTACTACCAAGCTGAAGACAACTTGTTTTCTGCTCGGTCTGCTGAATTCCTCGAAAGAGATCTTCTCTTACAAGAAGTCAGTGGGAGTAAAGTAGATCTTGAAAAAATTCAAGTACTTTAAAGTAACATACCTTCAGTAAGCACTAGCAATCCACACGTTGAAACTGAGCGCACTGTTGGTGAGCCAGAACATGTTACACCTACACTTTATAGATCTAGTAGAACTCATCGGCTTATGAGGTTTAATTATCTGGTTAATTCAGATAAACCTCAACTAAGGGATTATGATGAACCCTCTAGCTGCGTGAGGCCATATCAGATCCTGAATCTAAAAATAACTAGATTCTATGAATATAGATATGCAGTCCATGAAGGATAATCAAGTATGAGACTTGATAGATCTTCTACCCAATTGTAAGACAATGAGGTAAAAATGGGTCTTCAAAGGAAGACTGATATGGACGGTAATGTAAACACTTTTAAAGCTCGATTGGTGACAAAAGGTTATAATGAAAGTTTTTCACCAGTCGCGAGCTTTAAAACAATTAGGATACTTATTGCCATGGTTACCTTTCATGATAATAAAATATGGCTAATGGATGTCAAAACCGCTTTCCTAAATGGCGACCTAAGCGAGGACGTATATATGGTTCAGCCGGAAGAGTTTATGAATCCTAAGCATCCTAATAAAGTATGCAAGCTTCTAAAATCCATTTATGGATAAAATCAAGCATCCAGGAGCTAGAATCTTAAGTTTAATGAGAAAATCAAAGTGTTTAATTTTTATCAAAATCAAGATAAGCCCTGAGTTTACATTAGAGCTAGTGGGAGTAGAGTAGTCTTCTTGATCTTATATGTTGATGACATATTACTTATTAGAAATAACATTCCAATTTGCAAGATGTCAAGTCTTGGCTTGAAAAATGTATTTCCATAAAGGATCTTGATGAAGCTACTTATATTATTGGAATGAGGATCTATACAATAGATCCAATTGGCTTATTGGTTTGAATCAAAGTACATATATTATCTTGCAGAGATTTAGCATGCAAAACTTCAAGCATGGAGCTTTGCCAATGCAAAAGGGCATAACCGTGAGAAAGTCTCAAAAGTCCTATCACAGCAGATGAGATGAGATAAATGAAATGTATCACATATGCTTCGGCTATATGATCCATTATGTATGCCATGATATGTACTATGCTCGATGTTTCATTAGTTTTGATTTTGACGAGTCATTGTCAACATAATCCAGGTAAAGTATGTTGGATTGTTGTTAAGAATATTCTTTAGTATTTGCAGAGTACTGATGATATGTTCTTGGTTTACGGTGGTTTGGAAAAAGAGTTAAGTATTAAGTTTTATACTGATTCTAGTTTCCAAACTGATCAAGATGATTCTCGATCCAGTCACGTTGTTTCTTTGTCATGATGGGTAAGACAGTTGATTGGAAGAGCTCTAGGCAAAGCACTATTGAACAATCTACACCAAAAGCAAAATACATTGTTGACTGAGAAGCTGCTCAGAAAGCTGTCTGGATAAATAAGTTTGTAGTTATACTCAGAGTAGTACATGTAGTGACCCGAATTTTTCCATGTTTATATATATATATTAAATGAAATTGTTATTTACATGATTAAGTGTTTCCAACATGTTAAGCAATCAAACTTGTTAAGACTTGATTAATTAAAATAGGTTTCATATAGACAATTGACCACCTAAGTTGACCGGTGATTCACGAACGTTAAAACTTGTAAAAACTATACGATGACATATATATGGTTATATATATAGTTAACATGATTTTATTATAAGGATGTATCTCATTAGGTATTTTAACAATGAGTTATATACATAAAAATGAGACTATTAATTTAAGAAACTCGAAAACGATATATATAACGATTATCATTATAACAACGTCTTACTAGGTACATATGAATCATATTAAGATATTGATACACTTGGTTAATTATGTTAAATGATAAGTAAATATATTATTAAGTGTATTAACAATGAAATACATATGTAAAAATAAGACTACTAACTTAATGATTTCGAAACGAGACATATATGTAACGATTATCGTTGTAACGACATTTAACTGTATATACATCATACTAAGATATATTATATATCATAATATCATGATAATATAACAATTTAACATCTCATTTGTTATAATAAACAATGGGTTAACAACATTCAACACGATTGTTAACCTAAAGGTTTCAAAACAACATTTACATGTAACGACTAACGATGACTTAACGACTCAGTTAAAATGTATATACATGTAGTGTTTTAATATGTATTCATACACTTTTGAAATACTTCAAGACACTTATCAAAATACTTCCACTTAATAAAAATGCTTACAATTACATCCTCGTTCAGTTTCATCAACAATTCTACTCGTATGCACCCGTATTCGTACTCGTACAATACACAACTTTTAGATGTATGTACTATTGGTATATACACTCCAATGATCAGCTCTTAGAAGACCATGTGAGTCACCTAACACATGTGGGAACCATCATTTGGCAACTAGCATGAAATATCTCATAAAATTACAAAAATATGAGTAATCATTCATGACTTATTTACATGAAAACAAAATTACATATCCTTTATATCTAATCCATATACCAACGACCAAAAACACCTACAAACACTTTCATTCTTCAATATTCTTCATCTAATTGATCTCTCTCAAGTTCTATCTTCAAGTTCTAAGTGTTCTTCATAAATTCCAAAAGTTCTAGTTTCATAAAATCAAGAATACTTCCAAGATTGCAAGTTTACTTCCAAGTTCTCTAAATCCATTCCAAGTAATCATCCAAGATTAAGAAACCTTTGTTACTTACAGTAGGTTATCTTTCTAATACAAGGTAATAATCATATTCAAACTTTAATTCAATTTCTATAACTATAACAATCTTATTTCGAGTGGAAATCTTACTTGAAATTGTTTTCGTGTCATGATTCTGCTTCAAGAACTTTCAAGCCATCCAAGGATCCTTTGAAGCTAGATCTATTTTTCTCATTTCCAGTAGCTTTATCCAAGGAACTTGAGGTAGTAATGATGTTCATAACATCATTCGATTCATACATATAAAGTTATCTTATTCGAAGGTTTAAACTTGTAATCACTAGAACATAGTTTAGTTAATTCTAAACTTGTTCGCAAATAAAAGGTAATCCTTCTAACTTGACTTTTAAAATCAACTAAACACATGTTCTATATCTATATGATATGCTAACTTAATGATTTAAAACCTGGAAACACGAAAAACACCGTAAAACCGGATTTACGCCGTCGTAGTAACATCGCGGGCTGTTTTGGGTTAGTTAATTAAAAACTATGATAAACTTTGATTTAAAAGTTGTTATTCTGAGAAAATGATTTTTATTATGAACATGAAACTATATCCAAAAATTATGGTTAAACTCAAAGTGGAAGTATGTTTTCTAAAATGGTCATCTAGACGTCGTTCTTTCGACTGAAATGACTACCTTTACAAAAACGACTTGTAACTTATTTTTCCGACTATAAACCTATACTTTTTCTGTTTAGATTCATAAAATAGAGTTCAATATGAAACCATAGCAATTTGATTCACTCAAAACGGATTTAAAATGAAGAAGTTATGGGTAAAACAAGATTGGATAATTTTTCTCATTTTAGCTACGTGAAAATTGGTAACAAATCTATTCCAACCATAACTTAATCAACTTGTATTATATATTATGTAATCTTGAGATACCATAGACACGTATACAATGTTTCGACCTATCATGTCGACACATCTATATATATTTCGGAACAACCATAGACACTCTATATGTGAATGTTGGAGTTAGCTATATAGGGTTGAGGTTGATTCCAAAATATATATAGTTTGAGTTGTGATCAATACTGAGATACGTATACACTGGATCGTGGATTGATTCAAGATAATATTTATCGATTTATTTCTGTACATCTAACTGTGGACAACTAGTTGTAGGTTACTAACGAGGACAGCTGACTTAATAAACTTAAAACATCAAAATATATTAAAAGTGTTGTAAATATATTTTGAACATACTTTGATATCTATGTATATATTGTTATAGGTTCGTGAATCAACCAGTGGCCAAGTCTTACTTCCCGACGAAGTAAAAATCTGTGAAAGTGAGTTATAGTCCCACTTTTAAAATCTAATATTTTTGGGATGAGAATACATGCAGGTTTTATAAATGATTTACAAAATAGACACAAGTACTTGAAACTACATTCTATGGTTGAATTATCGAAATTGAATATGCCCCTTTTTATTAAGTCTGGTAATCTAAGAATTAGGGAACAGACACCCTAATTGACGCGAATCCTAAAGATAGATCTATTGGGCCTAACAAACCCCATCCAAAGTACCGGATGCTTTAGTACTTCGAAATTTATATCATATCTGAAGGGTGTCCCGGAATGATGGGGATATTCTTATATATGCATCTTGTTAATGTCGGTTACCAGGTGTTCACCATATGATTGATTTTTATCTCTATGTATGGGATGTGTATTGAAATATGAAATCTTGTGGTCTATTGTTACGATTTGATATATATAGGTTAAACCTATAACTCACCAACATTTTTGTTGACGTTTAAAGCATGTTTATTCTCAGGTGAATACTAAGAGCTTCCGCTGTTGCATACTAAAATAAGGACAAGATTTGGAGTCCATGTTTGTATGATATTGTGTAAAAACTGCATTCAAGAAACTGATTTCGATGTAACATATTTGTATTGTAAACCATTATGTAATGGTCGTGTGTAAACAGGATATTTTAGATTATCATTATTTGATAATCTACGTAAAGCTTTTTAAACCTTTATTTATGAAATAAAGGTTATGGTTTGTTTTAAAAATGAATGCAGTCTTTGAAAAACGTCTCATATAGAGGTCAAAACCTCGCAACGAAATCAATTAATATGGAACGTTTTTAATCAATAAAAATGGGACATTTCAGTTGGTATCCGAGCGTTGGTCTTAGAGAACCAGAAAATTTTTTTAGTGTGTCTTATCGAGTTTGTTAGGATGCATTAGTGAGTCTGGACTTCGACCGTGTTTTCTTTAAAAATGATTTCTTAACATTTTTGTTGGAAACTATATATTATTAACATGTATATATTATGTGATATATTAATCTCTTAACATGTTTGATATTGTGTGATAGATGTATACATTATGGTCAATGGTGTTTCCGCCAAGGAAGCAAAATATTGGGAGGATTACCAATTCTCCGATGAATCGGATTCCGACGAGAATTCCGATGATGTTATAGAAATTACCCCAACTGAATTTAAAAAGGCAAAAGAAAATAATAAGGGAAAGGGCATAAAAATAGAGAAATCTAATTCCAACCCCGATGAACTTTATATGTATTGTCAACCCCCGAAGTCCTTAAGTTGTAACAATGACCCGGGAACCTCTAAACCACCAGGTTTTTCTAAACCGTTGTGGAAAATGACAGTTAGTATTAGGGGAACATCATATATCCCTAGAAAATTGGCAAAACAAACCAAAATCGAAGAAGAAGAAACGAGCGAGTCGGAATAAGATAGTTGTATTCGTGTGGTGTAATATATGTAATATAGTGTGCTTATGCTTTATGATATATGTAAAAATTGCTTGTATTAATAAGTACTTTTTTATGAATCTAACTCTTGTCTATTTTACAGTTTAAAAACATAAAATGGATAGACAACCCAATATTTTAAGAGACCTACCCGGAGACATGATTGATGAAATCTTGTCTTGAGTCGGTCAGAATTACTCGGCACAACTATTTAAGGCGAGATCAGTTTGTAAGACATTCGAAGAACGTTCCAAGAATGTCTTGGTTTATAAGAGAGTTTCGTTTGAAAGATGGGGGATATCACATTGAGAAACCCATAAGTTACGATGTGTTTACTTTGACGCATATATTGCGGGGAACCCAAATGCTATTTTACGCAACGGGTTAAGAAATTATTTTGACCCAATGTATCCGAATATAGGACTTCATGATTTAGAAAAAGCGGCTAACATGCAACATAAAGAAGCATGCTATGCTTACGGGTTAGTAATGTTCGCTTCTCACCAAAGTGAGAAAAAGAACATCGGGCTACAGCTATTAAACAAAACGTTCCCACAAGTGACGGAGTCGGTAATTGGGGTAAGAAATGAGGTTTTTAGGTTATTACGAGACTGTTGGTCATTACGTAACCCTCGTCCCTTTGACGACGTTACAACACGCTGTCTTATCAACGGCCATAACGGTTATGTTCCACAAGACCAAGGATGGGAAGTAGTCCTAGTAAAACCAGAATGCATGACTTGTTTCTGGATGTATGAATTACGTGTCTTTATTGCCTTTGCTGAACGACTTGTGTACTAGCTAGAATTATCTTCACAACTATCTTGTATCAAAGTTATTGTGTGCTATATTTCATGCTTTATGTAAAATAAGCGGTATTGTAAGTTTGTAAAATATTGTATAAAAGTTTGAACGCGAAATATTATTATAATCAGTTTTTCATATAGAATTGTAGTAGATGAATTGTATATTAGCTACTAAGTATGAACTTAACGGGTAGGTACTACCCGAATTTAAACTTATAAAACGCTAATATGAAGAAAAAGCTTTTATAAATGAGTTCATATTATGCTACGAAATACTATTAACTACTCTTAATATTCTGTATGATTAACTTGTTCCATTTGACTATTTTGAAGGAAATGGCACCGACTACTCGACACACCGTGAATATGAATGAAGAGGAATTCCGTACTTTTCTAGCTTCAAACATAGCCGCAGTACAGGCTGCGCTACATACCAACAATAACCTTGGATCTAGCAGTACAGGAAATCGTGTAGGATGCACCTACAAAGAATTCACTGCCTGCAAACCTTTAGAATTTGATGGAACCGAAGGACCGATCGGATTGAAACGGTGGACCGAGAAGGTCGAATCGGTGTTTGCCATAAGTAAGTGTACTGAAGAGGACAAAGTGAAGTACGCTACGCATACCTTCACAGGTTCTGCGTTAACATGGTGGAATACCTATCTAGAGCAAGTGGGACAAGATGATGCTTACGCACTACCGTGGTCAGCATTCAAGCACTTGATGAACGAGAAGTACCGTCCCAGAACCGAGGTCAATAAGCTCAAGACAGAACTTAGAGGGTTACAAACCCAAGGATTTGATATTACCACGTACGAAAGACGATTCACAGAATTGTGCCTACTGTGTCCGGGAGCGTTCGAAGATGAGGAAGAGAAGATAGACGCGTTTGTGAAAGGATTACCGGAAAGAATCCAAGAAGATATAAGTTCACACGAGCCCGCCTCCATACAACAGGCATGTAGAATGGCTCACAAACTAGTGAACCAGATTGAGGAAAGAATTAAAGAACAGACGGCTGAAGAGGCCAATGTGAAGCAAGTCAAAAGAAAGTGGGAGGAAAACGGTGATAAGAATTACCAATACAACAACAACAGCAATTACAATAATAATCGCAACAATTATCCCAACAATCGCAACATCAATCGCAACTACAATAAACGGCCCAACAACAACAACAACAACAACAACAACAACAACAACAACAATAACAATAACAACAACAACAACAACAACAACAGCAACTACAACAATCATCCCAACAACAATAACAACCGAAACAACAACAACAATCAGAAGCAGCTATGCCAAAGGTGTGAAAAGTATCACTCGGGGTTATGCACCAAATTTTGCAACAAGTGTAAAAGAAATGGTCATAGCGCTTCGAAGTGTGAGGTCTACGGACCAGGGGTTAACAGAACGAAAGGGACAAATGGTGTCGGAACGAGTAATGGTGGAGCAAGTAGTGTCGGAGCAAGTTATGCCAATGTAGTTTGTTATAAATGTGGAAAACCGGGCCACATTATTAAAAATTGCCCGAACCAGGAGAACACGAATGGACAAGGCTGCGGAACAGTTTTCAATATTAATGCGGCAGAGGCACGGGAAGACCCGGAGCTTGTTACGGGTACGTTTCTTATTGACAATAAATCTGCTTACGTTTTATTTGATTCGGGTGCAGATAGAAGCTATATGAGTAGAGATTTTTGTGCTAAATTAAGTTATCCATTGACGCCGTTGGATAGTAAATTTTTACTCGAATTAGCAAACGGTAAATTAATTTCAACAGATAATATATGCCGGAATCGAGAAATTAAACTGGGTAGCGAAATATTTAAGATTGATTTGATACCAGTAGAGTTAGGGAGTTTTGATGTAATAGTTGGCATGGACTGGCTGAAGAAGGTGAAAGCAGAGATCGTATGTTATAAAAATGCAATTCGCATTGTACGAGAAGAAGGTGTCATAACCCGTCCTTAACCATAAGAACGTGTTAGATAACGTATGATTTCATTGCGAGGTATTGACCTCTATATGCGACATTTTTAAAAAGGAAAACTGCATATATTATACATTACAAACCAAACCATTATTTTTGTTACAAGCTTTAGACAATAAAAAGATGATTATCGTTTAACGATAATCTTCGACTTACAAACTTTACAAATGATAATAACAACACGATTTCTAGCATATTTTACAACACACGTCCTCGGATATGCAGTTTTATTTTTGACACAAATATGAGTACGCATGATCCTGCTTAGATTCAACATAATGCAGCGGAAGCTTTAATTATCACCTGAGAATAAACATGTTTAAAAACGTCAACATAAAGTTGGTGAGATATAGGTTTAGTGCGCAGCAATATATATATATATAGACCACAAGATTTCGTATATAAACATTTCAATAAAAATATTCTAAGTGGTTGAGCACTTGGTAACCATACTTAACATTTTCACGTCGCATATTCCCTTTAATATGAAATCTTACTACACCGTACCAAGTGTAGTCACGAAACGAAGTACTGTGCAACCGTTGAATACTGGTCGTCCAGTCCGGTTGGGGTTGTCAGGCCCGATAGATCTATCAACAGGATTCGCGTTTACAATACCGCTGTAAATATTAGTTACCAAGCTACAGGGAAGTATGCCAGTGGTACAACTCAACGTAGAATATATTTTTCAGTTACTTGTGTCCATAATGTAAAACATAAAATACATGTATTCTCATCCCGAAATATTTAGAGTTTAAAAGTGGGACTATATACTCACTCTTGTCTTGATGATATATATATTTTGACTCGGTCTTCCGGTTGATATCACGAACCTATCCATATATAATATATCAATATGTTTTCATTTTAAAACAAACGTTATATATATATATACTTGTTATACTTTTAATATTTTGAATATTTCCTTAGTCCGTAGTTAGCATTCCGATGTTAGTAATTCAATTTTTAATGGTTCATTTTTAGATGTTTAATATACCCGCAATAAACAAAACCCCCAACGAAATAAATAAAACCCCATCGTATATGTATTGGTCGAGATTAATCTTGACCCATGGTACCGGTGTTGTCAAATGACGTGTTGCGTACATAAAGTACCGGTGTTGTCAAATGACGTGTTGCGTACAATCATGGAATCTTATGATTAATCTTCTCGTGTTGTTTACGGGTGATCCTGAACCATATAAAATTGAATTATAAGTACATATATATAAAATATCATGTTATCTTAGAAATATGTGATTTTATGTAAATTTTTCCAATGAATCCCGTAGTCAATTAAGTCTTGGATAACCAATTTTGTTTCGGTCATAGTTTCTTCGTTACAAGTCCGTTTTCGTTGATTCAAATTGCCATCTTCTTGGATCGAGTTCTTCTTTAAGACTATGAACTGTAAATACCTTGGTTTGTATTCAAAATCATACGGCATAGGTGAAAGTTTAGTAAAACATATGAAGTTAAACATTTTTGTTACAACAAAATCATTTAATGACCATTTTTCCAAAAATACTTATACTTTGAAAAACCAAGTTTTACCTTGTTAAATTAGCATATACATAAGTTATATTACAGGTCTTGAAGTATTTTAAAAGTTAAGTTAGAAGGATCTATTTAGTTTGCAAACAAGTTTGAAAACATTCAAACTATGTTCTTGTTGTTAAACTTGTATACCACAAAATATGATAGCTATATATATATGAATCGAATAAGGTTATGAACATAGATTCTACCTCAAGTTCCTTGGATGAAGTTGCTGTAAAAGAGAAGTAAGAAGCTAGAATCAAAAGGGTGATAGAAGTGGATGAAAGATTGGTAGTAAGTTGGTGTTCTTGGAAGGTTTTCTTGAAGTGTTTTTGTATGGTTTTCTTATGGTGTTTTAGTATGGTTTTTGAAGCTAGATCTTTATGGAACTTTGCTGGATTGTTATGGAGTTTAGAGAGTAAGAAAGAGTGTGTGTTTTTAGTTAAGAGATTGAAGTAAAAATGAATCAAAAATGATGATACATATATACTCCTAAAAATGTGATCTTTAAGGATAACATGACAAAATTCTAGTTTGTATTTTTGTAATTAGTCTTGCAATGATTCAAAAGTAATTACCTAGCTCTAAGGGCATGAATAATGGCTGGTTAGGTGGTGATTTTGATGTGTATTTACTATTAGTAAATACGTATAGAAGCTTGGTATGATACGAGTACAAATACTCTAGGTATACGTATGGAAATTTTGTGAAAAATGGAATGAGGATTTAAATATAGCTATCTTTTGTGAATACACTTATATGATTTTATGTATTTAAGTTCTTAAAAGTGATTAAATACATTACTTATACAATATATGTATAAACATTATAGTCTTAAGTATTTAAGTCAAATAACGTTACGTATTGTTATCGTTTTGAAAACTTAAGTTAGTAGTTTCAAAATACACATATAACTTGTTGTTATTAATACAAAATGAGATATTAAAACATTCATTAATCATGTTAAATATGTATATATACATATATATACACAAACGTATAATTATCATATATTGTATAGTTCGTGATATCATTGGTCAAACTAGACGGTCAAACGTTGTGTAAAATTCTTTTCGGAAATATAAATCTCGACAATTTGGATTGCTTATCATGTTGGCAAGGTTTAATTTATGTAAATATTAATCTTATAAGTATAGTATGATCGAAAAAGTGCGGGTCGTTACATTACCTCCCCGTTAAATAAATTTCGTCCCGAAATTTTAAAATTGTACCTATTTTGCGTCATCGAGAAACAAGTGTGGATACTTTTGCTTCATCTGATCCTCTCGTTCCCAAGTAAACTCGGGACCTCTTCTAGCATTCCAACGAACCTTAACAATCGGTATATTGCTCTGTTTGAGCTTTTTAACTTCACGGTCCATGATTTCGATTGGTTCTTCGACGAATTGTAGTTTCTCGTCGACATGGATTTCTTCAAGAGGAATGGTAAGGTCTTCCTTTGCAAGACACTTCTTAAGGTTTGAGACGTGAAAGGTATTATGTACTCCGGCGAGTTGTTGCGGTAACTCGAGTCGATAAGCTACCGGTCCAATGCGTTCGATGATCTTGAACGGGCCTACGTACCTTGGGTTCAGTTTACCCCTTTTGCCGAAACGTATTACACCTTTCCAAGGTGACACCTTTAGCATAACCATGTCCCCAACCTGAAACTCTAATGGTTTCCTTCGAACATCGGCGTAGCTCTTTTGGCGACTACGGGATGTTTTCAATCTCTCCTTGATTTGTACTATCTTCTCGGTCGTTTCGTGTATGATCTCGGGACCAGTTAAATGTCGATCTCCTACTTCATTCCAACAGATAGGAGATCTACACTTCCTTCCGTACAATGCTTCGAATGGCGCAGCTCCAATGCTCGCATGATAACTATTATTATACGAGAATTCTGCTAACGGTAGATATTTATCCCATCCGTTTCCAAAATCGATCACACATGCCCTGAGCATGTCTTCGAGAGTCTGAATCGTTCTCTCACTCTGTCCATCGGTTTGTGGATGATATGCGGTACTCATATCCAACCGAGTTCCTAGTGCCTCCTGTAGTGATTGCCAGAATTTTGAGGTAAATCTACTATCACGATCGGATATAATGGAAATAGGTATTCCATGCCTTGAAACAACTTCCTTTATATACAATCGTAATAGTTTCTCCATTCTATCCGTTTCCTTTATAGGCAAGAAATGTGCAGACTTGGTGAGACGATCAACAATCACCCAAATGGTGTCGTATCCCCAGGCAGTCTTTGGTAACTTCGTGATGAAATCCATGGTAATACCGTCCCATTTCCATTCTGGAATTTCTGGTTGTTGAAGTAACCCTGATGGCTTCTGGTGTTCTGCTTTAACCTTGGAACAAGTTAAACACTCCCCAACATATGTTGCAACGTCTGTTTTTAAATTAGGCCACCAATAATGCGTCTTAAGATCTTGGTACATCTTTCCAACTCCAGGATGTATCGAATATCTTGTCTTATGTGCCTCGTTTAATATCAACTTCCTTAATCCACCCAACTTCGGTACCCAAATACGATTTGCAAAATATCGAATTCCATCTTCCCGCATAACGAGTTGCTTCTCATACTTCTTCATTATTTCATTTCCTATATTTTCTTTAGTAAGTGCTTCTCGTTGAACTTCTTTGATTTGTGAGTTGAGATTCATGCGAATTTTTATGTTCATCGCTCGTACTCGAATTGGTTCTCGTTCCTTTCTGCTTAGAGCGTCGGCCACCACGTTCGCTTTCCCGGGATGATAACGAATTTCACAATCATAGTCATTTATTAACTCAACCCACCTACGTTGCCTCATGTTCAGCTGTTTTTGATCGAAAATATGTTGAAGGCTTTTATGATCAGTAAACACAGTGAATTTAACCCCATACAAGTAATGTCTCCACATCTTCAATGCAAACACGACTGCTCCCAGTTCTAGATCATGCGTCGTATAATTCCGCTCGTGAATCTTCAATTGTCGGGATGCAAATGCAATTACTTTCTTTCGTTGCATAAGAACACAACCAAAACCTTGTCGCGAAGCGTCACAATATATTTCAAAATCATCGTTCCCTTCAGGTAACGATAAAATAGGCGCCGTAGTTAACTTCTTCTTCAATAATTGAAATGCGTTCTCCTGCTCCGAGGTCCATTCGTATTTCTTCCCTTTTTGCGTTAATGCTGTCAACGGCTTAGCTATTCGAGAAAAATCTTGAATAAACCTTCTATAATAACCGGCTAAACCCAAAAATTGGCGTATCTGCATTGGTGTCTTAGGAGTCTCCCATTTTTCAATAGCTTCAGTTTTTGCTGGATCAACCTGAATTCCTTCGCTATTAACAACGTGACCAAGAAATTGCACTTCTTTCAACCAGAAAGCACACTTAGAAAATTTAGCATACAGTTGTTCTTTTCTCAACAACTCCAGTATCAACCTTAAATGCTCTTCATGCTCTTGCTCACTCTTGGAATAGATAAGAATATCATCAATGAAAACGATAACAAACTTATCTAAATACGGACTACAAACTCGATTCATGAGGTCCATGAATACAGCTGGCGCATTCGTCAATCCAAACGGCATAACCAAAAATTCATAATGACCATAACGTGTCCGAAAAGCAGTTTTCGGAATGTCCTCTTCTTTGACGCGTAGTTGATGATAGCCCGATCTTAAGTCGATTTTTGAATAAACACATGATCCTTGCAATTGATCAAATAAGTCATCAATTCTCGGTAGTGGATACCGATTCTTGATAGTTAACTTATTTAATTCACGATAGTCTATACACATCCTAAAAGATCCATCTTTCTTCTTAACAAACAAAATTGGAGCTCCCCACGGTGAAGTACTCGGTCGTATGAATCCACGGTCCAGTAATTCTTTTAACTGACTTTGAAGTTCTTTTAACTCGGACGGTGCAAGTCTATATGGAGCACGAGCCACTGGTGCAGCTCCTGGTACTAAATCTATTTGAAATTCTACCGATCTAAATGGAGGTAATCCCGGCAATTCTTCCGGAAAAACTTCAGGAAAATCTCTTGCCACAGGCACGTCGTTGATGCACTTTTCTTTCTTTTCGACTTTATTAACATGTGCTAAAATAGCGTAACATCCCTTTTCTAAACACTTCTTGGCTTTCAAACAGCTAATGAGTTTTAGCTTTGAATTACCCTTCTCTCCATAAATCATCACCGGTATTTTATCCTTACCAGGAATACGAATTGCCTTCTTAGCACAAACAACTTCCGCTCCTATTTTGGACATCCAGTCCATGCCAACTATTACATCAAAACCTCCTAATTCTACGGGTATTAAGTCGATTTTAAACGTTTCTCCAGCTAGATTTATTTCACAATCACGACAAATTTTATCGGCTTTAATTAGCTTACCATTAGCTAACTCAATCAAGTACTTAGCATCTAGAGGTAATGATGAACAATTCAATTTAGTGTAAAAATTTATACACACGTAACTTCTATCGGCGCCAGTATCAAATAAAATAGATGCTGATAAGTTATTAATGGTAAACGTACCCGTAACAAGTTCCGGGTCTTCTCGTGCCTCTCTAGCATTAATAACAAACGCTCTTCCACGTGCAGGTCCGCCATTCTGATTCGGGCACTGGCTCTTATAATGACCTTGTTTTCCACACCCAAAACAAGTAATGTTAGCCAAAGCAGTTCTATTTGTGTTGGTGGCAGGAGTCTTGTTGCCATTTGTAACGAGAGCCTTACAATCTTCCGCAAGATGACCTTGTCGATTACACTTGGTGCATAACACACTACAGTAACCAAAGTGATGTTTGTGGCAACGGTTGCATAAAGGATTTTGTCCTTTATAACCAAAGCTTAAACCACTACCCGCACCTTGCGTGTTTTCTTGTTTCTTAAAAGATTGTTGTTGGTTACCTCGATCATAATTTCCATTCCACTTTCTTTTGTTACCTGATACCTTCACATCAGTATTGGATACTTTCTTATCCATGATGACCTGATCCATTAGCTCGTTTGCCATGGTTATAGCTTCATGAATTGTCTTAGGTTTCGATGCTGTAACATTTGCCTTGACCTTTTTGGGCAAACCAGCTTTGTACATTTCAATCTTCCGTTCTTCGGTTGGAACCAATTCAGGACATAGCAAAACTAATTCCATGAATCGCTGGTTGTAGTTGGTGATTTCAGTACCAACCACCTTCAAACTTCGTAACTCATCTTCTAACTTAATAACCTCATTCCTTGGACAATACTCGGTGATTATCATTGCTTTGAATTCTTCCCATGGAGTATCATAAGCTACATCTCCTCCTACCGCCTTCACATAATTCTTCCACCATGTGAGTGCACTATCTTGTAAAGTGCACGATGCAAACTTGGTCATGTCTTTTTCATCACAACCACTGATTTTAAACACCGTCTCCATCTTTTCTATCCATCGGGTTAAACCGATCGGCCCTTCCGTTCCACTGAATGATGAAGGCTTGCAAGCTTGAAACGTCTTGTAGGAGCATCCTACACGAGGATTTGGATTAACTGCAGCAGCTCTTGCAGCCTCAACCCATAACATTCTGTCGTTCACTCGCTGGTTGATGAGTTCCTCGAGTTCTTGTTCCGTCATTCGATTCAATCGCGCCATTTCCTAATGAAAGAAAATAATTATTCACATGGATTATTATAGATGTAGTGTGTATTTATAGTACATTATAGCTTATTAATAATATGAACTAGGTATTATTATAAAAGCCTTTTCTTCTTATTAGCGTTTTATAATTATATCTTGGGTAGTACCTACCCGTTAATGTTCATACTTAATAGCTTAGTACAGAATCAATTACTACAATCTAAATAATACTTAACCATGGAAAATTATTGCATTTCATACTTCAATATTTTACATATGCTTATCTTACATCGAACATTAAGCAAACCACACTATTAATATTATACAAAACATTATTCGGTTCCATGGTTTGACACAGCAGCGCATCGTTTGATCTATTTTCTAGGACGTTTAGACACAAAGATTTGCTTAACGCTTATCCTAACTGTCTGCCTATATTTTGGCTGTGGGACTGAAGAACTGGATGCCGGGACAGAACGAATAGGAATAGCGGGGATAGGGGTGGTAGTGTTGAGTGGAATTGGTGCCACATCATTCTCATTAAACTCGGGATTTGGATTTTTTAATTCATTAGCCTTTCGTTTCTTTCCTAGTTCGAACTCGTCTTTTGTAATTTCCTGTATTTCTTCCTCGGGTTCACTTTCCTCCTCGGGTTCACTTTCCTCCTCGGGTTCACTTTCCTCCTCGGGTTCACTTTCCTCCTCGGGTTCACTTTCCGGGTTCTCTATAGTTGGTTCATCCGGAATTTGTGAGTCTTCCCCAAGGATATCATTTTCGTCATCGGACAGGTTAATGACTGGAACGCCATCTGAAGATTCTGATTTGGAGTCGTTGATTGTGATAACAATTTTTGAGCTCGACATCTATCACACAACAACTAACCCATTAGTACTTATATAATATTTACATATAAATTTTAACCAACAGTGATAAGCAATGGTTTTTTTTTTTTTTTAAATCAGACCCGGTCAAAGTCCAGACTTACTAATGTATCCTAACGGCTTCTCAGTTAGACACACTAATGCAGACCTGGTTCGCTAAGACCAACGCTCTGATACCACATGTCATAACCCGTCCTTAACCATAAGAACGTGTTAGATAACGTATGATTTCATTGCGAGGTATTGACCTCTATATGCGACATTTTTAAAAAGGAAAACTGCATATATTATACATTACAAACCAAACCATTATTTTTGTTACAAGCTTTAGACAATAAAAAGATGATTATCGTTTAACGATAATCTTCGACTTACAAACTTTACAAATGATAATAACAACACGATTTCTAGCATATTTTACAACACACGTCCTCGGATATGCAGTTTTATTTTTGACACAAATATGAGTACGCATGATCCTGCTTAGATTCAACATAATGCAGCGGAAGCTTTAATTATCACCTGAGAATAAACATGTTTAAAAACGTCAACATAAAGTTGGTGAGATATAGGTTTAGTGCGCAGCAATATATATATATATAGACCACAAGATTTCGTATATAAACATTTCAATAAAAATATTCTAAGTGGTTGAGCACTTGGTAACCATACTTAACATTTTCACGTCGCATATTCCCTTTAATATGAAATCTTACTACACCGTACCAAGTGTAGTCACGAAACGAAGTACTGTGCAACCGTTGAATACTGGTCGTCCAGTCCGGTTGGGGTTGTCAGGCCCGATAGATCTATCAACAGGATTCGCGTTTACAATACCGCTGTAAATATTAGTTACCAAGCTACAGGGAAGTATGCCAGTGGTACAACTCAACGTAGAATATATTTTTCAGTTACTTGTGTCCATAATGTAAAACATAAAATACATGTATTCTCATCCCGAAATATTTAGAGTTTAAAAGTGGGACTATATACTCACTCTTGTCTTGATGATATATATATTTTGACTCGGTCTTCCGGTTGATATCACGAACCTATCCATATATAATATATCAATATGTTTTCATTTTAAAACAAACGTTATATATATATATACTTGTTATACTTTTAATATTTTGAATATTTCCTTAGTCCGTAGTTAGCATTCCGATGTTAGTAATTCAATTTTTAATGGTTCATTTTTAGATGTTTAATATACCCGCAATAAACAAAACCCCCAACGAAATAAATAAAACCCCATCGTATATGTATTGGTCGAGATTAATCTTGACCCATGGTACCGGTGTTGTCAAATGACGTGTTGCGTACATAAAGTACCGGTGTTGTCAAATGACGTGTTGCGTACAATCATGGAATCTTATGATTAATCTTCTCGTGTTGTTTACGGGTGATCCTGAACCATATAAAATTGAATTATAAGTACATATATATAAAATATCATGTTATCTTAGAAATATGTGATTTTATGTAAATTTTTCCAATGAATCCCGTAGTCAATTAAGTCTTGGATAACCAATTTTGTTTCGGTCATAGTTTCTTCGTTACAAGTCCGTTTTCGTTGATTCAAATTGCCATCTTCTTGGATCGAGTTCTTCTTTAAGACTATGAACTATAAATACCTTGGTTTGTATTCAAAATCATACGGCATAGGTGAAAGTTTAGTAAAACATATGAAGTTAAACATTTTTGTTACAACAAAATCATTTAATGACCATTTTTCCAAAAATACTTATACTTTGAAAAACCAAGTTTTACCTTGTTAAATTAGCATATACATAAGTTATATTACAGGTCTTGAAGTATTTTAAAAGTTAAGTTAGAAGGATCTATTTAGTTTGCAAACAAGTTTGAAAACATTCAAACTATGTTCTTGTTGTTAAACTTGTATACCACAAAATATGATAGCTATATATATATGAATCGAATAAGGTTATGAACATAGATTCTACCTCAAGTTCCTTGGATGAAGTTGCTGTAAAAGAGAAGTAAGAAGCTAGAATCAAAAGGGTGATAGAAGTGGATGAAAGATTGGTAGTAAGTTGGTGTTCTTGGAAGGTTTTCTTGAAGTGTTTTTGTATGGTTTTCTTATGGTGTTTTAGTATGGTTTTTGAAGCTAGATCTTTATGGAACTTTGCTGGATTGTTATGGAGTTTAGAGAGTAAGAAAGAGTGTGTGTTTTTAGTTAAGAGATTGAAGTAAAAATGAATCAAAAATGATGATACATATATACTCCTAAAAATGTGATCTTTAAGGATAACATGACAAAATTCTAGTTTGTATTTTTGTAATTAGTCTTGCAATGATTCAAAAGTAATTACCTAGCTCTAAGGGCATGAATAATGGCTGGTTAGGTGGTGATTTTGATGTGTATTTACTATTAGTAAATACGTATAGAAGCTTGGTATGATACGAGTACAAATACTCTAGGTATACGTATGGAAATTTTGTGAAAAATGGAATGAGGATTTAAATATAGCTATCTTTTGTGAATACACTTATATGATTTTATGTATTTAAGTTCTTAAAAGTGATTAAATACATTACTTATACAATATATGTATAAACATTATAGTCTTAAGTATTTAAGTCAAATAACGTTACGTATTGTTATCGTTTTGAAAACTTAAGTTAGTAGTTTCAAAATACACATATAACTTGTTGTTATTAATACAAAATGAGATATTAAAACATTCATTAATCATGTTAAATATGTATATATACATATATATACACAAACGTATAATTATCATATATTGTATAGTTCGTGATATCATTGGTCAAACTAGACGGTCAAACGTTGTGTAAAATTCTTTTCGGAAATATAAATCTCGACAATTTGGATTGCTTATCATGTTGGCAAGGTTTAATTTATGTAAATATTAATCTTATAAGTATAGTATGATCGAAAAAGTGCGGGTCGTTACAGAAGGAGAACCCTTAATGGTGTACGGAGAAAAGGGCAACACGAAGCTACATCTTATTAGTAATTTGAAGGCACAAAAACTAATAAGAAAAGGTTACTATGCTGTTCTAGCACACGTTGAGAAAGTACAAACTGAAGAAAAGAGCATCAATGATGTTCCCGTCGCAAAAGAATTTCCCGATGTATTTCCGAAAGAATTACCGGGATTACCCCCACATCGATCCGTTGAATTCCAAATAGATCTTGTACCAGGAGCTGCACCAATAGCTCGTGCTCCTTACAGACTCGCACCCAGCGAGATGAAAGAACTGCAAAGCCAATTACAAGAACTTTTAGAGCGTGGTTTCATTCGACCAAGCACATCACCGTGGGGAGCTCCTGTTTTGTTTGTCAAGAAGAAAGATGGTACATTCAGGTTGTGTATCGACTACCGAGAGTTGAACAAACTTACCATCAAGAACCGCTACCCACTACCGAGAATCGACGACTTATTTGATCAACTACAAGGCTCGTCTGTTTATTCAAAGATTGACTTACGTTCCGGGTATCATCAAATGCGGGTGAAAGAAGATGATATTCCAAAGACTGCTTTCAGAACACGTTACGGTCATTACGAGTTTATGGTCATGCCGTTTGGTTTAACTAATGCACCAGCTATGTTCATGCACCTTATGAACCGAGTGTGTGGACCATACCTTGACAAGTTTGTCATTGTTTTCATTGATGACATACTTATTTACTCAAAGAATGACCAAGAACACGGTGAACATTTGAGAAAGGTGTTAGAAGTATTGAGGAAGGAAGAATTGTACGCTAAATTTTCAAAGTGTGCATTTTGGTTGGAAGAAGTTCAATTCCTCGGTCACATAGTGAACAAAAAAGGTATTAAGGTGGATCCGGCAAAGATAAAAACTGTTGAAAAGTGGGAAACCCCGAAAACTCCGAAACACATACGCCAGTTTTTAGGACTAGCTGGTTACTACAGAAGGTTCATCCAAGACTTTTCCAGAATAGCAAAACCCTTGACTGCATTAACGCATAAAGGGAAGAAATTTGAATGGAAGGATGAACAAGAGAAAGCGTTTCAGTTATTGAAGAAAAAGCTAACTACGGCACCTATATTGTCATTGCCTGAAGGGAATGATGATTTTGTGATTTATTGTGACGCATCAAAGCAAGGTCTCGGTTGTGTATTAATGCAACGAACGAAGGTGATTGTTTATGCATCTAGACAATTGAAGATTCACGAGCAAAATTATACGACGCATGATTTGGAATTAGGCGCGGTTGTTTTTGCATTAAAGACTTGGAGGCACTACTTATATGGGGTCAAAAGTATTATATATACCGACCACAAAAGTCTTCAACACATATTTAATCAGAAACAACTGAATATGAGGCAACGTAGGTGGATTGAATTGTTGAATAATTACGACTTTGAGATTCGTTACCACCCGGGGAAGGCAAATGTGGTAGCCGACGCCTTGAGCAGGAAGGACAGAGAACCCATTCGAGTAAAATCTATGAATATAATGATTCACACTAACCTTACTACTCAAATAAAGGAGGCGCAACAAGGAGTTTTAAAAGAGGGAAATTTAAAGGATGAAATACCCAAAGGATCGGAGAAGCATCTTAATATTCGGGAAGACGGAACCCGGTATAGGGCTGAAAGAATTTGGGTACCAAAATTTGGAAATATGATAGAAATGGTACTTAGAGAAGCTCATAAAACCAGATACTCAATACATCCTGGAACGGGGAAGATGTACAAGGATCTTAAGAAATATTTTTGGTGGCCAGGTATGAAAGCCGATATTGCTAAATATGTAGGAGAATGTTTGACGTGTTCTAAGGTCAAAGCTGAACATCGGAAACCATCAGGTCTACTACAATAACCTGAAATCCCGGAATGGAAATGGAAAAACATTACCATGGATTTCATTACTAAATTGCCAAGGACTGCAAGTGGTTATGATACTATTTGGGTAATAGTTGATCGTCTCACCAAGTCAGCACACTTCCTGCCAATAAGAGAAGATGACAAGATGGAGAAGTTAGCACGACTGTATTTGAAGGAAGTCGTCTCCAGACATGGAATACCAATCTCTATTATCTCTGATAGGGATGGCATATTTATTTCAAGATTCTGGCAGACATTACAGCAAGCATTGGGAACTCGTCTAGACATGAGTACTGCCTATCATCCACAAACTGATGGGCAGAGCGAAAGGACGATACAAACGCTTGAAGACATGCTACGAGCTTGTGTTATTGATTTCGGAAATAGTTGGGATCGACATCTACCGTTAGCAGAATTTTCCTACAACAACAGTTATCATTCTAGTATTGAGATCCCGCCGTTTGAAGCACTTTATGGTAGAAAGTGCAGGTCTCCAATTTGTTGGAGTGAAGTGGGGGATAGACAGATTACGGGTCCGGAGATAATACAAGAAACTACTGAGAAAATCATCCAAATTCAACAAAGATTGAAAACCGCCCAGAGTCGACAAAAGAGCTACGCGGACAGTAAAAGAAAAGATATAGAGTTTGAAATTGGAGAAATGGTCATGCTTAAGGTTTCACCTTGGAAAGGCGTTTTTCGATTTGGTAAACGGGGGAAACTAAATCCAAGGTACATTGGACCATTCAAGATTATAGATCGTGTCGGACCAGTAGCTTACCAACTGGAGCTACCTCAATAACTCGCGGCTGTACATAACACTTTCCACGTCTCGAATTTAAAGAAATGTTTTGCTAAAGAAGATCTCACTATTCCGTTAGATGAAATCCAAATCAACGAAAAACTTCAATTTATCGAAGAACCCGTCGAAATAATGGATCGTGAGGTTAAAAGACTTAAGCAAAACAAGATACCAATTGTTAAGGTTCGATGGAATGCTCGTAGAGGACCCGAGTTCACCTGGGAATGAGAAGATCAGATGAAGAAGAAATACCCGCATTTATTTCCAGAAGATACGTCAACACCTCCAACTGCTTAAAATTTCGGGACGAAATTTATTTAACAGGTAGGTACTGTAGTGACCCGAACTTTTCCATGTTTATATATATATTAAATGAAATTGTTATTTACATGATTAAGTTTTTCCAACATGTTAAGCAATCAAACTTGTTAAGACTTGATTAATTAAAATAGGTTTCATATAGACAATTGACCACCTAAGTTGACCGGTGATTCACTAACGTTAAAACTTGTAAAAACTATACGATGACATATATATGGTTATATATATAGTTAACATGATTTTATTATAAGGATGTATCTCATTAGGTATTTTAACAATGAGTTATATACATAAAAATGAGACTATTAATTTAAGAAACTCGAAAACGATATATATAACGATTATCGTTATAACAACGTCTTACTAGGTACATGTGAATCATATTAAGATATTGATACACTTGGTTAATTATGTTAAATGATAAGTAAATATATTATTAAGTGTATTAACAATGAAATACATATGTAAAAATAAGACTACTAACTTAATGATTTCGAAACGAGACATATATGTAATGATTATCGTTGTAACGACATTTAACTGTATATACATCATACTAAGATATATTATATATCATATTATCATGATAATATAACAATTTAACATCTCATTTGTTATAATAAACAATGGGTTAACAACATTCAACAAGATCGTTAACCTAAAGGTTTCAAAACAACATTTACATGTAACGACTAACGATGACTTAACGACTCAGTTAAAATGTATATACATGTAGTGTTTTAATATGTATTCATACACTTTTGAAAGACTTCAAGACACTTATCAAAATACTTCTACTTAACAAAAATGCTTACAATTACATCCTCGTTCAGTTTCATCAACAATTCTACTCGTATGCACCCGTATTCGTACTCGTACAATACACAGCTTTTAGATGTATGTACTATTGGTATATACACTCCAATGATCAGCTCTTAGCAGCCCATGTGAGTCACCTAACACATGTGGGAACCATCATTTGGCAACTAGCATGAAATATCTCATAAAATTACAAAAATATGAGTAATCATTCATGACTTATTTACATGAAAACAAAATTACATATCCTTTATATCTAATCCATACACCAACGACCAAAAACACCTACAAACACTTTAATTCTTCAATTTTCTTCATCTAATTGATCTCTCTCAAGTTCTATCTTCAAGTTCTAAGTGTTCTTCATAAATTCCAAAAGTTCTAGTTTCATAAAATCAAGAATACTTCCAAGATTGCAAGTTTACTTCCAAGTTTTCTAAATCTATTCCAAGTAATCATCCAAGATCAAGAAACCTTTGTTACTTATAGTAGGTTATCTTTCTAATACAAGGTAATAATCATATTCAAACTTTAATTCAATTTCTATAACTATAACAATCTTATTTCGAGTGGAAATCTTACTTGAAATTGTTTTCGTGTCATGATTCTGCTTCAAGAACTTTCAAGCCATCCAAGGATCCTTTGAAGCTAGATCTATTTTTCTCATTTCCAGTAGGTTTATCCAAGGAAATTGAGGTAGTAATGATGTTCATAACATCATTCGATTCATACATATAAAGCTATCTTATTCGAAGGTTTAAACTTGTAATCACTAGAACATAGTTTAGTTAATTCTAAACTTGTTCGCAAATAAAAGTTAATCCTTCTAACTTGACTTTTAAAATCAACTAAACACATGTTATATATCTATATGATATGCTAACTTAATGATTTAAAACCTGGAAACACGAAAAACACCGTAAAACCGGATTTACGCCGTCGTAGTAACACCGCTGGCTGCTTTGGGTTAGTTAATTAAAAACTATGATAAACTTTGATTTAAAAGTTGTTATTCTGAGAAAATGATTTTTATTATGAACATGAAACTATATCCAAAAATTATGGTTAAACTCAAAGTGGAAGTATGTTTTCTAAAATGGTCATCTAGACGTCGTTCTTTCGATTGAAATGACTACCTTTACAAAAATGACTTGTAACTTATTTTTCTGACTATAAACCTATACTTTTTCTGTTTAGATTCATAAAATAGAGTTCAATATGAAACCATAGCAATTTGATTCACTCAAAACGGATTTAAAATGAAGAAGTTATGGGTAAAACAAGATTGGATAATTTTTCTCATTTTAGCTACGTGAAAATTGGTAACAAATCTATTCCAACCATAACTTAATCAACTTGTATTGTATATTATGTAATCTTGAGATACCATAGACACGTATACAATGTTTCGACCTATCATGTCGACACATCTATATATATTTCGGAACAACCATAGACACTCTATATGTGAATGTTGGAGTTAGCTATACAGGGTTGAGGTTGATTCTAAAATATATATAGTTTGAGTTATGATCAATACTGAGATACGTATACACTGGGTCGTGGATTGATTCAAGATAATATTTATCGATTTATTTCTGTACATCTAACTGTGGACAACTAGTTGTAGGTTACTAACGAGGACAGCTGACTTAATAAACTTAAAACATCAAAATATATTAAAAGTGTTGTAAATATATTTTGAACATACTTTGATATATATGTATATATTGTTATAGGTTCGTGAATCAACCAGTGGCCAAGTCTTACTTCCTGACGAAGTAAAAATCTGTGAAAGTGAGTTATAGTCCCACTTTTAAAATCTAATATTTTTGGGATGAGAATACATGCAGGTTTTATAAATGATTTACAAAATAGACACAAGTACGTGAAACTACATTCTATGGTTGAATTATCGAAATCGAATATGCCCCTTTTTATTAAGTCTGGTAATCTAAGAATTAGGGAACAGACACCCTAATTGACGCGAATCGTAAAGATAGATCTATTGGGCCTAACAAACCCCATCCAAAGTACCGGATGCTTTAGTACTTCGAAATTTATATCATATTCGAAGGGTGTCCCGGAATGATGGGGATATTCTTATATATGCATCTTGTTAATGTCGGTTACCAGGTGTTCACCATATGAATGATTTTTATCTCTATGTATGGGATGTGTATTGAAATATGAAATCTTGTGGTCTATTGTTACGATTTGATATATATAGGTTAAACTTATAACTCACCAACATTTTTGTTGACGTTTAAAGCATGTTTATTCTCAGGTGAATACTAAGAGCTTCCGCTGTTGCATACTAAAATAAGGACAAGATTTGGAGTCCATGTTTGTATGATATTGTGTAAAAACTGCATTCAAGAAACTGATTTCGATGTAACATATTTGTATTGTAAACCATTATGTAATGGTCGTGTGTAAACAGGATATTTTAGATTATCATTATTTGATAATCTACGTAAAGCTTTTTAAACCTTTATTTATGAAATAAAGGTTATGGTTTGTTTTAAAAATGAATGCAGTCTTTGAAAAACGTCTCATATAGAGGTCAAAACCTCGCAACGAAATCAATTAATATGGAACGTTTTTAATCAATAAGAACGGGACATTTCAGTACACAACATTTAATCTTCTATAATATGTACTGTGATAGTTCGAGTGTTAATATACTTTTGAAAGAATCACATGTACATTTAAGTATCTGGCACATTCTTCAAAAGTTTGACTACATTTCATTAAGTCATTAAGAGGAATGATATTAGTATTCTTAAAGGTTCATACAAATGATAATGTGGCTGACCCGTTCATGAAGCCCATGATGCACAACAAGCATGATGATCATTCTAGTAATACTGGACTTCGTTATGCTGCTGATCTTTTTCATTTGTAATTTAGTATTTGGAAATTTTTGGAACATTAAGCAGTTTTGTATTAATGAATTGTTATATAGTTGGTATGATCATTTTCATTTATATCATTGTGTTCTATATTAGCATGTTTAATCCATGAATAATTGTTGAATATTCAAAATCTCCATAATCGGTCATGTTATGGAAATAACATGAATTAAGATTAATGTGAAATTTTAGTTATATTCATTGATGATGAATAGTTAACTTGTTGATACCAAAATTCATATGTATTCATTGATGATGAATATTGGAATGACCCAACCATGAGATGTCACTACATGGATCGTAGTCAGTAGTGAATCTTTTAGTGATTATGTCTTTGTGTCCTTAGACTTGAGATGCACGCCCGTCTTGATGAGTGTAGCATTGTACTTTGATATGGTTAAACACTGTCCTGAATAAGGCTGTTATAAAGGCCATTATTGGGTATAATGTATGTGATGACCCGGAAATTTCCGATCAAATTTAAACTTTAATCTTTATATGTTCCCGACACGATGAGCAAAAATATGTAATGTTAAGTCTCGAAAGTTTTGAAAACTATATTCATATAATCAATTACCCTTTGACCATGCCTAGCGATTCACGAACAATTATATATACATATACATATGTGTGATTATTAAATTGAGATATATTATATAAAACATCGAACGGATTAGTGGATATGATTATAAGCTATGAGATCTATTTTATGAACCTGGAAATTCTATCAAGGTATTGAATAGATAATACTTTACATGAATGTATTTGTTCGATGTAACTTTATCGACGAGATTAAAAGATAATATCAAATGATTGAATTATCAGATACATTGAATTATGATTAAGAGTATCTGTTATGAGGTCCACTTTGATTTAGGTAACCCTTATTATTAACCGTATTCGGAAAATGGTAAAGTGAGTTATAAGTGAAGACAAATGTGTCAATTAACGGGAACTAGCCAAATGTTAGTGGAGTTTTCTGTTCGACTTTCTATATAAACGTTAACTAGTTAACCTTACTATTATTTAGAGTGAAAGTGAAACTTTGGGAATATAGTTGTATTATTTAGAAAGTTTAAGGAAAACAAACTAAACGATGACGCATAAGGAAATTATGTTTTTTTTAAAGTATAAACGTTATAGGATATAATATTTTAAACAATCTTCAAATATACTTTGAAATATAATTAAAATCTAAATATTTTATTAAAGTATTTCAAACCTATATATTATAAATATATTTTAATTTAGTCAAAAGACGTTTTGGTTTAAGTTAATGTTATTAAATATACTTCGATAACTAACGAGGGTATGAATTATAAAAGTAAATGACCAAAACACTCAAAAGATTAAGTTATACTTTGAGTGGGTTAGTTTTTAATTAATTTAAGTCTAGTTATTAATAAAGGTACGTGTCACAAAATGTTTAATTTAAAATAAAATATTTTAACAAACAACGAGACTTTAATTTATAGAAGGAAATGACCACAACACTCAATTTTATAAGTTATATTTTTATAAAGGTAATTTATTGTTGAGTAAGTCTAATTTTTGTAAAAGGTACACGTCATGTAATGTAAAAGGCTAGTTTTCTAAACGTACGAAAGTGCGCCCGAAAAACCGAAAGTGGTACATGAGTCGTGAGACCACGACCGTGTCATTTTTGTAAAAATTATATTTTTACCACGCACGTAAATATAATATAATATTTAATTAATTCTAAAGATTTAATATAATATATATTAAATAATAAAAAAAAAAACCTACGTATCATATAAAACCTATGTATCATATGTACGAGTCAAATTTCTATTAAAAAAAAAAACCTTCGTACAAATAGAAGTGTCGGCATAAGAATTAGTTGATCATGAGCTGGACTCCATTGAGTGTTGCAACTGCGAAAGTGAATATGAGAAAAATTGGGTTATAAAAGCTCAAATTAATTTGCTCGTTGAATTCATTTCTCATGCTCCCATATATGCTCTGTATACTATCTAAGTTAATTAATATTATTAATTTTATTAATATTATTACGAATAATATTATTATTAATTTTATTATTATCGTTAATATTATTATACATAAAATATTACGACGAGGTCATGAGCGGGTCATTTCAAGACAAGTTTTGCGAGTAGGATAGGGCTAAGGAAATTATGGGTTATAGCCATGGAGGTGATGGGTATGGTTCATGGGTGTATTCGTGAGGTCAATCTAGTGTTTGTCATCTCCGTCGCGTCTTCGTACCTTTCCTACAATATTGAACCTCAATATTGATACGTGAGCACTCATAACTTAACTTTTATTTACTAATAGTGTATCCCTGACTAGTGCTCGAGAATATAGGATTGTGCATGCTTGTATATTTGATATTGCCCTTAGATAAGTTATGTTGAATCTTAAAGGTTGTTATACTAGGGATGAATTAAGGTATAAGATATGCATGTCATTGGAAAGCTAGTGAAAAATTAATAACTTTTCCTTTAGATGCCAAAGGGATCTGATGGACGGATTAGAAATTATAGCCAATTGAAATTTCATAAAAATGATTATTATTATCGTCGTTAATATCGTTGTTCTAATTTTTTTTTATCTAATTGTTAATATTATTATTATTATTATTATTATTATTATCATCATTATCATTATCATTATTATTATTATTATTATTATTATTATCAATAAAAGTATTATCATTAAGAATTGTTATTTTTATAGTTATTATCGTTAAAGTTATAATTAGTATTATTATTATTATCACATAAAATAGTTATTAGTATATTCATTATCATTATAAAACATTATTATTATTATCATTTTAAATAAAAATTATTACTTTAAGGTCAATATTAAAAAGTATCGTAAATTTAGAGATATCATAATTAGAATTATCATTTTACCATCATATCATTGTTTTTAGTAAATATAAATATTGATTTTTATTAATAAAATAATAATAATTATTATTACAAAATAACACGACTGTTACTTATTATTATTAGCAATGATATTTTATCAAATAAATGTAATACAAATTATATAATTACCTCAATAGAATCTATCGCAATATTTTTATGATATTAAATAAACTTTATAAATTTTATTACTTAAGACATATATAAGTATATTCTAATATAAAATTTTATTTACTAATAAATGAATTATATTATTTACTCTATTAAATCTTTTAAAAATATTTTAAAAATATAAAAACGACGATATTTAAATTATATAATAATCATTTATAAATTTTTTTTTTTAAATCATTTTGAGTCAAACTAATTTTTGTCGATCCTTGTATATTAGACTCGAGCATTAGGATTGTGGTACACTATGACTTAACTTAATGTATTAGACAAATCTTGACAAATACATAAATATATATAAATAATTTAGGTTCGTGAATCCGAGGCCAACCTTACACTTGTTCAATGAAGTTATATGTATTTTTACTACAAAATATAGTATGGTGAGTTTCATTTGCCTTTTTACCCTTTATATTTTTGGGCTGAGAATACATGCGCAACTTTTATAAATGTTTTACGAAATAGACACAAGTAATCAAAACTACATTATATGGTTGAATTATCGAAATCGAATATGCCCCTTTTTTATTAAAGTCTGGTAATCTAAGAATTAGGGAACAGACACCCTAATTGACGCGAATCCTAAAGATAGATCTATTGGGCCTAACAAACCCCATCCAAAGTACCGGATGCTTTAGTACTTCGAAATTATATCATGTCCGAAGGAGGATCCCGGAATGATAGGGGATATTCTTATATGTATCTAGTTAATGTCGGTTACCAGGTGTTCACCATATGAATGATTTTTATCTCTAGTACGATGCGAAATGCCTGCTATGAGAATGATATTTATGGAAATGATAAATGAAAATCTTGTGGTCTATTAAAATGATGAAAATGAAATGTTTATGATAAACTAATGAACTCACCAACCTTTTGGTTGACGCTTGAAAACATGTTTATTCTCAGGTTTGAAAGAGATCTTCCGTTGTGCATTAGCTCATTTTAAAGATATTACTTGGAGTCATTCATGACATATTTCAAAAGATGTTGCATTCGAGCCGTTGAAGTTCATTAAAGATTATTATTAAGTAAATGACAGATTAGGTCATTTATAGTTTGGATATTATGAAATGGTATGCATACATGTCAACTTTCGATGTAATGAAAGATTGTCTTCTAAAAATGAATGCAATGTTTGTAAAATGTATCATTTAGAGGTCAAGTACCTCGCGATGAAATCATATGTTATTGTATTCGTCCCTATGGATTGGGTCGGGTCGCTTCATGTGGTATCAGAGCGGTGGTCTTAGCGAACCAGGTCTTGCATTAGTGTGTCTAACTGATAGTTGTTAAGATGCATTAGTGAGTCTGGACTTCGACCGTGTCTGCATGTCAAAAGTTTTGCTTATCATTTCTAGTCGGAAATCATCTACTTACCATCCTAAGGAAATTACTTGTTTATCATTCTTAAGTCTAGACACGTTCTCCTGCATTTATTGCATAATAGTGTATAGACGAATTCTTATATTAGCATATCTGTTACTGTGAACTTTGACTATCATCTTTCAAAGATTCCCCCGTAAATTATGGGATTTTGGTAATATATATACATATGAAAACTATGTATTGAAGAATACCAAATCTAAATCCTACAATCTATTCCATACCAAAAAAATTCATTTCCTCGATTATACGAGATGGATTCTGTATCTAGTTCGAATTCCTCCGATTTTGACAGTTATGCCGACAAGGATTTCCATTCGTGCTCCGAAGGCAGCGTCACCGGAATGGATCAACCAATCTCCCATCATCTATTCTGGATGAATTGGGGATGGGTACGTAATATACTAAATCACTGGAGACAAGAAGAAGGTGATCCCTTCCATCCACCAAATTGCCCTATTGGCGATGAACCTGAAGCACTCACCGGCGAAACTATTCGAGAAACCCTTTTTTCTCTCATTTCTAGAGTATCTTGTCACGATTACATAATATCCCATATTTCGGATCTTGTTCATTCGCTCACTCCAACCGCTAATCATCCCGGTGTACAAGCAGAAGTTAATGAGCTTCGCGCTCGGGTAGTGGCTTTGGAGAATACGGTGCGAAGATTACAAACACCATCAGCAGCACCAGCAGCATAACCAGTACCGCCAATAACATCAACATCGCAAGCCTCAATACCCTAAGCACCAGCAGCATCACTGGCATCAACAGCACCACCATCATCAACAGGATCATTACCACCACCAACAACCACATTCGCGTCACACGCCTCAATATCACAACTTATACATCGGAACACGCGCCATAAATACCAAGGAGTACCAACCACAACAAACGATGAAGTACTGATTCATAACTTCATCGGAGAATCATCCTGCAGTGATTAGGTAATCTCTAAAGACTTAGAGATTATCTATTTCAGCCTTAACCTTAGATCAGATAAGTAGACAAAGATGATAGAGAGAAGAATCAAAACCCTGACAAGAATGGTGCGTAAAAGCTAGACCTGTTTTACCAACAGCTTCAACAGTACTCTTAGCCTCACCAACAGTGTTGTCAACATCGTTAGAATCGTCAGTACCTCTAACATCACAAGCCCCGCCAGTTCAAGAAATCACTGTGGAAACCATTACGAATTAATAACGAGTATATTGTAACAACGAGTTATGAAGTATTAACTCAGTTCCTCCGAAGAATTTATATGTATATCCTATATATATAAATTTTTTAACCATAATAAATCTTTCTGTACTAAGCTATTATGTATGGAATTTAACTATCCGGTTAATTCATATTACTAATATGCTATGATGTACATTCTTCGTTAACAATTTAATCATTGTTAACCACAATCTCTGTTTCAAACTCAATGAATTTTATTTCATAATAAATCAAGTGTATCATTCAATAACATGTTTGATTTTATACTTTCATCGTCGATGCACTCGAAACTTTCTAGAAATCATCAATCGTACATTGCGAAGTTCGCAAGAATTCTTCAAGCGTCAACATCCTTCATTGAAAAATATCAATAAAAATAAATATTAAAGTATTGATTGCATTAGTAAAATACTCCGTGAAGATTATGTAATCTCTAATGTTTTAGAGATTATTCATTTCTAATTGAAGCCGAAAATCAAATGAGCTTAATATGATATTAACTCATTGAATCTGTATTACATCTGAAGAAAATATACCCACATATATTTTCATAAAGATTGTAATGAGAATTCTTGTTCAAAATATTATTTGTGAAATTTTTTTTTAACGGGTAGGTAATACCCAAGAGATATATAAAATCACAATTAATATGTTACATTCTTCAATTCTGATTCAATAATCATCAACTAAACCAATATACATTCTTCTATAGAAATCAAAACAACCATACTCATTCGAATCTAATTACATATTCTGATTTTGGGAATTTCAGAATTCAACTCGAGATACAACCAAAATCATCACTCTTAGATCTTTACATTTTTCAAAGCTATACTTTGACTTCAAAAATGTGATAGCACATCACTTTTAATCGTAACACACAAGATGGATATGAAAAATCATTCGGGATTTATGACGATTTCATCATTTGGATATTGACTATGACAATCTGCAATTAAAACCCTTCGAAATTCTAGAAGACACTTCAAATAATAAACAATTGAGATGATGATCCAACCACACGTTACCCGAAGTTTTGTACCTGAAAAACTCTCAAAACCAAAGTCATAATCTAACATGTACCTGCGTCGAATTCTTTATCATTTATTAGCAAAAACAACATTTCGATTCCTTTTCAAAGTAGCCAATTTTGTCACAGCTCCAGCAAGTCAACTTCGATTTTTCAGTCGGAGCAGTCTTATTATAACCATGATAGATACGTTGCCCTTTCGTCATTATTACTGGGGAACCTTTCATATTCCACCATATTACCACCAGCGTTTAATCATCTAAAACACGATTCTTCTGAACCCACCTCGGATTGATAACCAGAGATTCAGATATTATAGTATTAAATGCACAGGAAATATAAAAATGGTAGATGGTTTAAACGGTCAAAAGTTTGATGATAAAAGATAGTGAATTGGTAAAGCTCAGAAAAAGAAAGGATTTGGTACTGAAAAACGGATTAAGCAAAGTATGAAGGAAGCCGTGGATAAATCACAGAGACTGAATCTGCCTTCAAAGGATCCAAATAATTCAGTGCCTGTTGAACTCGTTAGCAAACACCTTACTTCTTATTCTAAACCTTCACAGACAAATATTCTTCATCATCATCATATCTTAAATATTATAAGATATCTTCGTATCTTCCATTATACATATTCTCCATATCTTTGGAGATATTTTCACAACTATTCTTATCAAGTATCATTTATCTTTCCGTAATATCTGCAACATAAAAGAAACTGTGTTAGTTTCTAAATTCTGAAAAATTTGAATATGAATGTTTTTGAAGTAGTGTTGGGAACTGATGCATGAGTTAGTATAATATAATGACACTTGATCAACGTCATTATATTAAAGTAATTCATGTTGAGTTTCTAATGAATGTGATGATTCACAGGACATACCGTCATCATGTACCATTTACACGACTCTTACATTCTATCTAATCTCTAAATATATCAAGAAAATATTTCTTGATAATTCGGTCTTTTTCAGGGTATTCTGGTAATTTAACAAATCAGGATTTACCAATACCCTTTCCTTCTTAGAACAATTACTATATTCCTTCTTAAATCCATACATATGAATTTCGGACCATTACAAGAGCTATTTAATCGCAAGAAGAAGAAACGAAAGGACAAAGCTTCGAAATGGAAATGTGGGGTATAAACCGCAGCAAATAGAAGAGAGCATTAACTATGGATGACGATGACTATAGAAGACAGAAGCAGGGACATCGAAATATAAGGGAAGGTGTAAAATCTAACAACAACCGGAAATTACAACCCGTATATATCGATGCATATAGCAATGTAAAGACATGGGAGAACTAGAAACACTATAAACCCAAGAGTATAGTAGAAGTAAATAGATTCTTCTGGTGGCAGATTAAAAAGAAGAATGACAGATATGTAAGTTAAGAGGATATCAAGGATCAGGATGGGATGGAGCATATTAACGAATACTTTAAAGTAGGAATTGAGAAAGAAAGAATAGAAGGTGTGAGTTGTAAGAAAATGGAGAGGATGGATTTATAGGAAAATTTTCGACAGAGCAATCGAAGCAGATTATCGCGTTCAACCAAAGAAGATCTAAATCTCCTTAATTATCGAAGAATCAAATCTTATTATGAAGATTTCTTCTAAATTCCTTAAATTCCGGAAAGCAATCTTGAACACGCCGCCGGTTAAGTCAAACCTGCATTTATTCATTTTTTCACTCTTTTGCGATAGCTTCACTTATACTCTTCGCATAATCAAATTGGGTTATCTATATTACTCAATGATGATAAAACTATATGTATCAGTTTACATTCGTCATAATAACATTCTTACTGTTAGTCATGACGACCTTTATCAAATTTCGGGACGAAATTTCTTTTAACGGGTAGGTACTGTGATGACCCGGAAATTTCCGATCAAATTTAAACTTTAATCTTTATATGTTCCCGACACGATGAGCAAAAATATGTAATGTTAAGTCTCGAAAGTTTTGAAAACTATATTCATATAATCAATTACCCTTTGACCATGCCTAGCGATTCACGAACAATTATATATACATATACATATGTGTGATTATTAAATTGAGATATATTATATAAAACATCGAACGGATTAGTGGATATGATTATAAGCTATGAGATCTATTTTATGAACCTGGAAATTCTATCAAGGTATTGAATAGATAATACTTTACATGAATGTATTTGTTCGATGTAACTTTATCGACGAGATTAAAAGATAATATCAAATGATTGAATTATCAGATACATTGAATTATGATTAAGAGTATCTGTTATGAGGTCCACTTTGATTTAGGTAACCCTTATTATTAACCGTATTCGGAAAATGGTAAAGTGAGTTATAAGTGAAGACAAATGTGTCAATTAACGGGAACTAGCCAAATGTTAGTGGAGTTTTCTGTTCGACTTTCTATATAAACGTTAACTAGTTAACCTTACTATTATTTAGAGTGAAAGTGAAACTTTGGGAATATAGTTGTATTATTTAGAAAGTTTAAGGAAAACAAACTAAACGATGACGCATAAGGAAATTATGTTTTTTTTAAAGTATAAACATTATAGGATATAATATTTTAAACAATCTTCAAATATACTTTGAAATATAATTAAAATCTAAATATTTTATTAAAGTATTTCAAACCTATATATTATAAATATATTTTAATTTAGTCAAAAGACGTTTTGGTTTAAGTTAATGTTATTAAATATACTTCGATAACTAACGAGGGTATGAATTATAAAAGTAAATGACCAAAACACTCAAAAGATTAAGTTATACTTTGAGTGGGTTAGTTTTTAATTAATTTAAGTCTAGTTATTAATAAAGGTACGTGTCACAAAATGTTTAATTTAAAATAAAATATTTTAACAAACAACGAGACTTTAATTTATAGAAGGAAATGACCACAACACTCAATTTTATAAGTTATATTTTTATAAAGGTAATTTATTGTTGAGTAAGTCTAATTTTTGTAAAAGGTACACGTCACGTAATGTAAAAGGCTAGTTTTCTAAACGTACGAAAGTGCGCCCGAAAAACCGAAAGTGGTACATGAGTCGTGAGACCACGACCGTGTCATTTTTGTAAAAATTATATTTTTACCACGCACGTAAATATAATATAATATTTAATTAATTCTAAAGATTTAATATAATATATATTAAATAATAATAAAAAAACCTACGTATCATATAAAACCTATGTATCATATGTACGAGTCAAATTTCTATTAAAAAAAAAAAACCTTCGTACAAATAGAAGTGTCGGCATAAGAATTAGTTGATCATGAGCTGGACTCCATTGAGTGTTGCAACTGCGAAAGTGAATATGAGAAAAATTGGGTTATAAAAGCTCAAATTAATTTGCTCGTTGAATTCATTTCTCATGCTCCCATATATGCTCTGTATACTATCTAAGTTAATTAATATTATTAATTTTATTAATATTATTACGAATAATATTATTATTAATTTTATTATTATCGTTAATATTATTATACATAAAATATTACGACGAGGTCATGAGCGGGTCATTTCAAGACAAGTTTTGCGAGTAGGATAGGGCTAAGGAAATTATGGGTTATAGCCATGGAGGTGATGGGTATGGTTCATGGGTGTATTCGTGAGGTCAATCTAGTGTTTGTCATCTCCGTCGCGTCTTCGTACCTTTCCTACAATATTGAACCTCAATATTGATACGTGAGCACTCATAACTTAACTTTTATTTACTAATAGTGTATCCCTGACTAGTGCTCGAGAATATAGGATTGTGCATGCTTGTATATTTGATATTGCCCTTAGATAAGTTATGTTGAATCTTAAAGGTTGTTATACTAGGGATGAATTAAGGTATAAGATATGCATGTCATTGGAAAGCTAGTGAAAAATTAATAACTTTTCCTTTAGATGCCAAAGGGATCTGATGGACGGATTAGAAATTATAGCCAATTGAAATTTCATAAAAATGATTATTATTATCGTCGTTAATATCGTTGTTCTAATTTTTTTTTATCTAATTGTTAATATTATTATTATTATTATAATTATTATTATTATCATCATTATCATTATCATTATTATTATTATTATTATTATTATTATTATCAATAAAAGTATTATCATTAAGAATTGTTATTTTTATAGTTATTATCGTTAAAGTTATAATTAGTATTATTATTATTATCACATAAAATAGTTATTAGTATATTCATTATCATTATAAAACATTATTATTATTATCATTTTAAATAAAAATTATTACTTTAAGGTCAATATTAAAAAGTATCGTAAATTTAGAGATATCATAATTAGAATTATCATTTTACCATCATATCATTGTTTTTAGTAAATATAAATATTGATTTTTATTAATAAAATAATAATAATTATTATTACAAAATAACACGACTGTTACTTATTATTATTAGCAATGCTATTTTATCAAATAAATGTAATACAAATTATATAATTACCTCAATAGAATCTATCGCAATATTTTTATGATATTAAATAAACTTTATAAATTTTATTACTTAAGACATATATAAGTATATTCTAATATAAAATTTTATTTACTAATAAATGAATTATATTATTTACTCTATTAAATCTTTTAAAAATATTTTAAAAATATAAAAACGACGATATTTAAATTATATAATAATCATTTATAAATTTTTTTTTTTAAATCATTTTGAGCCAAACTAATTTTTGTCGATCCTTGTATATTAGACTCGGGCATTAGGATTGTGGTACACTATGACTTAACTTAATGTATTAGACAAATCTTGACAAATACATAAATATATATAAATAATTTAGGTTCGTGAATCCGATGCCAACCTTACACTTGTTCAATGAAGTTATATGTATTTTTACTACAAAATATAGTATGGTGAGTTTCATTTGCCTTTTTACCCTTTATATTTTTGGGCTGAGAATACATGCGCAACTTTTATAAATGTTTTACGAAATAGACACAAGTAATCAAAACTACATTATATGGTTGAATTATCGAAATCAAATATGCCCCTTTTTTATTAAAGTCTGGTAATCTAAGAATTAGGGAACAGACACCCTAATTGACGCGAATCCTAAATATAGATATATTGGGCCTAACAAACCCCATCCAAAGTACCGGATGCTTTAGTACTTCGAAATTATATCATGTCCGAAGGAGGATCCCGGAATGATAGGGGATATTCTTATATGTATCTAGTTAATGTCGGTTACCAGGTGTTCACCATATGAATGATTTTTATCTCTAGTACGATGCGAAATGCCTGCTATGAGAATGATATTTATGGAAATGATAAATGAAAATCTTGTGGTCTATTAAAATGATGAAAATGAAATGTTTATGATAAACTAATGAACTCACCAACCTTTTGGTTGACACTTGAAAACATGTTTATTCTCAGGTTTGAAAGAGATCTTCCGCTGTGCATTAGGTCATTTTAAAGATATTACTTGGAGTCATTCATGACATATTTCAAAAGACGTTGCATTCGAGTCGTTGAAGTTCATTAAAGATTATTATTAAGTAAATGACAGATTAGGTCATTTATAGTTTGGATATTATGAAATGGTATGCATACATGTCAACTTTCGATGTAATGAAAGATTGTCTTCTAAAAATGAATGCAATGTTTGTAAAATGTATCATTTAGAGGTCAAGTACCTCGCAATGAAATCATATGTTATTGTATTCGTCCCTATGGATTGGGTCGGGTCGCTTCAATGTAAAGCTCGTGATAGACACGTGTATGCAATATAGGATTTGTTCCTCTAAAATGTTTGGAGTTCGATATTTTTGAGCTCCTCGATGAATGAATAAGATATTTGTGTGGCCGCACCCAGATGTAATTAAGATGATACTTAATTAATTTGGTGATCTAATTCAGTTCTAAGATCGAGAAACAAAATTGTTAAACAAATGAAAATGACCGATGATCCATATCTCAAGTTTAACTAAAGTATCTGAAACAAAAGGACGAATGACATTTAAAACTTACCATAACCAGTTTCGAGAAACTACCCTCATATGAATTTGGGGACACTGACGTGTTGCTAGACGCTTACCATTGTTTGTATAGTTACTTTATGTTGTGCCATGCACAAGTGTGAGTCTGTAGGATTAATGTGAAAGGTACAACATATAACTATATGGTCAACTTCATTTGAGCTTTCGGGGTCACACACATATACACCGAGACGTCAAATAAAATATATATATATATATATATATATATATATATATATATATATATATATATATATATATATATATATATATATATATATATATATTACTCAAGTAACAAAATAGTAAATCAAAATTAATTCATTTACTATTCATATGAATAGTAAATGAAACGAAATTAATTAATTTACTATTCACATGAAAGCGACATGATAGAAATTATTAATTATAAGTTACATAACATACCCCTAAAGTATTTGAAAAAATAGGGCTTTTTAAAATAAAATCAAACGAAATATAGATTTTGAGAATCTAAATATAGATAGAAACAAAATAACTTTGTACGCGTTTTGTTTCACAGACTTCACAATTCAATGTTTACTATTACACATATATAATAAATATAAGCATTGATTGGTTTTTGGAAAAGAGAATTGAAAAGAGAAAAGGGAGAAAGTAAGAAAAGAAATAACATTGTTTCATACGGAGTATTATTTTGGGTTCATAATATTAATCAAAGGTTGATTAATTATTACTTGGGTTTGGACTAGCATCCATTGACGTTGTTTGAAGTGTAGTTTGGACTATCCAAAGAGACGGTCATACTTTTGATCGTAGGTTTCTCTCCGTTCATCAGTTTCTTCAAGAAAGGTATATCGTTAACTCATCTTATGATTTAATATTCATGACAATTATTATGGTGTAACTGGATCTTTGGGATCGTTAATCATGTGCATGTTTTATTAAATTTAAATATATTAATATTTAATTTTGTAAATGGTTTATAAAATAATAATTAATTATTATTTCAACTATTCGCTGCGTTAATCTGATTTAAAAGTACACACGGTTTTCCAACACATAGCATGTCGGAAACAAGGGACACACCGGACGTAATTACTCCCTTGGTTAAGGCCATGAACACGAGTGGACCATGAACACAAGTGGACCACTTTGATATAGAAATGGTCCATCAAAATTAATACACCAAATGATGCTTTTTAATTGACAGAAAAAGGTTTTTATGAATAACAAAAAGTCAAAAATGCCCCTCGAGTGATTACTTTTTTAACTTGCTTGGGTTGTAAAACAAAGAGCAACCACCAACATAAAGTCAACGAACTGGGCTAAACTTCTAGAAGCCCACAACTATTACAAGCCCAATTTAAACATGCTAATGACGCATACCCTTACGTACCCAAAAAGCCCAAAACCACAACTATATAAACACCATTTCTTCATTCCCTAGCTAGGGTTTCTGAAATAGATTTTTAGCAGCTGTATCCATCAAACAAGTCAAATCAGCCATGGGTAGAAGTATGTTTTCTCTTCAATTAATTCATTCGTATTGTTAATAGTTTCGATCTAAGCTGTGTGTCTTTTGATTTTCAATCGTTTACTTGATATGTTCGTCGTATATATTGTATGTTATGAGACCTAATTTCCATTAATACAATCTGTATGCATAATGCGAATAGTTTATAGTTAATTTATGCTTATTTAGATCTGGAAATGAATTTTTTTAGATTGATATTCATATTAGCTATACTATGTGTTTATATACATACGTATATATTCATTTATATATCAAAATCGTTATTATTGTATGCGTTAGAAATTGGCTTGCAAGTTCAAATCATTCGTGTTTGTGTTTTGATATTAATGTAGGTTATAGGTGATAATAGTAACTGTAACTATGATAGATAATCACGATTCATTTGGTTTTGTTCCTCTGTTTGACACCAGAATATAGGATTATATTTCTATTTCAGTTTTAATTTAATTCAAAAATAGATGTACAAAGCGCTTATTATTTTTAGTATTCAAAATGTGTACTTTGATTTCATCGAGACATTTTTAGTTTGGTAGCTATAAGTATAATGATTGTTTGCAAACAATTTACATACTGTGTAACGTTATACAGGACCAGCTAGGTGTTACCGTCAGATCAAGAACAAGCCGTACCCAAAATCTCGATACTGCCGTGGTGTTCCTGACCCAAAAATCAGGATCTATGACGTTGGCATGAAGAAGAAGGGAGTTGATGAGTTCCCCTTCTGTGTTCATTTGGTTAGTTGGGAAAAAGAAAATGTGTCCAGCGAGGCGCTTGAGGCTGCACGTATTGCGTGCAACAAGTACATGACCAAATTTGCAGGAAAGGATGCCTTCCACTTGAGGGTTAGAGTCCATCCTTTCCATGTGCTTCGTATTAACAAGATGTTGTCGTGTGCTGGAGCCGATAGGCTTCAAACTGGTATGAGAGGTGCTTTTGGTAAACCTCAAGGTGTGTGTGCTCGTGTTAGCATTGGTCAAGTTCTTTTATCTGTTCGTTGCAAGGATACCAACAGCCCACACGCACAAGAAGCTTTACGTCGTGCTAAATTCAAGTTCCCTGGTCGTCAAAAGATCATTGTGTCCAGGAAATGGTATATATAATATCCTACTCTGCTGTTAGTTTGTCGATTTTTTTTCCAATGTTTTTGTAAGAGATATAATAGATTGCTCATCGTTTATTCTGCTTGTTTCAGGGGATTCACAAAGTTCAGTCGTACTGATTACGTGCAGTGGAAGTCTGAAAACCGTATTATGAATGATGGCGTTAATGCTAAGGTAAATAATTTTATTTTTATAGGAAAAATAGAATTTGGGATTTATTAACTGTTTTCTTGTATAGTTAAAGCATGCTGTTCCTGAGTCTGCTAAATGTCAACATAGAGTAATTATTATTAAGAGCCAGAATGTTGTTCTAAATACCGATTTTAATTATTTATCCGTTAGTACTGAATACCAAATTTGATTTAGTATTGATGTACCTGATGGTTTTTATATATTAATTTTATTTGCAGCTTCTTGGATGCCATGGACCCCTTGCCAACCGTCAACCTGGAAGAGCTTTTCTAGATGCTGTTGCTTAAGTTATACTCCGTAATTTTTATTTGAAAATGACATATTGGGAACTATCAAGTTATTGTAGTGAACCTTTTTCCAGTTTTGTTTATGTTGGAGATTCATTGCTGTTTTGTATGTTTACAGGAATGAGATTTATCTCATGTTCTTTATGTTATTGGTACTGCAATGAAAGATTTACGTTTGTGTTATTGGATGTTTACAGTAATGAGGTTTATCTCATCTTCTTTATCTAATGAACCTTCCTTAATTAATTGTTGTTTTCTGTATCAATTAAAAATATAGACGTTTCATCTTTTAGCGAATGGCGCCGAACTTATAACAACGAACATTTAACGGTTCACATTTTGAATATAGCGTGACATTATCTCGGACTGACGGGGTGCTTCCGTTGTAATATTTTACCACTAAATAGTGAAAAGACTCTTGCTAGTTTGCTAGTTCTCAAGCATATAAATCCAACATCGGGCTAGAAGCTCTTTGCAAATCGTTCAAAGATCTAATGAGGTTTTGGCTGTCATTGAAATCCTCTTAACACTATTTTTAGTCATACACCACCAAATGTGCATTATAGTGGTTTACAGTATAATTAGATTGAACAAAAAAAATTTAAGCTAATTAAGATGGATACAATTAGTTACTATCGTGGTGCTAATCTTATACAATCATTACTCATTACTTTTTCAATTATTTCATTCATATCAAACCAACATAGAAGCAAAAAAAGCATGTTGTCGAACAAGAGAACTCAAAAGGACTCAGAATCATAATGCAGCAAACATCTTCTAACATGACTTCCATAAATATATCAGGAAAAGTTGTTATCATGTTGAAACATAATCAGTGTTAAGCAAAAACCATACTCATGTTTCAACCTTCATGACAACATCTACAAGATATAGAGTTGCAAACCAATAAAAATGTCTGAATAAAACCTTCCTTGCAGTTAAGAAAAAGGTTTTCCACCTTCATTCAGATTCACTTCACACTTCGAATCCTGGTAGAACGCCGTGTAGCCGTTCCAGATTCCTCTGACACCTTAACTTCATCCGTCTTACTGTTTTTTACAGCCGGCTTCTTCGCTTTTTCTACTGTGCTATCGAGTGTCTTTTTGCGCTTCTTCTGTTCTGTTAATGTCTTTTTGGTCACCACAATTTCTTCCTCAGCATTAGACTTATCATCCTCATCTTTACTTCCGCCATCTGATACTTTAACTATGTATATCTGCAGTAGCATCAAACATGGAACGTTAATGATAAGTACCAAGATGAGCAACATGTTTGGGTCACAACTGTTTTTTTTTTAAATAAACACAAAAGTATTGGCATAAACAAATGAAGTACCTTGAATCGTGTTGGTTCAACCAATTCGAATATTAAAGCATCACCATCGTCCAGTTTGTGTTCTAATGCAAATGCTCGCCAACCACCGCTAAGTCCCGTCCTACTGCTAATAAACACAGCTTCATATTCATTTCCGTCTTCATCTTCTAGCATTATCGTTGTTGTTGACTTGGGAAGATGACTCTTGCAAAATCTCTGGGGTAGCCCCTTTACAGATATACAAAACAACCAAAAAGGGACACATAGCTCGATTAACTTTTTTTATAATATATATACTCTGTTGTAAGAATATAATAATGAAACTATAATATGACTAGGGACTACTTATATACGGAATATAGAATGATTCCCATTAGACATATCTACACGGACAGACAGCCCGTGCGGTTTGTCCATTTCAACTCGTATAGTGCCTGTAGACGTTGTTAAAGAATCTTAGAATCAATCTAACTCGACCTAGAGGCGGAATAGCACTAGAACGAGTACTAAGTCGAACATCCAAGGGTTTTTGGGTTCGTATGAGTCAAACCAAGATTGGATCTTGATTAACACGAAGCCTGGAGCAATATTCTGTGGTATTTGGACGCAGAGATAGTAGGTCGACTAACTCCGTCAGTCGGTCAATTGTTTGTTTGTGTCGATCAAAGATCAACTTCCACCGACCTAGACTGTCGGTCGACAGTCTTGACAATCGCTCGACTGACTAACTCAGTCGGTCGACTGTCTGGTCATTTTAACTATTGATTTAAACGTTTACGTACATTAATAAATACTCAATAGTCACAATGTTCATTATTACAGACAGAATTATGCGTTAACAAATACAGAACTAGGGATTAACAAATATGCACCAACCGTGCCTAAACTTGTTTCCTTGCTAGGTCAGTCCTTGTGGTTTGCAAATCTTGTATGGACAGTCCAAAATTGTACAAGTTGAAATGGACAAACCACAGGGACTGCCCACGTAATTTTGTCTTCCCATTAAAACCACTCCCAACCATAACAATGTCACATCAGCATTTCCTTTCCAGCACTCACTCATCACATATCACTACCATACATAACACACTTCCTCACCATCACAATTAAATAAACCCATTTACATATATTAAAGCTATAGTTACAAGTAAATAAAGCAATAGTTATAAAATTTGCAAGTGATGGAAAATACTATAGATTCACGAAATGGTTGGCGAATACAACTTGCCTAGCCCTGAGCTTGGCACTGCCAATGGCGCTAAAGATTGGCTTTTTGGTACATTGTTAGGCGAGGCAATTTACACCATTAATGGCAATGGTCTAAAAAAAATAAAAGTTTCTGGTTTCTAAAAGTGTCAAAATATGTGGATGGTGTAACAGATTAGAATGCATTAAAGTAGAAACAGGTCATTTGTTAAAACTTAAAAGGAAACATTATGCATGTTACTTTAAATTAACATTACTGGTCAATAATCTGAATCATAGAAACAATTCGAAAAGGTTATACTTGGAACGTTACAACCCATTTAAATAATTCCTGCTTTAGCTAGAATCTAATCTGTTTAAGGTAAGACAGTAACCAAGTAACAGGGTCAATATTGCCATCTCTAAATGTGTGTTGTTTCAAAGGGGTCGTGCAAGACAAATCAAAAGCGTTTAGTTTTTCACTTACCAACCAAAAGCAACTGTAAACATGCGAACGGACCATCGACTTCACAAAAGATGGATATTCAGACTGCAAATTGCTTTGGAGTTTTTCGGCAGACTTAATAGCTTTAATCCGCTCTTCATATGAAGCCATTCTGACTTCCTCAATTGGTCTTGCAAGATAACTGATAAATATGATTATTATAAGATATAATAACTATGTTGTATACGATAATAAGAATAATATTATCACTATGCACTATTTTTGAAACCTGTCCCATGAAGAATTAAGCTTTGATTTCCTCCTAACAGTTGGGAAACCTACATCGACCTGTAAACATCAAGAAATGGCCTCAAATAAGTATAAGTATTAATATTAATGATTATGTTACTATATATTTATTATGGATTATTAGAATAACATTAACATTAGTCTTAACTAAGTAATTTTAGTATGACAAAAATTTCTAAAGTAGAGAACTATGATATTCTAACTTAGTGAGTGGTAATGGAAGAAAATGTAATCTATAAGTGTAGCAAAATTTTATTCAAATGTGATCATAGTTGATAGGCTGACACAAGAAATCGAACCCCCAAACAGCTATCCTTAAGGACTATATAGCTTTATCATATTTAAGACATATTCTTGTTTAGCTCAAGTAGATGAAAACTATGTATTATCATAAGTTAATACTCAAACACTTATTTATGTCTACACATTGACATTACAAACATAAAAACATGCTATTGTTTTCTATTATATCATACTTCTATACTACTGATTCATAATGCACATACAACACACATTAATTACTAAGCAGCATTAAAGTTTAACTTACTTCATCTTGATATGTGACAATTGGGTTGCGTGCACGTGTTGAGCGCCTTGGTTCTGTTATTATCTCAGAATTTCTTATTTTTGGTTTCACTTCACGTTGCTGCTTAATACAAACAAAATATGTCATAGATGAACTCACTTTCATCATTAAAATTGACCAAAAAGGTACATAATATACATACACTTACCTTAAACTTCTTATCAGATTTTGAAAGATCTGATAGCGTTTTAGTAATTTTCAAGATTCCCAAATCCTTCAAAAAATAAAACAAACAATAAACATAGAATTTAAACAAACTGCTTAATTGTATATGCATCAGTGAAAAATTACTCATTAAGTGAAATTACTTTCAAATGAAGGAATTAATACCTCAAATCTCTTTTTGTTCTCGAGTAATTGTTGCTTACGAGCCTCTTCATAACTGTTGGATGCGATCTCATCAGCCATCAGCTCACTTGCTGCTAAATGATAACAAAAAATTATGAATTTCATGAAAATTATGGTTTGAATCTCATAGTACTCTACTTTCCCTTACACCTAATAAAACACAATCATGAAATTTGCAATCTTTAACTCCAAAATTGGTAAAGTAATAATTTTTGTTGATTAATCGGCTACTAAGAAAAAAATGGGGAATCTTATTATCGAAAACACGTAAGAAAACAAGTAGTTTTGACTTTTAATTGAACAATATCAAATATATAGAAATATAAGCTGATAAAAAAAACATTACATCACCTCATTCAGCACAAATTATTCAAAAGTTCAACATGAAACTTCAAGAAATACAACAAGAGAGTCAACAATTAAGTAATTTAGGGTTTACATTTGTGAATAGAAATATAGAAAGAAATTAATAAAAAAATAATTCATTAAGCTTTTTAAACTAGCTCCCCTGAAAACTAGGGTTTCACTAATGTATCTGCATCAGCTACCAAAATTGAAAAAAGCAATAAAATTTATGGTTCGTGCGTGAACTGATTACTACTAATAAACTACGACTATGTGTGACTGAACTTATATTATTCGACATTCTAATGTTTGGATTAATTATTTGTGATTTATTTTTGAAAAATAAAATACGAAGTAATGTAGCAAAAGTATAATTATATTTTTGTTGATATAATTAAGTTATAGATTATTATATATTCATAAAGATAGTTTAAACGTACCAGAAATCAGCTGGAATTCAAAGCGATTATACAGAGGAACTGTTTGTGAGTCGCAAATTTGAAACCCTGAAATGGCGGTCAAATAAAATTTACCATTTGAATAAATTGTAAAGTTAGTCCATCAACTTTACCTCTAATGACACTTTTGATCCTTTCATTTTAAAGTAAACTACCAATGTAAATTTTAAACCAACACAAAAAATAAAATAAAATGTGCAACTAAGAGCAGTTCATGATTGGGACTGGTCTAATGGGGTCAGCAAAGGACTCTTTGTCGATCAGTGTTGGCCTATCTTTACTACGGGGAGGTCTAGGTTGACATTGTGAGCATGAAACGACAAGTCAATACATTTTTATTATTAGTTTCATGTTTGAATGAATGTTTGATAATTGATGTTTGATATAGAACCATGGTATTATTATCCGCAACATAATAGTTAAGATAACTAAAAGTGGTAAAAATAATAGTTCGAGCAAAAATGAAATTGACTTGATGTTGACACGGCTAAAATGGCCGAAAGAAAAATCTTGAACTACAGTGAAGATTAGTTTTACTTCACACTGGAAAAAAAAACCTTGCATTTTTTTTTTATGTAAACTCATTAGTACTTTTAACCGGTTTGATAAACTATAAAATACAATTTATTTTTGTATTTTGACAACAATATAGTTGAAGAGCTCTCGCTACGCGTCGGGGCTCCGTTTTAAATATAACTTATTGCGTTTAGCTCGTAAAATTATTCCGTCGGGTATGTTGGTGAAACATAACTCGAGTCCAATAAAGAGATAAAGTCTGTAAATAATTTAGGTAGGTTTAGTGTGGGGATTTATGAAAAATAAAGAAGTTATTGTTTGGCCCTTGAAGTAAGAAGTTATTGTGGGGGAGCCAATGTGCTCGTTCATAGGAGGGTTTCCTCGCTTACCAAAAAAAAAAAAAAAAAGGTAAGAAGTTACACTTTGCACCTCTGTGAGATTTCAATTTTCCCCAAAGTGATTTACATTTCGGCACCTGAATTTTTCGATGATTGTCATTTTTAGTGTGTAGTCTTTGTGAGTACAACGATTGAAGCTTCATGTACGAACGTTTAAAATACGAAATAGTTACTATTCATCAGCTTTTATCTTTTAGATAAAGGGTTAATGTATACAAGTGTTACATTTTTATCAACAAAACGTCTATAAACTTTTATTAAATAAAGCATTAACCTGTTTATTATTATGAGTTTTCAACATATATACCCTTCGTAACCTTTAAAATCACATATATACTCACTTAAATGAATTAATATTCAAGCGGAAGCGCCCCGAAACCTCAACCGAAATACACTATACGTTATAAAAGGAAAGTGTATTCCAGCCTAGTGTCATAATAGTTTTTCCCGCCTATTTGAAATGTTGTATCCTTTCTAATTACAACTACCTAATTGAGGAGTTATTTTCTTATTTCGGTTTTTCTCATTCTGCATTCACAACAACTACAGAAACATACAGATTCTCTTTGATACTTTGATTAGTGATTTCATTGCCAAAATCACTAATCGCGTTCTTGTATTATCCTTGTAAAGATTTTGTAATACCAATGCAATCGTTGGGTCGAACTACTTTATAAAGAAAGTGATTACACTAACAGAATTTGATGAAGTGATAACTTACTTTAACCAGTATAGAGTACGTCTTTAAATAGTACATTTACATACAACAATATAAGCTATTAATATGGATCTAGAATATGCTGTAGACTTGACCACGTATGTAGGAGATCAGGTGAGCTAATTATGTGGAGATGGTAGTTGGACTGATATGCCCCCGCAAGATGGAGGAACCGTTGGTGACGCCAATCTTGGACCGAAACCTTAGATACAGTATGTGAGATAGTGGCTTGGTTAATGTGTCTGCAAGTTGATCTCTTGTACTGATGTGCTGTACTTTTAAGGTGCCATCTTGAATCTTTTCACGGACAAAGTGATAATCGAGGGCTATATGCTTTATTTTGCTGTGGAATACTGGATTCGCGCATAGGTAGGTTGCACCAATGTTGTCGCAATACAGAAGTGGGGGTGTGGTGCGAGTAATTCCAAGTTCAGATAGTAAGTTACGCATCCAAATAAGCTCAGAAGTTGCGTTTGCAACAGCCTTATATTCAGCTTCTGTAGATGAGCGGGATACCGATTTTTGACGTGTCGATTTCCATGAGATCAAATTTCCTCCAAGATAGATTAAATACCCAGATGTTGATCGCCCATTTTCTTTGGTTCCACCATGATCAGAATCACTGAAGGCGCTTAGAAGAAGAGGCTGTCTACGTTTAAGGAATAATCCATAATGGATGGTGCCCTTTAAATACCGTAATAAACATTTTAGAGCTTGCCAGTGCATCGTAGAGGGATTGTGCATGTATTGGGATAGTTTATTTGTTGCAAAGGCAATGTCCGGACATGTCATTGCTAGGTACTGTAGTTGACCAATGGTGCGACTAAACTGTTTTGGTTCGATGGCTTGGTCTGACTCATTAAGAGTAAGAGAAGAGGAGGCACTCATGGGAGTTGATACAAGTTTGGCACCTACCTTTTTATGTCAGAAGAATATCATGGATATGTTTATATTGTGAAAGGAAGATACCGGTGGTTGTAGAAATTACTTCCACTCCCAGAAAGTGGTGAAGGCCACCCAAGTCTTTTAGTGCAAACCGATCATGAAGTTATTTTACAAAGCTGCTGATAAAGGAGGTGTTATTTACCGTCACAATTATATCGTCAACATACACGAGGAAATAAGCCGTGATGCCATTTTCTTGATAGATAAAAAGTGAGTTGTCAGCTATGGAGTTTTTGAACCCGGTTGATATGTGAAATTGTTTGAGTTTCAAATACCAAGCACACGGTGTTTGCTTGAGCCCGTAGAGTGCTTTTCGTAATTTGCAGACGTGAGTGGGATGCTCAGGATTAACGAAACCCGTGGGTTGAGCCATATATACATCTTCAGTGATAACACCATTTAGAAAAGCGTTATTGATATCGAGTTGGCAGAGCGACCAATTCTGAGATAAAGCCAAGCACATGATGACACGTATTGTGGCTGTGACAACCCGGAAATTTTCAACCAAATTTAAACTTTAATCTTTATATGTTTCCGACACGATAAGCAATATTTGTTAAGTTAAATTTCAAGAATTTTAAACTATGTTCATACATTCATTCAACTTCGACCAAGTTCCAACGATTCACGAACCATTAAACGAATATGATTATATATGTATATGTGTATATATATTATAACTTGAAACGTAAATAAAATATTAGATTAAATACTTTATATGATTGTATCTGTTTCAAAATGTTTATCAATGGAATTAGAAGATAAGATCAAATGATTGAATTATCAGATATATTGAATTATGATTACAAGTCTCTGTTGAAAGGCCCACGTTGATTTGAGAAATCTTTCCATTTTAACAATATTCGGAAAATGGTAAAGTGATTTATAAATAAGAACAAATTGTCAATCATTGAGAACTAGACAAAGGATAGTGGAAGATTGAATCTCATAAAGACTCGATTGATCTATTTAGTTTTAAACGTACAAAAACGTTTTCAGTTTAAAAAGAACTTTATTATTAAAACGTATATAACTTTTATAAATATCTAGAACCACTTTTGACAACTCATTACTTAACTAGTATGATAAAGATAACGATATTTATATTTTATTTTATATATATAACGATTTAAATTAATATTATATATATTTATACGCGTATTATACGTACATAGTTTTATACTTTTACTATACTTAAACTTTACCTTTACATTATTTTTACTTTACTTTAACTTTAATAATTCACTTTAATAATTCATACTTTAATAATTCACTTTAATAATTCATACTTTAATAATTCACTTTAATAATTCATACTTTAATAATTCACTTTAATAATTCAAAAATCTATTATAAATAGAATTCAATAGGTTTCATTATTTCATAGAAACTTGAAAATATTTTTCTCTAAACTCTCTCAATCGATTTACATATATATATTTACTCCGTATTATTTCAAGATATTATTAGTATACATAAAATATTACGACGGAGTGCTGTCCGAGTGATTTCGAAATTGTTTTTCGAGTGGGATAGGATTAAGGAAATTATGGGTTATAGCTATGGAGGTGATTAAGTATGGTTCATGGGTATGCTCGTGAGGTCAATATAGTGTTTATCATTTCCGTTGCGTCTACGTACCTTTCCTGCAATATTGAATCTCAATATTGATACGTGAGTACTCATAATTTAACTTTTACATACTAATAGTGTATCCCTGACTAGTGCTCGAGTATTTAGGATTATGCATGCTTGTACTTTTAATATTGCCCTTAGACAGGTTAGGTTGAATGTTGAATTAGTTACACTTGCGGTTGAGATAAGGTATAAGATATGCATGTCCTTGGAAAGCTAGCGAAAAATTAAGAACTTTTCCTTTAGATATCGAATGGTTTCGATGAACGGATTAGAAGTTATAATCAATTGAATTTTCGATATTTTTATTAAAAATGATTATTATTATCGTCATTTTTATCGTCGTTCTAGTTTTATCTTATTATTATGATTATTATTATCTTTATCAATAAAAGGGATTTATCATTAAAAATTGTTATTTTTTTTATTATTACTATCGTTATTATCGTTAAAGTTATAATTAGTATTATTATTATTATCCAATTATTATTATTATTATTATTATTATTAGTATTATTATTATTATTATCGTTATTAATATATATATCATTATTTAAAAATGGTTATTGTTATTGTTATTATTAATATTACTATATTATCATTAAGATAATTATTAGTATTATCGTTAATAATGTTATAGTAACTATCATTATTAATATTAGTGTATTTAAAACAAATATTTGTAACACCTAATTATTTTGATTACTATTATTATCATTATTATGAACACGATATAAAAGACGATTAAAAGCTATTAAACGAAACGATTAGGAAATAATGAGTAAGAGTATCATGATGAAATTAAAATATTATAAGATATTGATTTAGATAAAATTATCGTTCTTATTATTTTTATCATTACTATTATTATTAAAAGTATCGTTAGTATTAAAACTATCATTTTAACAAAAATTATCATTTTAATAGAAATGTCATTGTTACTATAAAATATCATTATTATTATTATTTTAAATAGAATTATTATTTTAAAGATAATATTAAAAATTATCGTAAACATTAAAGTTATCATAATTAGAATTATCGTTTTATCATAATGTCATCTTAGTAATTATAAATATTGATATTTTTATAATAATAATTATTATTACAAAATAATACAACTTTTACTTACTATCATTATAGATATTATTTTATCAAATAAATATGTGATACAAACATATTTTACTACGTGTAATAACTTACTTTAATAATACCTATCATATTATCTTTATGATATTAAATGAACCCTATAAATTTTATTACTTAATATATATAAAAGTATATTTTATTATATAAATTTAATATAAAATTTTATTTATTAATAAATAAATTATATTATTTACTCTAATAAATCTTTTAAAAATATTTAAAAATATAAAACGACGATATTTAAACTATATATTAATCATGTATAGATTTTTGGAAATTATTTTGAGTCAAATTTACTTTTGTTGACTTTTGCATATTAGTCTCGAGCATTAGGATTGTGGTACACTATGACTTAACCTAATTTGTTAGACAAATATTGACCAACACATAAATATATATAATTAATTTAGGTTCGTGAATCCGAGGTCAACCTTTCACTTGTTCAATGACGTTATATGTATTTTTACAACGAAATACAGTATGGTGAGTTTCATTTGCCTTTTTACCCTTTATATTTTTGGGACTGAGAATACATGCGCTTTTATAAATGTTTGACGAAATAGACACAAGTAATTGAAACTACATTCTATGGTTGAATTATCGAAATCGAATATGCCCCTTTTTATTAAAGTCTGGTAATCTAAGAATTAGGGAACAGACACCCTAATTGACGAGAATCCTAAAGTTAGATCTATTGGGCCTAACAAACCCCATCCAAAGTACCGGATGCTTTAGTACTTCGAAATTTATATCATGTCCGAAGGAGGATCCCGGAATGATAGGGGATATTCTTATATGTATCTAGTTAATGTCGGTTACCAGGTGTTCACCATATGAATGATTATTTTTGTCTCTATGCATGGGACGTATATTTATGAGAACTGGAAATGAAATTCTTGTGGTCTATTAAAATGATGGAAATAAATGATTATGATAAACTAATGAACTCACCAACCTTTTGGTTGACACTTTAAAGCATGTTTATCTCAGGTGTTAAAGAAATCTTCCGCTGTGCATTTGCTCATTTTAAAGATATTACTTGGAGTCTTTCATAGCATATTTTAAAGAACGTTGCATTCGAGTCATTGAGTTCATCAAAGATTATTATTAAATCAATTTATAGTTGGATAGTGGATATTATGAAATGGTATGCATGCCTGTCAATTTTCGATGTAAAGAAAGATTGTCCTTTAAAAACGAATGCAATGTTTGTAAAATGTATCATATAGAGGTCAAATACCTCGCAATGTAATCAACTATTGTGAATCGTTTATAATGTATATGAACGGGTCCTTTCAGTTGGTATCAGAGCGGTGGTCTTAGCGAACCAGGTCTGCATTAGTGTGTCTAACTGATAAGTCGATAGGATGCATTAGTGAGTCTGGACTTCGACCGTGTCTGCATGTCAAAAGTTTTGCTTATCATTTTGTGTCGAAAATTAACTACTTATCATCCTCAGGAAATTACGTGCTTATCATTTTTAGTCTAAGACACGTCTTGCTGCATTGATTGCATGAATAGTGTATAGACAAAAATTCATATCTTAGCATATCTGCTAAATCATATCTTATCGTATCTGTTACTTTAAACTTTGCCTGACATATCCCGCAAAGTCCTCCGTAATCTATGAAATCTTTTGATATATATATATATATATATATATATATATATATGTAATTAGAATACCATCCGTTAGCCAAAATCATTTCATATTGGAAAAAAAAATCCTTTATCCAATCGTACGAAATGGAATTCTTCATCAGTTCAAGTCACTCAGATTCCGAAATGGAATCCCATTCAAGCTCCGAAAGCAGTGTGACCGGAATAGATCAACCAATTAGTCATCACCTATTCTGGATGAATTGGGGATGGGTTCGTAGCCTCCTCAATCATTGGAAACAAGAAGAAGGTGATCCCTTCCATCCACCACATTGCCCTCTTGACGAAGAACCTGAAGCACTTACCGGAGAACCTGTCCGAAACACCATTTTCTCGCTCATTTCCAGAGTATCTCGTCACGATTATATATTACATCAAATTTTAGATTTTATTTATCCGCTCGTCCGAACCGACAATTACCCCGGTGTAATAGAAGAAGTCAACGAGCTTCGCGCTTGGGTAGTGGCTTTGGAGAATATGGTGCAGAGATTACAAACACCAGCAGCAGCATCAGCAGCATAACCAGTACCACCATCATCAACGCCAATAGTGAAATGTCCAGTTCTTATTGATTAAAAACGTTCCATATTAATTGATTTCGTTGCGAGATTTTGACCTCTATATGAGACGTTTTTCAAAGACTGCATTCATTTTAAAACAAACCATAACCTTTATTTCATCAATAAAGGTTTAAAAAGCTTTACGTAGATTATCAAATAATGATAATCTAAAATATCCTGTTTACACACGACCATTACATAGTGGTTTACAATACAAATATGTTACAACAAAATAAGTTTCTTGAATGCAGTTTTTACACAATATCATACAAGCATGGACTCCAAATCTCGTCCTTATTTAAGTATGCGACAGCGGAAGCTCTTAATAATCACCTGAGAATAAACATGCTTAAAACGTCAACAAAAATGTTGGTGAGTTATAGGTTTAACCTATATATATCAAATCGTAACAATAGACCACAAGATTTCATATTTCAATACACATCCCATACATAGAGATAAAAATCATTCATATGGTGAACACCTGGTAACCGACATTAACAAGATGCATATATAAGAATATCCCCATCATTCCGGGACACCCTTCGGATATGATATAAATTTCGAAGTACTAAAGCATCCGGTACTTTGGATGGGGTTTGTTAGGCCCAATAGATCTATCTTTAGGATTCGCGTCAATTAGGGTGTCTGTTCCCTAATTCTTAGATTACCAGACTTAATAAAAAGGGGCATATTCGATTTCGATAATTCAACCATAGAATGTAGTTTCACGTACTTGTGTCTATTTTGTAAATTATTTATAAAACCTGCATGTATTCTCATCCCAAAAATATTAGATTTTAAAAGTGGGACTATAACTCACTTTCACAGATTTTTACTTCGTCGGGAAGTAAGACTTGGCCACTGGTTGATTCACGAACCTATAACAATATATACATATATATCAAAGTATGTTCAAAATATATTTACAACACTTTTAATATATTTTGATGTTTTAAGTTTATTAAGTCAGCTGTCCTCGTTAGTAACCTACAACTAGTTGTCCACAGTTAGATGTACAGAAATAAATCGATAAATATTATCTTGAATCAATCCACGACCCAGTGTATACGTATCTCATTATTGATCACAACTCAAACTATATATATTTTGGAATCAACCTCAACCCTGTATAGCTAACTCCAACATTCACATATAGAGTGTCTATGGTTGTTCCGAAATATATATAGATGTGTCGACATGATAGGTCGAAACATTGTATACGTGTCTATGGTATCTCAAGATTACATAATATACAATACAAGTTGATTAAGTTATGGTTGGAATAGATTTGTTACCAAATTTCACGTAGCTAAAATGAGAAAAATTATCCAATCTTGTTTTACACATAACTTCTTCATTTTAAATCCGTTTTGAGTGAATCAAATTGCTATGGTTTCATATTTAACTCTATTTTATGAATCTAAACAGAAAAATTATAGGTTTATAGTCGGAAAAATAAGTTACAAGTCGTTTTTGTAAAGGTAGTCATTTCAGTCGAAAGAACGACGTCTAGATGACCATTTTAGAAAACATACTTCCACTTTGAGTTTAACCATAATTTTTGGATATAGTTTCATGTTCATAATAAAAATCATTTTCTCAGAATAACAACTTTTAAATCAAAGTTTATCATAGTTTTTAATTAACTAACCCAAAACAGCCCGCGGTGTTACTACGACGGCGTAAATCCGGTTTTACGGTGTTTTTTGTGTTTTCAGGTTTTAAATCATTAAGTTAGCATATCATATAGATATAGAACATGTGTTTAGTTGATTTTAAAAGTCAAGTTAGAAGGATTAACTTTTGTTTGCGAACAAGTTTAGAATTAACTAAACTATGTTCTAGTGATTACAAGTTTAAACCTTCGAATAAGATAGCTTTATATGTATGAATCGAATGATGTTATGAACATCATTACTACCTTAATTTCCTTGGATAAACCTACTGGAAAAGAGAAAAATGGATCTAGTTTCAACGGATCCTTGGATGGCTCGAAGTTCTTGAAGCAGAATCATGACACGAAAACAAGTTCAAGTAAGATCATCACTTGAAATAAGATTGTTATAGTTATAGAAATTGAACCAAAGTTTGAATATGATTATTACCTTGTATTAGAATGATAACCTACTGTAATAAACAAAGATTTCTTGAGGTTGGATGATCACCTTCCAAGATTGGAAGTGAGCTAGCAAACTTGAAAGTATTCTTGATTTTATGTAACTAGAACTTGTAGAATATATGAAGAACACTTAGAACTTGAAGATAGAACTTGAGAGAGATCAATTAGATGAAGAAAATTGAAGAATGAAAGTGTTTGTAGGTGTTTTTGGTCGTTGGTGTATGGATTAGATATAAAGGATATGTAATTTTGTTTTCATGTAAATAAGTCATGAATGATTACTCATATTTTTGTAATTTTATGAGATATTTCATGCTAGTTGCCAAATGATGGTTCCCACATGTGTTAGGTGACTCACATGGGCTGCTAAGAGCTGATCATTGGAGTGTATATACCAATAGTACATACATCTAAAAGCTGTGTATTGTACGAGTACGAATACGGGTGCATACGAGTAGAATTGTTGATGAAACTAAACGAGGATGTAATTGTAAGCATTTTTGTTAAGTAGAAGTATTTTGATAAGTGTATTGAAGTCTTTCAAAAGTGTATAAATACATATTAAAACACTACATGTATATACATTTTAACTGAGTCGTTAAGTCATCGTTAATCGTTACATGTAAGTGTTGTTTTGAAACCTTTAGGTTAACGATCTTGTTAAATGTTGTTAACCTAATGTTTATAATATCAAATGAGATTTTAAATTATTATATTATCATGATATTATCATGTATGAATATCCCTTAATATGATATATATACATTAAATGTCTTTACAACGATAATCGTTACATATATGTCTCGTTTAAAAATCATTAAGTTAGTAGTCTTGTTTTTACATATGTAGTTCATTGTTAATATACTTAATGATATGTTTACTTATCATAGTATCATGTTAACTATATATATATCCATATATATGTCATCATATAGTTTTTACAAGTTTTAACGTTCGTGAATCACCGGTCAACTTGGGTGGTCAATTGTCTATATGAAACATATTTCAATTAATCAAGTCTTAACAAGTTTGATTGCTTAACATGTTGGAAACATTTAATCATGTAAATATCAATCTCAATTAATATATATAAACATGGAAAAGTTCGGGTCACTACAGTACCTACCCGTTAAATAAATTGCGTCCCGAAATTTTAAGCTGTTGAAGGTGTTGACGAATCTTCTGGAAATAGATGCGGGTATTTCTTCTTCATCTGATCTTCACGCTCCCAGGTGAACTCGGGTCCTCTACGAGCATTCCATCGAACCTTAACAATTGGTATCTTGTTTTGCTTAAGTCTTTTAACCTCACGATCCATTATTTCGACGGGTTCTTCGATGAATTGAAGTTTTTCGTTGATTTGGATTTCATCTAATGGAATAGTGAGATCTTCTTTAGTAAAACATTTATTCAAATTCGAGACGTGGAAAGTGTTATGTACAGCCGCGAGTTGTTGAGGTAACTCAAGTCGGTAAGCTACTGGTCCGACACGATCAATAATCTTGAATGGTCCAATATACCTTGGATTTAATTTCCCTCGTTTACCAAATCGAACAACGCCTTTCCAAGGTGCAACTTTAAGCATGACCATCTCTCCAATTTCAAATTCTATATCTTTTCTTTTAATGTCAGCGTAGCTCTTTTGTCGACTTTGGGCGGTTTTCAACCGTTGTTGAATTTGGATGATCTTCTCAGTAGTTTCTTGTATAATCTCCGGACCCGTAATCTGTCTATCCCCCACTTCACTCCAACAAATCGAAGACCTGCACTTTCTACCATAAAGTGCTTCAAACGGCGCCATCTCAATGCTTGAATGGTAGCTGTTGTTGTAGGAAAATTCTGCTAACGGTAGATGTCGATCCCAACTGTTTCCGAAATCAATAACACATGCTCGTAGCATGTCTTCAAGCGTTTGTATCGTCCTTTTGCTCTGCCCATCAGTTTGTGGATGATAGGCAGTACTCATGTCTAGACGAGTTCCTAATGCTTGCTGTAATGTCTGCCGGAATCTTGAAATAAATCTGCCATCCCTATCAGAGATAATAGAGATTGGTATTCCATGTCTGGAGACGACTTCCTTTAAATACAGTCGTGCTAACTTCTCCATCTTGTCATCTTCTCTTATTGGCAGGAAGTGTGTTGATTTGGTGAGACGATCAACTATTACCCAAATAGTATCAAAACCACTTGCAGTCCTTGGCAATTTAGTGATGAAATCCATGGTAATGTTTTCCCATTTCCATTCCGGGATTTCGGGTTGTTGAAGTAGACCTGATGGTTTCTGATGCTCAGCTTTGACCTTAGAACACGTCAAACATTCTCCTACGTATTTAGCAACATCGGCTTTCATACCCGGCCACCAAAAATGTTTCTTGAGATCCTTGTACATCTTCCCCGTTCCAGGATGTATTGAGTATCTGGTTTTATGAGCTTCTCTAAGTACCATTTCTCTCATATCTCCAAATTTTGGTACCCAAATCCTTTCAGCCCTATACCGGGTTCCGTCTTCCCGAATATTAAGATGCTGCTCCGATCCTTTGGGTATTTCATCCTTTAAATTTCCCTCTTTTAAAACTCCTTGTTGCGCCTCCTTTATTTGAGTAGTAAGGTTATTGTGAATCATTATATTCATAGATTTTACTCGAATGGGTTCTCTATCCTTCCTGCTCAAGGCATCGGCTACCACATTTGCCTTCCCCGGGTGGTAACGAATCTCAAAGTCGTAATCATTCAACAATTCAATCCACCTACGCTGCCTCATATTCAGTTGTTTCTGATTAAATATGTGTTGAAGACTTTTGTGGTCGGTATATATAATACTTTTGACCCCATATAAGTAGTGCCTCCAAGTCTTTAATGCAAAAATAACCGCGCCTAATTCCAAATCATGCGTCGTATAATTTTGCTCATGAATCTTCAATTGTCTAGAGGCATAAGCAATCACCTTCGTTCGTTGCATTAATACACAACCGAGACCTTGCTTTGATGCGTCACAATAAATCACAAAATCATCATTCCCTTCAGGCAATGACAATATAGGTGTCGTAGTTAGCTTTTTCTTCAATAACTGAAACGCTTTCTCTTGTTCATCCTTCCATTCAAATTTCTTCCCTTTATGCATTAATGCAGTCAAGGGTTTTGCTATTCTGGAAAAGTCTTGGATGAACCTTCTGTAGTAACCAGCTAGTCCTAAAAACTGGCGTATGTGTTTCGGAGTTTTCGGGGTTTCCCACTTTTCAACAGTTTCTATCTTTGTCGGATCCACCTTAATACCTTCTTTGTTCACTATGTGACCGAGGAATTGAACTTCTTCCAACCAAAATGCATACTTTGAAAACTTAGCGTACAATTCTTCCTTCATCAATACTTCTAACACCTTTCTCAAATGTTCACCATGTTCTTGGTCATTCTTTGAGTAAATAAGTATGTCATCAATGAAAACAATGACAACTTGTCAAGGTATGGTCCACACACTCAGTTCATAAGGTCCATGAACACAGCTGGTGCATTAGTTAAACCAAATGGCATGACCATAAACTCGTAATGACCGTAACGTGTTCTGAAAGCAGTCTTTGGAATATCATCTTCTTTCACCCGCATTTGATGATACCCGGAACGTAAGTCAATCTTTGAATAAACAGACGAGCCTTGTAGTTGATCAAATAAGTCGTCGATTCTAGGTAGTGGGTAGCGGTTCTTGATGGTAAGTTTGTTCAACTCTCGGTAGTCGATACACAACCTGAATGTACCATCTTTCTTCTTGACAAACAAAACAGGAGCTCTCCACGGTGATGTGCTTGGTCGAATGAAACCACGCTCTAAAAGTTCTTGTAATTGGCTTTGCAGTTCTTTCATCTCGCTGGGTGCGAGTCTGTAAGGAGCACGAGCTATTGGTGCAGCTCCTGGTACAAGATCTATTTGAAATTCAACGGATCGATGTGGGGGTAATCCCGGTAATTCTTTCGGAAATACATCGGGAAATTCTTTTGCGACAAAAACATTATTGATGCTCTTTTCTTCAGTTTGTACTTTCTCGACGTGTGCTAGAACAGCATAGCAACCTTTTCTTATTAGTTTTTGTGCCTTCAAATTACTAATAAGATGTAGCTTCGTGTTGCCCTTTTCTCCGTACACCATTAAGGGTTTTCCTTTTTCTCGTATAATGCGAATTGCATTTTTGTAACAAACGATCTCTGCTTTCACTTCTTTCAACCAGTCCATACCGATTATCACATCAAAACTCCCTAACTCTACTGGTATCAAGTCAATCTTAAATGTTTCGCTAACCAGTTTAATTTCTCGATTCCGACATATATTATCTGCTGAAATTAATTTACCATTTGCTAATTCGAGTAAAAATTTACTATCCAAAGGCGTCAATGGACAACTTAATTTAGCACAAAAATCTCTACTCATATAGCTTCTATCCGCACCCGAATCAAATAAAACGTAAGCAGATTTATTGTCAATAAGAAACATACCCGTAACAAGCTCCGGGTCTTCTTGTGCCTCTGCCGCATTAATATTGAGAACTCTTATGCGGCCTTGTCCATTCGTGTTCTCCTGGTTCGGGTAATTTCTAATAATGTGGCCCGGTTTTCCACATTTATAACAAACTACATTGGCATAAATTGCTCCGACACTACTTGCTCCGCCATTACTCGTTCCGATACCATTTGTTCCTTTCGTTCTATTAACCCCTGGTCCGTAGACCTCACACTTCGCCGCGCTATGACCATTTCTTTTACACTTGTTGCAAAATTTGGTGCAGAACCCCGAGTGATACTTTTCACACCTTTGGCATAGCTGCTTCTGATTGTTGTTGTTGTTGCGGTTATTATTGTTGTTGGGATGATTGTTGTAGTTACTGTTGTTGTTGTTGTTGTTGTTGTTGTTGTTGTTGTTGGGCCATTTGTTGTAGTTGCGATTGATGTTGCGATTGTTGGGATAATTGTTGCGATTATTGTTGTAATTGCTGTTGTTGTTGTATTGGTGATTCTTATCACCGTTTTCCTCCCACTTTCTTTTGACTTGCTTCACATTGGCCTCTTCAGCCATCTGTTCTTTAATTCTTTCCTCAATCTGGTTCACTAGTTTGTGAGCCATTCTACATTCCTGTTGTATGGAGGCGGGCTCGTGTGAACTTATATCTTCTTGGATTCTTTCCGGTAATCCTTTCACAAACGCGTCGATCTTCTCTTCCTCATCTTTGAATGCTCCCGGACACAATAGGCACAATTCTGTGAATCGTCTTTCGTACGTGGTAATATCAAATCCTTGGGTTCGTAACCCTCTAAGTTCTGTCTTGAGCTTATTGACCTCGGTTCTGGGACGGTACTTCTCGTTCATCAAGTGCTTGAATGCTGACCACGGTAGTGCGTACGCATCGTCTTGTCCCACTTGCTCTAGATAGGTATTCCACCATGTTAACGCAGAACCTGTGAAGGTATGCGTAGCGTACTTCACTTTGTCCTCTTCAGTACACTTACTTATGGCAAACACCGATTCGACCTTCTCGGTCCACCGTTTCAATCCGATCGGTCCTTCGGTTCCATCAAATTCCAAAGGTTTGCAAACAGTGAATTCTTTGTAGGTGCATCCTACACGATTTCCTGTACTACTAGATCCAAGGTTATTGTTGGTATGTAGCGCAGCCTGTACTGCGGCTATGTTTAAAGCTATAAAAGTACGGAATTCCTCTTCATTCATATTCACGGTGTGTCGAGTAGTCGGTGCCATTTCCTTCAAAATAGTCAAATGGAACAAGTTAATCATACAGAATATCAAGAGTAGTTAATAGTATTTCGTAGCATAATATGAACTCATTTATAAAAGCTTTTTCTTCATATTAGCGTTTTATAAGTTTAAATTCGGGTAGTACCTACCCGTTAAGTTCATACTTAGTAGCTAATATACAATTCAACTACTACAATTCTATATGAAAAACTGATTATAATAATATTTCGCGTTCAAACTTTTATACAATATTTTACAAACTTACAATACCGCTTATTTTACATAAAGCATGAAATATAGCACACAATAACTTTGATACAAGATAGTTGTGAAGATAATTCTAGCTAGTACACAAGTCGTTCAGCAAAGGCAATAAAGACACGTAATTCATACGTCCAGAAACAAGTCATGCATTCTGGTTTTACTAGGACTACTTCCCATCCTTGGTCTTGTGGAACATAACTGTTATGGCCGTTGATAAGACAGCGTGTTGTAACGTCGTCAAAGGGACGAGGGTTACGTAATGTCCAACAGTCCCGTAACAATCTAAAAACCTCATTTCTTACCCAAATTACCGACTCCGTCACTTGTGGGAACGTTTTGTTTAATAGTTGTAGGCCGATGTTCTTGTTCTCACTTTGGTGAGAAGCGAACATTACTAATCCGTAAGCATAACATGCTTCTTTATGTTGCATGTTAGCCGCTTTTTCTAAATCACGAAGTCCAATATTCGGATATATTGAGTCAAAATAATTTCTTAACCCATTGCGTAAAATAGCATTTGGGTTCCCCGTAATATATGCGTCAAAGTAAACACACCGTAACTTATGGATTTCCCAATGTGATATCCCCCATCTTTCGAACGAAAGCCTTTTATAAACCAAGGCATTCTTGGAACGTTCTTCGAATGTCTTACAAACTAATCTCGCCTTAAATAGTTGTGCCGAAGAATTCTGACCGACTCTAGACAAGATTTCATCAATCATGTCTCTGGGTAGGTCTCTTAAAATATTGGGTTGTCTATCCATTTTGTGTTTTTATACTGTAAAATAGACAAGAGTTAGATTCATAAAAAAAAAATTACTTATTAATACAAGCAATTTTTACATATATCATAAAGCATAAGCACACTATATTACATATATTACACCACACGAATACAACTATCTTATTCCGACTCGCTTGTTTCTTCTTCTTTGGTTTTGGTTCGTTTTGCCAAGTTTCTAGGGATATATGATGTTCCCCTAATACGAGCCGTCATTATCCACATTGGTTTAGAAAAACCTGGTGGTTTAGAGGTTCCCGGGTCATTGTTACAACTTAAGGACTTCGGGGGTTGACGATACATATAAAGTTCATCGGGGTTGGAATTAGATTTCTCTACTTTTATGCCCTTTTCCTTATTATTTTCTTTTGCCTTTTTAAATTCAGTTGGGGTAATTTCTATAACATCATTGGAATTCTCGTCGGAATCCGATTCATCGGAGAATTGGTAATCCTCCCAATATTTTGCTTCCTTGGCGGAAACACCATTGACCATAATTAACCTTGGTCGGTTAGTTGAGGATTTTCTTTTACTTAACCGTTTTATTATTTCCCCCACCGGTTCTATTTCTTCATCCGGTTCCGATTCTTCTTCCGGTTCTGATTCTTCTTCCGGTTCCTCTTCGGGAACTTGTGAATCAGTCCACGAATCATTCCAATTTACATTTGACTCTTCATTATTATTAGGTGAGTCAATGGGACTTGTTCTAGAGGTAGACATCTATCACATAATATCAAACACGTTAAGAGATTAATATATCACATAATATTCATATGTTAAAAATATATAGTTTCCAACAAAAATGTTAAGCAATCATTTTTAAAGAAAACACGGTCGAAGTCCAGACTCACTAATGCATCCTAACAACTCGATAAGACACACTAATGCAAATTTTCTGGTTCTCTAAGACCAACGCTCGGATACCAACTGAAATGTCCCGTTCTTATTGATTAAAAACGTTCCATATTAATTGATTTCGTTGCGAGGTTTTGACCTCTATATGAGACGTTTTTCAAAGACTGCATTCATTTTAAAACAAACCATAACCTTTATTTCATCAATAAAGGTTTAAAAAGCTTTACGTAGATTATCAAATAATGATAATCTAAAATATCCTGTTTACACACGACCATTACATAATGGTTTACAATACAAATATGTTACAACAAAATAAGTTTCTTGAATGCAGTTTTTACACAATATCATACAAGCATGGACTCCAAATCTCGTCCTTATTTAAGTATGCGACAGCGGAAGCTCTTAATAATCACCTGAGAATAAACATGCTTAAAACGTCAACAAAAATGTTGGTGAGTTATAGGTTTAACCTATATATATCAAATCGTAACAATAGACCACAAGATTTCATATTTCAATACACATCCCATACATAGAGATAAAAATCATTCATATGGTGAACACCTGGTAACCGACATTAACAAGATGCATATATAAGAATATCCCCATCATTCCGGGACACCCTTCGGATATGATATAAATTTCGAAGTACTAAAGCATCCGGTACTTTGGATGGGGTTTGTTAGGCCCAATAGATCTATCTTTAGGATTCGCGTCAATTAGGGTGTCTGTTCCCTAATTCTTAGATTACCAGACTTAATAAAAAGGGGCATATTCGATTTCGATAATTCAACCATAGAATGTAGTTTCACGTACTTGTGTCTATTTTGTAAATCATTTATAAAACCTGCATGTATTCTCATCCCAAAAATATTAGATTTTAAAAGTGGGACTATAACTCACTTTCACAGATTTTTACTTCGTCGGGAAGTAAGACTTGGCCACTGGTTGATTCACGAACCTATAACAATATATACATATATATCAAAGTATGTTCAAAATATATTTACAACACTTTTAATATATTTTGATGTTTTAAGTTTATTAAGTCATCTGTCCTCGTTAGTAACCTACAACTAGTTGTCCACAGTTAGATGTACAGAAATAAATCGATAAATATTATCTTGAATCAATCCACGACCCAGTGTATACGTATCTCAGTATTGATCACAATTCAAACTATATATATTTTGGAATCAACCTCAACCCTGTATAGCTAACTCCAACATTCACATATAGAGTGTCTATGGTTGTTCCGAAATATATATAGATGTGTCGACATGATAGGTCGAAACATTGTATACGTGTCTATGGTATCTCAAGATTACATAATATACAATACAATTTGATTAAGTTATGGTTGGAATAGATTTGTTACCAAATTTCACGTAGCTAAAATGAGAAAAATTATCCAATCTTGTTTTACCCATAACTTCTTCATTTTAAATCCGTTTTGAGTGAATCAAATTGCTATGGTTTCATATTGAACTCTATTTTATGAATTTAAACAGAAAAATTATAGGTTTATAGTCGGAAAAATAAGTTACAAGTCGTTTTTGTAAAGGTAGTCATTTCAGTCGAAAGAACGACGTCTAGATGACCATTTTAGAAAACATACTTCTACTTTGAGTTTAACCATAATTTTTGGATATAGTTTCATGTTCATAATAAAAATCATTTTCTCAGAATAACAACTTTTAAATCAAAGTTTATCATAGTTTTTAATTAACTAACCCAAAACAGCCCGCGGTGTTACTACGACGGCGTAAATCCGGTTTTACGGTGTTTTTCGTGTTTCCAGGTTTTAAATCATTAAGTTCGCATATCATATAGATATAGAACATGTGTTTAGTTGATTTTAAAAGTCAAGTTAGAAGGATTAACTTTTGTTTGCGAACAAGTTTAGAATTAACTAAACTATGTTCTAGTGATTACAAGTTTAAACCTTCGAATAAGATAGCTTTATATGTATGAATCGAATGATGTTATGAACATCATTACTACCTTAATTTCCTTGGATAAACCTAATGGAAAAGAGAAAAATGGATCTAGCTTCAACGGATCCTTGGATGGCTCGAAGTTCTTGAAAACAAGTTCAAGTAAGATCATCACTTGAAATAAGATTGTTATAGTTATAGAAATTGAACCAAAGTTTGAATATGATTATTACCTTGTATTAGAATGATAACCTACTGTAATAAACAAAGATTTCTTGAGGTTGGATGATCACCTTCCAAGATTGGAAGTGAGCTAGCAAACTTGAAAGTATTCTTGATTTTATGTAACTAGAACTTGTAGAATATATGAAGAACACTTAGAACTTGAAGATAGAACTTGAGAGAGATCAATTAGATGAAGAAAATTGAAGAATGAAAGTGTTTGTAGGTGTTTTTGGTCGTTGGTGTATGGATTAGATATAAAGGATATGTAATTTTGTTTTCATGTAAATAAGTCATGAATGATTACTCATATTTTTGTAATTTTATGAGATATTTCATGCTAGTTGCCAAATGATGGTTCCCACATGTGTTAGGTGACTCACATGGGCTGCTAAGAGCTGATCATTGGAGTGTATATACCAATAGTACATACATCTAAAAGCTGTGTATTGTACGAGTACGAATACGGGTGCATACGAGTAGAATTGTTGATGAAACTGAACGAGGATGTAATTGTAAGCATTTTTGTTAAGTAGAAGTATTTTGATAAGTGTATTGAAGTCTTTCAAAAGTGTATAAATACATATTAAAACACTACTTGTATATACATTTTAACTGAGTCGTTAAGTCATCGTTAATCGTTACATGTAAGTGTTGTTTTGAAACCTTTAGGTTAACGATCTTGTTAAATGTTGTTAACCCAATGTTTATAATATCAAATGAGATTTTAAATTATTATATTATCATGATATTATTATGTATGAATATCCCTTAATATGATATATATACATTAAATGTCTTTACAACGATAATCGTTACATATATGTCTCGTTTAAAAATCATTAAGTTAGTAGTCTTGTTTTTACATATGTAGTTCATTGTTAATATACTTAATGATATGTTTACTTATCATAGTATCATGTTAACTATATATATATCCATATATATGTCATCATATAGTTTTTACAAGTTTTAACGTTCGTGAATCACCGGTCAACTTGGGTGGTCAATTGTCTATATGAAACATATTTCAATTAATCAAGTCTTAACAAGTTTGATTGCTTAACATGTTGGAAACATTTAATCATGTAAATATCAATCTCAATTAATATATATAAACATGGAAAAGTTCGGGTCACTACAAATAGTACCATTACCACCTCCAACCACAACCGCGTCGTAAACCTCAACTTCACAATCTGTCCCACGAGCATCAACGTCATACGCACCATAGATACCAAGGAGTACCAACAACAATAACTGACGAAGTATTAATTCATAACTTTATTGGAGAAACATTCTGCGGCGATTATGTAATCTCTAAAGTCTTAGAGATTATCTAATCTAGCCCTAACCATAAATCAGTTAAGTGAACCAAAATGATAGAAGGAAGAGTAGAAACCCTGACAAAAATGGTGTGTGATTAACAAGCTAAACTTGCTTTACCAACAGTATCAACAGTACCGTCAGCGTTACCAGCATCGTCAGTACAGTCAACATCCGAATCAACAACACAGATAACATCACAAACTCCGTCAGTTCAAGAATCACTGTGGACATCATTACGAATCAAAAACGTGTATATTGTATCAACGAGTTATGAAGAATTAACTCATTCCCTCTCAAGAAATTATATGTATATTATATATATATATATATATATATATATATATATATATATATATATATTGAAATAAATCTTTCCGTGCTAAACTATTGTGTGTGAATCTTAACTACTCGGTTAATTCATATTACAAAGATGCAATAATTTACGTCCTTCGGCCACAACTTAACCAGCGTTAACTACAATCTCTGTCGCAATTCAACAAATTCCAATTCATAATAAATCAAGTATATATTTGATTTTACACTTTCATCATCGATGTACCCGAAACTTTTCAGATAACATCATTCGTACTTTGCGAAATTCACAAGAATTCCACGAACCGAACATCATACATCAACAAATAACGAAGTATTGATTCATAATTTCAATGTCATTAAAGAAATACTGCGTAAAAGTTATGTACTTTTTAAAACTTTAGGGATTATTAAATTCTATTTTCAACCGTAAATCAAATGAGTTTAATTTAACATTAACTCATTAAATCTATGTTACATCTGAAGAAAATATACATATATATATTTTCATAAAGACTGTAATAAAATTCCTTTGTACAAAATATTAATTGTGAATTTTTTTTTTAACGGGTAGGTAATACCCGAGAGATATATAAATTCACAATTAATATGTTACATTCTTTGAATCTGATTCAGCAAATTATCCATTGTACTCGCTACTTTCACAACAATATACATTCTTTTATAGAAATCAAAACAACCATACTCATTCAAAATTTAATTACATATTCTGATTTTGAAATCTCAAAATTCAACTCGAGATATGACCAAAATCATCACTCTTAGATCCTTACATCTTTCACAAGCTATATTTTGACTTCAAAACTGTGTTAGAACATCAAATGTATGTTAACGATTATAATCTGTGTTCAAACCCTTCAAAAATTTCTGAAGACACTTCGAATGATGAGCAATCGAGATGATGATCCAACCACATGTTACCCACAGTTATGTACCCGAAAAACTCTTGAAACCAAAGTAAAAGTTTAAACAATGTATCAGCGTCAGATTCTTTGGCATTTATTAGCAAAAATAACTTTGCGACTCCTATTCAAAGTAGCCAGTTTTGTCACAGCTCCAGCAAGTCAACTTCGACTTTTCAGTCAGACTAACCTTATTATAACCTTGAGATATACATCATCGTTACCAGGGAACCTTTTACATTCCACCACATTATTAGCAGATGTACCAACAACTTCATTACCCTTTGACTTTAGCCTCTCCAAAAAGTCATTATAATTATTTATTGAAACCCCATCATTTACTCATTCGCATCTTGTAATGAGAATTGCCATACGAATCATTGGGAATTAGCAATCAGTATTTTGAAATCTCGCAGCATGTCTACACCAACAGTTATATGTGTATATATAACGTCTATCTTCTGGACTTAATTTGAATGTGAAGTTTCTGAAAAACACTCCGAACTAAGAATTGGTTCTCTGAAAATGGAAAAAAATGCTGATGAAGCATCAAAAACTAAAAACGACTTTAAACGGTAAAAGCTGAATGATAATGATGAAGTGTGCTGGCAAAGCGCAGAAAAAGAGAAGTTTTGGAACTGGAAAACGGATTGAGCAAAGTAGGAAGGAGGCTTTGGACAAATTACAAAGACTGAACCTGACTTCAAAGGATCCAAATGATTCAGTACCTGCTGAAGTCATTAACGAATACCTTGCTCCTGACTCTAAACCCCTGCGGACAATATTCTTCATCATCCTCTGATATTATAAATTCTAAAATATCATCATATCTTTCATTATAAATATCCTCCATATTTCTGAAGATATTTTCTTAATTTTTCTTATTTGAAATCATTTACCTCTTTGCGCTATCTGTATTACATCATAAAAGAAACTATTTTAGTTTCTAAATTCTGAAACATTCAAGTTTAAAATAAGAATATTTTGAAGTAGTGTTGGGAACTGAAACATGAATTAGTATAATATAATGACACTTGATCAACGTGATTATATTACAGTAAGTCATGCCGAGTTTCTAAATGGAACGTGATGATTTACAGATCATAATATCATCATGTGCCATGTTATACGACTCTTGTATTCTATTTAACCTCTAAAATATCAAGAAAATATTTCTTGATGATTCGGCCTTTTCCAAGGTATTCTAGTAATTTGACAAGTCAAGATCGTGCCATCACAATTTCCTTCCTAGAACATTAACAATGTTCATTCTGAAATTCATATCTGTGAATTCTGGACCATTACAAGCGGTGCTTAATCGCAAGAAGAAGAAACAAAAGGACAAAACTCCGAAATAAAAATTGGAGTATAAATTGCAGTAAATAAAAGAGAGCATTAACTGTTAATGATAATGATTATAGAAGACAGAAGCAGAGACTTTGAAATATAAGGGAACATATAAAGCCCAACGATAAACTAGAAATTATAAACCATATATATCGATGCATATAGCAATATAAAGACACGGGAGAACTAGAAACACTATAAACCCAAGAGTATAGTAGAAGTAAATAGATTCTTCCGGCGGTAGATGAAAAGAAGAATGATCGATATGAAAGTTAGAAGTATATCGAGAATCAGAACTGGATGGAGCATATTTATGAATACTTTAAAATATGAGTTGAGGGGGAAAGAATAGAAGGTGATGAAACATGACTAGGAACTTAGAAATCAACAGATTTAACTCACACAATGGCGGAATAAGTGAATCAAACCCTCTAGTGAATAGGTTAATTTTTTTTTGATTAATTTAGTCAAACCACAACTAAATCAAGTGTGATTAGATCAACACCTAGAGCTATTATTCACCACCTGGGTGATTTGGACTGAGAGAAAATTGGAGGAGCTCACTAGATCTGAGTGTGTGTAACAAATGAGAGGCTTAACCAAAAATTGAAGAACATAAGACTTTATATACCCCTGTTGTTGACTCACCCATACGATTCATTCATCACACGTATGAGTTGGCTTCATCGGCCGTACGGGTGATCACTCACTCGTGTCTTCTTATTTAGGTTGTAATTGTGACTTAGCTCATCATCAGCCGTACGTATGAGCCTGTCAGCTGTACTAGTGAGGCTTCACTCGTACGTCTGACTAATTCTAACATAGTCAAACATCTAAATCTCGTTCCTGCAGTTCCTGTAACCACATACAAACACGTATAGGATAATAACGAGCAATCATGGTGGCCTGTAAACTGTTGTACCTGCAATGGACGTGGGTAGATGTCTAGGGACTTGCATAAAATGCATCAACAGAAGGTGTGAGTTGTAAGGAAATGAAGGAGGTGAATTTATAAGAAAATCTCCGACAGAACAATTAAAATGGACGATCACATTTAAAACGGATCCTAATTCCCTTGATTACCGGAGAGTCAAATCTTATTAAGAAGATTTTCTTCAAATCCCTTGAAATCTGGGAATCAATCATATCTACGTCAAATGATAAGATGAATCTACACTTACTCATTTCACTCTTCTATGTTAGCTTCATTCGTACTCTTCATATAAATAGATTGTTTATCCAAATTATTCGCTGATGATAAAACTCTAATTTTCAGCCCGCATGCATCATAAAAACATACTTATTATCATTCACGACCTTTCCACTCAAATTTCGGGACGAAATTTCTTTAACGGGTAGGTACTGTGACAACCCGGAAATTTCCAACCAAATTTAAACTTTAATCTTTATATGTTTCCGACACGATAAGCAATATTTGTTAAGTTAAATTTCAAGAATTTTAAACTATGTTCATACATTCATTCAACTTCGACCAAGTTCCAACGATTCACGAACCATTAAACGAATATGATTATATATGTATATGTGTATATATATTATAACTTGAAACGTAAACAAAATATTAGATTAAATACTTTATATGATTGTATCTGTTTAAAAATGTTTATCAATGGAATTAGAAGATAAGATCAAATGATTGAATTATCAGATATATTGAATTATGATTACAAGTCTCTGTTGAAAGGCCCACGTTGATTTGAGAAATCTTTCCATTTTAACAATATTCAGAAAATGGTAAAGTGATTTATAAATAAGAACAAATTGTCAATCATTGAGAACTAGACAAAGGATAGTGGAAGATTGAATCTCATAAAGACTCGATTGATCTATTTAGTTTTAAACGTACAAAAACGTTTTCAGTTTAAAAAGAACTTTATTATTAAAACGTATATAACTTTTATAAATATCTAGAACCACTTTTGACAACTCATTACTTAACTAGTATGATAAAGATAACGATATTTATATTTTATTTTATATATATAACGATTTAAATTAATATTATATATATTTATACGCGTATTATACGTACATAGTTTTATACTTTTACTGTATTTAAACTTTACCTTTACTTTATTTTTACTTTAACTTTAATAATTCACTTTAATAATTCATACTTTAATAATTCACTTTAATAATTCATAGTTTAATAATTCACTTTAATAATTCATACTTTAATAATTCACTTTAATAATTCATACTTTAATAATTCACTTTAATAATTTAAAAATCTATTATAAATAGAATTCAATAGGTTTCATTATTTCATAGAAACTTAAAAATATTTTTCTCTAAACTCTCTCAATCGATTTACATATATATATATTTACTCCGTATTATTTCAAGATATTATTAGTATACATAAAATATTACGACGGAGTGCTGTCCGAGTGATTTCGAAATTGTTTTTCGAGTGGGATAGGATTAAAGAAATTATGGGTTATAGCTATGGAGGTGATTGAGTATGGTTCATGGGTATGCTCGTGAGGTCAATATAGTGTTTATCATTTCCGTTGCGTCTACGTACCTTTCCTGCAATATTGAATCTCAATATTGATACGTGAGTACTCATAATTTAACTTTTACATACTAATAGTGTATCCCTGACTAGTGCTCGAGTATTTAAGATTATGCATGCTTGTACTTTTAATATTGCCCTTAGACAGGTTAGGTTGAATGTTGAATTAGTTACACTTGCGGTTGAGATAAGGTATAAGATATGCATGTCTTTGGAAAGCTAGCGAAAAATTAAGAACTTTTCCTTTAGATATCGAATGGTTTCGATGAACGGATTAGAAGTTATAATCAATTGAATTTTCGATATTTTTATTAAAAATGATTATTATTATCGTCGTTTTTATCGTCTTTCTAGTTTTATCTTATTATTATGATTATTATTATCTTTATCAATAAAAGGGATTTATCATTAAAAATTGTTATTATTTTTATTATTACTATCGTTATTATCGTTAAAGTTATAATTAGTATTATTATTATTATCCAATTATTATTATTATTATTATTAGTATTATTATTATTATTATCGTTATTAATATATATATCATTATTTAAAAATGGTTATTGTTATTGTTATTATTAATATTACTATATTATCATTAAGATAATTATTAGTATTATCGTTAATAATGTTATAGTAATTATCATTATTAATATTAGTGTATTTAAAACAAATATTTGTAACACCTAATTATTTTGATTACTATTATTATCATTATTATGAACACGATATAAAAGATGATTAAAAGCTATTAAACGAAACGATTAGGAAATAATGAGTAAGGGTATCATGATGAAATTAAAATATTATAAGATATTGATTTAGATAAAATTATCGTTCTTATTATTTTTATCATTACTATTATTATTAAAAGTATCGTTAGTATTAAAACTATCATTTTAACAAAAAATTATCATTTTAATAGAAATGTCATTGTTACTATAAAATATCATTATTATTATTATTATTTTAAATAGAATTATTATTTTAAAGATAATATTAAAAATTATCGTAAATATTAAAGTTATCATAATTAGAATTATCGTTTTTATCATAATGTCATCTTAGTAATTATAAATATTGATATTTTTATAATAATAATTATTATTACAAAATAATACAACTTTTACTTACTATCATTATAGATATTATTTTATCAAATAAATATGTGATACAAACATATTTTACTACGTGTAATAACTTACTTTAATAATACCTATCATATTATCTTTATGATATTAAATGAACCCTATAAATTTTATTACTTAATATATATATAAGTATATTTTATTATATAAATTTAATATAAAATTTTATTTATTAATAAATAAATTATATTATTTACTCTAATAAATCTTTTAAAAATATTTAAAAATATAAAACGACGATATTTAAACTATATATTAATCATGTATAGATTTTTGGAAATTATTTTGAGTCAAATTTACTTTTGTTGACTTTTGCATATTAGTCTCGAGCATTAGGATTGTGGTACACTATGACTTAACCTAATTTGTTAGACAAATATTGACCAACACATAAATATATATAATTAATTTAGGTTCGTGAATCCGAGGTCAACCTTGCACTTGTTCAATGACGTTATATGTATTTTTACTACGAAATACAGTATGGTGAGTTTCATTTGCCTTTTTACCCTTTATATTTTTGAGACTGAGAATACATGCGCTTTTATAAATGTTTGACAAAATAGACACAAGTAATTGAAACTACATTCTATGGTTGAATTATCGAAATCGAATATGCCCCTTTTTATTAAAGTCTGGTAATCTAAGAATTAGGGAACAGACACCCTAATTGACGCGAATCCTAAAGATAGATCTATTGGGCCTAACAAACCCCATCCAAAGTACCGGATGCTTTAGTACTTTGAAATTTATATCATGTCCGAAGGAGGATCCCGGAATGATAGGGGATATTCTTATATGTATCTAGTTAATGTCGGTTACCAGGTGTTCACCATATGAATGATTATTTTTGTCTCTATGCATGGGACGTATATTTATGAGAACTGGAAATGAAATTCTTGTGGTCTATTAAAATGATGGAAATAAATGATTATGATAAACTAATGAACTCACCAACCTTTTGGTTGACACTTTAAAGCATGTTTATTCTCAGGTGTTAAAGAAATCTTCCGCTGTGCATTTGCTCATTTTAAAGATATTACTTGGAGTCTTTCATAGCATATTTCGAAGAACGTTGCATTCGAGTCATTGAGTTCATCAAAGATTATTATTAAATCAATTTATAGTTGGATAGTGGATATTATGAAATGGTATGCATGCCTGTCAATTTTCGATGTAAAGAAAGATTGTCTTTTAAAAACGAATGCAATGTTTGTAAAATGTATCATATAGAGGTCAAATACCTAGCAATGTAATCAACTATTGTGAATCGTTTATAATGTATATGAACGGGTCCTTTCAGTGGCTGGTTTGGTTACATGACTAAATGTGTCATGATAGTCAATGTCGGGTCGTTGATGAAACCCTTTGGCAACCAAACGAGCCTTGAATTTATCGATAGAACCATCAGGTTTGCGTTTCACACGAAAAACCCATTTATTTCCGAGAACATTCTGTTGAGTGTAAGGCACGAGATCCCATGTGTGATTATTGAGAAGTGCATTGAATTCTGATGACATTGCAGCCCTCCATTCAGCATGTTTGAGAGCTTGGGAAACACATGTGGGTTCAATGGTAGGAGGGATGGGGTGTGCAGTAACCGTATTAATAAACATGGGATTAAAGTATTTTGAATTTGGTCTTCTCTCTCTTTGCGATCGAGAAGTAGGCTGAGAAGAAGATTGAGAATGATTAGTATCAATTGAGGGTTGTGTAGATGTAGATGTAGATGGGTTAGGCGTAGTTGTGGGTGCAGGTGGGTTGTTTGTATTGCTAGTTGATGAAGATGTAGAGGTGGAAACATGAGTAAGAAGTGGTGGTAATGGGTTGGATTGCACGGGTATCTCTGGATCTGACATATCAGCCTGTGAATGGTCCAATGGAGATGTTGTAGTGGACATCTCACTGGTGGGCAGATAAGGAAGTCGAGTGTAGTCAACATTTGATTATCGTAGAGGAAATTATTGTACATGCTTGGAAGTATAAACTTTTTGTGAAATTGGATCAAAGCATTTATAAGCGGACTGCGTGAGGGAGTAGCCAAGAAAGACACAAGCCGTTGATCGAGGTTGAAGCTTTAATGTGGTGTATGGTCCGAGCCAGGGATAACACAAACAACCAAAGACCTTAAGGCGATTATAATTCTGCTTGCGGTTGAATAATACCTCCAAGGGTGATTTATTTTTGAGTGTTGGTGTCGGGAGGCGATTGATAAGATAAGCAGCAGTGGTGGTGGCATATGACCAGAACTTAGTTGGTAAACCAGCATGCTGAAGTAATGTGAGAGCAGTGGTGACTAAAGTATGGTGTCGGCGTTTCGCAAAGCCATTGTGTTCAAGCGTATGCGGAGGCGTAGTGAGATGTGAAATGCCATTATTACTAAGATATGAGGCGAGACCAATAAACTCACCTCCATTATCTGTATAAAGTGTGGTGATAGATTGTTTGCACATATTTTCCACAAGTAATTTAAACTGAGGAAAAATTAATGATACATCCGACTTCATTTGCATTGGATACACCCACATATACTTGGAATAATGATCGATGAATATAACATAATACCGAAACATATCAATAGAACTATCAGTCGGGCCCCACACATCTGAATAAATAATTTCAAGTGGTCTGGAACTTGTAAGTGAGGAAATACCAAATGGCAATTTCTTGCTTTTATTACATAGACATGAATGGCAATACAATTTAGCATCTGAAGATGATACAGATGCTAAATGAGCATTCTTAATAACAAAATTTAAAATACGTGATGAAGGATGTCCCAAACGGTTGTACCACGTATGGTTAATCTTCACAGTGTTTATTTGCGGTTGAATAGCCTGGTTCAAGCAATAAAGATCATTTCTGCTTTTCCCCCGAAATAGATGTGCCCACGTGTTCAGATCCTTCACAATAAAATGGAAAGGGAAAAATTCCAAAGAAGTACCATTAGTTTGACAAAATTTTGCGACTGAAATGAGATTAGTACGAGATGATGGTACACATAATATATCATTTAGTATAAAGGATCGAGAATTAGTAGTAAGCATAGTATGACTAAGTTTAGAGATTTTTAAACCTGAGCCATCACCTACGATGATCTCTTCAGGGCCACCATAGTCAGAAAAGGACTGTATGTGTGACGTATCTCCAGCAACATGGTGGGAGGCACCGGTATCCAAGATCCATGACGGAGAAGCATGCGAAGTGGCAGTATAGTTGGCTACAGGTGCAACTTCATTTTCTTTAAGGAAACGTGCAAGGGTGCGACATTCTTTTGCAAAGTGTCTGCCCCGTTCACAGAAGTTGCAATATGCGTATTTGTTAAAACAGGAAGTAGAATTGAAATGTCTGTTTGAATGAGTGGGTATTGATGACTTGCTAACAGATTGAGCACGACCATATTTTGGTGATGAGCCTCCTCTTGAGTATCTGTTACGAGAGCCCCGATAACCACGTTGCGTGTAGTTAGCAGTCGAAATGATAGGTTCAGTGGGTGAAATGGTTCATTTTTGTTGCATTTCATAATCAATAAGTTTATCATGAAGTTTATCGAATGAGATAGGTGTTTCACGTGCCCGTAGAGCAGCACATATTTCTTTAAATTCCGTTCCCAGACTGTGAAGAATATAGAGGACAAGATCATCCTCCTCAATTTTGCTATCTGCAAGAGCTAGGCCATCTGCTATTGACCGCATTTCCTGTAGGTATGTGGAGATGGACTTCCCTTCAGCCGAATTCTCTATGAGTCGTTGCTTTAGGGAAATAACACGAGACCGAGATTTATTTGCATAAAGCACAGTAAGCCTTTCCCATGCTTCTTTAGATGTGGTGACTGATGAAATATACGTTTGAATCGCTGGTGAGCAACTGCCAAGAATAGCGTTTAGGAGTATTTGATCTTGACGAAACCAAATGGAGTAGGCTGGGTTTGCATTGTTGTCGACTGTTTTTGGGGGTTGGTTGATCTAGCCATCAATATAGCCGAGGAGATCATACCCAATTAGGGTTGAGAAGAGCTGACGCCTCCATACTTCAAAATTGACTGTAGTGAGTTTGGTAGGTAAATGAGTTGGGGCCTGAATTTGTATGATTTCTGTTGAAGCCGACATAGTGTATTTGAAAGAAGAAAAAAAAATCACAGGTGGAGATGACGATTTAAGTCTGTATAGGCTCTGTTACCATAACAGATTTGATGAAGTGATAACTTACTTTAACCAGTATAGAGTACGTCTTTAAATAGTACATCTACATCTACATACAACAATATAAGCTATTAATATGGATCTAGAATATGCTGACCACGTATGTAGGAGATCAGGTGAGCTAATTATGTGAAGATGGTAGTTGGACTGATATACACGATTTAAAGATCAATCCGGACAGTCAATTCATACCCAATTTCTAACAATAAATACTAGGTAACAGATATCGTTACAACATTAAGTATTTAACATATAGAGGTCACTTAAATTATGGGCATATATGATATTAATTCATTTAAGTGGGTATATATGTGATTTAAAAGGTTATGAAGGATATATATGTTAAAAATTCTTTTCAAAATAGATAAAAATAATAAGGTAAAAGTTTTTTATAAATAAAAAGGTAGGCAAAAGTATAAGGTAAAAAAAGAAAGTGAACAAAAAAATACAAGGTGACATTTTCTACACTGTATATTTTTTATCGGGTGAGTATTGTAAGTGTTTTATATAAAAAATAACAATAATCACTTTAAACACACACACAAGTCTATATTTTGCTTCTGATTGTAAGGTATTTGAACTTTAAGATTAATAAGGGTATTAAAGTTATTTGATCATATTGTGTATCAAACTATCAATAAAAGTTACTCCCTCCGTCCCAAAATAATTATCCTGTTGGACTTTTTAAAATCAATTTATTAAGTTTTGACTTTAATTATTTGTTGGTCTTTGCTGTAGCATATTTGATGAAATTTATATGAATAGATTGATTTTCGAATGTGTTTTCATTTGGTATAACTTTCATTCGATATTATATAACACAAAGAAATATATTTAAAGTCAAAGTTGAAGGAAAACGACTCAAAATGTCAAATCATGACAATTATTTTGGGATGGAGGGAGTAATTGTGAAGGAGGAAAAATGTAAAAGTTTTTAGGAATATGTGAAACTGATAATCAATACGCAAGTTTTGATTTGAGTAAGTTTTGGTCCCTTTTTGGTAATCATCTAGGTTCCATATGTGATGTAATAAATTTATTATTATATAATGGTTTGTAAACTGAACAACTAGCTACGAGTAGTAAACAAAATAATCCGTAGAATATGTTTATTTAAGGTCAATTAATTATTCAAGCTATAACCAGAAACAATTATAGTATTATAGTATATAATATGAAGGAAAGTTGTAATTCAGTATCTATGCTCCATCTTCTCTCTTTCTTGGTAAGTGTTAATATACCTACATCCACAAATCACATAATCAGCTCAAGTAAAATAACTGAATTTGGATTTTGTATAACAAGGTTAGACTTGGTACAAGTGGGTAAAAATACTTTGCTTCCCTAAATAGCCCGAAAACCTTATATGTTTTTATTTTCATCCACGTCTAGTTTAAAAATGCAGAAGGTTTAGGAAATGTACGTTGCTATCTTTTAAGATATCATCTTACACATTTTCTTATAAAAAGGCACACACACGATTACAAATAGTACTACATGAAAATGCATTTTAACCTTTTGAAAAAGCATGGTAGTTTAAGTTACAAAATAGATTAAAACGGAAAAGATCAACTAGTCGAAAGGTTAAAAGTTACCAACAATGCAGGAAACGAAACCAATATTAGTAAATAGAATGTTGAACAAATTGGCTATCAATTACACAATTCCTATCCTTCAAAGAAATATTCAAATTGCATACATTTTGCATGAACTTCATAAAATTTTACATATAATATTCTCTATATGTAGAAACAGACAATTAATTAATCATGCAACGAAAAGAGCTATTTAAACGAATCCAAACAAAAGATGCAAATGTTAATAATTATAAGTAGATAGAGATTATGGATTCGTTACTTACGTGTAGGTGCCGACAATGGGACCAACTAAGAGAATCGCATTAAGCCAATTCTCGGTTACTTTGTGGGTCATCTTGTTTACGAGTTCGTTCCATAAACTAGGCATCACCTTTTGTTGATACGGTGATAATCCGTACACAACGGACTTAATTTTCACCGGAACTTTTCCCATTTCTGATAAATTTGGAATTTGTTATCAACAAAATTAATAGACACCATTTGATATCATTATTTTAATACGAAGATTAACACATGTTATTTCATTTTAAGTGCTCCTAAGCAGTAGTTTAACATGATGTGCCATGGTGATCGCACATCATATTAAACTGGGGGACTTAATGATACGCGTACCTACGCGCATGGCGCTCGTGCGTATCACGTGCGGCGCGCACGTCCAGAATATTACCAGAACATATGATTAGGAGGTGCGCATGTGTGTATTGCTTAGCGCATACGAAAGCAATCGGATATGATCTTATCCATAATTAAGTGTGATCCTTCTCCAGCAATAAACCCATTATTTATGGTTGTTATTCGGTAAGATCTAAAACCTCATTATGAGATAATCTAGGGTTAGGGTTTTATTATAAATACGACCCTAATCTCCTTAACTCGACACAACGTTTTCTGTATTACTCGAATTTAAGTTTGCATCCAGAAAATACTCTTACGGTAATAGGTATGTTCCATGAACATAAACCCTATGCAACCACCTTTAGTGGCCATTGTTGCGGCAACTTCCATCAATGGTGGACGTAGCTTTGATCACCCTTTCGTAGATCCTCATCTCAATAAGGGTTATCCACGGTAAACCGGACTGGAGATCAAAGCTATAAACGTTCTTAAACACTCCATCATGCAATCAACATTAACTTTTCTATTTGAGCATATTTATGTTTGACCAGTGATGATATAACTTGTTTTTTAAATTTAGCCTGATTTAGAGTTTATGATTTAGTGTCTTGATTTTAGATCCATAAACTCAAAACCCTAAACTCTTTGTGTTAAACGTTAAATCTAAACCCAAACTCTAATATATAAACCCTAAATTGAAACACTAAACTCTAAATCTAAAAGAAAATAAAGAATTAGAAGTTACAAGTAATTATTATGATTAAATTAGAAAATGGATAACTCTGAGACTTTCGAGGTTTAAAGTTAACCAAAAAGTCTAAAATTTTAATAATTTTTGTGTATTTCAGCCTATTTTCCACATGTTTTCTTTTTTCACTATACTATTTATCATCAATTTGCCATTTGGTCCAATAAAAAAAGACTGTAGACACGTAGGTGGAATCATATAACCTACCATTAAAACTTTTCCTTTCCCATTTTCCCCTTAATTACTTCTTATCTTTCTCTCTCCTATTTCATCAATCTCAAAGATATATTCTTACTGCGTTCTTAAAAATAAAGAAATGAAATTCACATAGTACAACTAAATAGGCACATGGTACAATAAAAACATGCACAAAGTAAAATAGAGGAGAGATGGTCGGACACCACCGTACGCCAGCAACCACAACCTCCGGCCACTGCCAGAAAACTCCCGCTCCGGCAGTTTTTGCTCTTCCCGACAGAATCATGGTTGTCGGAATAAAACGGAATACAAAAACACGGTGGTGGTGGTGGATGTCAGTGATGAAGACAACCCAGAAAAGAATTGAGATGAACCAAACCAAAATTATACAATGTTAAAAGATTAGAGAATCTTGATGGTTCATGATATGAATTGAAGTAAAATGTGTATAAATAAAAGCTCATTATCTGAATTTCTTTTTTATTGTTTTCACACTTTTTTTATTCTTTTCACGAGGGCAAGAAGTCAACAAAATATTTGAAAAAGTCAAATTGAGAGCCGGATATTTCAATCTTACACATTCTTAATAACATAAAAGGTGAGGAATAAAATCGTTTTCAATTGGTAATAACTAGTTGTGGAGCCCCCGCTTCGCGTCGGGGGTTCCGTTTTGAATGCGAGTTAAAAAAAAAGGTTTTGATCTATTTTGTAAAAAAGAATTTTTTTTCGACATCTAACATTGAAGGGTTGTTCCTATTGTGAAAGTTGCTTCTTTTAGCGTTCCGAATTTTTTTTTTTAAGTTAGTTGATCTATTTTGTAAAAAAGAATGTTTCTCGACATCTTTTGGTAGCATTGAAGGGTTGTTCTTTTTACGAAAGTTGTCTCTTTTATCGTTGAGGGAAAAAAAGAAAAAGAAAAGGGAGTTGATTTTTTTGTTAAAAAGAATTTTTTTCAACATCTTTTGGTAACATTAAAAGGTTGGTTCTTTTACGTAAGTTGCTTCTTTTATCGTTGGAGATAAAAAAAAAGTGAAATGACGAAAATACCCCTAGTTTACTATTGATGAATAGTGCTACAGAGTTTTGTCCTTTAGATAGTATAGTAATTGCGAGAAATGGGATATCTTCATTACTTTCAAATTCCAAGCTTTCTGATTTGACTCCCTCTTCCAGAAAAATCGCACAAACTGTATCGTCAAGTACTTGCATATAAAAATATACGTAAGATTGAGAGATTGTAATTGTAAGAAAATTAAGTGGGTGAAAGAGAAGATGGAAGAGTATATTATTTAAAACAAAAAATGAAAAGAAACATAAATTTAGAAAACATACAATATCATTAGATAAATAACTCTGAAGAAATGTTTACGAAACATAATTAAGAAAAAAAAATTAAGCCTGGTCGAAATCTTGATTTGAATTAGAGAGAAAATTAGATTTGGAAAAAGGAGATGATTGCAAAAAGAAGATGAAGAAGAGAGGGAGATTGGGCAGTTTTTTGAGTTTGTAGATCTAAGGATTTGATTTTCATATATTTACAGAAAGAGAATTAAGAATTCTCTCATTTCAAATTTCAAATTTTAAAAACCTAGAGATATACATTAAAATTTCTTGGTAGATGTGTTTGAGTGGTTATTTGAATAAAAAGATATTAAAAAGGCTTTGGTAAAATTGTTAAATTTAAAAGATAATTTTCGGTATGCTTTGTAAAAAGTAAGTCTTGATACATACCCCATACATTTAGACAATTTAAATAATTAATTAAAAAAGTAAATTAAAGCCATGTGAATGAATGATGTGGTGTATTTATCACATGTATAAATAATTTTGGTGTGAGGTAAAAAAAAAGGAAAAAAATTATATATGTATAGGTTTTTTGTTAGAAAAACCTCTCTCTCCTCCTATGTGGCGCTTAAATCATGGGCTGATTGACAAATCGGCATAAGTAAAACCGTTTTATATGTACATTTTTATCTTATAAACTTTTTGATCCATGTAAACTTTTATCTCATAAACTCGCAGTTATTTCCTTAGATTAATCTAGATAGTTGAACTTATATTATTATAGTAAGTATAATTAACGGATATAATAGGTAACTAGGTGTACATGGATAAAAAAGTGGTATGTGAGCATCACCTTCGAATTTTAATGTTGAGTAAATTATATAAATTGACTATGTTTAGTAAATTAACTAGTCCAGACCGGCACGCGCGATGCGGCGGGGGCTTTCGGTCGGCGCATTCATATTTAACGCAGTTTTATTTAAAGAAGGGAAAACGGACCATGAGTTATACGTCGTTGTTGGTGTCGTCGTCTTTAGCGTTTTTTAAAATCTTTCCGGTTCGAACGTAGTAAGTTTCGATTTGTTGATAAAATTATTTCGAGCCTAATGATGTTGGCGAAAACATTCAACTCGTGTCGAGCAGGAAGATACGGGTTGTCGTTGTGTTTAGCGTTTTTTAAAAAGTGTCCGTTTCGAATGTAGTTAGTATCGTTTTGTTCATAAAATTATTCCGAGTTTGACATTACCGCCGAAAAAATTTAACTCGTGCCGAGCGGAAAGACACGGGTTGTCGTTGTGTTTAGCGTTTTTTTGAGAAGTGTCCGTTTCGCGTATAGTTAGTCCCGTTGGGTTCCTAAGATTTTTCCCAGTTGAACGGTGGTCTCTGAAAAATTTAACTCACACCCAGCGAGAAGATAGGGCCGTTATAAATTCTGGTGGAATTAGTTTCTTATATTTTAATTAAATTGTGTATTTACATTTTTTACCCCTTAGAAAGTGTAAACTTGGGGGACCTTTGTGGAAATATACGAAAAGTTGAAGGAGCTTTTGTAATGTGAAAACATACACAAAACTACATTACGATTTAATTGAAACTACAACATTTTGCATGACTTTTAGTATGTAGAAGGTTAATGAGCTTTTATAATTGAGGATGATTCTCACACACTTTTTTGATCCTCACATACCTATTTTAACCTTTTACTATTCTAATAATACTCAATTGATGTGTGAGGATCAAAAAAGTGTGTGTAAGAATCATCCTCTCTTCCCCTCTTATAGTCGTGTATAATTAAAGATGGGTATATATGGTAATTTCTCCCCAAAAGAATTCCCCCCCCCCCCCAAAATCCCATTTTTCCATTTCTATCATACCAGTTTCACTCCACAGATCACATTCTAACAAATTCAACATTTAATGGTAAATAAGAGGGCTGCATACGATTCAATTATATATGCTACAGCACCGCTCAATCTTGAAGGTGAAATTCGTGCTAAAACATCACAGCTTAGGTGATATACTTAAAAAAGTTTCGATCTTGAACATAGAAGCTGTTGATTTTGGTACTGCACTGAATAAAACAGATGTTTTGATTAAAAAGTTTTTAACTTTGACCGAGAATTCAATTCGGTCATTCAACATTTTAGAGGGTCGTTTTGAAGAGTTCATGAATAAAGAAGTGATTGACGTAGAGGGGATTAGCATACCAGAGTTGGCCATGATAAATGATAAACAGGTTAGGCTGTTTAATATGACAAGTGATGAGTGTCAAAGTATTGATTTTCGTGTCACAGTTGTTGAAGGTTTCAAAGCAGTTCTTGAGTGGATCTATGTAATTTTTTTGCCTTGTAATCCTCGCATATTCGTTCAAGAAATCACCGGTTGCAGGGGTCATCAGGGCCATTCCATTTATGGTAATCAAAGACATTTTGAGTAAGAAAGCAGATATGTATTTGGCAAAATTGAAATCAAGAAAAGGGGTTTTAGATATAATTGTAGTGTTCTTGGCGTGGCAGATATACAACACTGAAATAATTTTGTCTTTCCACACTCGGTTGGAAATCAATGTAGATGATGTGGATGTGGCAGAGAAGAAACGGGATACGAAATTCGAAGCGGCGTACGTTGCCCTGGAAGCTATTAACAACAACCTTGAACTAGCAAAAAAAACCATGTTGGAAGCAAGGTTAGAACTTATCGAAGAGTAATGGGATAGATTTATTAATTATAGCACATTTCTTTATTTCATGCATTTTTTTTTTTTTTTTTCAGAATTCTTTTCATTTGGATGTGTTTGTTTTTTAAATTTTCGGAATTGAATGTCATGTGGATGTGTTTGTTTTTTAATTTTCGGAATTGAAGTTCACTGCTTGTTGGTTTATTGGCATTGTTTATCATTGATCATGGTGTATTTTACATATTTTGAATTTGAAATAGTTGCCTGTTGTTTCAATTTATGAAATGTTCTGAATAAATTGATTTTAGTTTCAGTGTGTTGTACTTAGCAACTAATAAGTGGGCAAAAAGAAGTATGCATTATGTTGGTTACAAAAGTTAAGTAGAATACTGTTGCGGTTATCATAGGTTGCCTAACCATTTTTGTCACTGTACCTGCAATATTTACAAACAAAAACTGGCCATTGGCTTGTTTAAGTTCTGTACCTAGCGAATTCGTAGGGAAAATTCCTCCTTAAGGATAACAAAGTTGGCAAATTTTCTACAAATTGTGTGTCATGATGTTAGCATACTCACCTGAGTTGGCCATGATGTTAGGCAGTGGGTAACTGTTGTACCTGCAAACCGAAAACCGACCAACCCGATTGTTAGCTATAGGTAACGGCTGTAAACGCCTATCGATATTATACATGAGGGAATGTTTGAAGGTCACGTCATCTGGGATTAAAAGTTTGAAGAGACAAATAGAGGATCTGGTGATCAAAAAGAAAGAAGTAGACTAGATTACTCCCAGCTGGGCCTTTACAAAAGGAGTTTAAGTCAGAAATATAGTTTATGAGGATCATTTTGTTATGATTATGCGTTTTTTTGTTCGAGTAATGACCTTTAGACAGTAACTAAGTATGCTTATTTATTGAATTTGCTATGTGTCATGTTCACCTAATAAGACTCTTATCAGGCCCATTCAATTAGGCCTATCAGGTTTTTTTTATGTATTGTATATATCTGTTTAAGTTGGATCTTACATGACGTGTTTACATGTAACATCATATTAGACTTAGCAACTAATAAGTGGGCAAAAGTTATGCATTGTGTTGGTTACAAAAGTTAAGTAGAATACTGTTGCGGTTATCATAGGTTGCCCAACCATTTTTGTCATTGTACCTGCAATATTTACAAACAAAATGTGGCCATTGGCTTGTTTAAGTTGTGTGTTTGGCGAATTCCTAGGAACAATTCCTTCATAAGGATAACAAATACAGCAACTTTTCTACAAATTGTGTGTCATAGTGTTAGCATACTCACCGGTGGCGATTCTAGAATCAAAATGCAATGGGTTACTGTACAATTTGAGTGATACTTTATATTTTTTTTCCCCTAAAGAATAACTATTTACTTCCATAAAACCGGTAATTTTAAAATACATAGGGTCCTATCTATAAATTTAGTGGTATCTTATACAATTTTAGTAGTATTTTATTCATAAAAAAAATTATTTAATGGGGTCCTTTGACCCCACTTACATCTACTTAAATTCGCCATTGATACTCACGCTTCTATTGACTGACGAAATTTTTGGATGTCCGGGCTCATATAGCTGTGGGTAACTGGTGTTTCCATTAGTTGAAGTCGACCTATGAGGCTATGACACCCTAAAAGGAGTGTTCATATAAGGGAGATAATCTATAATTTATACTCCGTAAATTGGTGTATAGTGTCTCTGAAATAGAGTTACCACAATAATATTTTGGTCAGTAGCCTTATGATAAACAGGGATTGTAGCATACTAGCATAAGGAGGGAAATATTTTCTAAGTATTACGTGGTGTTTTCGATGGTTGTTGGACGAAACTAGGGGTGTTTATCGGTTGGGCTAAACCGATTAAAACGAACACCAAATCGAAACCAAACCTTTAAACCGAACACGAAATCGAAACCAAACCGAATTTATAAAATGGTTTTTGGATCGAGCGAAATCGAAAACCGAATTCAAATTCAGTTTTCGGTTCGGTTTTTGGTTTTGAAATTTCTAAATTTGGTTAAACGAAAACCGAATTCAATTTGTACGTTATTAAATAAATATATTAAGTTATTAATGTTATTGTATATGTGTGTTAGATATAGGATATGAGTAGATAATTTACATTTTCAAGTCAAAGTATGTTTACTCGGATTTGAAATTCTATTTAAATTATTAATTCATATTTTCTCTAATTTATTTCTCTCCAGATTCTTTTACATGTAATTAATTCAAATCGACTTTCTCTTGGTTATTGATTTTGTTTTTTTTCTTGATATAATATGTATTTTGTATTATGATATTTTATTAATAAACTAATTGTATTTTGTAAATTCGTATATATATGTTCGATTATATATATTAGTTTAGTATGATGTATTACAAAGTTAACACGATAATGTTTGTTCATCTCGTACGGAAAAAGTTAAAAATTTAATTTTGAAAGTTGAATTCGGTTTTAACCAAAACAAAACCGAATTCAAATTCGGTTTTCGGTTCGGTTTCGGTTTGTTTTAATGTTTTGATTTTAAAAGTTCCGAAACTGAAAAAACTGAAACGAATAATCCGAAAAATCAAAAACTGAACCGATGAACACCCCTAGTTGGACATGAAGATGGCCCATTGAGTTAAAAATTAATTTTGAAAGTTGAGTTCGGTTTTAACCAAAACAAAACCGAATTCAAATTCGGTTTTCGGTTCTCGGTTCGGTTTCGCTTTGTTTTCTGTTTTGATTTTAAAAGTTCCGAAACTGAAAAAACCGAAACGAATAAGCAAGAGTGAAGCTTTAGAGTCGGGTTTATTAAGTAAATATCGAAGCGCAGAGTGATCGGTGCAAACTATTACTTTATTCATGATTAAATATGGGCGAAATTATCAAGAGCGAAGACTATAGCTAATAATTCTTTTTCAGTGGTTGTATAATTCAATTGAGCACCTCCTAGTGTTTTACTAGCATAGATTGGGTGAAAATGTTTTTTTTTCCGTTGCACTAAGACAGCTCCTATTGCATAATCACTAGCGTCGCAGTTCAAAGGGTTTAGACCAATCAGGTGATATAATAATAGGTGCATTAGTGAGTTTTTCTTTAAAAATAGAGAAAGTGTTTTTACAATCTTCATTAAATTCAAAAGAGGTATCTTTTTCCAAGAGTTTAGTTAATGGTCGAGAAATTTTGGAAAAATCTTGAATGAAGCGTCTATAAAATCCAGCATGTCCTAGGAAACTTCTAATTGATTTAACATTAGTGGGCTCGGGAAGGTTGGCAATTACATTGATTTTTACTTTATCAACTTCAATTCCATTATTAGAAATTTTATGGCCAAGGACAATGCCTTCTCTTACCATAAAATGACATATTTCCCAATTAAGAACAAGATTCGTTTTTTCAGAACGAGCAAGCATTTTATCCAGATTAGAGAGACGGGAGTCAAAAGATGTTCCAAAGACGGAAAAATCATCCATATAGACTTCCATAAAATCTTCCACCATGTCATTAAAGATAGCTGTCATGCATCTCTGGAAGGTGCCTGAGGCATTACATAACTCAAACGGCATTCTTCGATAAGCGAATGTACCAAAAGGACAAGTGAAGGTGATTTTCTCTTGATCATGAGGGTCAATTGGATTCTGAAAATATCCAGAGAAACCATCCAAGAAACAGTAGTATTCTTTTCCGACTAATCTTTCAATCATTTGATCAATAAACATAAGTGGAAAATGATCTTTTCGGGTAGCTTCGTTTAGTTTACGGCAATCTGTGCAAACTCGCCAACCGGTAACGGTTTGAGTTGGAATTAATTCATTATTCTCGTTTGGGACAACAGTGGTTCCCCCCTTTTTAGGGACACACTGTACTGGGCTAACCCATTGGCTGTCGAATATAGGATAAATCATTCCTGCGTCTAATAGTTTTAAAACTTCCTTCTTTACTACTTCAGCCATATTAGGATTTAGACGTCTTTGTCTTTGAATTACATGTTTTGTGTTTTCTTCTAACAGAATTTTATGAGTACAGAAGGTGGGGTCAATTCCCGGAATATCATAGGTTTTCTAAGCGAAATCCTTTTTATGTCTTTTCAAGACTTCTAAGAGTTGTTCCTTTTTTTAGATAATTCAGAGGAAATGATTACGGGAAGTTCGGAATTATCTTTTAAAAATACGTATTCTAGATGAGAAGGTAATTCTTTTAATTGTATCTTTGGTGGTGCTTCGAGAGAGTGTTTTATGCTTAATTCGTCAGTTATAGGTTCATGTTCCCCCTCTATTAGTTCATTCATTTCATCTTTCATTAGCTCTTCAAATTCATCATCAAGGTTCTCTTCTTATATTTCATATACGAATTCATTTATATCCATTAATAAAAATTCATCGAATTCTTCTTCAATACATGTTTCTACATATTTTATTGTAGGGCAAGTGAGATCTAGTTCAAGTGATTATTTAAAGTGATTCTATCATCACATATTCCTAAACTATATGTATTAGTTTGCATTTGAAATTCAAAAGCGGCGGTTCTTAAAAATGGTTGACCTAGTATTTTATCATTTTCTTTCATTTCTAAGATAACAAAATCGGCAAGAAAAGTGAATCTATCAATTTTTACGGGTATATTTTCGGCAATTCCCATCGGATAATTAAAAGAACTATCGGCCAAACAAATAGACATTCTAGTGGGAGTTAACTCTCCATGACCTAGTCTTTTATATAATGAATACAACATTAAATTTATACTAGCGCCCGTATCTGCTAATGCTTGATATATTCTAGAATTATTAAATGAGCATGGGACAGTGATACTTCCTGAGTCTCCTAATTTTTCGGGTATGTCATACTTTTGAAAGATAGCTTTACGTTATTTTATTATGAATCTAGATGATTTTTCGTGCCTTTACCTTTATTAGATAGTAGAGTTTTTAAGCATTTTCCATAATATGGATTTTCTTTTAATACATCTATTAAATTAAAGGTATATTAACGTTTATCTGGTTGAACATATTAGCGAAGTTTTCTAGACGTTTTTGTTATTTCTCTTTCCTAAGTTGTTGGGGGGTATGGAAAAGGTTCTAAGGGTTTTTTAGATGGTGCAGCTTTTTTAGCAGGAGTGTCATCAATACTCTCTTCATCACTAGTTTCCTTGAGTGATTTATGGTTTTCCTCTTGACTAGGCATAACAGGATCTCGTGTTGTTTTACCACTCGTAGTAGTTATAGCTTGAATTTCTTGATTTCCCTTAGGATTTTCTAATGTATTAGATGGTAATGTTCCAGTTTCTCTAATAGCTAATTGTTTAGATAAGGTTCCTAAATCTTTTTCTAGGTCAGGTATCAAATTTTGATGATTATGATATAGCTCGGATATTTTATATAGAATAACATTATTTAATTCGATCTGATTATAAATATATCCTTGTATCATATCATCTAACCCCTTACTTAAAGTTTCTTCTTGTGAGATGTGAGAGACATTTCCTAAAATGGATTTTTCTTTTAATTCTTTTAGTTCCTTTTCTAAAATTTCTATTTTACCTTGTAAAGTAGTTATCTCATTCTTTACTTCAATTTTATCTTCCTGTTGATTACTATTTGCTTGGTACCAATCATGTGATTGAATGGCTAATTCGAAAATTAATTGTTGTACGTCCTCGGGAGTTTTAAAAGAGTTGGCCCACCAGCAGTGGCATCAATTTCTTTTCTAGTAGTAATTGTTATATTTTTATAAAAATGTATTAATCTTTGAACATCATTTAATCCGTGTTGAGGGCATGACTTTATTAATTTTTCATATCTTGTCCAAGTATCATACAAAGTTTCTTGAGGTCCATGTTTAACTTGAGTTATCTCATTTTGTAATCTTATCATTTTAGAGGGTGGAAAGAATCATTTTAAGAATTTTTCAACTATTTGATCCCATGTAGAGATTTTTCTTTCAGCAAGTTGATTAAACCAGTCCTTGGCTGCTCCCTTGAGTGTCCAAGGAATAAGGATAAGATAAATGTGTTCATCTTCTATTTCATTATATATAAATAGCGTATATATACTAGTAAAATTGCAAAGATGGTGGTAAGCATCTTCTTCAATAGTTCCATTACAGTGGCATTCTTCTTTAATTAAGTCTAATATTTGTTTTCCAATAGTGAAATTAGTTTTAATAGTTGGTGGAATTATAGCAGTTCCATGAATTTGTCTTGAGGCTTTTAAGTGATCTTCCATAGAAAGTTTTGGATTATTCGTTGTATATTTTTAAGTGTTTTTAGGTTATTCACCAATAAATGGCCGTCAACGTCTAGGTTCCGGAAGGACCCTTTAAATCGGAAGCCCAACAACCTATCCCTAAAGGAGGACAGTCACCACTTGTCTTTGGTGTTTTAATTTTAAGTTATATTCTTATGATTCCACTGCGATTCCCGCTAAAAAGTTGATGTGTCAAAAATGTGTGCTGTAGTGCGTATCTTTTAATCTAAATTTTAATTTTATAATATCTTAATTTACGGTTTACTTTTAAAGTCCTAACGAGCAACAAAATCCGATCAGATGTAATTTAGTATTTAGTAAGTTAAGGTTCGTCCCAAGAGAACGAGTGGATTTAGAATATAAAACTTTGATTTTAAGATTTGGTTGCTTTAATTAACAAGGAAATAAAGGACAAATAAATTGAAAATAAATAAATTGAACAAATAAACAATATTAAATAAAAACACATGCTTGAACCTTTCACACCTTGCTCACAATTGCATTTGTATTAAAACCAAACTCAGATTTATTAATGAACTACGAATATCTAATCCAAGACTAGTTGATCAGGTTAATCCTAGAATAGATGTCTAGATTTATTGCTTGCTTAAGACCTGATAATAGATTTAGTATGATTAACCAAGTCCTGATTATAGTTACTAGCTATAATCCTCGCTATTAAAATAATCCGATTTTATTTTATTTAAGTTTACTAAGCTTTAGCCCTAGTGATGTTCTAGTTAAAACTTAATAGTGATTGTTTATGTAATTCAGATTAATCAAACAGTGGTGTTTTAATCAGACAAAAGATATAACAGAAAATCCAGAGATTCTGTCAAATTTAACTGTTTCTGTAATTAGATGATAAAGCCGGCGGCTTGGTAAACGAAGTCAGCGGCTTCGTTGGCTCTGTTGAAAACTTTCGCCGAATAGTGTTTTATTTTATCTGAGTATAATTCATAATCAAATAGCATAATAATATGATAAAGTCGGCGGCTCTGGTTTATGAAGCCGACGGCTTCATATCCTAGATGCGGTTTTCTGTTTTCTTTTATATAGTTCGAATAATTGACCAATGTTCACAAGGAGTTACATGATTCAAGCATATGTAAGGCTATTAGCCCATAACTAAAGTAAAAACAAATAAAGACAAGAATTAATGGAAGAAATCATACCGACATAAAAGGAATTGAAAAGCAAATACTTGATTGAATTACTTGAGTGTTTGAAATAAGAAAAATCCTAAATAATTCTTGTTTTACCTCTGAAGGCGGAGTACAAGAGCTCTAATATGAATAAAACTGACCCCAAAGGTCTCTATTTATAGTTTCTGAAACCGCCAACCCAAGCCGGCGGCAATTGGATGGGAAGCCAGCGACTTCTTTTGACTTGAATTGGAGCCTATGTAAAACTTGGACTTGAAACATACGTCGTATCTTTCCGTATAACTTAAGCCGGAGGCTTCAGTGTAAAGCTAGAGGCTTTACTTCTTTCGAATGAAGGTTAGAATATCTTCTAAATTTAGCTTGAACTTGGACAACACGAAGGCTAAACCGTGTGCATTAAGCCGGCGGCTTCAGTGTGAAGCCGGGGGCTTGGCTATATTTTGCTTGGTCGCCAAGTTCTTCAATTTCTGCGATCAAAACTGGAACATTCTGGAACATGGCAGGGAAGCCGGCGGCTTCAGTGCCTTCATGCCGGCGGCTCATCCAGTTTTCTGCATTTTATTACTATTTTTGCTCCTGTTTGATACATAACTTCAACAAAGTATTAAAAATACCTATTTCCCTGTTTTCACCCATTTTAGTGTGTTTTAGCATTAGAATGACTGATAATGCTAAAAACGAACATATATTTCATAGCATTATTCCTCAAGAAAGACAAGCTTTTAGTTGCAATTGTTCTATTTACAAGTGATATTCGTTTAAATAATAAAAGGTGAAGACAAAAGACAGATTCGACGATTTGAAGACGCAAACGACCAAAAAGCTAAAAAGTACAAGATACAATCAAAAAGGTTCAAAATATTGATGAGGAACGTCTCAAAATGACAAGAGTACAAGTTACAAGACGCAAAGTACACGATATAAAATAATACGCGAGGACGTCCGAAAATCCGGAACCGGGACCTGAGCCAAGAAGAAACGCCCGACGCAACGGACCAAAAATATCTAGTCTACTATGCACAAGAATATAATATAATATATATATAATTATATATAATTATATATTATATATATTATTATTATTATTATATTACGTCGGCAAGAAGAAAACAAAAGTAGTTGGCTGAATCCAGGGTGGCCATGCGACTCGCATGGCCAGAAGCACAAAACCATGCGAGTCGCATGGTGTGAGATTTCTGGTCAGGTCCTATAAATAGCCAGTTTTCTGACGAGTTTATTATCCTTTTTCTCTTCCTCTTCATAAGTAATATATATTTATATATATAATTTATATTTTAATTTTAATTATAATTCTAATAATAAGGGTATGTTAGCAAATGTTGTAAGGGTGTAAGTTGAAATTCTGTCCGTGTAACGCTACGCTATTTTTAATCATTGTAAGTTATGTTCAACCTTTTTATATTAATGTCTCGTAGCTAAGTTATTATTATGCTTATTTAAAACGAAGTAATCATGATGTTGGGCTAATTACTAAAATTGGGTAATTGGGCTTTGTACCATAATTGGGGTTTGGATAAAAGAACGACACTTGTGGAAACTAGGCTATGGGCTATTAATGGGCTTTATATTTGTTTAACTAAATGAAAGTTTGTTAATGTTAATATAAAGATTTACAATTGGGCGTCCCTATAAATTACCATATACACTCGATCGGACACGATGGGCGGGGTATTTATATGTACGAATAATCGTTCATTTAACCGGACACGGGAATGGATTAATAGCCACTAGGATAATTAAAACAGGGGTGAAATTACATTCAAGGGTAATTGGTGTAATTGTTAACAAAGTAGTAAAACCTTGGTTTACACGCAGTCGATAACCTGGTGTATTCATTAAACAAAGTATTAAAACCTTGTTACAATTCGAATCCCCAATTAGTTGGAATATTTATCTTCGGGTATAATAATAATTTGACAAGGACACTTGCAATTTATATTTATGACTGATGGACTGTTATGGACAAAAACCAGACGGACATATTGAATAATCCAGGACAAAGGACAATTAACCCATGGGCATAAAACTAAAATCAACACGTCAAACATCATGATTACGGAAGTTTAAATAAGCATAATTCTTTTATTTCATATTTTATTTCCTTTATTTTATATTTAATTGCACTTCTAATTATCGCACTTTTATTGTTATTTAATTGCATTTCTAATTATCGCACTTTTATTGTTATTTAATCGCACTTTTAATTATCGTACTTTTAATTATCGCAATTTAATTTTATCGCATTTTTATTATTCGCAATTTCATTATCGTTATTTACTTTACGCTTTAATTTAAAGTCTTGTATTTATTTTATATTTTACATTAGGTTTTAACTGCGACTAAAGTTTTAAAATCGACAAACCGGTCATTAAACGGTAAAAACCCCTCTTTATAATAATAATATTACTTATATATATATTTGTATTTTTATAAAAGTAAACTAATATAGCGTTGAGCTTTGCTTAAAGATCTCCCTGTGGAACGAACCGGACTTACTAAAAACTACACTACTGTACGATTAGGTACACTGCCTATAAGTGTTGTAGCAAGGTTTAAGTATATCCATTCTATAAATAAATAAATATCTTGTGTAAAATTGTATCGTATTTAATAGTATTTTCTGCTAAAATTTAATAGTATTTTATACCCCTCTGCTTTGACATCAAGTATTTTTGGCGCCGCTGCCGGGGACAACTCTTAAAAGCCGGAAGCGCAACGCTAATATAAAAAAAAAAAAAGATTTTTATCTACTTTTATTAAAAGTCGTTTTTGTAAAAATACGTTTTAATTATTCAAAAATATAAAAAGAAAAACAAAAATATAAGTATTTTTAGGATTTTGTTAAATATTTAAGTTTTATAAGTTTCTTTATCTTTATTTTAATTTATAAAAATATAAATTTTATTAAAAATCGTTTATTTAAACTAAAAACAGAAAAAAGAAAATAAAAAAAAAAAAAAATAAAGAAAAACGCGTAAAAAGTGAAACCTGTCAACTGTTTTTCTGAACCCCGCGACTCGCGGGGTTTTCCTCTTTATTCACCGCAACTCGCGGAGGGCCTCTGACACTCGGACAAAAACCCTAATCACGGGTTATTATTTATTATTATTATTATTATTATTAAAACCTAATTACTATTATTATTATTATTAGATTTAATTTTACTTTTTATTTAATTTGTTGTATTTTGTTAAATTAGTTTTAATAAAATTGTATTATTTGTAGTTTTATTAAATAAATAATAATATTTTTATAAAAATTGTACTTTTTACAACTTTTTGTATATTTTTATATTTTGTACCTTTTTAATCGTTGTAGCGTAATATTTGTATTTTTTAGCTCATAATTAATTTTAAACTTAGTTTTAGCTATAGTTATTTTTACTCCTAGATTTTTAGGCTTTGCCGTAGAATTCCTTAAGTGCTTTTTCTTTAGATTAAGATTTAGGTGCTTTAGAATTTTGCGACGCCTTTTTAAGTTTTAGTTTCTTTTTAAGTTATTTCCATTTGGGATTTAGTTTTTCCTTGTAAGTTTTAATATTTTTAGACCTTTTACTATGTACCAATTATCATTCCAATTAGTAATTTCAATTTGCGATTATAATTTTAAGTTAGTTGTAGTAATAAGGTTAAATTAGTTAAGTATTTTTAAGTTTTTATAAGTTTCTTTTATTTTTCCGTCACCTTTTATTTTTCAACCATTTTTCTTTTTCGACATTTTGCGACGAACTCTTTGTCTTTCTTATTTCTCGCTATTCTAGTTTTAGGACTTAGAATTTTTTCTACTTCTTATCTAAATTTCTTAAAATTACGAAAATTTATTTTAAGTGGTTAAATTGATAGACATCAAAATTTTCTGGTTCGTAGTAATAGTTGGATTTGTACGTGGACCGGGTTATTGGAGCCAAACAGTCCTCAATTATATTGAGACCAAACGAATCCTGCCCCTCTGCTGCATCTTTTGGCTATTCGAAACGTGGGCAAAATCAGAAAAGTCTATTAATTGGATAACTTATTATAATTTTTCTTTCCTTTTTAAAACTAATAGGATATTCAGTGAATGCACCGAGCAAGACGTTCATCACCTTTTGTACGTTCACCACCTGTAACTAGATCAAGACATCGTTTAACAAATATAACCGCCGTTGATTTTTCTTTAGAATCGTCATCCAGTCGACCAAGTACTTCAGTTCAAATTTCCGATAATCCAGTTTTTGAAACAAACATCACAATTGAGAATCCAGAAAATATTCAGGAACGGTTCATAGATCCTGAACCATTAAACTTTCCTCCGGAACCACCAATCATTCAAACAGAGATTGTTGAGGAACGAACTATTAAATCAGAATCATTCAGTGATTCCGATTCCACAAATTCAATTATGGAGAATCTGGAACCTTTAAGTATGGAAGACCGAATGAGAGCTAAACGCACTGGCCAAGGTCACGCAATTACTCATCCAGACATTAATGCGCCAGATTATGAAATCAAAGGACAAATTTTACACATGGTGACTAATCAATGCCAATTTAGTGGTGCGCCGAAGGAAGATCCAAATGAACATCTACGTACCTTTAATAGGATCTGCACACTATTTAAAATACGAGAAGTGGAGGATGAACAGATATATCTCATGTTATTTCCCTGGACTTTAAAGGGAGAAGCCAAAGATTGGTTGGAATCGTTACCTGAAGGGGCGATCGATACATGGGACGTTTTAATTGACAAATTTCTTAAACAATTCTTTCCCGCATCTAAAGCCGTAAGACTTCAAGCAGAAATTGTTACGTTCACACAGAAACCAAATGAAACTCTATATGAGGCGTGGACAAGATATGGAAAGTCATTACGAGGATGTCCGCAACATGGTTTAGACACCTGTCAAATAGTACAAATATTTTACCGAGGATGCGACATCACTACAAGAAAAGACATAGATATAGCAGCTGGTGGTTCTATTATGAAGAAAACCGAAACCGATGCTTACAAAATTATTGATAATACTGCTTCCCATTCACATGAGTGGCACCAAGAAAAAGATATCATTAGATCATCTAAAGCAGCTAGAGCCGATTCTAGCCATGACTTAGATTCCATTTCCGCAAAGATAGATGCTTTCGAAAGACGAATGGAAAAGATGACTAAAGATATTCATGCTATACGAATTAGTTGTGAGCAGTGTGGAGGACCACATTTGACAAAAGATTGTCTCAGTATTGAATTAACAATGGAACAAAGAGAGAATATTTCATACATAAACCAAAGGCCTGGAAATAATTATCAGAATAATTATCAACCGCCAAGACCGATTTACAATCAAAACCAGAATTATAACCGAAATATTCCATACAACAACCAACAAGGTCCTAGCAATCAACAAGTATCCAATAATACTTACAATCAGCAAAGACCGAATTTTCAAAACAAACCACCACAGCAAACCGATGATAAAAAGCCGAATTTAGAAGATATGATGACGAAGCTAGTTGAAACTCAAACGCAGTTTTTCACATCTCAAAAACAAACAAATGAACAAAATGCTCAAGCATTTAGAAATCAACAAGCTTCTATTCAAAATCTGGAACAAGAAGTAAGTAACCTAGCAAGGTTAATAGGTGAAAGAAAACCGGGAAGTTTACCTAGTGATACAAATGCTAACCCCCGAAATGAAACAGCTAAAGCTATTACCACAAGAAGTGGTACAACACTTAAAACACCTGAAATACCTGTAACTTCTGATGAAACTATTCCTACTCCACAAGAACCACAACCTGATCAAGATAAGGAAAAAGAACCGGTAGTTGAAAAGGTTAATGAAGATAACACAGTTAAGGCTAAACCTTATGTTAAACCATACCAACCACCACTTCCTTATCCGAGTAAAATGAAGAAGGAAAAACTTGAAGCCGAGCAATCCAAATTCTTGGATATGTTTAAACAAATAAATGTAAATCTTCCTTTCATTGATGTGATTTCAGGAATGCCAAGATATGCTAAATTCTTGAAAGATCTAATCACGAATAGAAAGAAAATGGAAGAACTCTCGGCTGTTACTATGAATGCTAATTGTTCAGCAGTGCTGTTGAATAAGATACCAGAAAAACTATCTGATCCAGGAAGTTTCACAATTCCATGTTTTCTGGGTAGCCTTAGTTCAATAGAAGCATTGGCAGACTTAGGTGCTAGTATAAATCTAATGCCGTATTCACTATACGCTAAACTAGACCTTGGAGAATTGAAACCAACCAGAATAAGCATACAACTAGCCGATAGATCAATAAAATATCCTAGAGGGATAATGGAGAACATGCTAGTTAAAGTTGGTACTTTAGTATTTCCAGTAGATTTTGTTGTTTTGGACATGGAAGAAGATTCTCAAGTTCCTCTCATATTAGGAAGACCATTCTTAAACACGGCTAAAGCAATGATAGACGTGTTCGGTAAGAAACTGACCCTAAGTATAGAGGATGAGAGTGTTACCTTTTCAGTTGATAGAGCAATGCAACAACCACAATCTGCAGATGATACATGTTATTATATTCAAACTATAGATGCACATGCAGAATTATTAGAAGAATTTCCAGAATTACAAGGAACAGGAGAATGTTCTTTAGGAGAAAGTAATGAACCAATTGATGAAGCTGAAATGTTAGCTACACTTATAGCTAATGGATATGAACCAACAACAGAAGAAATTCAAATGCTAAAAGAAGAAGACAGATATCGATATAAATCATCGATAGAAGAACCTCCGAAATTAGAGTTAAAGCCACTTCCAAACCATTTGGAATACGCTTATTTACATGGTGAATCTGAATTACCTGTAATAATATCGTCTTCTCTTACTGAAAATGAGAAATCACAACTCATTTCTGTGTTGAAAGCTCATAAACCAGCCATTGCATGGAAGATTCATGATATTAAAGGAATAAGTCCTTCGTATTGCACACATAAAATCCTTATGGAAGAAGGTCATAAAACGTATGTGCAACGCCAACGAAGACTAAATCCTAATATGCAAGATGTAGTTAAGAAAGAGATTATTAAACTGCTAGATGCAGGTTTGATATATCCAATTTCTGATAGTCCATGGGTAAGCCCAGTTCAATGCGTGCCTAAGAAGGGTGGCATGACTGTCATCACAAATGAGAAAAATGAGCTTATTCCTACTAGGACTGTAACAGGATGGCGTGTATGTATTGATTATAGAAAATTAAATGACGCCACCAGAAAAGATCACTTTCCCTTACCTTTCATAGATCAAATGTTGGAAAGATTAGCCGGAAATAGTTACTATTGTTTTCTAGATGGATTTTCCGGATATTTTCAAATTCCAATAGCACCCGAGGACCAAGAAAAAACCACATTCACGTGCCCTTATGGTACCTTTGCTTACAAACGCATGCCATTTGGACTTTGTAACGCCCCTGCAACCTTTCAAAGGTGTATGATGGCGATTTTTCACGACATGATAGAAGAATGCATGGAAGTATTCATGGATGACTTTTCAGTCTTCGGTGATACATTTAAATCATGTCTAGTTAATCTGGAACGAATGCTAATTAGATGCGAAAAATCAAATCTAGTACTTAATTGGGAGAAATGCCATTTCATGGTTAAAAAAGGCATCGTTCTTGGACATAAAATTTCAAAAGAAGGAATTGAAGTGGATAGAGCTAAAGTAGATGTAATTGCTAAACTTCCACATCCCACCAATGTTAGAGGAGTTAGGAGTTTTCTAGGGCATGCCGGTTTTTACCGACGTTTCATAAAAGATTTTTCTAAAATTGCCACTCCTATGAATAAACTCCTAGAAAAGGATGCGCCATTCATCTTTTCAGATGAATGTATCAAATCTTTTAATATTCTTAAAGAAAAACTCACTAATGCACCGATCATGATAACACCAAATTGGAATCTACCATTTGAACTAATGTGCGATGCAAGTGATTTTGCAATGGGAGCCGTTTTAGGACAAAGGATTGAAAAACGATTTCAACCTATATATTATGCTAGTAAGACATTACAAGGAGCACAAACGAACTATACAACTACTGAAAAAGAACTCCTTGCTATTGTCTTTGCTTTTGACAAATTTCGATCATATCTCGTTCTAGCAAAAACGGTGGTCTATACCGACCATTCTGCTCTTAGATACCTATTTTCAAAACAAGATGCTAAACCAAGATTAATCCGTTGGATCTTACTCTTACAAGAGTTTGATATTGAAATCCGAGATAAAAAAGGAGCAGAAAATCTCGCCGCTGATCATCTTTCTCGTCTTGAAAATCCCGAATTAGAAGTTCTGAATGAATCGGCCATACAAGACAACTTTCCTGATGAATATCTATTGAAGATAGATTATAAAGAAATTCCATGGTTTGCAGACTATGCAAACTACTTAGTTTGTGGATTCCTTGAAAAAGGATTATCGTACCAAAGACGAAAGAAATTCTTCAGTGATATAAAACACTATTTCTGGGAAGATCCACATCTGTTTAAAAGTTGTCCCGATGGAATAATACGCCGATGTGTATTTGGAGATGAAGCTAGTAAAATTTTAAACCATTGTCACACAGGACCAACAGGAGGGCATTATGGGCCTCAACTAACAGCAAGAAAAGTTTATGAAGCTGGATTCTATTGGCCTACAATTTACAAAGACGCACACCTTCTTTGCAAATCCTGTGATGCATGTCAAAGGGCCGGAAAAATAAGTCAACGTGATGAAATGCCACAAAATGTCATCCAAGTATGTGAAGTATTTGACATTTGGGGTATTGACTTTATGGGTCCATTTCCAAAATCTCATAATAATCTATATATACTCGTAGCCATTGATTATGTATCTAAATGGGCGGAAGCACAAGCTCTCCCAACTAACGATGCACGAGTTGTAGTCAATTTTTTAAAACGTCTTTTTGCAAGGTTTGGAACACCGAAAGCTTTAATAAGTGATCGGGGTACTCATTTCTGTAATAATCAACTTGAGAAAGTTCTTAAAAGATATGGAGTAACTCATAAAATCTCCACCGCATATCATCCACAAACAAGTGGACAAGTTGAAAATACCAACCGAGCTTTAAAACGTATTCTAGAGAAAACCGTAGGATCAAATCCAAAGGAATGGTCCATTAAATTGGAGGATGCACTCTGGGCTTTTAGAACAGCCTACAAAACTCCAATTGGAACCACACCTTTTAGACTTGTTTATGGAAAAGCATGTCATCTCCCAGTAGAAATTGAACACAAAGCATTTTGGGCTTTGAAGACATGTAATCTTGATTTACATGAAGCCGGACGTCTACGATTAAGTCAACTAAACGAATTAGAAGAATTAAGACATGAAGCATACGAAAATTCGTTAATCTATAAAGAAAGAACGAAGAAATGGCATGATAAAAGAATCAGAAGTTCAAAAGAATTCAAAGAAGGAGACAGAGTTCTTCTTTTCAATTCACGATTCAAGCTATTTCCTGGAAAATTGAAATCAAGATGGTCTGGACCATTCATAGTCAAAAGAGTTTTCCCATACGGAACGATAGAATTAATAAATTCAAATGGGATTGAATTTAAAGTTAATGGTCACAGAGTTAAACATTACATACATGGTCCGATGGAAGTCGACAACGAAGTTAATCACAATTTCGACACCACAGCTAACTAAGTGTGGGGAGAATCAAGTCTTTAAAAGATAATATGTATTTCTGTTAGAATTAGATTGTCTGTTTTCGTGTAGTTCTCGAAAATGGAACACGTATGGTCTTTCCCTAGCAGACCCTAAAGAACTAGTCTTCTCCCCCCATTCTGAATTTTTATTTTTTTAGGTTTTTACAAAATGAAGACTGCCTGTGAACTAAACCATGGTCTAATGCTACACGCTTTGATCACTAAACGTAATAATGACATACTCCCGAGTGAATTAGTATCAGTAATCAGAGAAAGAATGGACGGAGTTAGAAAAGGATCCAGATGCGAAGATAATAAGTTACAATTTGGTAAAGGAAAATCAAAATCCGCAGCGAAAAGAAGAGCACGACACCTAGAAAAATGTCACAAATGCGGAAAATGGTCACATGGAGGTAAATGTTCAAATAATCAAACCTATTCAAATACCGAATTTGTTACTTTATGCAGAGACGGACCGTTCATATGTTTAGAAGAAAAAACAATGAATGCTCGAGGTTACGCCTATGCAGCCATGGAAGACCAATTAAACCGACTATCTTATGAATATAATAGATCATATAACTAAGAAATCTATTTCACAGGTATGTCTGTACAGTTTTTATTTTTATTTTTATTTTTAACCTTTTGATAATAAACGCTAATTTGTTCGCTAAAAAGTATTAAATTGGTATTAAATAAAATTAGGTTTGGCGACCGAAATTATTGATATCATTCAAAAATTTATTACATCACTGCGAAATTTAACGTTTATTCTTAAGGTATAAATATCTTTAATCAATCAAACCAAAATATTTCAAAAATTCGTCATGAGTTAAATTAGGTCTTGGAACCGAAATTACTTTACCGAAAAGAGGGGCGCATATTTTTGATAATATTTGACTGATTAAAGTGGGATAAAAAGACAAAAAGATTTTTAAATTTATTTTTACCATGTTTTTAATCTTAATATTTAAATCTTAAATTAATATTGTAAACTATGTAAAAACAATATTTTTAAAATTGTAAATATTTGAAAAATTAATATAAGTTTGGTATGAATTTATAATATGAATTTTTAAATTAAGTTTGGTGTGAATTTTTAATTTTTAAAATATTAATTTTTAATTTTATGCATTTTAAATTTTGAGTTTGGTGTGAATTTTTAATTTTAATTTTGAATTTTATATTTAAGTTGTGTGAATTTAAAAACAAAAATTTACTTTATCTCATTAAGTTAAAAATATGATTTTTAAAATTCGTCGTAAGTTGAAGACTAGGTCTTTGAACCGAAATTGCTTTACCCGAGGGAGGGACGAGAACTTTTATTATCATTATTTTTAATCTTATTGATTTAAAGTATGCCAAAAACATTAAAAAACCCAAAAATCTTAGCTTTTTAAAACAATCGCTACAAAAAGACAAATTTTAAAATTTTGTCGAGGGACGGACTAGGACATCGATCCGAAACGACCTCGTCCTAAATAACAAGGGAAACAAAATTTTAAAATTAATTTCTTAATTGTTTTATAAGTTAAAGATTATTAAAAAAAAAAAAAAAAAAAAAAAAAAAAAAAAAAAAAAAAAAAATAACTCCGCGACTCGCGGAGTTTTAAGTACAAACCTCCGCGACTCGCGGAGGGACAAAATTACAAAAAAAAAATATAACCAGCTGCACGAACAGAATAACACACACACACATACTGCACTTCGAAAAAACCCGAAAAAACCCACAAAAATCATCCCAAAAACTCAATTTTTCACCGTTAATCTTCAAATTTTTCACTACAATCATGTTGAGAAGGATGATATCTAGGAACTACTCAAGAAAACAGGTACAATTACACCCCAAATCACCTTTAAATCCGAATTTTAGTGTGTTCTTGAGCATATTTTCATAATTTGAATTTTGTTAATTTTTAGTGTAATTAGTGTTAAATTGTTAGTATATTATGCATGTATAACCTAGATTGATGCTTGTTAACATGATTTGAAGCCAAAAACTTCAAAATCTTTAGAATCTAGGGTTTGTGTTCTTGAGCAATTTGGGGCTTTTTGATATAAACAGGTTATGGCCGATTTTTGTCATGAATTGTTGCTAAATTAAGTAGTGTAACATGTCTAGGTAGTTAAATGATCCAAACTTTGAGCCTAAACATGATTTTGAGAATTAAAGTGGACTTTTTCAAGTCCAAAATTCATGAACTTGATTTTTGAAAGATAATGCCATTTGAGACTTGTTTATTTTCTAGTAATGATTATTTTGACATGTTATTTGAGTTGAATGCTTATGAACTTGGCGAAAATTTTCGTATATGCTTATTTGAAAAAGTGTAGAATTGATAAAAATGTGAAAATAAGCTTAAGTTTGATATAAATTGATAATGTCATTGTAATTATTTTAATTGATGATTTTGCTGACACTAATGCATATTTGGATGCACAAAATTTGTGTTTGATGTGTTTTGCAGAATGAAAGGGGTGAATCTTCATCCCAAGCCCGCCATGCTCCTGCTGAGAACTTGGAACAACAGGAGGTAGATAACTACTACAAGCAGGATGTACCTCATCCAGTCATGACCTTTTCAGATATGCACTTGGAACAGTTGCACCCGAACTTGCGATTTGACAGACTTTGGATAGATTATCCAAAATATCAACGGGGTTTGCATACTCTTCACTCTAAGGTTGTTGAGGTACCGAGGGTCATAGAATGGGGACCCTTGGAAGCTGTAGAATTGGCCGGGCCAATTAGGGAATTACTGGTACAGAGGTATGGTAATTCTTATTTTAATGACTGGATATGTTTATTCACCATACGCAGACCTGTATATAAAGTATGGTGTGAAGAGTTGTTATGTAGTATAGAGTTGAATGATCGGGTAGCTAGTTTAACCGATCGTTCTTTTATTAGATTTTTGTTAGGCGGTTCGATGCGCCACATGTCTTTACTGGACATGGCTCAGGCTTTACGTATATATACGCCTGAGGAATTAGCGTCTGCCGATTGTAGAGGATTGATACTAAACGGTAGGAAAATAGATGAGAATTTTGATACACACGGCGTGTGGAGTCAAATGACAAGCCACCACCGTTTTAAAGGGGGAAACTACTCTTATTTGGATATAGATAGAGCCGAAGTAAGAATTATACATAGGTTTTTAGCTAATTCGATTACACAAAGGGGTAAAAACAAAGAAAAGGTAAATGAACAAGATTTGTTTTACCATATGTGTATTCGAGACCCACACAGCGCTGTAAGTATACCATATTGTGTGGGTTATTATTTATCAGCTATGGTTCGAGGGATGCGTCCACATAGCATAATAGGAGGTGGTATTTTTATTACCTTGATTGGTGAGTATCTCGGTGTGGATATAAGTCGGGGGGGATTATTAGTAGAAGATCCGGAACCCCGCGACACTATAGGTTTAAATGTATACCATGGTGCGAAAGTGTTGAAGCGGCGAAATAACGCCGCAGTACGATACAATGGTAGACATCCACAGGTAGAGAGAAACCAGGAACAAGGTAATGTAGGAGGGGGGAACCAGATGCAAGAAATGCAAAGGTTTATAGCTTCTCAGGAATACGAAAATGCTAGACAGAGAGCATTTGAAGATTGGCAAGTTCATCAGAACCAGATCATAGCACATTGCCAACACATAGGTAGAAACTATATTCCTACACCGAAACCCGTCTTCCCTCCTTGGTCGATAGAGATGCAGCCACCATATCCTACGTATGACCCTGCCGAGGCATTCTATAGCACTTATGGTTATGCGTGGAACCCCTATTGGTACCAATATCATCCTTAGTTTACTTATTTTTATTTTTATTTTGTAATTTGTAATTATTGATGTATTTAATATTTTTGTTAATATTGTAATCATTTTTATAATTATCTAACTTTTATTCTTAGATTTTAATAATTTTTGAATGTGGGGTAATAAACCAAAATTCAAAAATATGTATATATGTTTGCAGTTTATCTTATGTACACAACAGGGTAAAACAACGCATTTTCAAAGACTGGCATTAAGTTCAGCAAAAGCAAGTAATTTTGACGACAATGATGCAAAATACATGTGAAATAACAACAAGACGGAATGAACAAATGACGTGCACCATTTATCATTCAGCAAACAAACGCCAATATATTTGGAAACTTTGGTAAAAATTTAATCATTTTCACACAAATCACCCTCAATAATTTAAATTGTTACTGATTTCTTGCAAATGAGGGCATTGCAAGATCTTAAGTGTGGGAAGGGGTTAAATTCTTTCGGATTTTAAAAATTTTTATATTAAACACTTGGTTACCATTAAAAATACTAGTAAAGCAGTAGTTGTATTAGAATCTAGTGCTCTCTGATAAAAAAAGAACAGCCCTAGTCTTATATACTGACTACCCAATTCTAGTAAAATTTTCAATTAAATGAATTCAAATCATGTTTATACATATTTATGAACGATAAAACTAGGTTTTAACACCGAAATTATTGTTACCTCGGAAAGGACATAAATTGAGAAACAAACGAAAATGTTAAAATTCATTTAAAATGGAATAGAGGACGATAAAAAGAAAAATAAAAAGCCAAGTGTGGGAAAATTTACCAAGTTATTTTAAACATATGTCACATATATTTGTAACAAATAACTGAAAATACTTTTTGCTTTGAACTAAACTAAACTGTTTTACCCGATGAAAGAAAAGAAGAGATGGATCTACACGATGAATCAATTCCATCATTAAAAGGAAGTAAAGTCTTCCGAAAAAGACACGCGCTTCTTGATTTAGGTCATGAAGTTGTCGTCCAGACCAGCTGTAGGTTGACGAAAAATCTAGAAAAGTCATCACTAAAATCAGCAGGAAATCCACGGACCTCAGCATTAAACAGGGTCGCCAAGTGGTCAGATTTATCCTAACCATGAGAAGGATTTATCTCGTACAGTGGGGAGGCACCGTGCAAATTAGCTGGATAAGACTAATGAATCAGATCCCCAGAAAGGATAATCTCCTTAAAGATTAAAAATCAGCTTTTAAGACTGATATTACTCAATCCTAGAGATTGACCTTAAAGATTGAGAATTACAAACTCATGGAATTCAATGATATCTAAACTCGAGCTTGAACGAGAAAATATTTTGATCAAAATTATAAACCGATTTGTTTTCTGAAAACCCATTTTCAATGCGTTCATTACCATTGAACGTAAAATCCTAGGAATTCACCTGGAATTCATTAGGTCACCTGAACTAAATCGGGTGTCAACCGTAAGAACGGTGGTTGCATAACATGGTCAAAGACAGAACCTTGTGCCAGACCGACAAATTATAAGGGTGAGCTTTACTATTGCTCCTACCAAGGATAGTAATTGCGTCCGACACGTTATAGACCATAATCAAAAGCATGTCACGGGACATTGCCTTAACAGTTGCTTGTTCAACGCTTTCCTTTACAACCGGACGGTAGTTTGCCGAAAGGTAATATACGGAACAAGTAAACTGGACGTGTTGCTTTCCAAATACAAGGTTAGCAAGTGGGTGACACAAAACCGCAAGTTTTGAGCTAAAATTTTCAAATCTGAACCCCACCAAACCCACAAAAATATTTTGCAAACACCGGTAAAGGGTTATTCCGGAAAACTTATCTAGGGTAAAAACTAGATTTAATTTTCAAAAGATCAAATGTTTTCATAAAGATCCAATTTCCTTAATGGATCTAAATTTTTATAGTCATGTGGGACTGTAAACCATATCGTTACTACCATTGTTTATACCGCCGTATAGAAATCACTGATGTACAAAGTGTGAAGAATAAAGAAGTGATTCTAGTATTTCAAGACAATATTGCTTGAGGACAAGCAACGCTCAAGTGTGGGAATATTTGATAATGCTAAAAACGAACATATATTTCATAGCATTATTCCTCAAGAAAGACAAGCTTTTAGTTGCAATTGTTCTATTTACAAGTGATATTCGTTTAAATAATAAAAGGTGAAGACAAAAGACAGATTCGACGATTTGAAGACGCAAACGACCAAAAAGCTAAAAAGTACAAGATACAATCAAAAAGGTTCAAAATATTGATGAGGAACGTCTCAAAATGACAAGAGTACAAGTTACAAGACGCAAAGTACACGATATAAAATAATACGCGAGGACGTCCGAAAATCCGGAACCGGGACCTGAGCCAAGAAGAAACGCCCGACGCAACGGACCAAAAATATCTAGTCTACTATGCACAAGAATATAATATAATATATATATAATTATATATAATTATATATTATATATATTATTATTATTATTATATTACGTCGGCAAGAAGAAAACAAAAGTAGTTGGCTGAATCCAGGGTGGCCATGCGACTCGCATGGCCAGAAGCACAAAACCATGCGAGTCGCATGGTGTGAGATTTCTGGTCAGGTCCTATAAATAGCCAGTTTTCTGACGAGTTTATTATCCTTTTTCTCTTCCTCTTCATAAGTAATATATATTTATATATATAATTTATATTTTAATTTTAATTATAATTCTAATAATAAGGGTATGTTAGCAAATGTTGTAAGGGTGTAAGTTGAAATTCTGTCCGTGTAACGCTACGCTATTTTTAATCATTGTAAGTTATGTTCAACCTTTTTATATTAATGTCTCGTAGCTAAGTTATTATTATGCTTATTTAAAACGAAGTAATCATGATGTTGGGCTAATTACTAAAATTGGGTAATTGGGCTTTGTACCATAATTGGGGTTTGGATAAAAGAACGACACTTGTGGAAACTAGGCTATGGGCTATTAATGGGCTTTATATTTGTTTAACTAAATGAAAGTTTGTTAATGTTAATATAAAGATTTACAATTGGGCGTCCCTATAAATTACCATATACACTCGATCGGACACGATGGGCGGGGTATTTATATGTACGAATAATCGTTCATTTAACCGGACACGGGAATGGATTAATAGCCACTAGGATAATTAAAACAGGGGTGAAATTACATTCAAGGGTAATTGGTGTAATTGTTAACAAAGTAGTAAAACCTTGGTTTACACGCAGTCGATAACCTGGTGTATTCATTAAACAAAGTATTAAAACCTTGTTACAATTCGAATCCCCAATTAGTTGGAATATTTATCTTCGGGTATAATAATAATTTGACAAGGACACTTGCAATTTATATTTATGACTGATGGACTGTTATGGACAAAAACCAGACGGACATATTGAATAATCCAGGACAAAGGACAATTAACCCATGGGCATAAAACTAAAATCAACACGTCAAACATCATGATTACGGAAGTTTAAATAAGCATAATTCTTTTATTTCATATTTTATTTCCTTTATTTTATATTTAATTGCACTTCTAATTATCGCACTTTTATTGTTATTTAATTGCATTTCTAATTATCGCACTTTTATTGTTATTTAATCGCACTTTTAATTATCGTACTTTTAATTATCGCAATTTAATTTTATCGCATTTTTATTATTCGCAATTTCATTATCGTTATTTACTTTACGCTTTAATTTAAAGTCTTGTATTTATTTTATATTTTACATTAGGTTTTAACTGCGACTAAAGTTTTAAAATCGACAAACCGGTCATTAAACGGTAAAAACCCCTCTTTATAATAATAATATTACTTATATATATATTTGTATTTTTATAAAAGTAAACTAATATAGCGTTGAGCTTTGCTTAAAGATCTCCCTGTGGAACGAACCGGACTTACTAAAAACTACACTACTGTACGATTAGGTACACTGCCTATAAGTGTTGTAGCAAGGTTTAAGTATATCCATTCTATAAATAAATAAATATCTTGTGTAAAATTGTATCGTATTTAATAGTATTTTCTGCTAAAATTTAATAGTATTTTATACCCCTCTGCTTTGACATCAATGACCTTAAAATATCAAGATAACTCCTCAAAATGTTATCAAAATACTGTATAATTTAGGAGTTATCACTTCCTAAGTCAGAACTTCGCAATCATGCGCAAGTTGACTAAAACACCAAAGGAAATCCTGGCCACAGAACCAATTTTTTTGACGTTTGCAACGCCCGCCAAAATGTCAGACTATGCTAGGAGGGATACGTCAAAATTTTGCGAGTTCCATGATGATTATGGACATGAGATCGATTGATGCAAGTCTTTTATTGAAAAGGTAATTGAATATCTAAGAAGAGGTGAGCTCAATCACCTGAAACCAGTTAAAAAACAAGGACTTTCGTCGCAGAACAATGAGCCAAAGAAAACTACGCTAAATCAGAAAAAACGTAGTGACAAAAGCTCTGATAAAACGATAAATATGGTGCATGCATGACATTCTGGCCAAAGACGCAAGGCGGAGCATTTGTAAGAATGGGAAGTAGAGGCCATCACTTTTCCTCCCATGAAGACAATCAATCCTTCGCATGCACCCATCATTATCAAAGGTCGTATTACTGACTGCGGGTACAACGTCAGGCGATTGAACATTGACACATGAAGCAACATCGATGTTATGTATGAGCATTGCTTTAGGAAACTCCCATCAACGATTATATCTAAGATGCGAGCTCCCACAACTGTTCTATCGGGTTTCTCTGGGGAATCAGCATGGCCGTTAGGGCGCATCGAACTTGAGTTAGAGTTGGTCGATGATTATGATTCGACTCGACTCGAGTTGTTCCAAATGAATTCTGTGTGGTACGTTCTTATTCATGCTATAATGCACTCCTTGGAAGAGTCACTTTGCAGAAATTTAGTGCGATTGATATGACCGAAAGGGACGGCATATTTATGCGGTGTTGTTAGGTCGCAAGGCGTCAGAATCAGCTATCGGGAGGTGAAGCAATAGTTTTAAATTTATATTTAGCGGGACCTAAATCGTACTACCCCTTATTATGTTGAGTAAGGGAAGTATGACCTAGGGTCGAATTTTATAGATGTCAGTAGAATCGAACTTATAATTATAACTTAAGATAATCCTAAAGTGAAGGAATAGTTGTGTATTACCTAATTTTGGGTTTTCTAATTTGTAGGATAAAATAAAGTAAATGCGATAAAATTTGTAATTCAGATAAGGTTAAAGCAAGTGCATACTATGATTTTGTTAGTTACTTTGCCGAGATTATGGAATACTGGCTCATGAATAGGTAGTGACCTTGTTTTCACTACATTGGTCCTACCGTACCTTTCATAAGACATGTCAATGGGTAATGTGTTAGGCTTGAAGATTCTGAATAGACAGCAACGTCCCTTACCCCCCGACGCCCGTGCAGTCTGACTACAGGCATATACATTCAAACGGCTCATCTAGTTGAGCGGCTCGGTTGGGTGAGGTATTAATATTCCACAAAGGTCTAAACTTTCTTAAGCACAATGAAGTACAACGTATGCCATATGCGAGAGACGTAATGTGTTTCGATGCTTTCTTTAATAAATGGGTTTAAAAAGATAGTTAGGCCCTTAAAAAGAGTTCAACCATAAAGAACACCATGGCCAAGTTAGTTTGACTTCCATGAACACGTTCGGTTATCCTAACGGTACAATTCTTTATGTTTATAAACAAACAATTCCTTAATTAACTATGAATACATCAAGCGGGGTGCAATGTTTGAGACCACGATATGGTGAAGTGTACTAATCAGATCAGCACTGACCAGATTCCATGACCTTACTTAGTAGAGGTACAGCTTACAACAACCGTTGTGCTTCAGCGTGCACGTACGAAGTTTATATGCTTAGTGACTACATTAGCATGGTCTAAGACCGACAATGTACTTAATGGGCATAGTTAGATGTTTTGCTATGAAAGAGTTCTCATTCGGAATCCAAGGCTCGGTGGACTTACTACAATTGGTGTGCCTCAGTCAAACTTACGTTATATCCGATAGACTTCTCTTACCAAGGGGTGACACAGATAGTTTACTATGAATCGAGGTTCACGACTTCCCAATAACAGAGTCGATAAGTACGTTCTATTAGTTGGAAAAGCGACTGAGTTTAAAGTATAATCGGAATCATCTCAATAATATACACAAACCATAATATTATTTCGACATTATAACTGACTACATCATAGCATACACAAAAAATAACTAATCGCTAATCATGGTAACAATATCACAAATCGTAATATTGAAAGACATTATATAAAGACAAAGGATAGAAGTACAAGTAGATTAAACGAGTTCCGAATACAAAAGTGACAACTTCAAACTCTACACCGCTCCTAATACAATCTTCAGCGTTCTTCTCCGGGTACTAAGTTTCCCGAACGGAGTCGAAGACTTTGAAACTATGACTAATATTGTAGAAAGAGAGAGAAAGAGAGAGAGAGAGAGAGAGAGAAAGAGAGAGAGAGAGAGAGAGAGAGAGAGAGAGAGAGAGAGAGAGAGAGAGAGAGAAAAGTGAATTGAAATGTGTGTAAAAATGGATGACAAATGCCCTTTAAATAAGCTTGGTTTTTCTGGCATACGGCTGGCAGGCCGTATGGCCAGGCCGTTTACTAGGGCAAGCCGTTTGCTTGGCCTGTTTGCATGGCCAGGTCGTTTGTGATGTGGCAGGCCGTATGGCAGGCCTTATGACTTGCTGGTTTGCTGTTTTGCTTGGATCATTTTGCTTGTTCCAGGAATCGTAACTTGGTTTCCGGGGTCGTAACTTGTCTTTCATCGTTTTCGCTCTAGAATCTTTGTTTTAGCTCCAATTCTCTTGATTATTTTTGCACCAGCTTCGTAATTACTTGATCTTCACTTTTAACCGACAAAGCGAGTATTTTGGCGATAAATCTTGGAACTTCATTGTTTTTAGGCCTCAATACCGGGGTGAAAATGTGAATTTTTAGCCGATATCAGCGATCCCCTCAGCAGTTCATGGTATGATCAAATTTTATACTAAGCGAGGTATCGCTACCATCCGGATGAAATCTGGAAGAGTGCTATGCACCTCAATCACTCCACCTGAACCACTCCCAACAATTGACGAGCAAGTGCGGAGTAGTTCCATTCTCGTTAACCTCAAGCATCCGGACAAGCGCATCCAAATTGGGGGCAATCTCTCGGACAAAGTCAAGGTCAAATTGCACGACATATTAATTGCCAACATGGATTTTTCGTATGGAGTGAGGATGATATGACTGAGGTTCCGCGCAACATCGCTGAACACAAGCTAAATGCTAATCCAAACTTAACCCATTGCGCCAGAAGAAGTGGCTCATGGCCCCTGAAAGAAGTGAATTTCTAATATTAGAGGTTGATAAACTGGTTCATGTGAACATATTGAGGGAGGTTCGGTACCAAAATTGGGTAGCAATTCCCATTGTGGTTAAAAAGGGGGATGGTGAAATGTCCCGTTCTTATTGATTAAAAACGTTCCATATTAATTGATTTCGTTGCGAGGTTTTGACCTCTATATGAGACGTTTTTCAAAGACAGCATTCATTTTAAAACAAACCATAACCTTTATTTCATCAATAAAGGTTTAAAAAGCTTTACGTAGATTATCAAATAATGATAATCTAAAATATCCTGTTTACACACGACCATTACATAATGGTTTACAATATAAATATGTTACAACAAAATAAGTTTCTTGAAATGCAGTTTTTACACAATATCATACAAACATGGACTCCAAATCTCGTCCTTATTTAAGTATGCGACAGCGGAAGCTCTTAATAATCACCTGAGAATAAACATGCTTAAAACGTCAACAAAAATGTTGGTGAGTTATAGGTTTAACCTATATATATCAAATCATAATAATAGACCACAAGATTTCATATTTCAATACACATCCCATACATAGAGATAAAAGTCATTCATATGGTGAACACCTGGTAACCGACATTAACAAGATGCATATATAAGAATATCCCCATCATTCCGGGACACCCTTCGGATATGATATAAATTTCGAAGTACTAAAGTATCCGGTACTTTGGATGGGGCTTGTTGGGCCCGATAGATCTATCTTTAGGATTCACGTCAATTAGGGTGTCTGTTCCCTAATTCTTAGATTACCAGACTTAATAAAAAGGGGCATATTCGATTTCGATAATTCAACCATAGAATGTAGTTTCACGTACTTGTGTCTATTTTGTAAATCATTTATGAAACCTGCATGTATTCTCATCCCAAAAATATTAGATTTTAAAAGTGGGACTATAACTCACTTTCACAGATTTTTACTTCGTCGGGAAGTAAGACTTGGCCACTGGTTGATTCACGAACCTATAACAATATATACATATATATCAAAGTATGTTCAAAATATATTTACAACACTTTTAATATATTTTGATGTTTTAAGTTTATTAAGTCAGCTGTCCTCGTTAGTAACCTACAACTAGTTGTCCACAATTAGATGTACATAAATAAATCGATAAATATTATCTTGAATCAATCCACGACCCAGTGTATACGTATCTCAGTATTGATCACAACTCAAACTATATATATTTTGGAATCAACCTCAACCCTGTATAGCTAACTCCAACATTCACATATAGAGTGTCTATGGTTGTTCCGAAATATGTATAGATGTGTCGACATGATAGGTCGAAACATTATATACGTGTCTATGGTATCTCAAGATTACATAATATACAATACAAGTTGATTAAGTTATGGTTGGAATAGATTTGTTACCAATTTTCACGTAGCTAAAATGAGAAAAATTATCCAATCTTGTTTTACCCATAACTTCTTCATTTTAAATCCGTTTTGAGTGAATCAAATTGCTATGGTTTCATATTGAACTCTATTTTATGAATCTAAACAGAAAAAGTATAGGTTTATAGTCGGAAAAATAAGTTACAAGTCGTTTTTGTAAAGGTAGTCATTTCAGTCGAAAGAACGACGTCTAGATGACCATTTTAGAAAACATACTTCCACTTTGAGTTTAACCATAATTTTTGGATATAGTTTCATGTTCATAATAAAAATCATTTTCTTAGAATAACAACTTTTAAATCAAAGTTTATCATAGTTTTTAATTAACTAACCCAAAACAGCCCGCGGTGTTACTACGACGGCGTAAATCCGGTTTTACGGTGTTTTTCGTGTTTCCAGGTTTTAAATCATTAAGTTAGCATATCATATAGATATAGAACATGTGTTTAGTTGATTTTAAAAGTCAAGTTAGAAGGATTAACTTTTATTTGCGAACAAGTTTAGAATTAACTAAACTATGTTCTAGTGATTACAAGTTTAAACCTTCGAATAAGATAGCTTTATATGTATGAATCGAATGATGTTATGAACATCATTACTATCTTAAGTTCCTTGGATAAACCTACTGGAAAAGAGAAAAATGGATCTAGCTTCAATGGATCCTTGGATGGCTCGAAGTTCTTGAAGCAGAATCATGACACGAAAACAAGTTCAAGTAAGATCATCACTTGAAATAAGATTGTTATAGTTATAGAAATTGAACCAAAGTTTGAATATGATTATTACCTTGTATTAGAATGATAACATACTGTAAGAAACAAAGATTTCTTGAGGTTGGATGATCACCTTACAAGATTGGAAGTGAGCTAGCAAACTTGAAAGTATTCTTGATTTTATGTAACTAGAACTTGTAGAATATATGAAGAACACTTAGAACTTGACGATAGAACTTGAGAGAGATCAATTAGATGAAGAAAATTGAAGAATGAAAGTGTTTGTAGGTGTTTTTGGTCGTTGGTGTATGGATTAGATATAAAGGATATGTAATTTTGTTTTCATGTAAATAAGTCATGAATGATTACTCATATTTTTGTAATTTTATGAGATATTTCATGCTAGTTGCCAAATGATGGTTCCCACATGTGTTAGGTGACTCACATGGGCTGCTAAGAGCTGATCATTGGAGTGTATATACCAATAGTACATACATCTAAAAGCTGTGTATTGTACGAGTACGAATACGGGTGCATACGAGTAGAATTGTTGATGAAACTGAACGAGGATGTAATTGTAAGCATTTTTGTTAAGTAGAAGTATTTTGATAAGTGTATTGAAGTCTTCCAAAAGTGTATAAATACATATTAAAACACTACATGTATATACATTTTAACTGATTCGTTAAGTCATCGTTAGTCGTTACATGTAAGTGTTGTTTTGAAACCTTTAGGTTAACGATCTTGTTAAATGTTGTTAACCCAATGTTTATAATATCAAATGAGATTTTAAATTATTATATTATCATGTATGAATATCTCTTAATATGATATATATACATTAAACGTCTTTACAACGATAATCGTTACATATATGTCTCGTTTAAAAATCATTAAGTTAGTAGTCTTGTTTTTACATATGTAGTTCATTGTTAATATACTTAATGATATGTTTACTTATCATAGTATCATGTTAACTATATATATATATCCATATATATGTCATCATATAGTTTTTACAAGTTTTAACGTTCGTGAATCACCGGTCAACTTGGGTGGTCAATTGTCTATATGAAACATATTTCAATTAATCAAGTCTTAACAAGTTTGATTGCTTAACATGTTGGAAACATTTAATCATGTAAATATCAATCTCAATTAATATATATAAACATGGAAAAGTTCGGGTCACTACAGTACCAACCCGTTAAATAAATTTCGTCCCGAAATTTTAAGCTGTTGAAGGTGTTGACGAATCTTCTGGAAATAGATGCGGGTATTTCTTCTTCATCTGATCTTCACGCTCCCAGGTGAACTCGGGTCCTCTACGAGCATTCCATCGAACCTTAACAATTGGTATCTTGTTTTGCTTAAGTCTTTTAACCTCACGATCCATTATTTCGACGGGTTCTTCGATGAATTGAAGTTTTTCGTTGATTTGGATTTCATCTAACGGAATAGTGAGATCTTCTTTAGCAAAACATTTCTTCAAATTCGAGACGTGGAAAGTGTTATGTACAGCCGCGAGTTGTTGAGGTAAATCAAGTCGGTAAGCTACTGGTCCGACACGATCAATAATCTTGAATGGTCCAATATACCTTGGATTTAATTTCCCTCGTTTACCAAATCGAACAACGCCTTTCCAAGGTGAAACTTTAAGCATGACCATCTCTCCAATTTCAAATTCTATATCTTTTGTTTTAATGTCAGCGTAGCTCTTTTGTCGACTTTGGGCGGTTTTCAACCGTTGTTGAATTTGGATGATCTTCTCGGTAGTTTCTTGTATAATCTCCGGACCCGTAATCTGTCTATCCCCCACTTCACTCCAACAAATCGGAGACCTGCACTTTCTACCATAAAGTGCTTCAAACGGCGCCATCTCAATGCTTGAATGGTAGCTGTTGTTGTAGGAAAATTCTGCTAACGGTAGATGTAGATCCCAACTGTTTCCGAAATCAATAACACATGCTCGTAGCATGTCTTCAAGCGTTTGTATCGTCCTTTCGCTCTGCCCATCAGTTTGTAGATGATAGGCAGTACTCATGTCTAGACGAGTTCCTAATGCTTGCTGTAATGTCTGCCAGAATCTTGAAATAAATCTGCCATCCCTATCAGAGATAATAGAGATTGGTATTCCATGTCTGGAGACGACTTCCTTCAAATACAGTGGTGCTAACTTCTCCATCTTGTCATCTTCTCTTATTGGCAGGAAGTGTGCTGATTTGGTGAGACGATCAACTATTACCCAAATAGTATCAAAACCACTTGCAGTCCTTGGTAATTTAGTGATGAAATCCATGGTAATGTTTTCCCATTTCCATTCCGGGATTTCGGGTTGTTGAAGTAGACCTGATGGTTTCTGATGCTCAGCTTTGACCTTAGAACACGTCAAACATTCTCCTACGTATTTAGCAACATCGGCTTTCATACCCGACCACCAAAAATGTTTCTTGAGATCCTTGTACATCTTCCCCGTTCCAGGATGTATTGAGTATCTGGTTTTATGAGCTTCTCTAAGTACCATTTCTCTCATATCTCCAAATTTTGGTACCCAAATCCTTTCAGCCCTATACCGGGTTCCGTCTTCCTGAATATTAAGATGCTTCTCCGATCCTTTGGGTATTTCATCCTTTAAATTTCCCTCTTTTAAAACTCCTTGTTGCGCCTCCTTTATTTGAGTAGTAAGGTTATTATGAATCATTATATTCATAGCTTTTACTCGAATGGGTTCTCTGTCCTTCCTGCTCAAGGCATCGGCTACCACATTTGCCTTCCCCGGGTGGTAACGAATCTCAAAGTCGTAGTCATTCAATAATTCAATCCACCTACGCTGCCTCATATTCAGTTGTTTCTGATTAAATATGTGTTGAAGACTTTTGTGGTCGGTATATATAATACTTTTGACCCCATATAAGTAGTGCCTCCAAGTCTTTAATGCAAAAACAACCGCGCCTAATTCCAAATCATGCGTCGTATAATTTTGTTCGTGAATCTTCAATTGTCTAGACGCATAAGCAATCACCTTCGTTCGTTGCATTAATACACAACCGAGACCTTGCTTTGATGCGTCACAATAAATCACAAAATCATCATTCCCTTTAGGCAATGACAATATAGGTGCCGTAGTTAGCTTTTTCTTCAATAACTGAAACGCTTTCTCTTGTTCATCATTCCATTCAAATTTCTTCCCTTTATGCGTTAATGCAGTCAAGGGTTTTGCTATTCTGGAAAAGTCTTGGATGAACCTTCTGTAGTAACCAGCTAGTCCTAAAAACTGGCGTATGTGTTTCGGAGTTTTCGGGGTTTCCCACTTTTCAACAGTTTCTATCTTTGCCGGATCCACCTTAATACCTTCTTTGTTCACTATGTGACCGAGGAATTGAACTTCTTCCAACCAAAATGCACACTTTGAAAACTTAGCGTACAATTCTTCCTTCCTCAATACTTCTAACACCTTTCTCAAATGTTCACCGTGTTCTTGGTCATTCTTTGAGTAAATAAGTATGTCATCAATGAAAACAATGACAAACTTGTCAAGGTATGGTCCACACACTCGGTTCATAAGGTCCATGAACACAGCTAGTGCATTAGTTAAACCAAACGGCATGACCATAAACTCGTAATGACCGTAACGTGTTCTGAAAGCAGTCTTTGGAATATCATCTTCTTTCACCCGCATTTGATGATACTCGGAACGTAAGTCAATCTTTGAATAAATAGATGAGCCTTGTAGTTGATCAAATAAGTCGTCGATTCTCGGTAGTGGGTAGCAGTTCTTGATGGTAAGTTTGTTCAACTCTCGGTAGTCGATACACAACCTGAATGTACCATCTTTCTTCTTGACAAACAAAACAGGAGCTCCCCACGGTGATGTGCTTGGTCGAATGAAACCACGCTCTAAAAGTTCTTGTAATTGGCTTTGCAGTTCTTTCATCTCGCTGGGTGCGAGTCTGTAAGGAGCACGAGCTATTGGTGCAGCTCCTGGTACAAGATCTATTTGAAATTCAACGGATCGATGTGGGGGTGGTCCCGGTAATTCTTTCGGAAATACATCGGGAAATTCTTTTGAAATGGGAACATCATTGATGCTCTTTTCTTCAGTTTGTACTTTCTCGACGTGTGCTAGAACAGCATAGCAACCTTTTCTTATTAGTTTTTGTACCTTCAAATTACTAATAATATGTAGCTTCGTGTTGCCCTTTTCTCCGTACACCATTAAGGGTTTTCCTTTTTCTCGTATAATGCGAATTGCATTTTTGTTACAAACGATCTCTGCTTTCACTTCTTTCAACCAGTCCATACCGATTATCACATCAAAACTCCCTAACTCTACTGGTATCAAATCAATCTTAAATGTTTCGCTAACCAGTTTAATTTCTCGATTCCGACATATATTATCTGCTGAAATTAAATTACCATTTGCTAATTCGAGTAAAAATTTACTATCCAAAGGCGTCAATGGACAACTTAATTTAGCACAAAAATCTCTACTCATATAGCTTCTATCCGCACCCGAATCAAATAAAACGTAAGCAGATTTATTGTCAATAAGAAACGTACCCGTAACAAGCTCCGGGTCTTCCTGTGCCTCTGCCGCATTAATATTGAAAACTCTTCCGCGGCCTTGTCCATTCGTGTTCTCCTGGTTCGGGCAATTTGTAATAATGTGGCCCGGTTTTCCACATTTATAACAAACTACATTGGCATAACTTGCTCCGACACTACTTGCTCTGCCATTACTCGTTCCGACACCATTTGTTCCTTTCGTTCTATTAACCCCTGGTCCGTAGACCTCACACTTCGCCGCGCTATGACCATTTCTTTTACACTTGTTGCAAAATTTGGTGCAGAACCCCGAGTGATACTTTTCACACCTTTGGCATAGCTGCTTCTGATTGTTGTTGTTGTTGCGGTTATTATTGTTGTTGGGATGATTGTTGTAGTTGCTGTTGTTGTTGTTGTTGTTGTTGTTGTTGTTGTTGTTGGGCCGTTTGTTGTAGTTGCGATTGATGTTGCGATTGTTGGGATAATTGTTGCGATTATTGTTGTAATTGCTGTTGTTGTTGTATTGGTGATTCTTATCACCGTTTTCCTCCCACTTTGTTTTGACTTGCTTCACATTGGCCTCTTCAGCAGTCTGTTCTTTAATTCTTTCTTCAATCTGGTTCACTAGTTTGTGAGCCATTCTACATGCCTGTTGTATGGAGGCGGGCTCGTGTGAACTTATATCTTCTTGGATTCTTTCCGGTAATCCTTTCACAAACGCGTTGATCTTCTCTTCCTCATCTTCGAATGCTCCCGGACACAATAGGCACAATTCTGTGAATTGTCTTTCGTACGTGGTAATATCAAATCCTTGGGTTCGTAACCCTCTAAGTTCTGTCTTGAGCTTATTGACCTCGGTTCTGGGACGGTACTTCTCGGTCATCAAGTGCTTGAATGCTGACCATGGTAGTGCGTATCATCTTGTCCCACTTGCTCTAGATAGGTATTCCACCATGTTAACGCAGAACCTGTGAAGGTATGCGTAGCGTACTTCACTTTGTCCTCTTCAGTACACTTACTTATGGCAAACACCGATTCGACCTTCTCGGTCCACCGTTTCAATCCGATCGGTCCTTCGGTTCCATCAAATTCCAAAGGTTTGCAGGCAGTGAATTCTTTGTAGGTGCATCCTACACGATTTCCTGTACTGTCAGATCCAAGGTTATTGTTGGTATGTAGCGCAGCCTGTACTGCGGCTATGTTTGAAGCTAGAAAAGTACGGAATTCCTCTTCATTCATATTCACGGTGTGTCGAGTAGTCGGTGCCATTTCCTTCAAAATAGTCAAATGGAACAAGTTAATCATACAGAATATTAAGAGTAGTTAATAGTATTTCGTAGCATAATATGAACTCATTTATAAAAGCTTTTTCTTCATATTAGCGTTTTATAAGTTTAAATTCGGGTAGTACCTACCCGTTAAGTTCATACTTAGTAGCTAATATACAATTCAACTACTACAATTCTATATGAAAAACTGATTGTAATAATATTTCGCGTTCAAACTTTTATACAATATTTTACAAACTTACAATATCGCTTATTTTACATAAAGCATGAAATATAGCACACAATAACTTTGATACAAGATAGTTGTGAAGATAATTCTAGCTAGTACACAAGTCGTTCAGCAAAGGCAATAAAGACACGTAATTCATACGTCCAGAAACAAGTCATGCATTCTGGTTTTACTAGGACTACTTCCCATCCTTGGTCTTGTGGAACATAACCGTTATGGCCGTTGATAAGACAGCGTGTTGTAACGTCATCAAAGGGACGAGGGTTACGTAATGACCAACAGTCTCGTAATAACCTAAAAACCTCATTTCTTACCCCAATTACCGACTCCGTCACTTGTGGGAACGTTTTGTTTAATAGTTGTAGCCCGATGTTCTTGTTCTCACTTTGGTGAGAAGCGAACATTACTAACCCGTAAGCATAACATGCTTCTTTATGTTGCATGTTAGCCGCTTTTTCTAAATCATGAAGTCCTATATTCGGATATACTGAGTCAAAATAATTTCTTAACCCGTTGCGTAAAATAGCATTTGGGTTCCCCGCAATATATGCGTCAAAGTAAACACATCGTAACTTATGGATTTCCCAATGTGATATTCCCCATCTTCCGAACGAAAGCCTTTTATAAACCAAGGCATTCTTGGAACATTCTTCGAATGTCTTACAAACTGATCTCGCCTTAAATAGTTGCACCGAGGAATTCTGACCGACTCTAGACAAGATTTCATCAATCATGTCTCCGGGTAGGTCTCTTAAAATATTGGGTTGTCTATCCATTTTGTGTTTTTATACTGTAAAATAGACAAGAGTTAGATTCATAAAAAAAAAATACTTATTAATACAAGAAATTTTTACATATATCATAAAGCATAAGCACACTATATTACATATATTACACCACACGAATATAACTATCTTATTCCAACTCGCTCGTTTCTTCTTGTTCAGTTTTGGTTCGTTTTGCCAAGTTTCTAGGGATATATGATGTTCCCCTAATACGAGCCGTCGTTATCCACATTGGTTTAGAAAAACCTGGTGGTCTAGAGGTTCCCGGGTCATTGTTACAACTTAAGGACTTCGGGGGTTGACGATACATATAAAGTTCATCGGGGTTGGAATTAGATTTCTCTATTTTTTATGCCCTTTCCCTTATTATTTTCTTTTGACTTTTTAAATTCAGTTGGGGTAATTTCTATAACATCATCGGAATTCTCGTCGGAATCCGATTCATCGGAGAATTGGTAATCCTCCCAATATTTTGCTTCCTTGGCGGAAACACCATTGACCATAATTAACCTTGGTCGGTTGGTTGAGGATTCTCTTTTACTTAACCGTTTTATTATTTCCCCCACCGGTTCTATTTCTTCTTCCGGTTCCGATTCTTCTTCCGGTTCTGATTCTTCTTCCGGTTCCGACTCTTCTTCCGGTTCCTCTTCGGGAACTTGTGAATCAGTCCACGAATCATTCCAATTTAGATTTGACTCTTCATTATTATTAGGTGAGTCAATGGGACTTGTTCTAGAGGTAGACATCTATCACATAATATCAAACACGATAAGAGATTAATATATCACATAATATTCATATGTTAAAAATATATAGTTTCCAACAAAAATGTTAAGCAATCATTTTTAAAGAAAACACGGTCGAAGTCCAGACTCACTAATGCATCCTAACAAACTCGATAAGACACACTAATGCAAATTTTTTGGTTCTCTAAGACCAACGCTCTGATACCAACTGAAATGTCCCGTTCTTATTGATTAAAAACGTTCCATATTAATTGATTTCGTTGCGAGGTTTTGACCTCTATATGAGAAGTTTTTCAAAGACAGCATTCATTTTAAAACAAACCATAACCTTTATTTCATCAATAAAGGTTTAAAAAGCTTTACGTAGATTATCAAATAATGATAATCTAAAATATCCTGTTTACACACGACCATTACATAATGGTTTACAATACAAATATGTTACAACAAAATAAGTTTCTTGAAATGCAGTTTTTACACAATATCATACAAACATGGACTCCAAATCTCGTCCTTATTTAAGTATGCGACAGCGGAAGCTCTTAATAATCACCTGAGAATAAACATGCTTAAAACGTCAACAAAAATGTTGGTGAGTTATAGGTTTAACCTATATATATCAAATCATAATAATAGACCACAAGATTTCATATTTCAATACACATCCCATACATAGAGATAAAAGTCATTCATATGGTGAACACCTGGTAACCGACATTAACAAGATGCATATATAAGAATATCCCCATCATTCCGGGACACCCTTCGGATATGATATAAATTTCGAAGTACTAAAGCATCCGGTACTTTGGATGGGGCTTGTTGGGCCCGATAGATCTATCTTTAGGATTCGCGTCAATTAGGGTGTCTGTTCCCTAATTCTTAGATTACCAGACTTAATAAAAAGGGGCATATTCGATTTTGATAATTCAACCATAGAATGTAGTTTCACGTACTTGTGTCTATTTTGTAAATCATTTATGAAACCTGCATGTATTCTCATCCCAAAAATATTAGATTTTAAAAGTGGGACTATAACTCACTTTCACAGATTTTTACTTCGTCGGGAAGTAAGACTTGGCCACTGGTTGATTCACGAACCTATAACAATATATACATATATATCAAAGTATGTTTAAAATATATTTACAACACTTTTAATATATTTTGATGTTTTAAGTTTATTAAGTCAGCTGTCCTCGTTAGTAACCTACAACTAGTTGTCCACAATTAGATGTACAGAAATAAATCGATAAATATTATCTTGAATCAATCCACGACCCAGTGTATACGTATCTCAGTATTGATCACAACTCAAACTATATATATTTTGGAATCAACCTCAACCCTGTATAGCTAACTCCAACATTCACATATAGAGTGTCTATGGTTGTTCCGAAATATATATAGATGTGTCGACATGATAGGTCGAAACATTGTATACGTGTCTATGGTATCTCAAGATTACATAATATACAATACAAGTTGATTAAGTTATGATTGGAATAGATTTGTTACCAATTTTCACGTAGCTAAAATGAGAAAAATTATCCAATCTTGTTTTACCCATAACTTCTTCATTTTAAATCCGTTTTGAGTGAATCAAATTGCTATGGTTTCATATTGAACTCTATTTTATGAATCTAAACAGAAAAAGTATAGGTTTATAGTCGGAAAGATAAGTTACAAGTCGTTTTTGTAAAGGTAGTCATTTCAGTCGAAAGAACGACGTCTAGATGACCATTTTAGAAAACATACTTCCACTTTGAGTTTAACCATAATTTTTGGATATAGTTTCATGTTCATAATAAAAATCATTTTCTCAGAATAACAACTTTTAAATCAAAGTTTATCAAAGTTTTTAATTAACTAACCCAAAACAGCCCGCGGTGTTACTACGACGGCGTAAATCCGGTTTTACGGTGTTTTTCGTGTTTCCAGGTTTTAAATCATTAAGTTAGCATATCATATAGATATAGAACATGTGTTTAGTTGATTTTAAAAGTCAAGTTAGAAGGATTAACTTTTGTTTGCGAACAAATTTAGAATTAACTAAACTATGTTCTAGTGATTACAAGTTTAAACCTTCGAATAAGATAGCTTTATATGTATGAATCGAATGATGTTATGAACATCATTACTACCTTAATTTCCTTGGATAAACCTACTGGAAAAGAGAAAAATGGATCTAGCTTCAATGGATCCTTGGATGGCTCGAAGTTCTTGAAGCAGAATCATGACACGAAAACAAGTTCAAGTAAGATCATCACTTGAAATAAGATTGTTATAGTTATAGAAATTGAACCAAAGTTTGAATATGATTATTACCTTGTATTAGAATGATAACCTACTGTAATAAACAAAGATTTCTTGAGGTTGGATGATCACCTTACAAGATTGGAAGTGAGCTAGCAAACTTGAAAGTATTCTTGATTTTATGTAACTAGAACTTGTAGAATATATGAAGAACACTTAGAACTTGAAGATAGAACTTGAGAGAGATCAATTAGATGAAGAAAATTGAAGAATGAAAGTGTTTGTAGGTGTTTTTGGTCGTTGGTGTATGGATTAGATATAAAGGATATGTAATTTTGTTTTCATGTAAATAAGTCATGAATGATTACTCATATTTTTGTAATTTTATGAGATATTTCATGCTAGTTGCCAAATGATGGTTCCCACATGTGTTAGGTGACTCACATGGGCTGCTAAGAGCTGATCATTGGAGTGTATATACCAATAGTACATACATCTAAAAGCTGTGTATTGTACGAGTACGAATACGGGTGCATACGAGTAGAATTGTTGATGAAACTGAACGAGGATGTAATTGTAAGCATTTTTGTTAAGTAGAAGTATTTTGATAAGTGTATTGAAGTCTTCCAAAAGTGTATAAATACATATTAAAACACTACATGTATATACATTTTAACTGATTCGTTAAGTCATCGTTAGTCGTTACATGTAAGTGTTGTTTTGAAACCTTTAGGTTAACGATCTTGTTAAATGTTGTTAACCCAATGTTTATAATATCAAATGAGATTTTAAATTATTATATTATCATGATATTATCATGTATGAATATCTCTTAATATGATATATATACATTAAACGTCTTTACAACGATAATCGTTACATATATGTCTCGTTTAAAAATCATTAAGTTAGTAGTCTTGTTTTTACATATGTAGTTCATTGTTAATATACTTAATGATATGTTTACTTATCATCGTATCATGTTAACTATATATATATCCATATATATGTCATCATATAGTTTTTACAAGTTTTAACGTTCGTGAATCACCGGTCAACTTGGGTGGTCAATTGTCTATATGAAACATATTTCAATTAATCAAGTCTTAACAAGTTTGATTGCTTAACATGTTGGAAACATTTAATCATGTAAATATCAATCTCAATTAATATATATAAACATGGAAAAGTTCGGGTCACTACAGATGGCTTGTGGCGCATATGTGTCGATTTCAAAGACATCAACAAGGCGTGCCCCAATGAAGACAAAACCGCGTTTAACACCGATCAAGGTATCTATTGTTAGTTATACGAAAATGCCTTTTGGGTTGAAGAATGCATGATGTGTCAAAAGTGTGTGCAGTAGTGCTTTATTTGCCTTTCAACTTTTAAATTTATAAAACCTTTATTTTACTATTAACACCCTAACGAGCAACAAGACCCGTTCAGATGTAGTATTTTAGGTTATCGTCCCAAGTGAGTGTAGATGCATTTTAAAGTTGGTTTATTATGTAGTCTAGCTCTTATTAAAGAACTAGAAGTAAGATTTTTTAGGTTTTTCGGTTGTTGTTTAGGTTTTGAATATTATCACTTTGGAAAGAGACAACTGAAAGTATGTTCTTAATGAATTAAGTAACAAGATATAAAGAAAGAAATAAAGATTTAAAATAAACAATTATAAATAAAAGTAGTTATATGAACGAATAACTCATACGGGAATCATATTAGGCAAGTTTTATGACTTATATTAACACGAGGCAAGATAATAATCATAGACCAATTATTATCCCTAAACAGGTTAAGACAAGTGTTGCATATCATTCAATAGGCAGGACTTAAAGCATATGCTAGACACATGATGTTCATGGCTAACATCTCAATTCTTTGTATTCAATTCAATTACATGATACATATCAATCTTATGATGAGGATTAACATGCAAATAGGCTGATAAATTATATAAGCTATTAAACATCAAGTAGATCAACTCACGTTACTAGCTGAAAGTTAATTATTACTTGGTTCTCATGCAATCATTAATTAAACACATGCAAACAGAGGATCTTCGACTAAGCATAACAATATTAAACTCTATCATATAAGCGTAACTCAAATTCAACAAATTTATCACTAACAATGTTGCTTAACTTAGTTGCATGCGATCCAGTTTAACAAGTTTGATTGACTAGATCTAAACAAGTAGCATGAATCAAATAACAGTTCGTTGGATTAAGTGCTAATCAATCCTAAAATCTAACATTTAATCATTAAGCATGGCAAACAAGCATATTAAAACAAAGCAGATTCAAAATAGTTTAACTCATCATCACAGAAACTCAAACTATACAGATCTGGAAAAAACCAGAAGCAGGATGGATGTAAGCACGAAGCCGGCGGCTTTGTCCAGTTAAGCCGGCGGCTTGGACTGGTGAAGCCGACGACTTCATCTGATTCCCATACAAAGTAGTTTTCGTCCACGTAACCACTATGAACGTTTATTTCATAATGGTTGAATAACAGATAATAGAAAAAGTAAATAAAATGCAATAGATAGAGTAAATAGATAAAGTCATGTACCTTTAAAAGGTAAATGAAAAGAGAACTTTTATAATAACTTGATAGCCTGATTACAACTTGAAATTGAAACCCTATTCTAAGATTTTTCATTTTTTAGTGAAAACCCTAAGCGAAAAACGAAAGTACATCTAAAACTGAAACAAAAGGCCTCTATTTATAGTTTTCAAAAATGGTGGCCCAGGCCGGCGGCTTCATTGGGAAGCCGGCGACTTCACTTGGTTGGTTACTCCTTCTACAAGTTAAACGTAATCAGCAAGTTCAATAACGCGTATCTGCCTTAGGCCAAGCCTGCGGCTTCACTAATCTGCAATCTTTCTGATTTCGTTTCCTTTTTTTAGCTTTTTCTTGGGCTTTAAGTACACGAAACTGACTTAATCCGACGGCTTCAGTTGTAAGCCAGCTGCTTCATTGCATTTTCTTGAATTCTGGTATTTTCTGCAGAGTTCTAGAACTTTATGGATTTTTATCACCAAGTCGGCGACTTCAGGACATCATGCCGACGGTCTCATTTCACTTTCTAAAATTTTTAATTGTTTTTATCCTGTTTAATATATAACTTAAACAAAAACATTAGAAATACCTTTTTCCTATTTTACCCATTTTAGCGTGTTTTATTATCAAAATGACTTTAAAATAATAAGATAACTCCTTAAAATGTTATCAAAATTTTGTATAATTTAGGAGTTATCAAATTCCCCACACTTAAACTTTTATTTGTCTTCAAGTAAACTTTTTATATCATTTTTTTAGAATTCTTTAAGAAATTGATATCATAATATAGAACGAAAGTAAAATGAAAAGTCAAAAGGATGTCTAATCACTTAAAAGTTAGTTTATTATTATAAGAACTAGTCTGAACCAGACCAATGAGTACAAGTGGTCCTAATGTTCATTAATCCAGATTTATACAAGTTGGTCATCATTGGACTCTTTTATTTTCTAACTAGAATTTTTTATAAGTGTGTGGTTCTCATTGAGACTCTTTTCTCTCGCTTTCATCACTCTTATTGACCTTCATTGGGCTCTTTTGCTTTTCCTTTCTTTTGCTTTCATGCTTAGCATTTGGCAATTTTCTAAGTTAGCCCTTATTGGGACTCTTTTGCTGCCTCAATGGTCCATGCTTATTATGCCATATGGTAGTGGCTCTAAGCTTACAATCGTTTCACAATTTTTGGCATTTACTTCCTATCTTAAACAAGTAGTCCGATCTCGAAGTTGAGAGTAGTTCTATTAGCTTTATGATTACATTAATGAAAAGACATAAGTTTGACTAAGAATTTATACTTCTTAAAAAATTTAATTTGTACCCAATTTTGCATTTATTTTAAAATGTTGGTGATATTTTTAAGTGATTAATTACTTCCCTCCCCACACTTCAATTATGCAATGTCCTCATTTGCATTTATAATTCAAAATAGTAATAAATGAAATACATAATTTGAAAATAAGGGAAAGAGTGATGTTACTTGATTGTAGAATAATTGCAGAACACTTGCAAATTTCTTTGGATTCAAGATAGATAACTTAACAAAAATTGTTAAACAATGCAATATATAACACAAACTAATATTTTATTGAAAAGTTATCACTTTATCACTTTAGCACTTAGGAGCTATATTGCTCTTATATTCATAATTAAAGATAAAAACGAAACATTTAGAAAACATAATCCTAATAAGATATATAGGGATAGGTAGTTTTGATTATAGAGTCGGTTGCGCGACTCATTCTTCCATCGGGATTACTCCTTAGGCTTATTCTCCCCACACTTCTTTTTCTCAATCTCATTCAATATTTTAATATGTTCTAAGAAACTCAATGTGGTGTCAAGACCCATACGGAAAGATATTTCGAATTTAACGTTTAAATCATGGATTTGTCTCTTTACTTCTTCACTAATCTTATATTGCTCTTTCAAGAATTCCATCACTATTTTATCAACAATAAGCTCATCATCATCATCCTCTTTATCAGTTTTAACCATTTTCACATTTGATCTTGGAACTCTAGATCTAGGCACTAACGGAATAGATTCAAAAATAACACCATAAAGAATAATCATAGTATTATTTTCATAGTTAATGGTTACTCGAGCGGTAGCTAGAAACGGAGATCCCAAAAGTAAGGAGTGATAGGATCTTCTTCCATGTCCATGACCACGAAATTAACTTTATAAAAAGCATAACCAACTATGACTTCAACCTCTTTAACAATTCCCAACGGCTTTTGCAAACGGTTATCGGTAAAACAAACAATTCCTTGGATAGGTTCCAAAGATGGCAATCCTAAGCGATTGTAGACAAAAAATGGCATAACGTTAAATACTAGAACTAGTATCGGCTAATCCCACGATAGGAATGGGACCACGAATAAAACAAAGAACTTGAAACTCCCCTGGATCGGAACAAACAATAGGAAACTCATGTGTTTCAGATGGATATACAGGGTAAATTGTAAATGAATAAAGAGGGCGGAAACCTTCATTTTCTCGTTCTTTTAACTGCTGCATAGTTCAGGTAACCAATCTTCATTAGAAACACAATCGGATTTTTCACTAGTAGCTTCATCATTTTCACCGGCTTTCTCATTAACTTCTTCTTCCTCATCAAAATCACGATCAAGACCTTGAACCTTAGTATCTTTGGACTTATCTTCTTCATACGCAGTTAACTTCTTAATTTCTTAATCATACTCCTCTTCTACCATTTCAAACTCCCACAAATACCTCAAACCAGGTTCATAAATATCAAACCTATTTACCTCTCTAACCATATTAACCTTTTCCAAATGAACCTCCTTCGATTTTTTCAGAATCAGATGGAATTTTTCCTTCGACAAGTTGAAACAACTTAGTAACATTGGGCTCTAAGTTTTGAATAGACGCTTGATGATTAGTTTGCACTTGGGAAAGTTGAGCTTTTAAGTTATCATTAACTTCATTTTGATTCTTAATGAAAGTTAGGATGCTTTCTTCAAGACTGGATTTCTTTTCGGGTTGAGCATTAGAAGATGAATTTGGAATGAAGGGCACTCTAACAGGATAGAAACCATGTGGGTATTTATTATTATTATTATTATTAGGAAAGGGTATTACGATAATATGGATTCCCTCCTTGATATTGATACACATAAGAGACGTTCTCAACTTGTTACATAGTAAGACTAGCAACACAATCTTTCGTAGCATGAGGACATTGGCATTTTTCACAACCTACTAAAATTACATGCATGGTAAGCTTTTCTATTTGCCTTCCTAAATTACCCGACTGTGCATTCATAGCTTTATTCACATCCACATAATCATAACTAACAGATTTGACAAGACGTGAAATATCTAAGTCTTGATGCCATTCGTGGGAATGAGCAACTAACTTATTAATCAATGATTCAACTTCTTCGGCAGTTTTAATCATGAAATTATCTCCAGCAGATGTATCAATCTCTCTTCTTGTAGCTATGTCAAAACCTTTATAGAAAGTAGTTACTTTTTTAAATGTACTCAAACCATATTGTGGACATCCCCTAAGTAATTGACCAAATCTAACCCATGCAGAGGAAAGTGTCTCATTAGATTTCTAATGGAAATTAGTAATTTCAGTTTGAAGGGTGATAGTTTTGGATGCGGGAAACAAACAAAAATTTTCAACCATAATATCTTAACTAGTGATATCTGCTTCGGGCAACAAATTTAACCATTCTTTAGCTTCATCTTTTAATGACCACGGAAACAAACGAAGATAAATTTTATTACTTTCAACATTAGAGATATTAAACAGATTGCAAATATCCATGAAGTTTCAAATGTGCGCATTTGCATCTTCTTTTTCAGTACCCCTAAATTGGTTATCCTTAAGCAAGTGAAAGATAGGACCCTTAATATCAAAATTTTCAGTTATAGTCGGCTGAGTAATGGCGTGACCTAATCCTTCTCGACTCGCTTTCATTAATGCTTTCATTGAATTTTCAGTAGTCATTTCAATGTTTGAATCAAAAAGAGATCCCAAATAATTAGAATCAGGACTAGAAGGTGTACTAGACAATGGACTATCTTTAGTTTGAGAAGTAGTTCCTTTATCGAAGTTTAATTTCCTAACAATGTTCGGCTCTTTAGAATGTTTAAATAGTATATCGGGATTGGGTAAAATGTCTTCTAAGACGGGATTCTTGGATCGAGTGTTCATGTGATCTAAAATCATAAAAAGAAAGTTTTTAGATTTTATGGTATGAAAACAATTTAAGTTTATTCTAATTTCTTTATTTATTTTCTATTTTATATTAATAAAGAAATATTGGACATCTTCTAATATTTTAGTAGAATCTAAATTAATAAATATAATAATAATAATAAATATTAATGACATAACTATAATTATCAAATACCAACTTTTATCGCATAACAACGAATAATCAAACATAAATCAGCCTATTGAATCTTTCAATACTTAAGTGACCGTCAACGTCTAGGTTCGAGCAGGAGTCTTTAAATCGGAACCCCAGCAACCCTCCCCTAAAGGAAGACCGTCATCACTTATTTTCAAGAAATATCAAAAACCAAAGTATATCCAATATCCGTATTTACCGCGCTCCCCGGTAGCGGCGCCAAAAAGTTGATGTGTCAAAAGTGTGTGCAGTAGTGCTTTATTTGCCTTTCAACTTTTAAATTTATAAAACCTTTGTTTTACTTTTAACACCCTAACGAGCAACAAGATCCGGTGAGATGTAGTATTTTAGGTTATCGTCGCAAGAGAGCGTAGACACGTTTTAAAGTTGGTTTATTATGTAGTCTAGCTCTTACTAAAGAACTAGAAGTATGATTTTTTAAGTTTTTCGGTAGTTGTTTAGGTTTTGAATATTATCTCTTAGGAAATAGACAACTGAAAGTACGTTCTTAATGAAATAAATAACAAGATATAAAGCAATAAATAAATATTTAAAATAAACAATTATAAATAAAAGCACTTACATGAACAAATAACTTATACGGGAATCATACTAGGCAAGTTTCATGACTTATATTAACACAAGGCAAGATAATAATCATAGACCAATTATTATCCCTAAATAGGTTAAGACAAGTGTTTCATATCGTTCAATAGGCAGGACTTAAAGCATATGCTAGACACATGATGTTCATGGCTAACATCTCAATTCTTTGTATTCATTTCAATTACATGATACATATCAATCTTATGATGAGGATTAACATGCAAATAGGCTGATAAATTATATAAGCTATTAAACATCAAGTAGATCAACTCACGTTACTAGCTGAAAGTTAATTATTACTTGGTTCTCATGCAATCATTAATTAAACACATGCAAACAGAGGATCTTCGACTAAGCATAACAATATTAAACTCTATTATATAAGTGTAACTCAAATTCAACATATTTATCACTAACAATGTTGCTTAACTTAGTTGCATGCGATCCAGTTTAACAAGTTTGATTGACTAGATCTAAACAAGTAGCATGAATCAAATAACAGTTCGTTGGATTAAGTGCTAATCAATCCTAAAATCTAACATTTAATCATTAAACATGGCAAACAAGCATATTAAAACAAAGCAGATTCAAAATAGTTTAACTCATCATCACAGAAACTTAAACTATACAGATCTGGAAAAAACCAGAAACAGGATGGATGTAAGCACGAAGCTGGCAGTTTTGTCCAGTTAAGCTGGCGGCTTGGACTGGTGAAGCTGGAGGCTTCATCTGATTCCCATACAAAGTAGTTTTCGTCCACGTAACCACTATGAACGTTTAGTTCATAATGGTAAACGAACAGATAACACAAAAAGTAAATAAAATGCAATTGATAGAGTAAATAGATAAAGTCATGTACCTTTAAAAGGTAAATGAAAAGAGAACTTTTATTAATAACTTGATAGCTTGATTACAACTTAAAATTGAAACCCTAATCTAAGAGTTTTTGTTTTTTAGTGAAAACCATAAGAGAAAAATGAAAGTACATCTAAAACTGAAACATAAGGCCTCTATTTATAAGTTTTAAAAACGGTGGCCCAATCCGACGGCTTCATTAGGAAGCCATCGGCTTCACTTGGTCGGTTACTCCTTCTGCAAGTTTAACGTAATCAGCAAGTTTAATAACACGTATCTACCTTAGGCCAAGCCGTCGGCTTCACTGATCTGCAATCTTTGTTATTTCGTTTCCTTTTTAGCTTTTTCTTGGGCTTCAAGTACACGAAACTGACTTAAGCCGACGGCTTCAGTTGTAAGTCGGCTGCTTCATTGCAATTTCATGACAACTGGTATTTTCTGCAGAGTTCTAGAACTTTTTAGATTTTTATCACCAAGCCGGCGGTTTCGGGTTATCATGCCGGTGGCTTCATTTCACTTTCTGCAATTTTTAACTGTTTTTTATCCTGTTTAATATATAACTTAAACAAAAACATTAGAAATTTCTTTTTTTCCCATTTTACCCGTTTGAGTGTGTTTTAGTATCAAAATGACTTTAAAATGTTATCAAAATTCTGTATAATTTAGGAGTTATCAATTTGCGTTCAAAGATAAAATCAGTAGAAACCTTGAAGTTTATGTGGATGTCTTGGTCATCAAAAGCAATATGGAGGTACATCTATTAGCCGATATCCTTGAGACATTCAACTCTCTCTGAAAAATTAACATGAAACTTAATCCTACGAAGAGCAGCTTTGGGGAAAAAGGGGGAAAGTATAACGACCCGTCCTAATCCATCTGGACGAATACATTACATTTGGTTACATCGCGAGGTACTTGACCTCTATATGATACATTTTACAAACATTGCATTAGTTTTTAAAATACAAACTTTCTTTACATCGAAAATTGACGGCATGCATATCATTTCATAATATATCCAACTATAAATGACTTAATAATATTCTTGATGAACTCAATGACTCAAATGCAACGTCTTTTGAAATATGCCATGAATGACTCCAAGTAATATCTCTAAAATGAGCAAATGCACAGCGAAAGATTCTTTCATACATGAGAATAAACATGCTTTAAAGTGTCAACCAAAAGGTTGGTGAGTTCATTAGTTTATCATAATCAATCAATTTCATACTTTTAATAGACCACAAGATTTAATTTTTATATTTAACTGCAGGAACACTCATCTGCAAAAATTATAATACATGAACACTCATCTGTATAAAAATTCATTCATATGGTGAACACCTGGTAACCGACATTAACAAATGCATATAGAATATCCCCAAATATACAGGTACACTCATCTGTATATAAAATTGAAGTACTAAAGCATCCATCACATGGATGAGGTTCGTTAGGCCCATAGATCTATCTTCAGGATTCGCGTCAATTAGTGGCGTTCACTAATTCTTAGGCTACCAAGCAAAAGGGTGATATTCAATTTAATAATCCAGCCATAGAATGTAGTATCAATTACTTGTGTCTATTTCATAAAGCATTTATAAAAGCAGCACATGTATTCTCAATCCCAAAAATATATATTGCAAAAACATTTAAAAGGGAGCAAATGAAACTCACCATACTGTATTTTGTAGTAAAAATACATATGACGACATTGAACAAGTGTAAGGTTGGCCTCCGATTCACGAACCTATATTATTCATATATATATTAAAACATATAATCACATAATTCCTTTTATATAATTTTTATGTATATTTAGTGTTGTAGTTATATAAATATATATCCTTTATTTATGTTATGTATCTTCAATTACATTTTATATATGGTTATTTTGTAAAATAATCAATATTCATACATATATATATATATATATATATATATATATATATATATATATATATATAATTGGTATTATATCAAAATCAGTAATTTGTTATAAAAAAAAATACTATTAATAATAATAATAATAATGATTCTAGTAAAAAAAAAATATACTAATAATAATGATAATACTAATTATAATGATAATAATTTTAATAATAATACTAATACTATCATTTAATAATAATAATAGTAGTTATATGTTAATATTGAAAATAATGATTTTTCGTAACCTTAATGATAATAATACTAATAATAATAATAATAATAATAATAATAATAATAATAATAATAATAATAATAATAATAATAATAATAATAATAACAAAATAACTACCTCAGAAGAAAAAGTTCCAAAAATTAGACTGCCACAGCCCGGGATCGAACCCATGACCTCTCAGTTAAGATAAACCCTCATAACCATCCATCTAACCCGACTTCTGTGATTTATATCAGATTTTATTCATATATAATCCGTTTTTCTTATCTGTCCCTTCTTCTTCTTCTAAAGCCCACTAACCAACTAATCTTAGCCCAACAAGCATTTACAGATTTCAGCCCAAAATAATAGAATTTAAGCAAAAGGTCATCGAGCAGTAGGTATTCTGGTAGGGTTCATTTTTATTATTATTATTATTTTTTAAAGAAATCGACAACAATGAGATAGTGGAGGGCAGTAGACAGGAATCAGACATATTCATATCCCCATGTATCGCTATCATCTTCTTCGCCATAACAAAATTTTAGTATTATCGTTCATCATCTAGCATCACTGTTTACTATTCATCATCTTTTTCATCATTAACATCGTTATTATCATTATCATTACGCATCATCTCATCACCTTCCTCATCATATCAAACGAGCAGTAAACAACAAAAGAGTTTGGTTGTGGTGGGTTTCGAATAAAACAAGAAAATCAGAAAAGAAAACGTTGTAAAAGAAGCTCCTGCTATTCGATGATAGTTCACGTTATTGATGGCTTGGAAACAGAAATAGAACTCTTGAGCAGTAGTAGTAACACACAAAAACAACTGGGTTTTGTTTATGTTTCCCGGCTGTACACAGTAAAAATAATATCAACAATGGGTGTGTGGTCTGTAGTTGATTCTCGATGGAAACAAAGAAAATAGCAGCTGCATAACGTCAACCATTAATGGCTTGTGATGGTTTCGTGGGACGATTTGGTGTGACGAGGGTGAATGGTTTTGGTGGTGGATTGTGGTGGTCTTTCTTGGCTGCAAAAAAAAGTACAACAGTAGCATATTTGATGGGTGTTGGCTTGGGTTCGATCAAGGAAAGAAAACATTACCGGTTTTATTTCTTTGTGATGGGTGTGATCTTAGATTGAAGATGATTAGGGTGGTGATTGATTTCATAATGGTGGAGGTCCGGGGGTGGTGGTGATTGATACTAAGAACAAAGAAAGAAGTAGTAACCATTAATAGATGTTCTGGGTACTTGAGTTTTCTACTCATATGTGTGTGTGTGTGTGTGTGTATATATATATATATATATATATATATATTAATGTTATATATATATATATATATATATATATATATATATATATATATATATATATATATATATGATAAAGTATTACACAGTAATATCAAATTGATTACCAATTAGATACAGTAAGTCTTTATTAAATCCTCGAATTCAATATGTCCAGAATATAAATATAATATAATAATATTAATAATAATAATATAAAATACAATAGTAATCACATGCATGAAATAAAACACTAATCAAATAGTTAGCAGCCATATATCTTGTTTATTCATGCCGACAGTTTTCACGGATGGGCTCCGTTGATTACTCAGTGGCGAATAAAAGTGTTCAGAAATATTCCATATTTTTAAATTAACTATATTTATTTATTTTGGTCATTATGGTATAAAATTCGATCATAAATTATTAAATTAAAATTACATCAACTGTCCCTCTCATTTATGGGTGAAATATAAAAAGTGTTGAAATTTATTAATTAACTTCTAAGCATATTTTTAATAAACCTAAAATTTATATAGCTCATTTTCGGATCACCGTTTATTTTAAAATTACATAAGTTTGAATTTAACTTGTTTAATATCAATCGAAACATCAAACGAGTATTACAATTATTTAATATTTATTTTTTTAATATACTTTATTTATATATGGAAATATATTTTAAATAATAATTACTATTTTTACATAATTATTTTCTAACAATTACATCATAAATTATATTTCAAATCATATATATATTTATTTAACTATATACATACCTATTTACAAATAGTTGTTCGTGAATCGTCGTAAATAGTCAAAGGGTAATTTGAATATATGAACATAGTTTCAAAGTTTTCGAGACTCAACATTACAGACTTTGATTATCATGTCGGAAATATGTAAAGATTAAGTTTAAATTTGGTCGAAAATTTCTGGGTCGTCACAGTACCTACCCGTTAAAGAAATTTCGTCCCGAAATTTGATTGGAATGGTCGTGGCTGACAATAAATATGTTTTCATGACGCATATGAGTTATAATATAGAGTTTTATCACCATAGAGTAATATGAATAAAACAATTCGATTACTTGAAGCGTACGAGTGAGGCTATCAGAAAAGAGTGAAATGAGAAATAAAGATTTGTCATAACTTTTGACGTAGATAGCATTGATTTCCATGTTCAAGAGATTTGGAAAAAATCTTCGTAATAAGATTTGATTATTCGGTAATCAAGGAAATTAGGATCTGCTTTAAATGCGATTATCTGTTTTGATTCCTCTGTCGGATATTTTACTATAAATCCACCCTCTTTGTTTCCTTATTTCCACAACTCACACCTTCTATTCTTTTTCCTCAATTCATACTTTAAAGTATTCGTCAATATGCTTCATCCAGTTCTGATTCTTGATATACTCCTAACCTTCATATCTGTCATTCTACTTTTTCATCTACCAACCGAGGATTTTATTTAATTTTACTATTATCTTGGGGTTATAGTATTATTAATTCTCCCGTGCCTTTACGTTGCAATACGTATTGATATGCACGGTTTGTAATTTACGTGTTGTTGTCGAGCTTTACATTTTCATTTATATTCAAGAGTTTCATACTTTTGTCTCCTCTTCCCGGCTTCAAGTCAAGCGAATAACGGTCCAGAATTCGTAGGTATGAATTTCAGAATGAACATAATTAATGTTCTAAGAAGGAAATTGTAATGGCACGATCTTGATTTGTCAAATTACCAAAATTAAGAGAAAAGATAGAACTATCAAGGAATTATGTTCTTGATATGTTTAGAGATTAGATAGAATGTAAGAGTCGTGTAACATGGCACATGATGACGATATGGTTTGTGAATCATCACGTTCCATTGAAAACTCATCATGACTTACTGTAATATAATCACGTTGATCAAGTGTCATTATATTATACTAACTCATGCATCAGTTCCCAACACTACTTCAAAAACATTCATAGTTTAAACTCGAAAGTTTACAGAATATAGAAACTAATAGTTTCTTATATGATGTAACATTGATAGCGCAAAGAGATAAATGATTTCAGATAAGATTAGTTATGAAAATATATTCAGAAATATCGAGGATATTTATAATGAAAGATACGCTGATATCTTGGAATTTCTAATATCGAAGAATGATGAAGAAGATTTATCCGTAAGAGTTTAGATTCGGAAGCAAGGTGTTCGCTAAAGATTTCATCAGATACAGAATCATCAGGATTCTTTATGTACAAGTTTAGTCCTTGTGATTTGTTTAGAGTCTCCTTCATGGTTTGCTCAGTTCATTTTTCAGTATTCAAATCTTTGAGCTTTTTCTACACTTCATTCTTTATCATCAAACTTTTGACTGTTAAGACAGTCTTCAATTTTCACTGCTTCATCAGCTCTTTCAAAACTCAGAAAACTGATTCATAGGCTAAAGCGCTTTTCAGAAATTCAAAATTGAAGTTCGTAAATCCAGAAGATAGAAGTTATTATATATATATATATATATATATATATATATATATATATATATATATATATATATATATATATATATATATATATATATATATATATATATATATATAATTGTTGTCATAGAATCGCTGAGAGATTCAAGATTATCGATTGATGCCTCCCGGTATTTGGTATGGTAATTATCGTCACAAGATACCGATGAGTTCATGATAAGACTTCAATAGTTAAATATAGTAATTTGTCGGAGAGATTTAAGCCAAGGAGCAATGAGGTTGCTGGTACATCTGTTGGTAATATGGTGGAATATAAAAGGTTCTCCGATAACAATAAAAGAGCACGCATATATATCAAAGTTATAATAAGGTTGTTTCGAACGAAAACTCGAAGTTGATTTGCTGGAGTTGTGACAAAATTGGCTAATTTGAAAAGGAATTGCAAAGTTATTTTCGATAATAAAAACGCCAAAGGAACTAGCACAAATACATGTTACACGTTTACTCAGTTTCCGAGAGTTTTTTAGGTGCATCACTATACGCATAAATTTTTCCTTCCGTAGATGAGGTGCGATTGGTTCATCCTCTCGATTGAGGTGTTTTTAAAAATCATGAAAGGTTTGAACGCAGATTGTAATTGTCAAGATACAAATGAGGATTAAGATGAAATCAAGTGGCAAACTTGAAGAATAATTTAGTTTCATATATTATAATCAATATTTTAATTCATTTTAATTGTCCAATGTTGGTAGTCCTCAGTTGATAGTCCACAGTTAGCAATTCAATAATTCACATATATAGTTTAATATATAATATTCAAATTAATTAATACGTATCGTGACCCGTGTACATGTCTCAGACTCGATCACAACTCCAAGTATATATATTATTGTAGAATAAACCTCAACCCTGTATAGCGAACTCGAGCATTACAGCATATAGAGTGTCTATGGTTATTCCAAATAATATATATATATATATATATGCGTCGATATGATATGTCAAAACCTTGTATACATGTCCCGATATTTAAAGTGCGTAAAGTAAATAATAGAAATTAAATGACGATAAATTAAATTGCGAGAATATAAATTACGATAAATAAATTGCGATAAATAAAAATGTAATCAGTTAGCTAGGAATAGTTAGCTGGAAACAGTTAGCGTGGATTCTTAACAAAATTTTCCTCATAGTTAATTTGTTTGTTTCTAATAAATTTTATTTTGTCCAATATTTTCTTCATTATGCCACTTGTTGGATTCTGAGAAGTCAAAATCCAAATATGAAATTGAATGAAAATGGTTATTTTGTGGTGAACAGATTCGTATATCGGTGAATGTAAATGGAATAGTAAATGACTGTTGAATCAGATTCGAAGGATGTACACTATAACTTATTAATGTAGAATCTAAATATTCCTCAGGTATTACCTACCTGTTAAAATATTTTCACCATTAATAGTTTGTACAAAAGAATTTTTAATTACAATCTTTATGAAAACATATATACATATATATTTTCTTCAGATGTAATCATGGATTTAATGAGTTAATGTGATATTAATCTCATTTACTTTTCGGTTTGAGTTAGAATAAATAATCTCTAAGACTTTAGAGATTACATAATCGCCATGAAGAACGAAGATAATTGATGTAGAACATCATATAGAACGGTGATTATACTCAAGTTACATAACAAGATGTTGAGGCATGTGATGTTGAAACTTGAGTTGTTGGTGGTACTGTTGGGGCCGGTGATGTTGCTGAAGCTGGTAAGTGTTGCACCATATTTTCCAAGGCTACAACTCGGGCGCGAAGCTCGTTGACTTCTGCTATTACTCCGGGATAATTGTCAGTAGGAACGAGCGAATGAATAATGTTTAGAATCTGAGTTATGATATAGTCGTGGCGAGATACTCTGCAAATGAGAGAGAAAATGGTGTTTCGAACAGGTTCGCCGGTAAGTGCTTCAAGTTCTTCACCAAGAGGGAAAGTTGGTGGATGGAAAGGATCGCTTTCTTCTTGTCTCCATTGGTTTAGTCGACTACGAACCCATCAGATGAATTGGGGATGGAAGATTGGTTGATTCATTCTGGTGACGCTGCTTTCGGAGCTTAGGTGAACATCCATGTCGGAATCTGAGGGACTTGAACTAGTGGCGAGTTCCATTTCGTACGATTGAATAAAGAATTTTCGATATGAAATGATTTCCGGCTGTCAGGTGGTATTCTAATTATATAGAATATCTATATATATAGAACAAAAGATTTCGTAGATTACGGAGAAATTTACGGAATATATCAGGCAAAGTTTACAGTAACAGATACGCTAAGATATGAATTTTATCTATACACTATTCATGCAATCAATGCAGTAAGATGTGTCTAGACTAAGAATGATAAGCAGGTAATTTTCTACAGATGATAAGTAGATGATTTCCGACTAGAAATGATAAGCAAAACTTTTGACATGCAGACACGGTCGAAGTCCAGACTCACTAATGCATCATAACGACTATCAGTTAGACACACTAATGCAGACCTAGTTCGCTAACACCACCGCTCTGATACCACCTATAACGACCCGTCCTAATCCATCTGGACGAATATATTACATTTGGTTACATCGCGAGGTACTTGACCTCTATATGATACATTTTACAAACATTGTATTCGTTTTTAAAAGACAAACTTTCTTTACATCGAAAATTGACGGCATGCATATCATTTCATAATATATCCAACTATAAATGATTTAATAATATTCTTGATGAACTCAACGACTCAAATGCAACGTCTTTTGAAATATGCCATGAATGACTCCAAGTAATATCTCTAAAATGAGCAAATGCACAGCGGAAGATTTCTTTCATACCTGAGAATAAACATGCTTTAAAGTGTCAACCAAAGGTTGGTGAGTTCATTAGTTTATCATAATCAATCAATTTCATACTTTTAATAGACCACAAGATTTAATTTTTATATTTAACTGCAGGAACACTCATCTGCAAAAATTATAATACAGGAACACTCATCTCTATAAAAATTCATTCATATGGTGAACACCTGGTGACTGACATTAACAAATGCATATAGAATATTCCCAAATATACAGGTACACTCATCTGTATATAAAATTGAAGTACTAAAGCATCCATCACATGGATGGGGTTCGTTAGGCCCATAGATCTATCTTCAGGATTCGCGTCAATTAGTGGCGTTCACTAATTCTTAGGCTACCAAGCAAAAGGGTGATATTCAATTTAATAATCCAGCCATAGAATGTAGTATCGATTACTTGTGTCTATTTCATAAAGCATTAATAAAAGCAGCGCATGTATTCTCAGTCCCAAAAATATATATTGCAAAAGCATTTAAAAGGAAGCAAATGAAACTCACCATACTGTATTTTGTAGTAAAAATACATATGACGACATTGAACAAGTGTAAGGTTGGCCTCTGATTCACGAACCTATATTATTCATATATATATTAAAACATATAATCACATAATTCCTTTTATATAATTTTTATGTATATTTAGTGTTGTAGTTATATAAATATATATCCTTTATTTATGTTATGTATCTTCAATTACATTTTATATATGGTTATTTTGTAAAATAATCAATATTCATATATATATATATATATATATATATATATATATATATATATATATATATATATATATATATATATATATATATATATATATATATATATATATATATTTGTAATTGGTATTATATCAAAATCAGTAATTTGTTATAAAAAAATACTATTAATAATAATAATAATGATTCTAGTAAAAAGAATATACTAATAATAATGATAATACTAATTATAATGATAATAATTTTAATAATAATACTAATACTATCATTTAATAATAATAATAGTAGTTATATGTTAATATTGAAAATAATGATTTTTAGTAACCTTAATGATACTAATAATAATAATAATAATAATAATAATAATAATAATAATAATAATAATAATAATAATAAAAAAAACAAAATAACTACCTCAGAAGAAAAAGTTCCAAAAATTAGACTGCCACAGCCCGGGATCGAACCCATGACCTCTCAGTTAAGATAAACCCTCATAACCATCCATCTAACCCGACTTCTGTGATTTATATCAGATTTTATTCATATATAATTCGTTTTTCTTATCTGTCCCTTCTTCTTCTTCTTCTAAAGCCCACTAACCAACTAATCTTAGCCCAACAAGATTTACAGATTTCGGCCCAAAATAATAGAATTTAAGCAAAAGGTCATCGAGCAGTAGGTATTCTGGTAGGGTTCATTTTTATTATTTTTTTTAAAGAAATCGACAACAATGAGATAGTGGAGGGCAGTAGACAGGAATCAGACATATTCATATCCCCATGTATCGCTATCATCTTCTTCGCCATAACAAAATTTCAGTATTATCGTTCATCATCTAGCATCACTATTTACTATTCATCGTCTTTTTCATCATTAACATCGTTATTATCATTATCATTACGCATCATCTCATCACCTTCCTCATCATATCAGACGAGCAGTAAACAACAAAAGAGTTTGGTTGTGGTGGGTTTTGAATAAAACAAGAAAATCAGAAAAGAAAACGTTGTAAAAGAAGCTCCTGCTATTCGATGATAGTTCACGTTATTGATGGCTTGGAAACAGAAATAGAACTCTTGAGCAGTAGTAGTAACGCACAAAAACAACTGGGTTTTGTTTATGTTTCCCGGATGTACACCGTAAAAATAATATCAACAATGGGTGTGTGGTCTGTAGTTGATTCTCGATGGAAACAAAGAAAATAGCAGCTGCATAACGTCAACCATTAACGGCTTGTGATGGTTTCGTGGGACGATTTGGTGTGACGAGGGTGAATGGTTTTGCTGGTGGATTGTGGTGGTCTTTCTTGGCTGCAAAAAAAAGTACAACAGTATCATATTTGATGGGTGTTGGCTTGGGTTCGATCAAGGATAGAAAAAATTACCGGTTTTATTTCTTTGTGATGGGTGTGATCTTAGATTGAAGATGATTAGGGTGGTGATTGATTTCATAATGGTGGAGGTCCGGGGGTGGTGGTGATTGATACTAAGAACAAAGAAAGAAGTAGTAACCATTAATAGATGTTTTGGGTACTTGAGTTTTCTACTCATATATATATATATATATATATATATATATATATATATATATATATATATATAACATTAATATATATTTATGGTAAAGTATTACACAGTAATATCAAATTGATTACCAATTAGATACAGTAAGTCTTTATTAAATCCTCGAATTCAATCTGTCCAGAATATAAATATAATATAATAATATTAATAATAATAATATAAAATATAATAGTAATCACATGCATGAAATAAAACACTAATCAAATAGTTAGCAGCCATATATCTTGTTTATTAGTGCCGACAGTTTTCACGGACGGGCTCCATTGATTACTCAGTGGCGAATAAAAGTGTTCAGAAAAATCCCATATTTTTAAATTAATTATATTTATTTATTTTGGTCATTATGGTATAAAATTCGATCATAAATTATTAAATAAAAATTACATCAACTGTCCCTCTCATTTATGGGTGAAATATAAAAAGTGTTGAAATTTATTAATTAACTTCTAAGCATATTTTTAATAAACCTAAAATTTATATTGCTCATTTTCGGATCACCGTTTATTTTAAAATTACATAAGTTTGAATTTAACTTGTTTAATATCAATCGAGACTCAACATTACAGACTTTGCTTATCGTGTCGAAAACATGTAAAGATTAAGTTTAAATTTGGTCGAAAATTTCCGGGTCGTCACAGCAAGTTCTTGGGACATATAGTTACGCCAAGAGGAATCAAGTCTAATCCAAAGAAAATTGAAGCTGTGGAACGAATGAATTCCCCAAAAACTAGGAAATAGGTTCAAAGTTTGACATGCAAATTGGTTGTACTAACGTGTTTTCTATCAAAAGCCGCAGAGCGGTCATTGCCGTTCTTCAGACTCTTAAGAATTCATTAAAAAAGTCGGACTTCAGATGGACAGAAGAGGTAGAGAAGGCCTTCCTCGAGATGAAGATGCTCTTAAAAGAGTTTCCTACTTTGACTGCGCCTATAGCGGGGGAGACTTTGATGCTGTATCTTATGACTTCAAAGGAAGCTATTAGTTCCATTCTCGTCGCAGATAGGGGTAAGGTATGTCTCATGCTTTTGCTTGCTTAGATGGGTACTGAATATAATATCATGTTTGTATGTGTTTCCCACTATTTTGGCACATTTACAAATTCCTGTGTATTTTGTCAGCAAAGCACTTAGTGGCAACGAGGTCAATTATCCACCCATCAAAAGTTGATGTACGTGCGGGTACATACAGCTCAGTGGCTGCGTAGGTACTTCTAGGTGCATCCAATCGTGGTGTTAACTGACCAACCAATAAGACACATATAAGTCGCGGCGTACGCATTTAAATTTCTTATTTACACAATCTTATAATATGCTAACTACGCGCTTGAATTAGTTATGGTTTGCTGACATATGATATGTGATAACATGTGTTGTACAAGCCTGAGGTTTCGGGTCGATTGGCCAAATGGGCCATAGAGTTGGGAGAGAATGAAAGGTCAGATACTTGCGAATTACCTAGCTTAGACTACAGGAGAAGTAGAGGCGCTTGCGGAAAGTACCCCAACAGGTCATGATGAAAGTCAGGTCTGTGAATTATATATAGATGGTTCCTGTGGACCAGAAGGCGCGGGCGCCGTCCTAGTCCTCACAAGTCTTAATGGAGAGGAGCACACTTATGCACTCTGATTCGCATTCACGGCAACAAATAATGAATCTGAGTATGAAGCATTAATATATGTGATGCGCATAGCGCACCAACTTGGAATAAAATGTTTGGACGCATTTGTAGACTCGCAGTTGGTTGCGAACCATGTCAATTGGTTGTTTGAGGCGCATGATGTCTCTGTGCAATGTTACCTGGAACTGGTACACAAACTGGCAGATGAATTTGATGTTTTCCGACTGACGCAGGTACCTAGGGGTTAAAACAAGAAAGCAGACGCGCTCAGCAAATTGGCTGCCTTGGCTTTTGATCATTTGCATAAGAGCCTGTGGCTTGAAGTGTTAACGGAGAAATCTATTGACGAGAGGTCCACCGTTGCGGCCATCGAAGAAGAAAATCCGAATTGGATGACACCTTTGGTAAAATTCCTTAGCTGAGGGTGTGCTCCCTGCAGAGGAAAAAGAGGCGCGGAAAGTTCGCATGAAAGTCCCAATGTACGCATTAATTGAAGGAGTATTATATAGAAAGTCTTATCTGGGGCCAAGTCTATTGTGCATTAGTCCAAATCAGGCTAAGGAGATGCTTCGAGAGGTCCATGAATGGTATTGTGCCTTGTATTCATGTAATACCCCGTCAGAATCCACTAACGGCATATTAACTCTGGTCCCAATGCTTGACTTGACTTCTACGTAACAGCAATGTTCTACAGCGGAAGTAACTAATACCTGAGATAAAACATGCAAAACGGGTCAACATAAAGTTGAGTGAATCTACTGGTTTGTGTAAATATTTCTCGTATGTTTCATAAAACAGTTTTCATAAATCGTTTGTCGAAAATCATTTCTCAAAATCATTTATCTGAATAAACTGCTAAGGTTTAATCTTAAAAGTTTGCATATAGCAAATGCTAAGTAATAAACTATTTTGTAAGATGTCAAGGTTCAACCGTGAGTGACATCAAAAAGTTCTTTTTGTTTCATCTGTTTGTAGACATTACCATGTCCAATTTCAAGTTTGTAAACATCAAGTTTAAGTAACATTCCTCGTAAGTTAGGCTACAAGATTTCTGAAAAGCTTCGTAAAAATATACACTTATCATGAGCACTTGATTATAAAGCTTTAACCTTTGCGAATAGCTAAAGCGCTACGCGTCTTCCTTTTACCCTTTCTAAGCATACACTGATCAGGTGTACAAGTAACAACAAAATAAGCACCAGTTATGTTGCAGTGAGATTTTTCAAACCTAACGGTACCGTCCCTATAAGTCGAGCTTACATAAAGTAACAAATATAATCAAGCTAAGGGATTTTTGATCTGAACTCATATGTATATTCGTTTAGTACTCGTGCCTAATATTTAAAACAGTTGTAAAAACAGTTTAAGAAACAGTTTCAAAAGCATCATGTATCTCATCCCAAAAATGTTGCTGAAAAAGGGACTGTAGACTCACCTTAGCAATAGCACTGAAATATCTTAGCAAATCGTATTGTAGTCGACCAATCACGACCGAACAACACAACCTAGTCAAATAGGTCATCTTAAGTATATACATATAGGTCACACTATGTCAACCCATAGTGTACACAAAGTCCTAGTGCTCAGACTGACTCAACGAACAAGTAAAAGTCAACTAATCCAAGCAAGTCAACAGAAGTCAAACCAAAAGTCAACTCGGTCAAAGTGGTCAAATAAAGTCAAACATCTCAGTAGGTCATGCAAACATGGTCAACATATCAAACCTAGGTCAAGTAACACTTTACAACTCATAGTTAAGCAAATTGCACATTCGTAGTTTAACGCATGTCTTTAAAATACGTACATCGTAGAAAGATACAACTACAACTCATAGCACATAATCATAGAATCATGGAAAACTCCAGATCACAACTAGACTCAAAATTGATTCCAAAAAGTCTAACCCAACCCTCATACGATGTCTACAAGTCGGATATCAGAAGAGGTCTAGTTATGGTTTACTAAATCAGTTTCAGCACGCGCATCAGTTTTGAAACATTTCTCAAACAATATAGAAAATAGATTTTGACGAACGGCCAAATGGAGTTATCTCAAAACATCTCAAAGCTTTAGTGATAAAATAATCAAAGACATCTCTTTAGAAAATTTGTACAGATTATCAAATCTTTACAGACTCTTCAGTTTCAATCAACAAACAGACATGTCATTTGACCAAGCCAATATCTCATGGCAAAACACGTTTTCAGAAGTTAGCATACAAATGAAATACATAAAATAACATATAAAATAACATATTCTAGAAGATCAAAGCCTCAATCAGTTTCTAGTTCAGTCTACATAATTTTATTTAACTTTGAAAACAGATTCAGCTCACTTAACAACACGAATCTTCGTTTTGACATAACGAAAGCATTACAAAAGCTTTTGACGCAAATCTTTAGTCTAACATGCATGATTTTTCACAAGGAATAAAATGGTATGTATTTAAATATCTAAATCACGAAGCACATAAGTCAGAAAATTTGTACATCATGCGAAACCCTCACGAAAACTTCGATAAATCATATCTTGAGCATACGGTAATGAAATCGTGCGAAATAAAAATCCAAACTTATTAATTTTTCAAGATCTATCCATATAGATATAATACAAAGTTGGTACATAAACTAATTTGATCAGATCTATAGAAAACAAATTCGTGATTCATTGCAACGACAACAATCGAGCAATTTAACGACTAACGACAACTCTAATCGCATGTAATTGAGCACTAGACATCAATACACTATCCAATTGACATAAAAACTTATCTAAAATATTAGGGTTAGCGTTTATATCTTAAAACACAAATCAATTGGTACTAGCGTGTAGAGGACGATCAAAGGAAGCACTTTCGTGTTGAAGGTTCAAGCAAACAAGCAATTTTTGAAGGCAATTGATGAGGATGAAGATGTCAACATGTAGAGGGTGTTGGGAGCTGATGTTGGTCATGGTTTTGAGGAGAGGGAAGTATAGAAGCCTTTTGTTTGATTAAATTAGGTTTATGGATAAGTTAGGGTCTAATTTACATGGACTCAAATAACAACTAGCCCAAAATAAATCAAAGAAGGACCTCCCCTTGTAAATTTTGACCAAGGGCTGTAAAAAGGGAGTTATTGGGCTCACCAATGTTGCTAGATAAATTCCCTAAGTGTACCCACTAAGTGTCGTTAACCGAAAACGCAAACCGGATCGATAAACGTTAATTTCTCGCGTTCTTAATCTATATAAATTCTAATAAATTGAAAGTATGTTTAAAACATAAAAATTATATATTATAATTATTAAAATTAAATTACATTATACTTTGGCTTGCTAGTACGCTAAGTGTGGCCCGTTTCTAGTTGCCGTTAACCGTACCGGGTTCCCGGAACGTTAACTGATAAAAACGCATCCCACCAAGTTTCATTCATTATATAATAAATTAAATATGTTTTTATTAAAGTTAATAATTATTAAAAATAATTATTTTCTCATTCTTCAGAGTCCCGTAAACTGAAAAGCTTTCTAGACGATTAACTTAATCGTAACGTTTTCTAGTTATTTCGCTATCCGAAATAAGTTCATAAATTAATATAACATATTAATTCAAGTAATCCACTAGGATCAAATATGCATTTAATTCTGTTAAATACGCAAACTCTTAGTAAACACCGTTAAATACTTAACGGATAAGTAACGATAGTAAACAGAAAAATCGGGTTGTTATATTACCCACCTGTTATGAAAAATTTCGTCCTGAAATTTTAGTGCACGTCCGCCATTGTCGTATTTTCGGGAAACAGTTGCGGATACTTTGTCGCATCTGATCTTCACGCTCCCACGTGAATTCTGGTCCTCTACGGGCGTTCCATCGATCTTTAACAATCAGAATGTTGCTCTGATTTAAACGTTTGACCATACGGTCCGTAATTTTAATAGGTTCCTCTACGAAATAAAGTCTACTATCAACTTGTATCTTTTCCAAAGGAATTATTAGATTCTCGTCGGTCAAGCTCTTATTCAAGTTCGACACATGAAACGTGTCATGAATTTCGTTGGGTTCTTGAGGTAGATTCAATGTGTAGGTTACGGGTCTAATCTCTTCAGTGATCTCAAAGGGTCCAATGTACCTTGGATTCAACTTGCCTCGTTTCTAAAACGTACTACACTTTCTCCCGTATAGCATCTCGAAAGGCGCGACTTTTATGTTCGTGTGATAACTATTGTTGTACGAGAATTCCGCTAGTGTAGATGTACATTCCATCCACTTCCGAAATTGAGAACACATGCTCTTAACATGTCTTCTAATGTTTAGATGGTTCTCTCGCTTTGTCCATCGGTTTCCGGGTGATATGCTGTACTCATATCTAAACGAGTTCCCATTGCCTCTTGCAATGCTTTCCAGAATCTAGACGTAAATCTGTTGTCTCTGTCGAAAATAATGGATATCGGCACTCCATGTCGGGAAACTACTTTCTTTATATAGATCTGTGCCAACTTCTCCATCTTATCCATTTCCTTAATCGGTAGAAAATGAGCAGACTTTGTGAGACGATCAACAATAACCCATTTCGTATTGTAACCTCCCACAGTCTTGGGTAACTTAGTGATGAAATCCATAGTAATATTTTCTCACTTCCATTGGGGAATCTCTGGCTGTGTCAGCAGTCCTGACGGTTTCTGATGCTCCACTTTCACCTTAGCACACGTTGAGCACTTACTAACATAAGTTGCTATATCCGCCTTCATGTTAGGCCACCAATACAGTGCCTTAAGATCTGGATACATATTATCGGATCCAAGATGAATAGAATACCTTGTCTTGTGTGCCTCATTTAGCAATAGTTCCCTTAATCCGCCAAATCTCGGTACCCAAATTCTATCTAAAAAGTATCGGGTTCCATCTTCTCTAATGATAAACATCTTGTCCATTCCTCTAAGTGATTCTGTAGTAACGTTCCCTTCTTTCAGTGCCTCTAGTTGTGCAGCGCGTATCCGAGAAGTAAGGTTCGTTCGGACAGTCATGTTCAATGCTCTAGCTCGGAGAGGTTTAGCCTTTTCCTTCCTACTCAAGGCATCTGCAATGACATTAGCCTTGCCAAGATGATAGCAAATCTTGCAGTCGCAGTCATTCAATAGCTCTATCCAATGTCTCTGCCTCATATTGAGTTGTTTCTGGTCGAAAATATGTTGTGATCGGTGAAAACAGTAAAATTAGTACCATACAAGTAGTGTCTCCACATCTTCAAAGCAAAGACCATAGCACCAAGTTCCAAATCATGAGTTGTATAATTCTGTTCATGTACCTTCAGTTGTCGTGACCCATAGGCGATCACTTTCTTCCGTTGCATTAACACGCAACCAAAACCATGTCGTGAAGCATCACAACAAATCACGAAATCTTCATTCCCTTCGGGTAAAGACAAAATTGGAGCAGTAGTCAGTCTCTGTTTTAATAATTGAAATGCAGACTCGTGTTGCTCAGTCCAGTCATATTTTTTTTTTTACCTTTGTGAGTCATTGTTGTCAACGGTCTGGCAATAGTAGAAAATTCCTCAATGAATATCCTGTAATAACCGGCGAGACCTAAGAATTGCCAAACCTTCGTTGGTGACTTAGGAATCTGCCACTTCTTGACCGTTTCTATCTTCGCAGTATCAACTTGAATATCATTGACACCTACGATATGACCCAAAAATTGAACTTCTTGTAACCAAAAGTCACACTTTGAAAATTTAGTGTACAACTGATCCTTCCTGAGCATCTCTAATATTAAACGGAGATGTAGTTCATGTTCTTCCTAGTTCTTAGAATATACCAGAATATCATCAATAAACACAATAAAAAACTTGTCCAGATATGACTTACACACATGGTTCATGAAATCCATGAACACTGCCGGTGCATTCGTCAATCCAAACGGCACTACAGTAAATTCATGATGTCTGTAGTGTGTTCTAAATGCTGTCTTCGGTATATCCGCCTCCTTTACTCTCATCTGATGGTAACCTGACCTCAGATCAATCTTAGAGTAACATCCAGATCCTTGCAACTGATCTAATAGATCATTGATTCTCGGTAGCGGGTATCTATTCTTGATACTAAGTTACATACATCCATCCTTCTTCCTAACAAAGAGCACAGGTGCCCTCCATAGTGAAGAACTCGGTAAAATCCTTTGTCTAAATGTCTTGTAACTGACTTGACAGCTCTTGCAATTCTGAAGGTGCAAGTCTCTACGGTGCGCGTGCTACAGGGGTCGCTCCCGGCATTAAGCCAATCTGAAATTCTACGTCTCTATGCGACGGATGACATGGTAATTCTCTCGGAAGGACCTTAAGGAAAATTTCTAATGGTTGGGACATCTTCGGGTCTCTTAACTGCTAATTCAACTTTGCTCATATGTGCCAGAATTGTGAGACATCCTTATCTCATGTACTTCTGGACCTTCGAGCAATTAATGTAACGCAACGGTGTACTGATCTTCTCTCCGTACACCATCATTGATTCTTCTTCAGTAAAAGGAACTCGAATGGCCTTCTGGTCACAACAGCCTCGGTTGTGTCGTCAGATAACCAGTCCATTCCAACCATAAGGTTCTATTGTAATGGCTCACTAATCATCGAAAAAAGTACTGTTCGCTACGGAAGGTTGTTATCAGCTTAATGGTATGTGTCTTAGCTTATAATTTGCAAATGATTAGGAGCAATCGTTGATTAAAGTTGGGGGTGAGTTTCGGGTGAGAGACGTTTACGATGGGAGTGTACAATCAAACTTCTCAAAGCAGGACCTCCTTAAACTAAAATGACATCAATCATGATGCATTTTATTCCTAGTTGATAGTTCCATAGGGTTAACATTGTCTAAGGCAGATAGTGGATTCCAAATGTTGTGACAGAATTCTCTAGCGATAAAGTTTCTTTCGGCACCGATGTTGACAATATATATATTAACATTATGATTGTTGAGTAAGAACAGACTCGTGACGAACTTTACTGAAGTTGATGTAGAAATCAGGGTGAATTATCAGACTTGTCCCACATCGGTGGGGGAGAAGAATGAAATACCCTTTATGAGGGAAGGTATGAATACCTCTTCCGGTAGATTCTTATTGGAAAGAAAAATCGTGAAGCCGCGGGTGGATGAATGATAGGAAAGTCGGACGTCAAGTAGGCAATGTCTACTACAGATTGTGCAGACTGTTACAAGGAATTCATCCTCTATAGAGATATCAGAAATGAGTCGTGATACATAGTAGCTATTAGTAAATCGTGGAGGTACTAGTGGTGATGAGTAGTACTCAGTAGTGGTAAGTATCAATGGGTGGCATCAAGTAGTAACTAGTGATGACAAGCAGTGAGAAGTAGGTGATCGATCGAGACTAACAGTGAGAGATGTCATTGTGTAGTAGTAAGCAACGATAAGTAGTGGTATGAGATGATGAGTATGTTCTAGTAGTGTCTTCGTAGTTCCAAGTAGTGATCGGTGGTGGTGGACAGTGTTGAGTAGTGACGAGTTATGACTTGATCACACGCTTCTTATAGGTTATAATAGCAATTAATTCGCACAGTGCAAATTTCTACACATATTTGAGATTATACGGGTCATGTTCTAAACGGTGTTTATCCAAGTAACCTACTTGACTCACTCCCAATTCCTTATTTTGTGATGTCGGAACTTCTATATGAGTTACCGTAATGTAATCCCAGTCATCACATTACGCTATCTCACATATCCATTCGACATTACTCCATAAGTTCAAGATAGCGTAGTCAACTTAATTCTCTTAAGTGTCGCGTCGTGTGTACGTATGTGATTCGTGATATCATATATCTAGTCCAAGTCCATATCATTATGGGTATAGATGCGTATATGCATGTGATATATAATATGTAGCCCTACGTGTAGCATAGTAGAGCAAACAGTGCAAGCATGGCATATAATGGTCATTCTAAGTACACGGCTATAGACTAGACCCACTAATGAGCCCTACGGTTAGACACACTAATGTATCCTAGTTCCCTATAGCCAAAGCTCTGATACAAAATGTAATACCCCATCAGAATCCACTAACGGCGTTGATAATGCTAAAAACGAACATATATTTCATAGCATTATTCCTCAAGAAAGACAAGCTTTTAGTTGAAATTGTTCTATTTACAAGTGATATTCGTTTAAATAATAAAAGGTGAAGACAAAAGACAGATTCGACGAATTGAAGACGCAAACGACCAAAAAGCTCAAAAATACAAAAGACAATCAAAGAGGTTCCAATTATTGATAAGAAACGTCTCGAAATTACAAGAGTACAAGATTCAAAACGCAAAGTACAAGATATTAAATTGTACGCAAGGACGTTCGAAAATCCGGAACCGGGACCAGAGTCAACTCTCAACGCTCGACGCAACGGACTAAAAATTATAAGTTAACTATGTATATAAATATAATATAATATATAATTAATTATATTAATTATATATATATTATATTTATAAATAAAAACCGTCGGCAGAGAAAGACTCCAAAGTTGTGAGCTGTAATTTCAATCTCCGCGACTCGCGGAGTTTGAAGGCAAAAATACCGCGAGTCGCGGAGCCCCAAAAGTCGAAAATCCCTATAAAGCTCGCGCATTCTGATCGTAAAAATTCACCAAATATATCCATCTCTCTATCTATATCGTATATATTTATATTTATATTTATATTTTAATTTTAATTTTAATTTTAATTTTAATTTTAATCCTAATAATAAGGGTATGTTAGCGAATGTTGTAAGGGTGTAAGTCGAAATTCTGTCCGTGTAACGCTACGCTATTTTTAATCATTGTAAGTTATGTTCAACCTTTTTATATTAATGTCTCGTAGCTAAGTTATTATTATGCTTATTTAAAACGAAGTAATCATGATGTTGGGCTAATTACTAAAATTGGGTAATTGGGCTTTGTACCATAATTGGGGTTTGGACAAAAGAACGACACTTGTGGAAATTAGACTATGGGCTATTAATGGGCTTTATATTTGTTTAACTAAATGATAGTTTGTTAATGTTAATATAAAGATTTACAATTGGGCGTCCCTATAAATTACCATATACACTCAATCGGACACGATGGGCGGGGTATTTATATGTACGAATAATCGTTCATTTAACCGGACACGGGAATGGATTAATAGCCACTAGAATAATTAAAACAGGGGTGAAATTATGTACAAAGGACACTTGGTATAATTGATAACAAAATATTAAAACCTTGGGTTACACTCAGTCGACATCCTGGTGTAATTATTAAACAAAGTATTAAAATCTTGTTACAGTTTAAGTCCCCAATTAGTTGGAATATTTAACTTCGGGTATAAGAATAATTTGATGAGGACACTCGCACTTTATATTTATGACTGATGGACTGTTATGGACAAAAACCAAACGGACATATTAAATAATTCAGGACAAAGGACAATTAACCCATGGGCATAAAACTAAAATCAACACGTCAAACATCATGATTACGAAAGTTTAAATAAGCATAATTCTTTTATTTCATATTTAATTTCCTTTATTTTATATTTAATTGCACTTCTAATTATCGCATTTTTATTGTTATTGTATTTAATTGCACTTTTAATTATCGTACTTTTTAATTATCGCAAGTTTATTTTATCGCACTTTTATTATTCGCAATTTCATTATCGTTATTTACTTTATGCTTTAATTTAAGTCTTGTATTTATTTTTAATATTTTACATTTGGTTTTAACTGCGACTAAAGTTTTAAAATCGACAAACCGGTCATTAAACGGTAAAAACCCCCCTTTATAATAATAATATTACTTATATATATATATATATATATATATATATATATATATATATATATATATATATATATATATATATATATATATTTGTATTTTTATAAAAGTAAACTAATATAGCGTTAAGCTTTGTTTAAAAAGATTCCCTGTGGAACGAACCGGACTTACTAAAAACTACACTACTATACGATTAGGTACACTGCCTATAAGTGTTGTAGCAAGGTTTAAGTATATCCATTCTATAAATAAATAAATATCTTGTGTAAAATTGTATCGTATTTAATAGTATTTCCTGCAAAAATTTAATAGTATTTTATACCACTCCGCTGCACATCAAGTATTTTTGGCGCCGCTGCCGGGGACTATCTTAAAAGCCGGAAGCGCAACGCTATATATATAAAAAATAAAAAAACAGAAAATTTGTATATTTTTAAGATTTTGTTAAATATTTAAGTTTTATAAAGTATCTTTAGTTTGTAAAAATATAAGTTTTTATATATAACTTTTAGATTATAAAACAGAAAAAAAAAAAAATTAAAAACGCGTCGAAATTAAAAGCTGTCAGTTGAATTTCTGAACCCCGCGACTCGCGGGGTTTACTGCCTTGAATACCGCAACTCGCGGAGAAAACCTGACACGCGACAGAAGCCCTAATCCTGCATTTATTACGGGGTAATTAATTATTATTATTATTATTTAACCCTAATTATTATTATTATTATTAGTTTTATTTTAACTTTTACTTTTTAATTAATTTGTATTTTTAGTTTAATTAGTTTATTTAAATTGTAAAATTAATAGTTTTATAAAATAAATAATATAAAAATAATATTTTTAAAAATTGTAATTTTTACAACTTTTTGTATATTTATATATTTTGTCCCTTTTCAATCATTTTAACGTAATATTTGTATTTTTCGCTCATATTTAATTTTAAACTTAGTTTTTGCCATAGTCATTTTTACTCCTAGATTTTTAGTTTTTGCCGTAGAATTCCGTAAGTGCTTTTTCTCTAGACTAAGATTTAGGTACTTTAGAATTTTGCGACGCCTTTTTAAGTTTTAGTTTCTTTTTAAGTTAATTCCATTTGGGATTTAGTTTTTCCTGTAAGCTTTAATATTTTTAGACACCTTTTACCTATGTATCAATTATCATTCCAATTAGTAATCTCAATTTGCGATTATAATTTTAAGTTAGTTGTAGTAATAAGGTTAGGTTAGTCAAGTATTTTTAAGTTTTTATAAGTTTCTTTTATTTTTCCGTCACCTTTTATTTTTCAACCATTTTTCTTTTTCAACCTTTTTCCGACGAACTCTTTTTCTTTCTTATTTCTCGCTATTCTAGTTTTAGGACATAGATTTTTATTCTACTTCTTATCTAAATTTCTTAAAATTACGAAAATTTATTTTAAGTGGTTAAATTAATAGACATCAAAATTTTCTGGTTCGTAGTAATAGTTGGATTTGTACGTGGACCGGGTTATTGGAGCCAAACAGTCCTCAATTATATTGAGACCAAACGAATCCTGCCCCTCTGCTGCATCTTTTGGCTATTCGAAACGTGGGCAAAATCAGAAAAGTCTATTGGTTGGATAACTTATTATAATTTTTCTTTCCTTTTAAAAACTAATAGGATATTCAGTGAATGCACCGAGCAAGACGATCACCACCTTTTGTACGTTCACCACCTGTAACTAGATCAAGACATTTAGCAAATATTACTGCCGTTGATTTTTCTTTAGAATCGTCATCCAGTCGACCAAGTACTTCAGTTCAAATTTTCGATAATCCATTTTTTGAACCCGACCTCACAATTGAGAATCCGGAGAATATTCAGGAATGGTTTGTAGATCCTGAACCATTAAACTTTCCTCCGGAACCACCAATCATTCAAACAGAGATTGTTGAGGAACGAACCATTAAATCAGAATTATCTAGTGATACCGATTCAAAAAATTCAATTATGGAGAATCTGGAACCTTTAAGTATGGAAGACCGAATGAGAGCTAAACGCACTGGCCAAGGTCACGCAATTACTCATCCATACATTAATGCGCCAGATTATGTAATCAAAGGACAAATTCTACACATGGTGACTAATCAATGCCAATTTAGTGGTGCGCCGAAGGAAGATCCAAATGAACATCTACGTACCTTTAATAGGATCTGCACACTATTTAAAATCCGAGAAGTGGAGGATGAACAGATATATCTCATGTTATTTCCCTGGACTTTAAAGGGAGAAGCCAAAGATTGGTTGGAATCGTTACCTGAAGGGGCGATTGATACATGGGATGTTTTAGTTGACAAATTTCTTAAACAATTCTTTCCTGCATCTAAAGCCGTAAGACTTCAAGCAGAAATTGTTACGTTCACACAGAAACCGAATGAAACTCTATATGAGGCATGGACAAGATATGGAAAGTTATTAAGAGGATGTCCGCAACATGGTTTAGACACCTGTCAAATAGTACAAATATTCTACCAAGGATGCGACATCACTACAAGGAAAGACATATATATAGCAGCTGGTGGTTCTATTATGAAGAAAACCGAAACTGATGCTTACAAAATTATTGATAACACTGCTTCCCACTCACATGAGTGGCACCAAGAAAAAGACATCATTAGATCATCTAAAGCAGCTAGAGCCGATTCTAGCCATGACTTAGATTCCATTTCCGCAAAGATAGATGTTGTGGAGAGACGAATGGAAAAGATGACTAAAGATATTCACTCAATACGAATTAGTTGTGAGCAGTGTGGAGGACCACATTTGACAAAAGATTGTCTCAGTATTGAATTAACAATGGAATAAAGAGAGAATATTTTATACATAAACCAAAGGCCTGAAAATAATTATCAGAATAATTATCAACCGCCAAGACCGATTTACAATCAAAACCAGAATTATAACAGAAATATTCCATACAACAACCAACAAGGTCCTAGCAATCAACAAGTATCCAATAATAATTACAATCAGCAAAGACCGAATTTTCAAAACAAACCACCACAACAAACCGATGATAAAAAGCCGAATTTAGAAGATATGATGACAAAGCTAGTTGAAACTCAAACGCAGTTTTTCACATCTCAGAAACAAACTAATGAACAAAATGCTCAAGCATTTAGAAATCAACAAGCTTCTATTCAAAATCTAGAACAAGAAGTAAGTAACCTAGCAAGGTTAATAGGTGAAAGAAAACCGGGAAGTCTACCTAGTGATACAAATGCTAACCCCCGGAATGAAATAGCTAAAGCCATTACCACAAGAAGTGGTACAACACTTAAACCACCTGAAATACATGTAACTTCTGATGAAGCCATTCCTACTCCACAAGAACCACAACCTGATCAAGATAAGGAAAAAGAACCGGTAGTTGAAAAGGTTAATGAAGATAACACAGTTAAGGCTAAACCTTATGTTAAACCATACCAACCACCACTTCCTTACCTGAGTAAAATGAAGAAAGAGAAACTTGAAGCCGATAAATCCAAATTCTTGGATATGTTTAAACAGATAAATTTAAATCTTCCTTTCATTGATGTGATTTCAGGAATGCCTAGATATGCTAAATTCTTGAAAGATCTAATCTCAAATAGAAAGAAAATGGAAGAACTCTCGGCTATTACTATGAATGCTAATTGTTCAGCAGTGCTGTTGAATAAGATACCAGAAAAACTATCTGATCCAGGAAGTTTCACAATTCCATGTTTTCTGGGTAGTCTTAGTTCAATAGAAGCATTGGCAGACTTAGGTGCTAGTATAAATTTAATGCCGTATTCACTATACACTAAACTAGACCTTGGAGAATTGAAACCAACCAGAATAAGCATACAACTAGCCGATAGATCAATAAAATATCCTAGAGGGATAATGGAGAACATGCTAGTTAAAGTTGGTACTTTAGTATTTCCAGTAGATTTTGTTGTTCTGGACATGGAAGAAGATTCTCAAGTTCCTCTCATATTAGGAAGACTATTCTTAAACACGGCTAAAGCAATGATAGACGTGTTCGGTAAGAAATTGACCCTAAGTATAGAAGATGAGAGTGTTACCTTTTCAGTTGATAGAGCAATGCAACAACCACAATCTGCAGATGATACATGTTATTATATTCAAACTATAGATGCACATGCAGAATTATTAGAAGAATTTTCAGAATTACAAGGAACAGGAGAATGTTCTTTAGGAGAAGGTAATGAACCAATTGATGAAGCTGAAATGTTAGCTACACTAATAGCTAATGGATATGAACCAACAACAGAAGAAATTCAAATGCTAAAAGAAGAAGACAGATATCGATATAAATCATCGATAGAAGAACCTCCAAAATTAGAGTTAAAACCACTTCCAAACCATTTGGAATACGCTTATTTACATGGTGAATCTGAATTACCTGTAATAATATCGTCTTCTCTTACTGAAAATGAGAAATCACAACTCATTTCTATGTTGAAAGCTCATAAACCAGCCATTGCATGGAAGATTCATGATATTAAAGGAATAAGTCCTTCGTATTGCACACATAAAATCCTTATGGAAGAAGGTCATAAAACGTATGTGCAATGCCAACGAAGACTAAATCCTAATATGCAAGATGTAGTTAAGAAAGAGATTATTAAACTGCTAGATGCAGGTTTGATATATCCAATTTCTGATAGTCCATGGGTAAGCCCAGTTCAATGCGTGCCTAAGAAGGGTGGCATGACTGTCATTACAAATGAGAAAAATGAGCTTATTCCTACTAGGACTGTAACAGGATGGCGTGTATGTATTGATTATAGAAAATTAAATGACGCCACCAGAAAAGATCACTTTCCCTTACCTTTCATAGATCAAATGTTGGAAAGATTAGCCGGAAATAGTTACTATTGTTTTCTAGATGGATTTTCCGGATATTTTCAAATTCCAATAGCACCCGAAGATCAAGAGAAAACCACATTCACGTGCCCTTATGGTACTTTTGCTTACAAACGCATGCCATTTGGACTTTGTAACGCCCCTGCAACTGTGACGATCGGTCCAAATCCATATGGACGAACACGTCATTCATTGATTTCATTGCGAGGTATTTGACCTCTATGATACGTTTTGTAAACATTGCATTCTTTTGAAAAGGCACACCATAAATGAATATTTAAATCAAAGGTTTTCGACATCTAATGATTTCTACATATAGACAATCACCATAAATAATAGTTTACAACAGTACTTCCATTGACCATGCAGTCAAAATAAGATACATGGTGATGATTTGGTGAATGCAACGTTTCCTTGAAAAATATGTCATGCAAGACTCCATGCACATAGCTT